>NC_133757.1:125503490-126703490 GCF_036562045.2 Rhinolophus sinicus
ATCAAAAGTCTTTCTGTGTGTGACAGTTCCCTGTATCTAGTGCCACTCAGAAATGATTTTCCTGCATTTCTCACAGCACTGAATGCCAGTGTGATCTTCCAGCCAGAACGAGGATGGTGACTGCCATGGGAGGGTCGCAAAGGGAATTAGAATTCATGCTTTCCTAGTACAAAGTGCCCTGCCTTCCCTGGGCGAGGTACAGAATTCTCAGGTTTGACATCTGTGCCAGACAGAGGGCACCTGAGTACACAAGTGCCTCAGGTTGACACTGGGTCTGACTGGCACATTCCAGATGTGCTCACTTATGAAATGAGTTGATTAACCAGTATTTCTCTTTCTATTCTCAGTTTTCAGGAGGAAAAATAAGCATTGGACAATATGTGAAAAATCATGTATTTTAAATAAATTCTTCTAAGGTACATTCTAAGGTCAACAGAACATCCCAGGAATCTAAATCTTAATTTTTAAACAATGGTCAAAAGGACACGGGATCCCACGAAATCTGGAACTGCTAAATAAATAATACATCATACATAAGAAAGGACATTTACCTAAGAAAAGCAGGTTAATACATACTTGCTAATTTCAAGGAGAATTGAAGCAAAATGTATTAACTAACTAAAACAGTGGAGTCCCCATTAGGATTCCACAGGGGTGATTTAAGGCTGCCATGGGGGTGAACAAAGTTTGAGCACTGAGATTAAAAACTACATTCTCATTTCAACCCAAACAGATTTTTTAATTTCCGTTTTTTGTTTGTATGCTTGGGTTTGGTTTTTTCTAATGCTATCTGTAGGGAATTCTACTGGACTTCAAAAAAAAGAAGAAAAAAAAAGTGGGGAGAAGTAGATCAGCTGGTTCAAAAAAATTATTTTACGTGTTTTAGAAACATATTCTTAATTTATTAAGTAATCATTTTAAATCAAAACATATTTTTTATAACATAGTAACATATGATTCTGTTGAAAAAAACCATTTCCATTTGTCACAAAAATCAAAATGCCCAGCCAAAATATTTTTGCCACCATTAAGAAGTGATATTAAAAAGTCATTCTAGTCAATAACTTTATTCTTAATTTACAAGTTACAGAAGCATTAGGCAAAAGAATTTCCTGAAAAGCACTTCTTAAAATGTAAAAGCAATGATGGTCTCACCTGTACAGCACTGTTCAGAAAGCAGCTGTTCTGCCCTGGCTCATTTAACAAGCCTTTGGTGGGCGCTAGGGACAACATGCTTCCAGGCTGGTAGACTTTTCCAAGGTTGCCACCAGGCTTCCGTAAGAATTTCACCCAGGCCATTTTCAAGCAACTGTGTTTGCATGAAAGCTAGGAATTATATGCTCATGTGATATTTCTGATGATGAAATGATTGGGATCTTGAACTGTCCACTTGAATTCACTGCAGTCTATTAGAATAACATAAGTTTCCAAGTCCATAGCTCTCCTGATGCTGTGAATTTTAAGGGCTTTTTCAAGTAAAAACAAGGTACATGGTTCTGAAAGCTAAAAAACGAAAGCTATTTTAAACGAGGCCTTACAGATTTTTCTATGTGTTAAATTTTATGAGAGTTGTATAATTTCAGATGAAAACAATTTTCTTTTAAACTGCTAAAAATAATGTTGGTGAACAAATCATTGTCTTTAATGCACAAGCCATTTGTCTTGATGGTTTAAAAAAGATGGAGAGTTAGCATCTGGCATGATTCCTTTGGTCATTTCCTTTCCTTATGGTCTTTTAAGAAGAAAGAAGGCTCTTCTTTTTCCCTTCCCAGGTGAAGTTATCAAAGGTGACTCCACATTTCATATCCCTGTGACCTCAAAGCAAACCTACAAGAAAGAAAAGAAATGTTTATATAAAGGTAAAGGCTAATCAAGAAAATCCCTAGTTTACTATTTAAACACAAATATTGAATATACATTTAAAATAGTGAATACATAATCATAAAAGAATTAGGTTATTTTATGAAATGTTCTATGAAAGTTCGTCATTAAATTTAAAAAAAATATATCAATGTGACATCAAACATTACAGAAAACAAACTGATGGGTTGCCTTTGGGAGAGGTGTGTGAAAAAGGTAAAGGGATTAAGAGGTACAAACTTCCAGTCATAAAATAAGTCACAGGGAGATAATGTACAGCATAGGGAACACACTCAATCCCATGATAAGTCTGTAGGGAGGCAGATGGTACGAGACTTACTGCGGTGGTGACCTGTAAGGTATACAAATGTCGAAACACTACGTTGTAGAACTGATATTGTACAATCAGGATATTGTATGTCAAGTATAATTTAAAATAAAATAAAAGTACAATATTTTTGCACATTGTAAACAAGTCAGTAGGTGATAGAGATTATTTGGTTCCACTTGTTAAGAGATTAAAATCTGTATAATACTAAGTCAGGTTTAAAGCACTTCTAATTTTCAAAAACATTTCTGTAGGTGTTACCATGCTACATCATTTTAAAACTAATGAAATCTAGTATAAAATAAGAATTTTCAGCTTTTAATATAAACCAAAGACGTTAAACTTCCCAAACACTGTCTAATACAGTTTAAACGTGAAAACAAAAAACAAACAAAAAATCACTACCTACTTTCAATAGTCATAGATGGAGTCATAAGGAAAATATTCCACAGAAAACTAGAATTAAATTAGTTTTCAGGTAGTATTTTGAAAAATACGAACTTTGCTGTCAACACTAAATTGCTTTGTTTATTAAAACAAATGCATATACAGAGACTAGACTGCTATGTATCTTACACAGAACCGTATTATTTTCCTAAAAACAATCAGCAGATTTTATGTAAATTGATACACATTAAAACTCAGAAGAAACATTAAATTGATAAACAAATCTTAAAGTAAATTTCTATATTATTTACGAATACAGGATCCTGGCTAAAAGGACTTTAAATGTTCAACTTCTTAATTACAAACAATCAAGTATTACTAACAAAATTTTGTTTAAACAATTCACTTTCATTCATGCATTCATTCATTCATTCGACACACATGTTGAGCCACGTACTGTGCCAGACACTGGGACGACCATTATAACGAGGAAGGACAGACGACGATACAGTGAATGAGACACTATAGTACAGACCGTAAGAGTTATATGCTAACAGAAAAACAACGCAAGGAAACGGCTTAAGGAGTGTATACAGTTGACCCAGAACTACTCGGGTTTGAATTGCATGGTCCACTCATGCGTGGATTTGTTTTAATAAATTTACGGTTGGCTCTCTGTATCCCTTGGTTTCGCATCCACCATTCAACCAACCACAGGTGAAAAACAGTAATTTGATCCGTGGTTGGGAATCTGCGGACGCATAGGGTCATCTATATGCATTGTTCTACCCCGTTTTATGTAAGGGACTTGAGCATCGCGGATTTGGGTACCTGTGGGGGTCCTGAAACAATCCCCCATGGATACCAAGGGACTGAAGTGAAGTTTTGGGGGAGTCAAAAGTCATACATGGATTTTTAACCACAGGAAGGGGGTTGGCACCCCTAACCTCTGCGTCGTTTAAGGGTCAACTGTACAATGTGAGATGGTTTGCCCTTTTAAATAGGAGTCACGTCAAGCCTAATTGAGAAAGTTACCCCTGCACACAGATTTGAACGCGGTAAAGGTGCCACCTTGGAGAAGGCCTTCCTAGCAGAGTAAACAGCCTGATTGGCACGTTGGAAGAATAGTAAGAAGCCCGGTGTGGCAGGAGAAATGCGAACAGAGGGGAGAGTAGATGAACAGGGAGGGTGGGAGAGATCGCACAGGGCCTCAACGCCCTTTGTAAAGACTCTGGGTAAAGTCACTGACTTTCATTTGCACAGCACAGAAAGATGAGCGATGGAATGGCTCAGGCCAGGTCAATACCACTGATCAAATACCCAGTGAGGCAGCAAAGCATTGAGCAATAAAGAAGGAAAGCATCAGTCTCTCAAGAATTCAAGTCCAGAGACTTGTCTCCAGACCCACACATGAGGCCATCACTTACCAGCTGCTTGGTTTTAGACAGGTCCTTGTCTAAAGGACTCACCGCTTCTTCACCTATAAAATGGGGGTAAAAATACTAGCCCTGATGACCATAGGTTAAAGGTTAAACAACACTGTATTATGTTGTTTTCTTCTTTTTATTTTAACTCTACGGGTTGCAACCTCCTCTAAAGGGATCTAAATGATCCCCAAACCTTTCATACAAAGTAAGTTTCTAATAAATGTAGTCACGACTTTTAACATTAAAGGACCTCTGTATTGGTGGTAAGTGCGTATTTTTAATGAAAGAATCCTTTCGATATAAATTCTTTCACCAATCGTGTGCTAGGCACCAAGTTTGTGCCATGAACTTGCTGAGGTATGTGGGACCACCCTGCCCTGAAAGCCTCCTTGCTGAGGGCCACAGACACACACAGACCATTTTAAAATATTGAGGCTTCCTCTCCTGTTCAAGATATCAAACTAGCGTGGGCTCCTGGCCCGCCTCTGACCCAGCTCTGGAGACGATACAAAGGCGACAGGTGGGCTAATGAGAAACAGCGGAAACGTGAAGGACACCGAAAGTAACTGGCTTCTCTGGCGGGAGGGGAGCAATGGCCAAGACACAGAGACAGGGTGCAGGGTTACAGACGGGAAAGGGCTTCCCAGATGCGACCTCTTCCGTTTCTCACGCCGCTCTGGGCAGACTGTTCCCGCCCCACACAACACAATGATCAAAAGTCAAAATTTAAAATACAGTTTCTACTGAGTGTGTATCGCTTTCGTACCATCATAAAGTCAAAAAATCCTAAGTCAAAGAAAGCATCACTAGCCAGAGACTGTCTGTGCTATTGAAAATAATAATAACCAAGTAGGGTTTATTCCAAGAATGCAAACGTGATTCTGTATTTATTCTTTCAAGAAATACTTGGGAGGCTGTGCAGAAGAGAGCTAACACAGCAACATGCGTAACAGCTGAAAGGTGGGAATACCGAATACCGGAGGGTTCATCAGCAATGAGTGGATAAACAAAACACGCGCGCACATGGTATCGGATTCCGTCCACACAAAATGTCAGAATGGAGACGTGTACAGAGGCTGGGAGATGAGTGGTTGCTCAGGCTGGCGGAGTGGGGATGGGGGGGGCGGGAGTGATGTAAAGGATATGAGGATTCTTCCTGAAGTGGTAAAATGTTCTAAAATGGTGGTGATTGATGTACATTTCTGGGACTATACTAAAAACCACTGAAGTGGACACTTTAAATGAGTGAACTGTATGGTATATAAATTATATTTGAATAAGCTACTTAAAAAAAAAAAGGAAAAGAAAAGACAACACAGCAGGCCAGAAACCGCGATCCTCAGAAAAGCCTGCTTCCAGACCTTTCACCGCTGGGCACTCAGAGCTCTGGGAGGATCACAGTACTGACTGGTCGGACTGGTCACTGCACCTAACTATGCAAACAATGTGGCTTGTCCCAAACACCTGCTTTCCTTCAGGAAGTCTGGGATTTCGATACATCCTAGGCAGAGGATGTCTGTGTCACCACACCCAATAAAAACCTAAGGCACCAAGTCTTCTGAGCTTCCTGCTCCACATGACTTTAAATGTCACCACGAGTCACTGCTGGGGGAACAAGTGTGTCCCATGGACCCCACCGGAAGAAAGCTGGTGCCTGGTTTCCACCAGACTTCACCCCATGACACCCCCTCTCCCTAAAGCAGGGCAATGCCCACGACCACACGCTGAGTGCTCTGGGTCTTCTGAGAACCCCCCAGCCTGGTTGTGGAAGGATCTAGGGGCCACAGAGGCATTCCACCAGTGCTCTGGGACACCCTATTCCACCTAAAATAAAAACGACTCTCTTCCATACTCTCATACCACTTCTGAGACCAGATGTGTGGGTTTTCCCCACAACAAGCAATTCTCCAGTTCTCAGTGGACACCAATAGGGTACCTTATAATTTAACGTGATTCTGACACTATCTACGTGGAGTGAGCGTCAGATCCCACAGGTCAAAGGCCCAGTCCCACGGGACTGCCCTCCCACTTCAGAGCCCAACCACAAGTCCCAAGTTGTCACCTGTACTGATTGACCACCTATAAATCGGGGTTCTTGTGACCGCCTCCATCTGTTCAAGTAGTTTGCTAGCATGGCACAGAATTCAGGAACACAGCGTGCTGCCTAGATGTCAGATTTATTATGAAAGGATACAACTCAGGAAGAGACGCATAGAGCATGGCAACGTGGGGAGGCGCACAGGGCGTCTGTGCCCCCTCCGGACATGTCACCTCCCAGCACCTGCACGCGTTCACCAACCCCATAGCTCTCCGAACCCCTCTGGTTAGGATTTTTTTATGGAGGCTTCATTACATAAGCACACGGTTGATTAAATCATTGGCCTTTAACTCAACCTCCACTACTCTCCCCTCCCTGGAGGTGGAGAGGGGAGGCTGAAAGCTCCATTCCTCTAATCACATGGTCGGTTCCCCAGGCAACCAGCCCCCAAGCTGAAGCGGTATTTCCAGGAGCCCCAGCCACCAGTCATCTCATCAGCACACAAAAAATATTTATCATTTCTGAATATTCCAAGGGTTTAAGAAGCTGTGACAGGAAATGGGGCCAGAGACCAAATCTGTGTTTCTTATTAGGCCACACCTGTCCACCCCTCAGCTCTAACCGCCATCTCTAACCACTTTCTCTTCACTTTCTCCGTTTGCGCTGCATTGTTACTCCTGATCCACGTGCAGAAGCTGCTCTAAAGCCAGTGCCTGGAAGCACTTCCCCTCGGCACCCACATGGCGGCACCCACATGGCTTCCCCCTGCTCCGTTCATGAACGCTTTGCTCAGAAATCACCTTCTAAATGAACCCTATACTTACCTGAAATTGCAACCCACCACCCTCTCCACATTCCCAACCCTGCTCTGCTTTCTGCTGTCCCTGGCATTCTTCGCCAGCTAGTATACCAGCCACTGACTAATCATGGTTACTCTTGTTTCTTCTCCCAATCCTCTTGGATTGTAGAGCGGCTCCCGAGCACCCAGAATAGCACACAGGACAAGGCAGGTGCTCCTTAAATACTGACTGAACGAAGCTCAGTCAACAAACCCTCTGAAATCAGAGTTCTACCAAAGACGACCTAAGCACTAAGAGTACAGGACAATTTCCCACCACCTGGCAGTGGGTTGGCGCCAGCACTGACTCACAGGGAGAGTGACCTCTCAGGCCCACACAGCAGGACGGCACAGGAGGAAACGCCTTCGCGGGTCCAAACTGCCTATTCCCCTACAAGCGGAGAGGGCCACCGTGAAAGGGGCAAGAGTTTATTATGCAGGCTGAGAAGTTTAGAAGAAGCCAAATCCTAAAGTGTCTGGGGGACAGAGATGGGTTCCTGACACAGATGGAACCCAGGTTCTGATACCTCAGGATTCCCACGATTACTTATTCCACCTCGGGTTAAGTTTCTAGCAACACAGCGTAGTACTGAACTACTCAATCAGTAAAATCTTAGCAGTTCCAACATCTATAACCACGATCTATATAAAAAGGTCCATAGAATTATTCTAAGAATCATAAACCATGTATAAAATACCTGAAAAGTGCCCCAAACATAGCAGGCACCCAGTAAATGCAAACTAATTATAATGACAGCAAAACACTATCTTTAATGTAAAATGATTCAAACAATATAAAGAAATATTTGAATAAAAAGTAGATGCTATACTACATATTTTATATCCCATTTTGCTGTCTTTCTCCATTTCCTTAAACTGACGTATCAATCTTGACTATAACGTTAATTCAGATTAGTGGGGTCAGATAAACTGTACAATAAAGTATCAATGTTTAAATTTTAAATCTGTTAATAAGTCATTCTTAGTAGAAAAACAATTTCATTTATAGCGCTATATACTTCTTTAAGAAAACGTGACATGTGACACGGTGTCAATTTTTAACAAATCTTTAACAAAAGAATGTACAAAGTATAGTGGTAACACAGATAAAGTAACCTACACTGGCTCCTTTACTAGATAAGAGAGAAAATCCCAGGTATGGTGTGGTCACTGGGAAGGTGAAAAGGGAAAAGAGAAGCAGCACCTTCCAAAGAAAAGAGACAATTTATCTTCGGAAACTCAATGCAGGTGGGGGAGCATTGGGACTAGCCAGAGATGAGGTTAGAAAAGGAAGAACTAATATTTCTGACCACTTGAACGTTGTCTTATTAATTTTTGAATCTCTAGTTCCTAGCATAGGCCAATAAACGTTCATTAAATAAATTGGTTAGCTAGGAAAAGCACGAAACATGAGTAAAAAACTTCCAAATTCCACAGGAAAAGTGCTTCCTTAAACTGCTTTCTGCAGGTCAATATTTGCAAAATAGAAGACTGATGGAATTATTTCCAAATTAATTTCAAAATACTGTGACAACTCAGATAACTGATTTTGTTCATTAAAACAGCTAAGATATTCATATATGATTTATTTGCAAAACATTTTATTTTCTGATAAATTACAAATATGAATATATGAAGCAACTCTTCTGAAATGACTCATGGAAAACTAACATTCTTTTACCAGATGCAATAGTTTGTAGCATTTTTGTGTGTGTCATGTACGCCTTTGGTAGCCTAATGGACTCCTCAGAATAATGTTTGTGAATACATAAAGTTAAGTTCATAGGATTAAATAGAAAAAAAAAGAAATCATAAGATCACAAATGAAACCAATTAAATTAAAATTCAGTTCTAACCACAGACCAGGGCTCTAACCATGATTCTAACCAGTTTAAGAACTCCTGATGGAAGGTGTTTAACTTGGAAAAGCAAAGAACAGATACTTTTTGCCTAAATATTCTATCTATGGAATATTCCTACCAAAAATAAAACTCACAATAACTTGCCAAGATTAGGATTTTATGTAAAGTTTAAATAACCTTTGAAAATTTTATCTGTGGTAGAACGTGTCACATTCCTTTCTTGCTCCTGTGATGTACATATACTGTAATGAAAATTTTTCTAAAATCATTGCATCTGCACAAAATTAATAATATACTAACTCTACAATTGTATCATCAGTAATTTCTAGCTCGCTCTCAAAAGGTGACAAAAACTAGCACATTCCTCCCTTAATCCAAGAGCTCACAAGCAATACTAGTCTAGACTGACAATCTTTTGGGCCCTAGTATACCTAGCACATTCTGTGCTCAAAATACTTCCAGATGCAATATATAAGCTACTATCTTGCTGTAGGTTGTCTTGGGGTGTATAATTAAGAAGCACCTTATAGTTAAAGCTGTCAATTAACAAGATCTGCTAAGTATTTTAGTAAGTAAACATCTCTGTAGGATAGCTTAATCTACCACTTTACAAATTTCAAACATTTTTGGAAAATTGTAGAGTAAAAGCTACGTTCTCTCTAGAATGGTAGGGTGACTGAGTTCCAAACAGTTCCAGCAGGGAAAATAATTCTGATTTTGACTTTTAAATGTGTACATCACCTTCAAATAGGTCAGAATTGTCATACGGTAACTTTGTCTTCCTAAAATAAAATTTTAAACCACACGATTCCAAAATTGTATATCTTGATACTATACACTTTAAACATATATTTGACAGTAAATAATTAAAAAATATATTGAATCATCATACATACTAAATTTATAAGAGTTTTGTGATTTCCTTTTTTTTAAGGAAAAGAATAACCGAAGTAAGAAAGGGTGCTCCTCTCCCATTAAAGTAGCTATCTTTTTAAAAACTACTTTTTGTATGTTCTAGAGAAAATAATATTAATGGATTGATTATGAGTATCAAATTCCATGAATAATTTATAATCTACACACATTTACAAATTAGTTTTGTCAAAAATTCATAGGGAAAAAGAAAAGTCTGTTCTTGTTCACTTATTTTTTACACTGTAGGAAAAAATACACATAACTACCAGTAGTTTAATTTGAGAACCAATTTAAATAAATCACTTTTATGGTTTATCATAAGTAATCATGAACCTAGTCAAAACGTCCAAAGAGCTAATTTTAAAATCCTCTAAAACTCAAAACAAAAACAAAAACCTTGTTTTTCCAGGCTATAATTAACTCCTACCTACAGTTTGTCTGTTTGGCATTCTTACAATAGTAGATAAATTGTATACTACTTTTGCAAAATAAGTTTTGTTTAATTTCTCCTTAACAGGACAAAGGATCTTTGCGTAGACCATCATCATGGAACTTTAAAAAAGAGAGAAAATAAAACTAACAAGTGTCAATTTAGTCAAAAGTTCATTTCAACCAGAATTTTTGTGTAAGCAGTTGCTACTCCTTTTAAATATTGAGAATTAGCAATGCTTTTCTTTAGAGACCAGAATCAAAACCGAATCCAACTGTGATCACAAAGAACTTCCTAAGTTTACTGTTAAACATCCCTCAAAAATAGCCTTGAAAATTCCTTGCAAAAAATGTGGTTTTTTCCTCCAGATAAAGAAACAGTTGGCAAACTCTGCTGTCTGACAAATAAAGCCTCGCAGTACATTTTGCAAGCGTTAATCAGACTTTGCAGTGATAAAGAAAACTTTGTAGCGGGATAACAAAACCTCAGCACTTGCTCAGATTGCAGCTCTGGAAACCCTAGATCACCTGTGCAAGTACTTCCTGTTCTCCAACGATGTTTAAAATACTTTAGTAAACGTCCCAGAAGTGACCGTTTGGAAGCTAAACATTAACTCTGTAAATTACTACTACCGCCCAGAAACTACCAGCCCAAAGGCTGTCACGGATCCAGTCCGCTCTCGTCTCCACGGAGGCCCACAGCCACGAGGACCCTTTAAGAAGCTGCTGCTGGGGGGACGCAGTGGCCGGGCAAGCGAGGGGCAGGCGCCCGGGCGGCGCCCTCGTCCCAGCCCCAAAGCGCCGCGGGACCCGTGCGCCTCAGGTCCGCCCTGGCCGCCCTCACACGCAGCAGCCTGAACCACACGACCCGAGCAGGGCACCTCCAGCGCGGCCAGGGGCGTCCTGGCGGAGCGGACGCGCGGGCAGGGGCTGGGGGCTGCGTGACGCGGGCGCGGGAACCCGGCCAGGAGCCCGGAGTCGGCCCCGGGCGTGGGGGGCCGCGGGGGTCGCGCGGCAGGAACGAGGTCTCCCCGCCAGGCCCGTGGGGGTCGCAGGTCGTCGGCTCTCCATCCAGGCACCAGTTCCGGAGACTTACCTGCGCTCTGCCCCGGCGGCCGGAGGAGCGTGCGGTCCGCCCCGCAAAGCCGGGCCTCCCACTCCCACAGCGCCACCTCCGCTGGCCCAGCAACGCCTCACGCGGACACCGGGCTGACACGCCGACCGCCGCCACCGTCCCCGACGCTCACCGCGAACTGGAGCACAGGCGGCCGGGCAGCTCCGCTCGGAGCGCGACCCTGCGCACGGAGCATGCGCACACGCCCAACGCCGAGGGCCGGGCGGGCCAGTGACACCTGCGATCAACAGGTCCCGGCAGCCCCGCCCCGCCCCGCCCCCCGGAGCTGGCCCCGCCCCCGGAGCTGGCCCCGCCCCGCGCGCGACTTCCCGGGTTCTGGACCTGCCGAACCGTGTTCCCGCGGGGGTTCCGTGGGGCGCGCGAGCCACTTGACTGACTCCGCGGCGCGAGATCCCGCGAGAGCAGGAGCTCGAGTATTTCCCCAAAGGCGGGAGCGGAGCGCGGGTTTAGCCTGGAGCAAGGTGTCTGCAGGTAGCGCTGTGTGCTGGACACGGAGGGGATGGTTCCCCAGTGCAGGTGACCATCCCGGTGCTCTCGGTCATTTATTCGGTATTTCCTAAGTTCAGGTCCACCAAGGACTGGACTGTAGGGGAGGTGGTGGTACCCGAAAGAAAGCAATTAACTAAAAAAAATAAAATAAAATAAAAATTAAAAAAAAAAAAAAGAAAGCAATTACCTGCTGTCTGCCGTCAAAACCCCAGGCAGGTAACAATTCCCTATGGCTGTTTCTGAGTCACCACGGTGTTTGCAGTGAAATGGCTTCCATGGGCAGGAATGTGTATTCCCCAACTGGTTGTCTCGTGACTTAGTAAAATGGAAGCTTTAAAAAACGTATTGACCCGGTTAATGGTTAACTGTGGTAAGAAAAATTTGGCTGCCTTCTTACCGTGCTTTCGAACAGGTTTTAAATTACATGCTACTGCTCGGGAATTGGGCTAAATGTAGTTTCGTAATAGTTTCTTGGAAATAGCAGTAAAAGAAAAACCCACTGTCATCTTTAGTATCAAAAATCCCGCTCAGTAAGTAGTAAATCAGGTTCTGGAACGCATTCCAAAGCTGGTCTACCTAGAACATACAGGTTATAAAAATTCAGTAAACTCGTAGGTAACTCTGAAAGTTTATTTGAAGAAATAAAATGAAGAAACATTCTAAGTTGATATGGGTGAATGGTGCTTGAAGCTGAATCAATGAGCCTTTATTGAGCATTTACTATGTTCCCTTTACCCAATTAGGCACTGAAGGTAACACAATGAAAGTTAAGACATGGTTCCTGCCTTCAAGAAATGTAAAACTTTTGAAGGAGGAGGAAAAAAAATATCTGCATTTAAAAAGTAATAATCACGGGGCCAGACGGGGCTCAGGCGGTTAGAGCTCCATGCTCCAAACTCCGAAGTGGGCTCCCAACCACAAGGTTGCCGGTTCAACTCCTCGAGTCCCGCAAGGGATGGTGGGCTGCACCCCCTACAACTAGAAATGGCAACCGGACCTGGAGCTGAGCTGCGCCCTCCACAACTGAGACTGAAAGGACAACAACTTGACTTGGAAAAAAAGTCCTGGAAGTACACACTGTTCCCCAATAAAGTCCTGTTCCCTTCCCCAATAAAATCTTTGGGAAAAAAAATAGTAATCACACCATTAACTCTCCCCATGGTTTCTCCCATCTTAGCACTAGCCAGGCCCGACCCTGCGCGTTCAGGGTGGTATGGCTGTAGACTTCCATGGCTTGTCTAGTGCCACTTTCTCTGGTTCTGCAACTGCCTTCCTGTCACTTTATTTTTCTTCCTCTCTGAGCCCTCTCTCTTCCCAGCCTCTCCATTTTTGTTGTTGTTTAACATTCCTCCTCTTTGCTCCTTGAGCAGTCTTTTCACTGTCTTGGGTTACCTACCAGGTATCCTGTGCACCAAGGGCTCCCAAATCTGTATCTTCAGGTCAGATCCTTTTAAGCAACAGCATGTTCATTTGGATTTCACAGTACCTTAAATATGTCCCAAATTGACATTGGCACATTTACCTTTCCCTACTCATCGCTGTGTCTCTGCGCCCCCATATGTAACCTAGCCCATTTTCATTCCCTATTTCAGAAAATAGCACCCATTGCCCAAGTCAAAAATCCATGCATACCCCTATATTACATTTCTTTCATTCCCTCTGTCCTAATACCAAATTCTATTGACTCATCTCCTTAAGTACGTCTCAAATCCACCCCTCTTTTAAGTCTCCACTCTCACTGTCTTAGTGCATCAGGTAATCATCACCTCTCCTGACTCAGCTCCCTTGGACTATTACCGTAGACTCTAGTTACTTCCCACTCCAGTCCGACCTCCATTCTCTTAATAATTTTTCTAACGTGAAAATACAATCTTGATATTCCTCTGCCAGGGTTTTGTTGGGGGCTCCCAATGAAGCCCCTCATGATCTGGCCCCACACTGTGAACCTCACCTACCATTCTTGCCCTCTTGCTCCACAGCCCTCCTGAGCTCCTCGCTCTTCCGCGATGCCCCTGGCTTCTCTCAAGATCCTCCAGGTCTCAGGTGATTATTTATCTCCTCCATGGAAACTTTCATAACTTTCTAAGGCAGACTTGCCCTTCCTCCACCCTTTTTGGACTTATTTCTAGTCTGACAATTATGTTGTACTACAGTTCTTTCTTTGCAGGGGTAACAGAGCAACCTCCAGCTCCACTCTTGAAAAAATAATTTGAACTATGGATATTAAAAACTCATACTGTCTCCCTTCTCGTTTAGAGATTGCAGAAGAATACCTATGCAGTTCACCCTGCTTTAGAATTTGCCTGAAACCTGACTGTACACTTTCTGCCCGTTCCTGGCATATCTAAGTACCGAGTTTTAAATGGTAGACTTGTAATGGGTCACAAGATAAGTGTCATGAGGTCAGCCTGAAGGAAACAGATGTAAAAAAGCAAAATTGGCATTGGATAGTAGGACAGGAGTTGGTCCCAGAAAACGTGGAAGTTCACAATGTCAGAACATAGGTTTTAAATGTATTGCCTCTGAGAATTACTCTTTGTCTTTGAGGGCTGTGTGTGTGTGTGTTTGATTCAGTATTTATCGGTGGACCCAAATTCATGAAGAATGATCTCCGCACCTCACCCTGACCTGCGATCATGAGAGGGAACAGGCTTGGAGCACCAAATGCCAGCGTATACTGATCAGCTGACGCCTGGCCAGAGGTAAGTTACACCACCTGCACCACCACACTCACCCACTTCTTACCATTATTCTGGTGGTTAGAACTCCATCCTTGGGAAACACACTGCATTGTGGCGAGACCCACCCTATCACTGAGGAGAGGTAGGTGTAACAATATTCTGTCCTGAGGAGCTGTGGTCCAGTATTTCCGGGAGGTGATCAACAGCTAGAGGCATGACAAACTGTGACTGAGCTGGGTGGGGCAAAGTGACATGAGGCGTGGAGAAGTAGTAGCTGAATGTCTGACTCAGCATTACATACTAGACAAACTCCTTTTTCCCTAAATGCACTCAGGAAATGATGAGGGCTGACAAGTTTGATTTCCTTACAAAAAACTTACCAAGTTTTACTTCCTTAGCCCCTAGTGAGCAGGGACCATGTTTTTCCATTGCTGTATTTCCAGAGCATAGCCCAGTGCCTGCACAGACACTTAATAAATTCATGTTCAGTGGACAGAGTGAAAACTTGGAAGTTATATTGATTTTTTTAGAGAACAGAGACCTCTGAGCTGACCAGGGTGGTTGGGGAAGGCTTCTGTGGCAGAGCGAGTGTGAGCTTCAGCGTGGGGGGTTCATAGTGGGCATATCTGAAGGCACTGATGAAGAGACATGACTGTTTGAAGAGCAGAGTTTTAGAAGCAGCCATGAAGTAGCCAGTGCAGGGCTCTAATGGGAAGCCTTTCCATGTTCCTGAGCGCAATGATTAGCTCAGAACTATATACAGAAGATTTGTGGGCGAAATTACAGCGAGGCAGGAAGGTAAGCTAACCCAGCACAGTTCCAGAGACGTCTTCAGGCTGAGCCTTGATGATGTCACCAGAACAAGGTTGTCACCTGCCACCACGTCCTCCTCAGCACTCACACCCCAGGGTGACACCATCCCCTCCTGGCTCTGCTCCAGCCTCATTGGCTGCTCCTTTTCCATCTGCTTTCCTCTTACATTTTCAGTCTACTTTTATCTTCTCAGTGATAATGTGCCTCAGTGCCTGGCCCTGAGAACTCATTGTCCCGTAGCTTTAAGTCGATTTCCCACACAGGAGCCAAAGTCGTCTTATGTAAAACGTAGACATGTTACTCCCAACTTAAAATTATTCAGAGACTTACCATTCACATCAAATCCACGTTCTTGCTGAAGCGGACAGACCCTGCATGCGCTGCCCTTCCCTCGCTAACAGCACCTCACGCTATTCAAGCCTTCGCATTCTTGATTCCCTATGCCGAGGACTGTGGTTCTCAACGGGGTGATTTTTGTCTCCCAGGGGACATTTGGAAACGGCCACAGTCATTTCTGGTTGTCCCAGTTGGGGGTGGGGGGAGATGCTGCTATTGCTATCCAGTGGGTTGAGGCCAGGGACGCTGCAGACATCCTCCAGTGGACAAGACAGTCCCCACAACAGAACTGTCAGTCCAAAATGTCAGCAGTGCCCAGGCTGAGAAACCCTGCTCTCCAACACTCCTCCCCTGAGTCTCCAGGTGGCCGACCCCTTTTCATCCTCCATACCTCAGTCTTAACTTCACCTTCGCAGAAAAGCCGTCCTAGAACTCCTGGCTTATCTCTATCAGTGTCCTGTTCATTCTCATATCGTTCATCACAGCCTGCGATTGTTGTGCTTATTTATTTGCTCACTTGCTTACTGTCTTTCTCAGTAAGAAGAAGAGTCTATGAAGGGCCTGTCCCTCTTGATTGTCACTCTGTAAAGTCTGGTGCAGTGGTACAGAGTAGGCAGCAATAAAGAATTGTTTACAGCGTGACTTCTGTGTTTCCCAGAAATAAGACCTGGCCAGACAAGCATCTCCAATGTGTCTTTTGGAGCAAAAATTAATATAAGATCCGGTCTTATTTTACTATAATGTAAGACCGGGTCTTATAATGTAATGTAATGTAATAAAATGCAATATAATATAATATAATACAATATAATACCAGGTCTTATATAGTATAATGTAACATAATATAATATAACCAGGTCTTATATTAATTTTTACTCCAAAAGACGCATTAAAGCTGATTGTCCGGCTTGATCTTATTTTCGGGGAAACATGGTAGTGTCTGCAATAAGTCACTGAAAAGAAGCTTAACAATAAGACTTTCTTTTATTCTTCTTCCTTTTTTCTGTAAAATTGAAATACACAGTTACCAAGAAAGCAGAGTGAAGACACCTGGAAAGAAGCTGTCGTGATCGGTGCTTCCTGGAAGGCTGCAGGTTTGCTGTCAGAACTCAGACCCGCTTCATGAACACCTTTTCGTCCTGAGTAGCTTCTCACCGTCAGAACCAGAAGTAGAGTAATATCATGGCCAAATTACTGTCTGTGAGATGATAAAAATCAGTCGGGAAGGAAAGAAAGAAGGTAAGGGACAATGATGCCAAAACATGACAGCAAATGATAGTATTTTTAATCGTGTGATAGCTTAGAATGTTAGAAAACCTAAATTTTTATTATGCATACAGCTGAAAAACGCGGTTTCAAAATGTAGTTGGAAGTGTCTGGTTAACATACATTTCAGATCTTTGAATTAAGGAAATTTCTATTGTGGACATACACTGCTTTTGTTAACAGATCACACCACGTAACCACAGGGTGGGCATAATTCCAGGTGAGGTACTTCAGCGTTTCTGGCTGAAAGGACTGGTATGGGGGACATTCAGGCCGATTAGCAGCCTTTCCCAGGGGTTTTCGAATTAGGGCTTGCAGAAAAGATCCCTTTTTTTCTGATTGCAAAGCTATAGAGTTGTGAGCGCCAAGTGGCTCGTGGCGGCGTGCCTTTCTGGTGAGTGTAGCTGCTCTGAAAGAATAAGGCGGATAAGGGCGAAAAGGGGGAGAGAAAAGGATGGTCACTGAGGGTCCTCTCTCCTCTTATAAAATAGGGAATTCAGGACTCCTCCAAGCTCGGCAGCTGATATTTCGTTAGACATCAGGCGAAGGCGATCAGACTCAGTCCCTGTGGCATCTTAGTCAGCTCTTCTTTAGCCGGAACTTTGTTGACTATGCGTCCCGATCTTTCTAAGCCTCTGCTATACCAGAGCCACCATTTGCTAGTTAACCATAGTTAGTGGTTTTCCCAGTGGACTCCTTAATTTTCGCTGACTTCCTGCCAGCTTAGGCGATTTCATTACCCTTGTTTGTTATTTCACTTTGAAACATCCTAATTTCTTATCTGTAAAAGTGGGATGAGAAATAGTACTTATATATGATGTCTTTTGGTGATGCCCCAGATAAGAGCAAGTGCAAAGTCCCTGTGCTGTGTCATTACGGCCATCAGTGCTGTTATTAGGATGGCCATACTGGCGTCATCGATGCTAATAATGCTTTGACAACCTACAGACTGTTTTCCTTGCTGTCACATGTACTTTATTACAATCGCAAAGATGCAGGAGGCTTCAGATGTCATCTGGTCCAGCTTCCCACTCACGGAAGAGTTGTCTTCGCCAGGGGTTGTCCAGCCTTTGTTCAAATATGGTGACAGGGATAGAAGATCTCACGCTTTGTGGGGCAGCCGATTCCTGTTAAAACATCCTTAACTGCTAAAGAAATTTTCATCACAATGAGCTGAGTTCCACCTCCTAGTAATTTCCACACACTGGTCTTATTTCTGTCCTTTGTAGCCACAGGAATCTCTATTCTCTTTTCCAGAAGACTGTTGAACTTTGAAAACATATTTTGTGTTTTCCATCTAAAAATACTCAGTTCTCTCCATTTTTAAAGGCCAAGTCAATATTAAACTAACCAGTTCAACTTCACCTCATCCTATAAGCATTTAAAGTAAAATCTTAAACAAAAGTGAAATAAAGTGAATTCTAGCATATAATGTAAAAAAGTGGTCAGATATAAATAAGAAACCAGAATCAGAGCTACAGAAAATTACAAGGAAAACATTAAGAACGAGAACAAAAGAACAGAAATATGCATGAGCCTGCAGCTTAAACCTGTTTGGCTCTAATCTGAATCAAAAGTGGATTTGAGATTTCGGTTATCAGTAACAGGAAAACATTTTTCTGTCATCACCTAAAGTGCTTTCCCCACGTGGGCCTTTATCTAAGGAGGAGTCTTTTGTTCTTGTTCGTCTGTTCCCTGACAATGGGCTCACACAGGCCCCTGGGAAATGCAGCCACAGGCTTCATACACCATCCATGGAACTGGATGCATGAAGCTCTTTTGTTGTCACCTTCTGAAAAAATGTGACACCCAAAAATAAAAACAGCTTTTTACAACTAGCCTGACTGTGGCTTGGGGGAAATTACATCCTCTCTTGGTCCAGATACTGTTTTTTCTCAAGACAGTTTAAGTAAGATTGCTTTAACTTGTTCTGCAAGTATGTCACTTGGTTAGTCAATGTAAATTTATGTTGAAAATACTGAATTTTTTGTTTGATTATTTTGTTTTCATGAACTGATGTTAACCCACGTTTCCCTCATCTTAATGCCATTAGTTTTTTAGACACAGATGCTTATCTTCTGCCTCAGAACACAGAAGTGGCTTCATCATGTTTCTTTCATTTGTTTAAAATTTCCTGTTAGGTTTTGAAGTTTTAGTCCACATCTCATAAGATTCACTATTCCTAGATTTTTGTGCTGTCCAATTAATATCTTCTTTGTCTTCCACTAAATCATTGAGGAAATGTTGAAGAAGGCTGGATTCCTGATATTCAGCCCCAGCTGTGGCCAGAGGTAACCTGAATAGCAGCATTAAAACTATTTAGAAAGCCAAGAAGAGACCACGTGGAAGAGCAACATCGTATCATTAAAAAAAATGTGGCCATTAGACCTGGACAGACCTAGGTTCAAATCCTGACTTTACCATTTAGTGTTTGCGTGTCCCAAGCAGCTGTTAACTTCTCTAAACCTCAGTGGCCCCGTCTGTATGTAGCAGGGGACCCTAGCTGATCCCTAACTGGATGGCAGTTAGCACAAATAGTAGGGATGCCAGCCAACCCCATGTGGGCATTTATTTGCACAGTTTTTTTCGGAGAGTGAGGGGAATAGTGCTTTCTAATCTGAGAGAAAATGAAAGACAAAGGCTGTGGAATTGCTGGTGTTCAGAAGCAGCCTGATACACTAGAAAGAACCTTGGATGAAGAAGAAACTCTTGTCTTAACAAGTAGCTGTGTGGCTTATGCTGGTCAGTTCACCTCTTCGTAACCGTCTTTCCTAATCCATAAAGGAAAGGATTGGACCACCTGCTTCCAAATGCTAAAGATTTGAAATTAAGGGGTCTGTTTCCAGTCACTATTTAATTCCAAAATATGTGTCAGGAACTAAGTGCTTTACGCAGATTGTTTTACCTAACTTTCCCAACCACCCTAAAATATTAATATTAAATATTATTAATATCCTTATTTTAGAGACAATGGAAGTGAGGTATCTCGCTCAGTGTCTGGCATGGAGAAGGCACTCAGTACACATAAGCGGAATGACTAAAGAAAAGAACATACCAGTTAAATGTGCTGTCCAGTTGCAGCCATGGAAATACAGTAAGGAGAAATGAGGGAAGGCTTGCTATACTAATAGATCCAGGCTTAAAGGCCAAACTGGAGATTCTGTCATTAAGCCGTTCACTAGGATTTCTGTTCACAAATATCTTTAATCTTCTTAAAAAACAAGTTTTTTTTTTTTTTTTACCATATTTTATATATAATATTCGCTAGAATCTCAGCAATGGAAAGGCTCTCAGAGATTAGTTTGTTAAGATCCTTCACTGTACAGACAAGAAACAAACTCGGAGGTGAAGCTACCGAAACTCATGGCAGACACTCTGGAATCAGGACTCCACCCACGGCCTACACACTCGGAGGTGGCTTCTTGTGAAATACTGTCCCGCAAAGATCCTGCAGTTTCATGAGAGACGGTCCTCTTAGCGGGCAGCGCAGTTTCTTCTGTCTTCAAGCAATGGCACCGTATTCACTTCTGAAAGCCAATGGAAAAGGAACATGACGAGGAGGTTAAGCGCATTCTGCAGGTGAAGATTTTCTCTTTCTGAATTGCAGTGTCCATGGCAGTCCATCCTCGGACTTTAGGGAAAAGCCTAAGGGTTTGGGAATTTACCAAGTGTATTTTCCCACCCCTCGGGAACCTGACAGATCTAAACCAATGTGACATGTACACACACACACACACACACACACACACACACACGCACAACTGTACATCTTGGACTGACTTGTGTTTAAAGTAGTTCTTTAAGATATCCGATAGTAAATAACACCGGGTGTCCTGCCCACACCGCGTACTGGCGGAGGCACTGATCCCACAGGAAGTTGCCCTGGAGAGCACATTTCTTTGTAAAGATGACAAAAACGTTCAGGGCACCAGTATTTTCAAGTTGGACTTTCCTTGTTGAAATTCACTTCACAGTCAAAAGAAAGGCGGGAAATAAGACATTTTTGATAGCGTAATAAACTTGTTGGAAAATATTCAGTGATAGAAATACATCAACGAATTATAGGTGTACAATAAAGGCAGAAATTCTGGAGTACTGCGTTATTTCTACTTCTGAACTGTTAGTGCTCTTGAGTCTTTCATTCTCTTATCTATGAAACAAGCCCTGAAATTGTGCTGGAAAAAAACTTACTAACTCTTGGCCAACAATTGCACTGGGTATCAAAGCCTCTTCCTGCATTTTTAAATCAAAGTTTTCTGCTTAAGTTGTTTTCTACAAGTTTTGTTCTGCTACTGTTTCAAATTCTTTTAATTCTGAAGAACTCTATCAAATTAGTTATAATAGTTTTAATGTGATGGAGAGCAGCCATTTCAGTTACTAAAAGCAAGGCTAACGTTTCAATTTGAAACAGCAAGCAGCGTAGTTCACATTATGATCCAGTTGACATGTACGTATATAAAACGAAATCAAAAGTTCCCGAAATAGCACTATTACTGGGAGTGATCTACTCAGATATTATTTTACTTTATTTCATTTAAAAAGCTACTGATCACAACCAACTGAATTGACTTCCAGACCCCTTAGCAGAACACAGCTATAGTTTGAAAGACATGAACCAGAGGTTTTTAGAGGAAGGAGCAATATTTACTCCTTTCTTTAATACAGTATGGAAATTTACTCCCAGTTAGAAAAGAGTATTCGTTTTGGTTTTATATTATCACCATTAACAATTTCTCACTAATAAAAATAAAACTTCTTAATGTTGTAAACCAGGCTTTTACTTCTCTGGCACCACCTTTTACTAACATTCCCCCTTATTCGCATTCTCATTTCTTTACTGTTAATAAGCAGGGTATACCAATCATATAGGGCTATATCTGTACAGATAGAGGTAAATATGGAATTGCTTACAGTATGTCACCAGGAGATGTGTGGATTGTTCCCAGGTGGATGATCGCATTCTCAACTGAGACAGGAGAGAGAATAAGATAATAGAAGGAGTGTTAGCTCACAAGCACAGTTCTTGGCTCCTAATTTGAGACATGCAGTGTGAGATTGGGCTACTTTCTTAACTTCTCTGATCTAAGTTTCCATTTTGTAAATGAGGGACTTAATTTAGAATACTTCAAAATAGCCTCTAATTCTAAAGTTCTCTGATTCTAAGCAAATGGTTGTTTATTTAAATCAGAGTGTTTCATTGTGCTATTTGCACAACACTAAAGGGTCATTTTTGGCAAAATAATACTTTGTTCTTTGCTCATTCTTCTTATTATATCCAAAATATTAATATCCTTTTGCTATGTTGACAAGGACACATAACTAAATATCCGGGTATGGAATTGTACAAGAGGCATAGTCTAATATATTCTGATAATCATGATTAATAACTATAATTGACACATTTATACATATAAGCATCTGACAACTATGTGTCTTAGTCTGTTCGGGCGACTATAACAGAATACCATCAACTGGGTCGCTTATAAACCACAGACATTTATTGCTCACAGTTCTGGAAGCGGAGAAGCCCAAGACCAAGGCGACAGCAGATTCAGTGTCTGGAGCCAGCTTGCTTCACAGAGGACGGTCGTCGCTGTGTCCTCATGTGGGGAAGAGGTGAAGGGACTCTGGGGGTCTCTCATAAGGGCACCGATCACGTCCATGAGGCCCACACCGTCACGGCCTCCTCACCTCCCACACGCCTCACCTCCTAATGCCATCACGTTGAAGTTAGGATTTCAACATACCAGTTTTAGGGAGAACACACACATTCAGCCTATAGCATTATAAATGTGTACATTTAATGTGTTTTTAATAGATTTTATGAGTTTGTGATGAAACTTACTGTAATTAATCACATACTATGTTCACATCTCTTTCTATGTGTCAGAAGTAAAGGATATGTTACTCAAATAAATGTGGTCCATTTGGGTTTGCATTCTGAAGTAGGTACTGAGCCTGGAGCGCTGTGTGGCCCTGGAGAGAGCCGTTCCAGGAGCCCTGGGACCTGAAGCACAGCAGCTATGTTTAGATCTTCATTAGCACCAGTTTCTCATAGAGGTAGACTGAAAGTAAATGGACGTTAGGAACTGAGTTTTAAAATTAAGCTTGAGAGTGGAGATTGGAAAATATCCCTGCCTGCTTTTTCAAGGTAAGGGAGAGAAGAAGAAAGGGTTATTTCAGGTTGCTTGCACTTGGGTGAGTTTTCCATTATTTTATAGAGGAATGATCTTTCCCTGGTTATGACTTCCAGATGCATAGTTTCTTTAGGCAGGATGGAGTCCCCTCCTCCCCCACAAGAGAAAGGGACTTGGAGCGACTGTTTTTATTCATTACACTCTAGAGGGGATTGTGCCAACACATTAGAGTCCAAGTATAATATGTTTCTTGATTTGAAATATTACAAGCAGGTATTTAAATGAAAAGCCATTTTAGTTTTTTTTAAAAATGCAGGGTTCCGTAGCCATCAATTCCATAGGAATTCCCTTCTGATTGTGTAAAATATATTCTGAGGAGACAGGGTATACTGATGCAGGGAAGTGTCCCCATATTGATATTTTCTCAAGTGACAGAAAATACGTGAATGCTCACACAAAAAGTATCTTAGCAGGATTCTGAACAGGCTGCCTTTGTGGCAGTTATGAGTCTGGAGAGCAGAGCTAATGCTAATATTTATCCTAAAAAGTAGTCAGGCTTCTTTAGTGTTTCTGACTATGTTATATTTGATATATTCATTGCTGCGACATCTATTAGTTCCAAATCAGGGCCAAGCATGTTTATCCCAAAGTAGTTCCAATGTAACCTTGAATCTATTTCAGTCCTAAATGCCTTTGCCTTCTTACTGTGTGATCTTGATAATTTTTTATTTTGATAATAACAGTAGCTAACCTTTTATTGGGCAGTGTACTTTATAAGGCAGTATTTTTAAGATAGACACTAGTAGTATTTTCCCCATAATTGAGATACATTTATTTATGTAACAAATATTTATTCTTTTTTATGTACTGGGCTCAAAGGATACAACAGTTAAAAAAAAAAAAGAAGCAAAGTCCCCACCCTCAGAGGGCGAGATAAACAATTGAAAACAACACATAATTATGTGTGGCAGCCAGGGCCCTCCATCCAGCAATGTAATGAGCTGTTGTGTTGCACTATGGCCTTCATCCTGGCGTCCTCACCAAGGCTGCCTTCCACTGTGTGCTCCCAGCCAGTGACTCACAGGCCAGTGACATCAGCGCAGCCCTGTTCCTGGAAAATGCAGGACCCCTCCTGCAGGTGGCTTTGGCTCAGAGATCCCCGGACAGCCTTGAGAAATCTCCCCCAAACTGCGCAGCAGTCCAGAACACGTCCATGCACTTCCGCTGAGGTCTCCTGGCTCGCCCGGCCTTGGCTGACTCTCCCCCTTCACTCTCATGTGGGCAGTTTTCCTAATGGTAGGGAGCAATGAGGGCTACAAAGAAAAATAAACGCACAGGAAGAGGTTAGAAGTGTGCTCTCCTAAATAAGTGTGCTCGGGGAAGGTCTGAGGCAGAGGTGGCCTTTGTGCCACAGGAAGAGTGAAGTAAATTGTTGAGGTCACATTACTGCTTTAGGGTAGATCAGCTGAGTCAGCACCTTTAAATACACTGCTTTCATGTGTTATTTGCAAGTGAGGGATGATAAAGGAAATGTAATGAGTGTACCTGGGTGACAAGTCGCATCTGATAATTGCATATATGTAGAACAAAACTCCTTCGGAGGCGAATGGCTCCAGAAACCCATCAGATAACACAGTTAGCGTCCATCAGCCCCGCTTATGTCTCCTTTCTGCTGGCTCCATTCTGGAGTTCCGTTTTTCCTGCTCTTTTATATTTGTTTTGCTGGTGCTGCAGCTTCTGTACTCATTCTTCAATCAGCAGTTTTAAAATAGGGCATGATACTGAATTTATCTTATTTTCTTCTGACTTTTTCCGGCCCTGTTTCCTGAAATGTCTCTATCGCCGACACCGCCTAAGTTGTTATTGAAGTGTATTTCAGAATATTGCACAGTACTGGCGAGTGAGCCCATTCTTTCTGGATCTGAACTATACTGTCTCAGAAATAGCTTTTCCCCCTCTGCCCTTACGTACCAAATCTTCCTATTGAAATCACATCGTGCTGAGAAGCCACAGCAAGTTCCTGTCCAGGATCAAAATCTAGCTCTTCTATTTAAGGACCTTAACTAGGAACACACCGTTTTATTTATCTACTAATACTTCAGCTTAAGCCATTGAAGTACTTATACAATTTTACTTACTTTTTTCTTAGTTCTGAGAAGTTTCACCTTTTAAAGCGTACTTTTCTAAAACTCAGTTAGTGATCAGTTAGTTTGAACAGATTACCCTTGCTTGCTCTTTTGGCAAAAGCCTGGCACGCTTCCACCTTTCACAGAAAGTGAGCTGTCCTTCCTTCTACAGAATTGTAGTGTGTGTGGAGGTCAAAAGTATTTTTCAGAAGAAAAGGGGTATTCAAGGCAATACTTTCCTCAGCTTAATAAAAAGCAGTCATGGCTGAGAAACTGCAGTGATGTCAAGTCAGTTTCATCTTGCATAAGCGGCAGAGTGAGGAAATTCCAGAATTAATAAGTCTGCTGGTACAGCTGTGCCCTGAGTTGGAAAGTTCACGGTGTTCTTTTCATACTCACGACTGGACATTTTGCTCCACTTCAGCCTGTGTAAGAATAATTGGCTCCCTCCATTTCCAAGCTGCTAAAGCATTTATAAGTGGGTCTATTTAGAAAATGTAAAATTTTAAGTGAGTGCGGCAAATGGTCATTTTGACTAAAAATTATTTTCCATATTTGCAGTTGATTCTGTAATAACCAATAATTAGTTATTTTTAATTTTCAAGTCCTTCCAAATACTGCTTTAAGAAGTGGAAAATACTAGCTTTGAGAAGTGGTTGAAGGGAGTGGAGAGTTCCAAGCCAAGAATAATCTTTTTAAACATAGCTCTAGTTATTAATGGAGCTGTGGCTGTTATCTAGAGAACAGTAGGCCAGCTGATCATCAAGAAATTGGCAAAATAAAACAGGAGATACAATATCATGACTTAGAAGTTTGTTGAACAGTATAATGGAAATTGAGAGTTTCCTCTCAAGTTTTCAAAGGAGAAAATATTTAAAGGAATGTGTGTGGTGTGTTATCACGCTAGAGGATTTCTTTCAGCCTTATGGTTATGAGTGCCATGCCTTTCTTTCCTCTCTGATTCTTCTGCTTTCCCCCTTCTTTGACCTTACAGGGGAAGCAGAAGGAAAGTCACGCCGACCGGAAGGGCACATGGTGCTGTGCAGAGATGAGCAGGTTTGATCAGAGCACACTTTTGTGTTCCTCTGATTTCGTGCTTGAACATGCATATTGCTGGTCTTATTTAGTTCCCTTTCAACATGGTCTGAGAGTTCAGCGTTGTATGAGTAAGGGTGCGCGAATGACTTTGGAGAGTGACTCTAAAATACCTCAATTTATAGCTGTGTTTGCCCAGTTAAGGTCACAGAGGGTTTTTTTATTTTTTTATTTTATTTTGTCTAGACGTAATAAAATAGTTTAAGGCTGGATTTTATTCTGAAAGAGAAGTAATGGACATGAGTTCTTAGAGCATATATTTTTGAGCCAGGCTCACCAAGTTCTTCCCTTTTGAACTAGAATTAAGCTAATCACCTTCGTTCTCTGAGGTTCAATTTTCTTATAGGAAATGGAGCTTATTTATAATATCTTCCTCACAGGATAATTATGAAAATAAACTAATATTAAAAAATTATGTATATCTATATATTAAATAGCCTTTATAAAGTAGTGAGTGTAGTGCTTGGCATTTAGTCATCCATCAACAAATATTTTCATCCCTTTATTTTTTCTTTAATTGTCTTCTTTTTTCCGTTTTTTGTGTATAAACATGGTGGAAAAAAGTGTCAGTCTTTCTGCTGTTCTAAATAAACTATCATATTTCTTCAGACTTCGAAAGATTTAGCTGCTCTTCATGTCAGTGGAAACCCCATTTAATAGTCCTTTTGAATTCTTAATTGTATAGCAACTGGAGTGTGAAATTTTGGCATTTCTAAAGGTGTCAGACAGATGAGCTAGAATTAATAGACACTTCTAAGAAAGGAAGAAATACAATAGTGAACAGAGGATTATTTCATCATTTTCTACCCAATCTTCAAGAAAAACCGCTTAGGATTCTCCCTTTTTAAATACTGCTGTGTGGTACTGGGGAGTGCTGCTCTATAGCTGACATATGTAACTGCCGACTGCCTTTCGGTGGCTGACAGAATGGTGACATTGGGCATAGATTTTGTCTATTTAGAGAGAGTTGAAACCATGCAATGACAGTCCAATTTAATGAAAAACAGTAAATCATTTCAAACTGCTGATAAAAAAAAAACCTGAACCATTACAGCAAAATGCATCATAGAATATGACTAATTTTTATTTTCAAAAGATTAAAATGAACAAAATAAATGGCACGATGGAAGCCTCATATCTAGAGTTTATCCCAGATGCCAACATTGTTACTTTAAAACAGGTACACACCAAAACATAAATAAAGCTAATGTATCTTAAAGATATACAGAGGGTGCCAAAAAAATGCATACACATTTTAAGAAAGGAAAAAACTGCATTAAAATTGTAATACAGGGAATGACACTAGCATTCATTTGATGAACGCCATCTTTTGAGCGAACGTCATGCTATGTATTGCCACCGTAACTCAATTCAACTTCGAAAAGTAGTACATACATAACATTCTTAAAATGTGGACAATTTTTGGCACTCCAGGTATTTTAAATTATCTACAGTGATAATGTGTATAAATACAATACACTGATATTGTTACTTTCTAGGGATTGCATTTTTCATAAGAAAAAAATGAGTTTCTCTACTTACAAGTCTAGGGGGTGATTAAAACAACCACCAATCCCAACACTACGTACAGATTCTTTGTAAATATGCAGTGCTGCTACTTAGCATTTTCCTTATGCTATTATATACGTTCCTTTCTCCTGGCTCCTGAATTTAATCTGGTGGATAGTTTTCTGTGGATGGAACATTTCGTTTCCATTTAAACATCACAGAATTCTTCACTGAATTGGAACAGGAAGAACTGACATTTATTTCTTACCAGTTCTATGTTATATACTCCCTCAGTCATATTTTAAGGTGTATCTGTAACTTTATATTAGTTTGAATCTTTTGTACTGGTGTATTCACATATTCCATGAGGGAGGTGTGCTGCATTACTTTCAGATATCTTGGTGCTCTTCTGTTTCTTGTTTCTGTTTGTTTTATAGCATGTACTCCCTAATACTTAAGGATTTGAGCAGAATTTACAGATTCAGTAAAGACAGCTGCCAATTCAAAGTACTCTCTCTTCCTCTCTCATGTACTTATATTTGTTTACATGTATATTAGTGTGTATTTTATGTGTTATTAGTAGTGTTCTAAAAATGTATACATGAAATTGAACCGAATTAACACACAGCTTTGCGATATGTGGCGCTTCAATTCTGAGGCTGCCTTGGTCTTTAAAACTGTGGTAGCATGACTTTCCTTGAGTCATTGTACCAGTCTCCTTGACTTAGTCCTAAACTAATGTAACACCCCCGCTGGACTCTGGAGAATGTCTGGAATGATTACCTAATGATTCAAACAACGCCAAAAAAGACAAAGCCCTTTAGAAACTGTAAGAATGACTAATGAAAAGACTTCACGCAGACATGTGGCTTTATCATGGGCACCGGAAAGGAAGGACCCAACCCTTTTCTCCATCAATAAGGTTTGTACATGATCTTCAATAGCTTTCATACCTTAAATAAGACTCTGAATGAGTCTAAATATCTTGACTATGTTTTGATTCCGGAGTCCATTTGAAAAACTTATTCAGGAGTAACTCGTATGAAAGGAAACAAAGATGAGACCTTTTGCTGTCAGTTTTTCTTCTGGGCTTCCTCAGGGAGAAGGATGGGTTGTTTAGACCAGGTGAAAACAAAATTACAAATAAAGACAAGTGAGTTAAAAGTTTTTAAAACAATATTTTCAGTTGTTTATTAGTATTTGACCTTAGATTGAAATTAAATGTCGTAAAAGGAAAATCGCTAGATTGCCATTAAGATACTGCTAGTGAAGGAGTGTGTGAGTGGCTTTGCCAGTGAGTAGGAGGATGAAACAGCAACACTTGTTCAGAGGTTTGTGGCACATACAGCTCTCTTTTCACAGGTCTTCCGATTCTGGTACCGTGGGATCCTCTGCAGGCTCAGTTGTTATCACTACAGGGACGTTGTCAGATATCCATCCCTTAGGAGCCCTGTTAAAGGACCGTCTGCCACATAGAGGGTTGGAGAAGGCCATGAACCTGGAATCTGTTAGAAGTAGGAGCTCAAAATCGGGAACCTTGAATTTAACCATTTTTGATGCTTTTTCAAAACCTCCAAATGGGGTAGCAACTCTGTAGGGAAAGAAAAAAGAATAAATTCATTTTCAAATTTATTTGCTGGAAAATAGAAAGCAACTTAATTCATTATTTCCCAGGCATGTTGTTACGCTCCGTTCTTAGTACGCTTTCCGGTTTTTGACGTCGGAGACAAGCATTTCTATTCAAGGGCTGTGCCTTTACGATAAAACATAATTGATAACAGTAGCGGTGTCAAGTCCCTTTGTATGTGCTCTTAGTTTGGGATTAAACTGACCTATTGCCTGTACTCTGAGGTCGTCCCAAAGTGTCTTGCCTTGTGCCTTTGCCAGCCCTGTGTCTTTCCCCTGCTAAGGGATTTCCTCCTGCCTTCACTCTACCTGTAAGTTCCAACATCCCGCCCGTCTAGTCCTTCCTTAGCCAAATTCCTGTAGCGTTGATTGTCATATGCAGTCATTCAGCGCTTAGGAAAGGGTACTTAAAGTGCCTTTAATTTCAGATATTAATCAAGAATGTCGATTACCACCCAGATGCTTTATGAATTTTAAGCTGCAGAAAGCACAGTAATGGTGAAAGCAAGCAGTTATGGACTGCATGCCATGCACCAGCCACGTTGTAAGCGCTTCTCAGACTGAACTGGTACAGGATTCACCTTGGGCCCTTGTTGAAGTGCAGATGCTAATTTAGTCAGTGTAGTGTGACATTCTGCATTTCTAACCAGTTCTAGGGTGATGCCACAGCTGGTCTGTGGGTTGCACTTGGAGTACAAGGCTTTCCTGATTGTCTCATTAAATCCTCAACAACAACTTTGTGAGCTCTTCTATTAATATCCCTATGTAATAGATGAAACTGAGGCACAAATATGTTAAATGACTTGCCCACAATGACCCACCTATTAAGTTGTAGAACGAGGATTGAAACCCAGGCCAACAGGCTCAATGGAGGCCTGCTTTTCTAGCCACTCCCCTATTCCACAGCACAACAAGGTAATCCCTAAGGGGTATCGGGCCTTCTGACATCACTTCCTAAGTAAAGCTGTGTGTTTAGGAATGTCAGCCTATGTGGGCTGTGTCTAAATGTCAAGCCACGGTGCTGTCACATTCATGACGCAACTCGCTGATTCAATGTCCTACATTTTGTCATTTGATTTAGAGAATTAAAATGTCTTTATGACTCAAATTGGATTCAGTCCATAAGTGAAACTTATTATTTTTGGATGTCCAAGATTTCCAAGATAATATTTTATCATTTTAGAAACTCACCATCATATATAGTTTATTTGTTTGTTGACTCATTCATGTATTCATGCGACAAATAAATTATTGCTTGTTATATCTAGATACTCTGTTATGTGCTAGGAATTCAAAGATAGACTGTACTAAGTCTTAACTTCTGTGAGCTCACAGAGAAGTAAAGAGAAATGTGAGGAAAACAGTAGCACATCGTGGAGTAAGATAGTTCCTCTAAGGGAAGAACATCCTGGATGCAGAGGAGCTTGGGGTACAAAGCACCAGTCTCCCTGGTCGGTCAGGAAACGCTTCTGAAACTCAGAGCCTGGGTTCAGCACCCCTATGTAATTTGTAGGGCCCCGTGCAAAATGAAAACTCTGGGGCTCTTGTTAAAAATTGTTAAGAATTTCAAAACAGAAACAGCAGAGCACTGAGCCAAGCATGGCCCTTCTAGGTGCGGGGCGTGCAATTGCACAGGCCATGCATCCACTCCCAGGAGTTTGAGAATACGTGGTTATCCACTGGATACAAGAGGCTGCACTTGAACATTTCTAGATTTAGGCTGAATTTGGCCAATGAATCTCATGTTTATGTATTCCATAAATGAATTCTACTCATTTTTGTTTTTTCTGAATTAAATCAAAGAAGAAATGTTCCTCTGCCATGAAATCCACTGTGTGGGTTTGGCACTTAGCTCGCTCCTTCTTCCCTTTTCGTCCAGTTCTGTGCTGTTTTTCTTCCTCCCAGTTTGCAGGTCAGTTTCTTCTCTTGTAAAAGAAAACATTCCCTTCTGGTCCATCACCCATCTCCTACCTCCTACCACTGATCCAGCAAAAGGTTGCTGTTTGAAAAACAGAGTTTTCTTTTCTTTGGCACCATTGAGCCTATATCCTGTTTGTTTGAATTTTTATTGCCCTCTGCACACGAAGTAAAGAAAGTCCATTAAGAGATGTTAAGCATTCAAAGGGAGATATTTCAGACCTCTGAAAATAGGTTCAAGTTTTAGTCAAAGTTAGTGAAGCATAAATTTCCACTAAAAGATTTGGAATATTCTACTAAAAGATAACCGTGTATCCCTGTAACTCCCATAACACAAATTCTTCAAACAAAGGCCTGACTTAAAATGATTTTTATATTTTGTCTACGCTACAGTGAATGATAAGCCTGTTCCACTCAGATGAATAGTTAATAGATGCTTTTTTGTTGGATTTTTGATTGGTAATGGGATTGCATTTGTACAAATTAATAGTGCTGGACATAATACACCCATACTAATTACTGATTGTTCTATAAGGTAAAGAATAACATAAAATGATTGTATAGAACTTGAAGTACTCTACTAACTACCCAATGTATGTAACATATTTAAAGGTACTTTAATCTCAGAATCATAGAATTTTACAGATGAGGAAATTCATACAAGGAGAGGATCAGTGACATAGTCTCATAGCTTTTTGAAGAAGAATTGGAAACCTTGCTTCTAGTTTAATTTCTTCCCTCATGTGTTGTGTGGGTTCACTATAGTATTATTTGAATATAGTGTAATATTTACATATACTCAAAAGGAGAACAGGAATACAAAGTTGTATTAGTTGTATTAACTGTGTGGGCCGTTTTGAAATCATGGTGAGACTTGGGAGCCAGTTCTCATCCAGTCATTATCCCTGATGGATGCTACTCGACTGCATCTCACTTTAAACGCTTCAGTAACAGCATCTAGTTATTATGTGTAATGATGGGGGGCCACCAAGTAATATTATTTTACTCATTGCAAAGGACTATGGGAGTATTTGGAAACTATTTATCTCTCTTTCTCTGTTGTTCTCATTTGTTTTTGCAAAAAACTGAAAAGAATAGATATGTTAAAGTCTTAATATAATGTTGAATTATTTAAGAAAGAGAAGGAAAAATTATACTACATCGCATTTTAGAAATATGTATCTATATTAGTTGTGTGAGGAATTAAATTTCTGGTCAAATTATTTTCTCATAACCTTGAGTTGTTTGATAAAATAAAATCCTGTTTAAATAATCTACAGCAGATATTGTTATTTAAAGGTACTTTAATCTTATAATCATAGAATTTTACAGATGAAGAAATTAATACAAGGAGAGGTTCAGTAACATAGTCACTGAAGATATTAACCCAATTGTACCTGGAAATTATTTTAACCTCTTTTTTTTTCTCTTTGAATTGCTGGAACATGTTCTGGACTGATTCAAAGAATGGTTTTTGTCACAATTTATAAAGATCCAGATACCTATTAAGATTATTTTGCCTATGTGATTGTTTGTGATTATTTTAAGTGTAAGATACATTTTAAAAAGTGTACAAATCATAAGGTAAAAATTGATGAATGTTATTTATCTTCTAATTATTTGTTGCTGGCATATAAAAATATCATTAATTTGTATACTGAACTTGCACTTGGTTATCTTACTAGATTTTCTTACTAATTCTCGTTACTAACCTGTAGCTTCCTGTGGACAGAGTCGTGTCATTTGTAAATAAGGACAGTTTTATTTTTATTTTCCTATACTGACACCTTTTGTTTATTATTTTTGTTTCATTATCTAGCAGAGGTCAATAAATATCATCTTTGTCTGAAAATGTGCATTAAGATTTTTATGTTACCTTTCACCTTTAAAGAACATTTTCACTGGATATAGAATTATAGACTGGTGGTTATTTATTTTGTCATTTTAAAGGTGTTATTCCCTTGTCTCCTGCAATTCTAGTTGGGAAATCACCTGTCTTATTTTTACTCTTTTGAGATAATGTGTCTTTTATTCCCAAACATTAATATGTTTTTACTGTCTTTGGTTTTCAGCAGCTTTACACTCCTGCCTTTGTGTGGCTGACATTGCATTAACCCTTCCTGGGTGGGGTAGTACTTCTGGAACTGAGGCTTGATGGCTTTTGCCAATGTGGGAAAATTCTTGGCCATTAACTCTTCGGATATTGCTTTGCCTTTTTCTCTCTGTTACTCCCTGCTGAGACGAATCACACATATCAATTGGCATTTTGATTATTGTTCCAAGTGTGTCTTCATCTCTTTTCCTGCATTTTTTAATCCTTTTTTATCCCCTATGCTCCAGTTTGAACACTGTCTGCATCAGTTTATAAATCCTCTCTTCAGCTGTGCTTAATCTGCCATGCAATCTGTTTAATTTTTAAAAACATTTCTATTATTAAATATAACAAAAGTACAGAAAACCTCATAACAATGTACAATAGCTGTTGTAGAGGAAGCAACCGTGTAACCACTGCACATGCTAGGTTACCTCGGGAGCACGAAACATGGCCCTATCCAGTTGTTAACAACGCTCTATTGCCATCACAGTCAGTCGCCAATATTTTGACTTCCACATTAATATAAACTTATTATATATCTAGATATAGATAGATATCGATAGCTATATCTATCATCTATATATACATATTAACTTCCTTTGTATGTTAATAACCCAAGTGCACATCTGTTCAATGGGGTTCGGTTCTGCCTGCCTGGTACCAAATGCTGAGTTTACACCTCTAAATTCCCCTTAAGTTCAGGATCGTGGCCCTTAAGTCCCTACTTCCTTGATAGTTTTTCAGTCATTTTTTAAAACAATTTTTATAATAACATTTTTAAAAATAATTTTTATAATAACTAGCTTTCCTAGTTATTTTTGTGAAGTTGTTCTGATATAAACTAGTCTGTCATAGCTGGAAATGGATTTTCTATTTCCTACCCGTGTGACTCTGTATAGTCTCCTTCATTTAGCAAGCATGTAAGCCGAAGCTATGATTACACCTTATTGTCATGCAGTAGGCTTCTAGAATAACACATGCGACAGACGAGGCCTCAGACTTTGTGCAGCCAGGTGCGTGCACTTAAGGGCAAAGGCTCTGCAAGTTACCTGCCTAGGATTGTCAAAGTGGCAAATCATGTTTGCTTCACCTGTTAATGTTGTTTACCAATAATGAAGAATCTAAGAATAGACTGTAATGTTGATTAACATTAAGCTCTTAAGGTTTTGTTTCTATATTGATGTATATATAAAAACGAATAAAATTTTGTCAAGTGAAGGAGAAGAGTTAACAAGGTCTCTCTCTCTCTCTCTCTCTCTCTCTCTCTCTCTCTCTCTCACACACACACACACACACACACACACACACACACACACAAACTCACATGCTGTGTATATATTACATCTCAGAAGCCTTGCTTTAGCACAGGGCACTACGTTCCCTAATTTCATGGTACTGCGCTCACTGAGAAAGTGGTCATTTGGTCCCTGACTATCAGTAGGCATCTCTTTATAACCAAGCAGATACACCTGGCTGTTTGTAGACCTGGAACCAAGCTGCTGAGCAGCCTAGGGGCACAGCGGGGTCCTATGGCATCTCTAAAGCACTGCTCTCAAAGACAAACCTAAAGTAACCCATTATCTTCCATTTCCCCTGGTGTTCTACTTTCCAGAAATTTCTACACTCTCACTTCAGAAAAAATGGACGCGTATACCATTGATCAGACTAGGCCTCCAGCCTCCTTCCTCTGCCACTGTTCAGTCCCTCCTTGGATCGCATGGCACATGTTGTTTGTGCAATGGACGTGTGCGGGAAGAGATTCAGCACCAGTAGGTGTGGTACTTACTAGTCGGTGTATTACTAATAATAGATGTAATGCTATACTACTATTTTAGTAGTGTGTAAAAACTAAAATTTTAATTGTGCATAGTTTAAAAAGTACGGGACATGATCACTATTTAAATGCACGTTTTGTGGTATTTTATAAACCAATGATTTATTTTTAACTTATTAATTTTTACATGAATAGTCATTAAGCAGCCTAAACACTGGGTCTGCTTTTTTGTGGGTGTCAGACAGCATGTTGGAGCTACTGTACCCTAAAATGAAAATCATTTAATTAAAGAATGGATTCTCAGGCTATTAAAAATATATCTAAACTCTCCATGGACATTATTAAAAATGGATAACAGGGAAAAATAAATGTCGATTGAGTAAACTGAAAAGCAGATATTTGGCATTGTTTCTGGTAGCATAAGTTTTGGTTTATACATAGGCTGGTGTCTTGGGTCATAAATCCCTAAATTACCTTTAATCTGGCTTAAAAACATATAATTGGAACCCGGAATTACACTTACTAAACTTGATGGCACTAATTCTCGTGGTGCTATTATCTGTGAATTAATTCTGAAATTCTTCAACAGCATTGTCATTGGAGGCAACACGCAAACTAATATCAATCTTTGAATGAGGTATTATTATTAAAATAACATTTTTTTAAAGGTGGGAGGTAATCTTGATGTTATAATGGTGATTTCTGAATCATTTTCTTCATTTTTATACCAAAAAAGACTAAGTTTGGCATATTGGTAATATTGCAAAAAGTGAGCCTTTGCCTAAGCGTAGGGGTTACCCCATATTGATATTTTGAGTCTATTCTTAAAAGAAGACCAATCTTTTCTATCAGAGGACTTCGTTCTCCGTACCATGATATAAAAGCTGTGGTTTTACATGCCAGCAGTGTCCCCCAGGATACCTGAATTACCTGTTAAAGCTTCTGTAATCGGGCAGTTCTGCCTTTCCTTCAGGCTTGAAAAGTTTAGGGTATAAAGCCTCTAAAAGCTGGGGATCACTGCCGATGGCCTGTTCCCAGGGTGACTGGTAGTACTTAGGGACAGCTGTGGTGTTGAATCTTTCAGGAGGAATTTCCTTCAGGGGCCCAGAATATCCTTTGGAAAAATATAGCAAGAATAAGTAAACATAGAGTGCCTGAGAATTAGGAAACTCCACCTAACATTTAACCATGTTTCATTTTCATGCAGGATAAATTTATGAAGAATGCATCCTTTTTATGCTGTCTCAGAAAAGAGTAGTCTGAGCGTGGTAGACATTTTTAAGCCCTTTTCAAAAGAAACCACTTTTCTTCCTGTTTAATTTTACCAAATCATACAGTTATTTCTTCCTGGACTATCTTAGTATATATTTGTTCAATAAAACTATTCAAGTTTTAAAAATTGTGCCCCTTCCATTAATTTACACTAGGCTTTAGATATCACAAATAATGCATTAATTTAAAAATATGTATTGAGTGTTGTACTGTGGTCTGGGCCCTGCGTAAACAGCAGTGAAGACAAACTGTCCCTCATCTTGGGGCTGATTTGTTCGAGATAATTGGGGTCTTGTCTGTCTTCAGAGCTGAGTGATCTGGAAACTGCTTAAGCTTCAAAATGGTGGAGTGTTTGTTTCCACTGCTTCTTTCTTACTGTTCAGTCCCTCCTTGAATCCCATGGCGCATGTTGTTTGTGCAATGGACGTACGCATCCCATGTTTACTTCATCCCTGAAGATTTCTTACCTAACTTTTCTGCTTCTGCTCTCAAGTCCTCAATTTATTCTTCTCAAAAGAGCTAGAAATTTTCTAAGTGTCATTTAAAAATCACGCACATTCCTGGCATGAACTGGAAACCATCGTCACATGCATCGAGTGACTGCTCCGCCCTCTGCCTCACGGCCACCTGATCACGTCTTTCCTGTAATTCTCAACTCCACCGCGTCACACCCTTCACCACACTGACATTTAGGTTCCCCGCGCTCTTTCTCATCTGGAAAATATTTTGTTTTCTTCTGTCAAGCCAGGTCTATCCTGTCTTTACACTGAAATGTTTATCTCCTTCAAAGTCTTACTAATCCCCTTCTAGGCAGTTCTTCGTTTGCCGTCATTTGTCTTCTGATTGTCTCCACCATCTAATGGGCATCTGTCTCTTTCAGTAGGTTTCTGTTCTCTGCTTGCCTTTCAAATGCTGCTGTCGCTCAAAGCTCTTTCCTTATGCTGTACGTTCTGCCTAGAAAATTCCGTTTCTATTCATGGCTTTAATTGTGACCTACGTGTTGATGGTTCCAAGTTCCGTTTTTTGATCTCCAGGCCCTTCTATTCCACCACCTACCATATCTGTCCCAGTGAATATTCTCCTGGCACACATTATAGCCTGTCCACACCTACGTACGCCATTTTCTAATACATCACGCTTCTCTTCCTGTATCGGTCACCTTAGCAAATGTTGTCACTCCACCCTCAGATGTTCAAGACAGAAGACTATCCTAAACGCGCCTCGTTCCCACAAGTATTACCAACTGTACTTTTGCAGATTTCAAAAATAGTACCTCTCAGACTTTGTTTCTGAATCACCTTGGGTACCTATTTAAGTGGGTAATAATAGACTTTTCCTTCCAGAAATCTTGCTTCAGTAAGTCTCATGTATGGCTTACAAATCCTATACAAGTGATTTGCAAAGAACATATCGGGATGCCTTGCTCTAGAAAATTCCCTCTGTTCTCCTTATTTCCATTATAACTGCCGTGTTCGGGGCCTCTCCTGCCTCTTGCCTGGGTGTTCACAACAACCTTCTGCTAATCCTGTAGCTGTCAGCTCCTCCCCGGGCACCCTGTACACTGCTGCGGAGTGACCTTCCAGCTGGGAAGCGTGCATGTCCCTCACGTCCTTTACTCACACGGTAGTGCTGTGATGGCTCCTCAGGACAAAACTCGAAACCCCTCGGCATGACGCGTGTGTCCCTACCAACCAGCCCAGCCTCACCTCCTGACTTTCTCCTTTCACGTTTCATGCTCCAGAACTGCAGAGCCACTTGAGGTTGCTTGTGTCCCATACGTCTCCTACTTGTCTCATTGGTTTCCTGCAATCCTTGTCACCTGTCAATTCCTATTGCAAGCCTTAGCTTGAGGATACCTCTTCTGGGTAGCCTTTCCTGTCTCCTCCGGGAAAGTAGAGGAGCCTTTCCTGGGTGTAATCTGCATGACTCCATTGTCATCACTACCACGGCTTATTTCCTGTTGCTTTCCTAGAGTTGACAGAGGTCAGCCATATAGAAACGGGAAATTTTTTAATTTTATGTTTTTTAAAATTTCTTGAAATCCCACTACCCTAACACAGTTATTTAATTATTGTGTATTTTTTCCATTTGTCTTCACCTATAATGATCACATACCTGTAAATTTGGTACCAGACCTGGATTTAATTCTTGATCCGTCAATATTGACTTATAGCCATTTGTAACCTCAGCTACTTAATTTGCAAAATGAGGATTGTAATAAATATGTCATGGACTTATTGTAAAATTAAGGAAGACAAAATGTATAGTTTCATAAATCGTACAGCCCTACACAAACAGAATTTCAATGTAATTGCAAATGACTTAATTTTTAATATAACTGGTGATTGCCAACAAATACAACGGGCCGTCTGAAAGAATATACGACTGCCATGAACGTTTTCATGACTCCTGTATGTCTAAATCTTAACATTGATCTTGAACTTACCCACACAATAGATATACAGTGAGACAAGATGTATCACTTAGATACCATTTACAGAAGGATCCAAATGACTTGAATCATATATTTCAGTGCACAGCAATCTTAGTATTCTCTTTGTAAGGCAATGGCTTACCTGGTGCGATGTTTTCTGGATTTGGGGGACTCCGTGGATCCGGGGTGTTGGGAGGAGTAAACGGGGCTTGCTGTGAACCACCTTCCAAGTGGCTTGCGTCCATTTTCCCATTCTGCATGGCAAGGTTGTGCTGCATTTGATCAAAAGTACACTCTGCTGAAAACTCAAAAATATGAGACACACAAATAGGAACTATCATACGTGCAAGCCTGCATTTGTGTATTTAGAATTTAAATGCAATGCTGTTTCATTGTTTCATGCAGCCTCAGTAATTTATGTGGTCATTGGTTGTGCTAGTGAATTTTTTCTAAGTTCCTGAAATGTGTCCCTGAACGGAATTTCACTGAAACTTACAAATCATTCTTTCTGCATTAATTTAGGAATTGCAATACTGGCCATCTATCTGTATGGACTTTTTCTTGGGAATTAATGATGAGCAGGAAGACCAAGTCTTCCTAACTAGTAGTTAATTATCAAGAGCTACCTCCAGCATGAAGTATACAAACAAAGCCTTATCATAGGATGAGCCTGAAGTTGTCGAGTTCTATCATGTGTGATTCCCTTCAGGGAAAGTTGGAAAGACAAATGAAAATGTGTTTTGCTTCACGTCAGTTAAGTTGATCCTCAGTAAAATAAAGCTAGAGCAGGTTATATCTTACAGGTTATAAATATATAAATTATAAACCCATGTATAATGCATTTTACATGCTTTCTGCTGAAATAGCAATAGAAATAAGAGGGTTTTTAAAAAGTCTGTTCTATAATTTGTGCCAAATACACAGTGAAACTTATTTTTTGAACAAAATAAATATATATATTTAGAATCCCAGTGTATTTAGTTTGGTCTTATTTCAGAATTACATTTTATAGTATACTTTCCCTTTTCTCAGTATTTAAAATTTCTATAGATTTCAAAATGCGCATAGTTGCTAAATACATATGTAGTCTCACCGTATGTAGTCTTAACTATAAATTGTGGATTATTTTGCTTACCATCCTTTTGTAGTGGTTAATAGAGGATTTTAACTATCATGAATCACTCTTCTGTTTTATTTTCCCTGGAATGCTTATTTTCTTCATTTCCTTTTTTCCTTTTCGTGTAAGAAGTTGAACTAGAGCTTCAATACTGGCTGGTGTAGCAAGCAATATACCTTCATTTCTTTTTAAGAATGTACATTTCCTGTTGTTATTGTTTATGTCAGAGCCAGTTTGTGTGGCTTGAAATTGCCAGTTTCTGGGAAGTAAAGCAAGTCCAAAGCTGCGCTTATTTTTTCTGTTTTTAAAATGATACTTAGTATTTGAGCAAACAGCATTGATTACCAGGGAGTCCGTTTATATTTTCATCTAATGATGTCCTACACATTGTTATAAAGTAAGAAATATATAAATATAAGTTACATAATTATTTCAACACCATCTATAGCTCAGGGGAAGCAATAAAAGTGAAAGCTCTTTTCAGAAACTTTAGTCAATAAATTAGATTAATGTGATATAAATCATATAAAGATGATTCAAGAATGAGATTATAAGTAAATAGTTGTTCTCTTTTAATGTTATTTTGTCTCCATCACTAGACAAAACCTGTATTTATTTATCTGAGTTTCCAGCATAGTATCTAGAACATAGTAAGCATTCACTGAATATTTGCCAAATATGTAAATAAATGAATGGAAATAGACATGAACCTAATATTATTTTTAAAATTCCTGTCATATTAACAATGCTTACTCCAATTTGCAGTCTGGTACCTTGATAAAGCAAATGTATCATCATATAATATGGCTCAGTCTCTTCCTCTCTTAGAATTAAAACCAGAAAATATAGATCATTAAAGCCAGAAGGCACCTTAACACTTGAGCCCATTTGCCTATTTTCTAAATGAGAAAACAGGTCCTGGAAGGCAAAGCAACTTATAAATTAACTTAAAATCACATGACTCATGGGAGAGCAGGACCAAACCCTGGTCTCCTGTTTCCAGGCTGGTGTTTCCTTTAATTCCACCGTGATAGGTGTTGGTGTCAAAAGCTCCAGAATGTGGAGAGCTGGGTGTCAGCCATATTTATTATGGTATGGCTCAAGTCAGGTCAGTAAGCTTCCTTGAATACTACTTTCCTCGTTTCTAAGGAAGAGAGACTTCAGGCTATGTTATACGATTTAAATACGTCTGGCGTCATAGCATCCATTGCTATTGTTTATTGCTCTGAGTTATTTATCAGCATTTGTTTAGTTCAATATGCCTATATTGGGCTATTTTATTTGCTTACTGCCCAGTTTTCTAGGGATACTGAAAAATTATCAAGACATATTTTTATACATTGTATGTGTAACCGAAACGTTTAACCACAGGTGTACAAGGTCATTGTCAATAATTTGAAATACTAGTGATGAGAGAATATATTGTGTTCAAAAGGATGTTTTTAACCTTATTGTACCTTCCTCCAAGAACTATAGTTAAAGCAGTATTTTTAGAGATGTAAATGTAAGTTATGAAAACTGGCGTTATTCATTTATTCAGATGCCTTGACCTGTAGATGACTTCTCAAAGAATTCCCTTAAGCTGTCTTATTTTTTACTCTTTAAAGCTGTTGCTCTGTTGTCATTATTGAAAGAATATGATTATATAATCAGACTCGTCAGCTGAGACAGGGATTATTTTAGGCTCATGCTGTATTAGCTGCAGATTTTTTCTGATAAGAGGATACTGGGCATAATTATAGGGTAACATAACATCACATTTATCCATGACTTCAAGTGAAAAATCATTTCTCATAAATGTAAATACTGTAGTTGAAAAAAAACTATTTAATTTAATATGTCCTCTCAATATTTTCTATTAATTAGAAACATAACAAAGAAGACAGAAATTTGGGGAATTAATAAAATTTGAGTGTTTGTGTGTATGGATGTTAGTTCTATAAGGTGGTTAATTATGGTAAAAGATCCCAGTGAAATTAGCCTCTTTGCTATAGTGAGCTGTTCCATTCAAAACAACTTATTAGTGATGGCAGCTGGTAAGTTTTTACATTTAAAATCATAAGTAAACATACAGACTTTTCATAGCTACAGGAAGAAGAAGCTCTCAGTAAATAAAATGTATTTGTTGTAGTCTCCACCATCACTCAAATTCAGAATCAATGCGATATTCCTTTTTGATTCTCTATGCCTGGTATTTTAGTTTTAAAGCCATTTCACCAGAGCTAGTTTTCCTACTATGAATGTCTTCCTCTACAACCTCTCTAAATGACAGTTTAAATGAATATAGCATTAAAGTAATATACAAGATATAATTTAGTTAATTAATTGGTTTGTTTGGTTTATTAGCTTTCAGTTGAGGAAACCTTTTGTCCAAAGAGTTTTGTCCACATTGGTTTTGTGATTAACAGGCCACAGACTTCCCTACACAATGAGGAATTTATGCTTTGAGAGGAGATCAGTGTGTCTAGTCCCTAGGCACGTTTCAGTGGCGAGATGTGTTCAGCCAATAAAATGCTTATACTTACTTTGTGGAACGCTGTGTGCTTTGGAAGTGTTTCCATCCCAAACATTTAACTAGTGGTGATAAGACCATGTTAACTTTCCATACCACCAATCTCTCTCCCTCCTCTTAGCAGGACAGACCAGTTCTTCACGGCCAAATCTACAAGCTTACAATGTCCCTATTGAACTAAAAAGATACTCAGTCATACATAGTATTTACTCACCTAAACGATTCATTGTCATGAAAAAACATGTCTGACAGGATCAACAGAAAGAAAACACATAGAACGCTTGTTTGGAACTCTAGAAACACATACGTTTAGAAATGCTGCCCATTTATTTGGATACCACACGATCAAGTTATACCTACGTTGATTTGTGCTCTCGATTCATACTGGAAATTTTCAAATGTGTATTTGTCAGATCTTCGCTGTCGCATCTTAAAGAGCCGGGCCCCACGGTTACTGAGATGGGATAGCTCTTCCAACATGATGTCTCTGGGGACGCTGACCTTTTTGCCCAGATCCATGCCATCTACACCTGGAAAAAGACATTCATGTACATGGGAACCCCAAGGTAAGCATTTTCATTGCTTTTCTAAATTGCGTCATTCATTGCCTGCTACGTGCTGCATGTGGGAACCGAGAGGTAGTCTCCGTACAGACTGCCTTGGGTTGAATCCTGGCTCCGCTACTCTCTGATCATAAGATATGCTACTCATTTTTTCTAAATGTCAATGGGCTCTCTAACATGGGCTTATAGTAATAATACCACCACATAGGGTTGATATGAGGATTAAATAAAATGCTTCATATAAGGCACCTAGCAGGGTGCTTGGCTGAAAACGCACGAGTGAGAAGGAAGCTGTCGTCACTAGGAGCAGAATTTAGTCTCTCTATACTTAGTGAGTTACAAACAGCACTGCTTATAGTTCTTTTAATAAGCTCTGTTTTGCCCCCCACATTTTTATGTACCACTTTGAGCTGTCTCTATTACTAGAGTGCCTGCCCTTCCACCCATGTCACCCCATTTTCCTCCCTCTGTCAAAATGCTATTCATTCTGCCTCCAGCATGAAGGAGCCTCGTGTGAATTAGGCAGGTGGCATGTCTCGAAGGAACAGATGCTTCCCGATCCAGCATCAGTGCCATTTCGGTGAATCCCTTCTCTCAAATCTCTATTCATAACTACCCATGCCTTCTCAGTATTCCCATTGCATTGAATCACAATTACTTGATTCTGTGTTACGTATTTTATGGTTTGAATTTTCTTCATAATTTAGCCTTTGTTTCCCCCCTGCCTTACATATAGTGATATTTAGATTATTTTCCATTCTTAGTACTAAAGTACTTTTCTGAAATCCAAAAGAGATGAAACTCCTCCACTTGCTCCTTTAACCAGGAATATATTTCTGTGTATGCCACCAAGTTCTTTTGCCACCGTGGACTACTGCTAAATGCATAGGAAGGGAAATTGGGGCACTAGTGAAGTAATTATTCCGATTGATTAGAACATTATTTGACGATGTGATAAATTTACCCTAATAATTAGCATTTTGGCAGTATTTAGGGATAAAACAACAGAATTACTTATTAATATTTATTCCCATTTTGCTTTGAAAAAAATCAGTTTGTTTAATATTTTGATGTTACCTGGAGAGGAGATCCACTAATTATAAAAACTGTAGTATCAAGGCATCTGCTTCCAGGGAGATAGAGTAGATATACTTTTCCCTATACCTCAACTATATACAACTAAAATCAAGGACATTATGTATGAAACAAACATAAGAACACTGAAAGAAAACTCAGCAAGATACGGCCCTCAGGACTCAAGGAACAACATGGTGGTGAATTCTCTGGGTTTTCTTTTAGCCTCATTTATACCAGACTTGGAGCTTAAGATGCTAGCAACCCAGAAACACCAACAGGTACGGACAAAAACAAAAACGAAAAAAAACTCCAACCACAGACTGTGCTTTCCATCCAAAACACCAGGAAAGGAGCAGTCTAGCAAAACAGATAACTTTTACACAGTAGACATTCCACTTTAGCCACGTACCACAGGAAAAAATTTGGCTCCACCCATGTCAACAAAGTCCCACCTTATATATGTATATAAAAGAAATATTTAAGACTGTTCTGTTATAAACAGGGGAAGATAAAGGAACATGAGATAGGTAAGGTTTCTATACCTTGCTTGAACTGATAAAATAACATCACTGGACTTTGATAAGTTATGCATACATTTTGTAATACTTAGAGCAACTACTAACAGCTGTGCAAATACATTTGAAAACACTATAGATAAATAAAAATGGAATTCTAAAAAGCATTCAAATAATCCCATGGGAAGTAGGAAAGGGAAAACAGACAACAAACAGAAAACAAAAAATAAACTGATAGACTTAAGCTCTAATACATCAATAATTACATTAAATATAAATGCTCTAAGTACAACAATTAAAGGACAGAAACTAGCAGATTGGATTAAAAAACAGGAGCCAACTATATGCTGTCTATAAGAAACACACTTCAAATGTAACAATATAAGCAGGTTGAAAGTAACAGGATGGAAAAAGATATATCAAGCAAATATTAATCAACAGAAAGCACAGTCATATCTGATATTAATATCAGACAAATTGAACTTCAAATAAAGGAAAATTACCAGCAACACAGAAGGCCACTGTATAATGATTAAAGTGTCAATCTGTGAAGTAGACCTAGAAATCCTAAGTGTATGTACCTAAAAACAGAGCTAAAAATGGAGCAAAAACTGTAGAATGAACAGGAGAAATAGGCAAATCCACAGTTATAGTCGGAGACTTTAACATCCATCTCTCAACAGTGATAGAACAACAGAGAGGAAATCAGCAAGGATATAGAAGAACAATGCCATCAACCAGTAGGATCTCATTTATAGAACATGTATAGAGTACTCTGCAACACAGAATGCACACTCTTTTCAAGTGTCCATGGAACACACACCAAGATAGACCATATCCTGGGCCATAAAATGTACCTCAACGGATTTTAAGAAGATTGAAATTACGCAGGGTATGATCTCTAGTCCCAGAGGATTCACACTAGACGTCAGTAACAGAAAGATAACAGGAAAATCTCCAAACGTTTGGAAAGTCAACAGCACACTTCCAAATAATCCACAGGTCAAAGAAATCTTAAGGGAAATAAAAAGTTCATTGAGCTGAATGAAAATGAAAACAGAGCAGATCAGAGTTTATGGCACCGCGTTAATGCGATGTGAGAGGAACATTCATAGCACGAATGCATACATGAAAAAAGAGGAAGAGTCTGAAAGCAATGATCAGCTTCTACCTCAAAAACCTAGAAAAAGAAGAGCCAAATAAACCCAAAGCAAGCAGAGTAAGCAAATAATAAAGATAAGAGCAGGAATTAATAACAGAAAAGCAACAGAGAAAATCAGTTAAATATGAAGTTGGTTTTTGAAAAGTTCAATAAAATCGAGACATCTCCAGCTACTCTGACAGAAAAAAAATATAGAAGGAACCAATTACAAATTACCAATATCAGGAACAAAACAGAGGCTGTCACTACAGACACTGCAGAGAGCAAATGGAAAACAGAACTCTACAAACAACTTTCCACACATAAATTTGAAAACTTAGAAAAAAATCGACCAATTCCTTGAAAAGCACAAAGTACCACTTTTTGCCCAATATGAAGCAGAGAAGCTAATTAATCCTATAACTATAAAGCAGTTGAATCTGTAATTTTAAATGTCTCAAAAAATAAATCTTTAGAGCTAGATGATTTCACTGGAGAATTCTGCCAAACATTTAAGGTAGAATTAACACTGATGCTACATAATCTCTGCCTGAAAATAAAAGAAGAGGGACTACTTCCTAATCCATTACTAAGCTAATACTACCCTGATACCAGAACCAAACAAGGATAACACAAGAAAAGGAAGATACAGTCCAATATTCCCCATGCACATAGAAGCAAAAATCCTTAACAAAATACCCATAAGTAGAATTTAGCAATATAGAAGAAGAATTCTACACCATGAGCAAGTGGGGTTTATCCAGGGATACAAGGCTGGTTCAACATTCAAAAGTCAGTTGATGTAATCTACCATATTAAGAGGTTAAAGAAGAAAAACCACATGACCATACCTTTGGGATTTTGCAAAATATTGTTAAATAAATCCAAAAGTTGACACCAAAAGCACTATCCACTAAAGGAAAATCTGATACATTGGACTTCATCAAAATTAAAAAGTTTGGCTCTGAGAAAGACTCTGTTAAAAAGATAAAAAGAGAGGCTACAACCTGGCAAACAGTATTTGCCAAACACATATTTGACAGTGGCCCAGAATACATAAAGAATTCTCAAAACTCACCAGTAAAAAAACCCAAAAAACCAGACAATCCAATTAGAGCATGGGCAAAAGACATGAAGAGACATTTCACCAAAGAAAATGGCAGATAAGCATATGAAAAGACATTCAAGATCATTCATTAGGCAATGCAAATTAAAACTGCCATGAGATACCACTGTACACGTATCAGAATGGCTAAAATGAGAAATCGTGACAGCACCTTATGTTGGGGAGGGTATGGAGGAACAGGATCACTCATCCATTGCTGTTGGAATGTAAAATGGTACAGTCACTTTGGAAAATACTTTCGTAGGTTCTGTTAAAAGCTGAACATAGAACTACCAGCAATACTGGGCATTTCTCCCAGTGAAATGAAAAACTCAGGTTCACACCTCTATGCAAATATTCATAGCAGCTTTATTCTTAATAGCAATAAGAGAAAAACAGAAACAACCCAATGTACTTCAGCAGATAAATGGTTAAAAACACTGGTGTGTCCGTACCCTGACACTCAGCAATAAAAAATTGAAACATGCAACACCTAGATCATCTGCAGAGAATGACACTGAGTGAAAAAAAGAGCTAATCCCCAAAGGTTATATATACTGTGATTCCATTTATATAACATTTTTAAAAAGAAAAAAAAGAAAAAAATATATATATAGAGAGAGAGAGACACACACACACACACACACACACACACGGGGGTGGGGGGGCAGATTAGGGACTGGCACACGTCTCTTAACCGCCTCAGTACTGCTCTGGCTGGGATGTACTCTCGTTTTGCAAGGCGTTATCATTGGGGGAAATGAGACAAAGGGACATAGGATAGCTCTGCATTGTTTCTTACGATTGCGCGTGAAACTACAATGATCTGAAAACAAAAAATTTAAATAAGAGCTGCCAAACCATGAAAAGATAGGAATGATCTTTAAATGTATATTGATGAGTGAAAGAAGCCAGTCGGTAAAGGCTATGCACTCACAGGAGTCGGATGGTACAGTCTCAGGATTTCTGGGAACCAGTAGTTAAACTCAGTGAACACAACCATTACTAACATTAAATTAAATTAACTTAATAATTAGAAAAGTTGTATTAAAAACAAAAGAAATGCTCAAAAAATATCACTTTCTACATTTGTACTACTTTTTGCTATTATCTGTGCTCTTTTTAAAATACCGTTATTTTTTATCTAACGTATGTGTGGTGGAAACACCATATAATGTGTTACCGCGCATCTCTTCCCAACTCTGCGTGCAACGCCTCCTGGATGGTAGCTTGACACTGGCCATGGCGGGAGTATTCATGCCACAGAAATTGGCAAACTTTACAAACTAAGGCATTTCCCCCCCCCAAGAACCCGTAGTTAAATATTTACTAGCGTACTATGTAGACACAGGCATATGTGAAGTCATTATATTTTGCACAAACAACATAAGACATGGGCTAATTCTTCAAGGTTTTCTTCCCTTTCCTTCCAATAGTTAAATTTATGCTGTAACCGGAGCAGGCGTTCCAGACCACTTGCGAGGTGGGGAATCTAATGTATGAAAACTCTCATTACTTAACTTTCAGAGTGAAGAATGCTGTCAACTGGGCACGTGGAACCCAAGTTCAGCTGTTCCCTGCCCTTATTGCAAACCCCTGTGCAGGGTCTTAACCGTGTGTTTCTTCTGGATGCCTGATAAATGATACAACTTATTCAGGATATGTGTCCTTGGCCTGTGGATTAGAAGGTTGTCTTTGTGGCATTAGATCATCTATTGAAAATACTAGTGTTAGGCATACTTTCCTATTGATGTCATTTATAGTGATCCATGATTTTCCATTTATTCTTTAAAGATTTTATGAAACTTCATCTATTTTGCTACTATCTCAAGGAAATCAATGATTGTCTTTAAATAAATATTTAATTATAAAAATATATCGACATACAACTTCAGGACCTTGACTATAATCAAATTAATTTCCACCCAAAAAACACAATTTTTAATCTACTAGAAGTATCAGATAATTGTTACCAATATTTTTTCTCAGTAGTGTCCTCAAATGCACAATACTTTGGTAGTTAAATTAAGATTTAAAATCTTACACTAAAAAGTTCAGATATCTTGATTTTTGAGTATACTTTTCCCCCAGTTTTCATACTGTGGAGCCATGTTGCTCTGAGTACTAGAAACCAAATGGAAAATCAGATTTTATCGGGAGAACTTCAGTGATCGTTGAAAATGTGCCCAGTTCCTTTTTCAAACCTTATTTCAATGTGTGGTCTTATGAGCAGACACTGGGCTTAAATTGCTCCAAAAGGAAACATTTATTTTTGTTTGTTTGCTTGTTTGTTTGTTTAACATTTATTTCATAGTTAACATTCTGATACTAAGTCGACAAAGATTTATGCACAGGAAGTTCTGTATTTTTAATTTGAAATTGTGATCCTGATGAAGTTACACGTTCAGTTAGATCAGTGAATCCAATTCACAGTTTGTAAAAAGACCCACTTATAAATAACTGTAGTAAGACAGAGGGTCTTTTAAAACTGTTTCTCCGTGATTTTCTGGCAGCTGTGATTCTGGGGGAATGGGCAACAGTACTGCAGGGGGTTCACGGAAGCGACTTGCTCTGGGTGGTCCCGTGGGTTTGCTCAGGAGCCTGGGGAGGCGTCTGCCTGCACAGGCCTCTCATGCCTGTCTCGAGACCGTTGGCCCACGTGGCTTGAATAATGGTCAGTAAAATACACGTTGTTGCATAATGCAACATATGATATAAAAGGCAACAGTCCACCCTGTGATTTTGAAGGATGCCTGGAAAGACTACAATTGATAAAAAAAGTTTAATGATTTTCTGTGCATTAGAAAGCTGATACAGAAACCCATGTGGGATGTTTTTATTTTCCTATCTCATACCTCTTTGCCTTGATTTGAGTTTTAAGACTATTTCATAAAGTTTCCAAAAATTTACTGTGAATTAAAATGTCATTTAAACTGTATAAATCTATAAACTTTTCAGAAACGAGATTACCAATGTATTGACGGACACAAACAGAATGATCTAGTACTGTTTGCAGGATGTACGTCTAGAGCATGTGAGAGTGAGAAAGATAACAAAAACACTAGTGATGGGATGGGATGGCTGGAGTTAAACACTGCACTTCCCGCTTTGGTGTAAACTGAATGTAGCCTTGGTCTCTGCTGCTGCTTTTCTGGACGGCCCCACTACAGGTTTAGCAAGCTATGGCTTGCTCAGAAAACCTGTGAATTCACAAGATATTTCTATACCCCAATTTCCAAAATAAAATGTGCCTTTTCTTAGGGTTATGAGACTGCTAATGTGAAATTTTAAACCAAAGCAAGCTAACAGACTTGTACACTGAAGCATAAGGTTAAGTTAGTTTTCTGCCCCACACGTTTTCTGTGGGACCTGTGGTCAGTAAGCCCTTCCTGGTGGCCTCATTGTGATATTGACGACTTGATTAATGACAGTTGAAGATAAGCTGATGCAGGAAAAGTAGAAGGGGTCTTCACATAATCTATCAACTGGAATTGGAGGATTTGCGCTCTGCTTTTCAAAGAGCCCATACAGCTTAAGTCAGTATTATTGTTGCCTTTGTTATTGGTGCAGAAACTCAGATACACTGATGTTTGATTCAGCACATAGTGCAGGAAATTAGAGTCTCGGAATTTGAGAATTAGGTGTATGAACAAATCCAACCTCCTCATTTTCAGATGAGGAATCTGGTGTCTGGTCTGGACCCCAGGGCTCCTGGTACCATATTCACAACAGCACCCCATTTAGAGCTGGGCTTCCTGTTTTCACAAAGCTTAACTCTTCCTGGAATCACGAAAAACAATCTGCCCAGTCCTCTTCTGTGTGCTGGGAAAGTTGCTCACCAGTCACAGGGAGGGAGGGGGGACCCACAAAAACAAAAACAAAACATACAAACAAAAAGCCCTCGCAAAGCCCAGGTGAGGAAACTGAAGGGTGACCCGAACAGCCGGATGGCACTGTGGTCTTCCCTGTTCCTGGAGCTCCTGTAAGCTGTCAGCGTCACTTGTCCCTGAGATTAGGGACCTCATACTCCCAGGTCTTCTCAGGGGTGTTTGTCCCTTCCCCACTATTTTTGGACAGGTGCCACTTCTTCTAGAGTGTCTCTCCTTCCGTCCTATTCGCCTTCTCTTTCTGTCACTGTACTCTCCCTATCTTTTTATCCTTCCCTGTGTCTCTCTCCTTCAGCATTCCTCTCTCAAATGAGTTACTGAGTGAGAGAGGAAGATGATTGACACTGGAGACATTACAGATTTGGGTCAACAGCACAGGGCCGGTGGGCACAGAACTATTGGAAGCCACCTTTCCTTGCCCCCACAGCTGATTCATGCACAGATAATGGCCAAATATTTTGGTGTTTTCGTCTGGCTTTTAGAATAGCGCTAGTTAGATGGTAGCAAGGTGGCTGTGCTACTTCTGTGTGAAGCATGAGATTTCGCATCATCGGTGACACAGGACCTACCACCGTCAGCTCACTGCTTCCATAATGATGATGATCATGGCGTGATGAGAGGGCGGCCGGTCTGACAGAAGGCAGCCCTCGTGTTTGTTACTCATTCTTTTTGGGAGTGCGCTGTAGTTGCTGCTGGCGCATAACTGACACCAAGCATGATGGGCCACACTGAGTAACAGCTTGGGTGTAGTTAGTAGGCGCTGGGAGCTACCTACACTTTTTCTCATTCTATCCAGTTCTGTGCATTTTGGTCTATACGGGTAGGATTTTTCAGTGATTCTTTGAGGTTATTTCTTCTTCAGATGGGATGAGTGCTGTGATATAAAACTCTCCTTTTCCGATTCTTATCTTTTCCTACTGATTGCTCTCAAAGGTTCACCAAGCTATAGTCTCTCTCCCACAACAAGAATTGGACTGAACTTCAGTCCCATGTTTAGAAGACAGCTCATTTAGCAGTCTCATTGTCACAGTCCATTCTACTCCAGGCTAAATGTTTTTGAAAAGTGATCTAAAAGATAAATGAGTTATCATACTGCAAAAAAGAAAAATCCTGACGACCAAGAGGAGAAGGGGGTGGGAGAAGGGCTTTGAAAGCATTCTGCTCTGGTGCATTTTTAATAAAGGATAATCCAGTCCAAATTTGCTAGATTGAGTCTTATAATTAAGTTTGAAAGAGTTGCGTTCTTTATCTGAAATCACCCAGATTGTGATGCTCTGAAGTGCTGGCAAGTTTGAAGGATTACGCCCAAAAAGGCTACTCTGCAGTGCAGGTCTCATTTCTGCACCCTTAGGAAAAAACGAGAGTCCCCTAGCTCCAGGTCTCGACGCAGCACATCCTATCTGGGCAGGACAGGTCCCTCTGAGATGTCAGAGGGCATACAAGATGGGAATCGTTTCCACTGGGCCATAAAGTGCTGGAGCTGTTTTATCTGAGAGGAGTGAAAAAAGGGTCTGTGATGACCCCTGTTAGCTGGCATACTGGAGCTGCAAACAAACACAGAGCGTGGGACTTCACTTACGGGGCTGCAAATCTACCTGGGACTTGGGAGGGCCGGAGGCCTTCAGGCAGACTCCATGTGGCCAGGACTTACTGGTGGTGAGGGAGGAGTGGTGAGCGATTTTCCCCTCATCTTGAGGTATGATTGTATTTTTTTTCTTTATATTTCATAAACATAAAATAAAGAAAAAGATATTCTTATCCTTGTAGGTCTCTGTCCAGACCAACAGAGTAGAATCCAACGCATGATTTAAACTGGGAATTCATTAAATGGGTCAATTGATTTATGATTAGAATGTAGTAAAAAAAATGATCACATCTCAAGTTTTAAGGTGAATAATTTAGTTTCAAAGTCAAGGGATCATCGGATTTTTACCTGTTAATCAGAGAAACTATAAAAACAATGTCAAGTAAACTATGTGAAGCAGGAAATACAAAGAAACCTAAACATTTTAAAGAAGCTTGTATTTTGGAACTTGGGATATATTTCAGTTCTGGAATCTGATTCAGAATTATTTCCTCTTTATTCCAAGCTAGTTTGACATCATATCAAAACCTGGGAACTGAGTTCCGTGCAGCACACTGATCTCATACTGCAGAAAATGGGAAACAAAACTTAACAGCAGGATGCTTGAGATACGACTGCACTCATGGCAGCATTTAAAATAGTCTTCGATTTGTTCTATTCTGCTTTCTTTAGGGAAGGTGAAGTGTGAAAACCCTACGCCACCCTGTCCCCAGCTGCCTCCACCAGATCTCACACCTCTTAGTCTCAGTATTGTCACATGAGAGGTGACATTCCTTGTCAACGGAGGGCAAATATGGAGGCATCCTGAAAACTCCACAGCTGTACCTGGGATGGCTCAGATCAGCCCTTACGAGGATCTGATAGTCTACTCACTAGCTTTTAAAATCGATGATATCCTTTGCTCATGAACAAAGTCGAATTTCCTTTATAACAATCAAAATGCAACGTATAAAGAATTGCTTTGTAGAGTTATTTGCAAAAACTTAAAGAGAAGGAGAGAGTGAAATATCTTGCATTTAATTTATATTAAATTTGTTTTGAATCATATGCTTTGAGACTACAAGAACTTTATATTTTCCTAGAAATTATAAATAAAAGTAGATTTCTACACAAAAATACCTTGATAAATGAATCACCAAATATGAAAACTAATTTCAGAGTTAAAGAAATTCACAATGAATATGAATCCCAAATTAACAACTTTTGTAAAAAAAAAAAAAAAAAAAAAAAGGTGATAGTGCATACTTTGAATGATTTACGTACTATAAGGTAAAGCAAATCAAGATATACCATGTGGGGTGAACAATGAAGACAAATATGAGACCGATCCAAAAATAAAATAAATAAAAAAGAAGACTTGAGAGCAGTACTAACGTACAATGTGGAAGGACAAGACAAGCAGAATGTACATCAGCTGTCAGCCTGCTCCATTCCTTCAGAGCAGTTGTTCATCTGAAAATAGCTTCTAAATGAGAAAGGATGACTACAAAAGGATTAGTTACCATAGGCGCTGGTCCACCCCCTGCAGCTCCAGGTTTGTTATGACAGAATAGCAAGAATGGAAAGGAAGTGAGCTATAGCATGATAAATGACATCGGGAGGGTGGGTGTTAGTGCCCAGCTGCATTAGTGCTCAGAGGGTTTTTATCGATACCATTTCCATGGATTTCCTTCATGATGGCTGATGCTTGCTCTTTTCTCTTCTTCACCATGGTATTGTGTGATAGCATGGTTTTCTGTTCCCTGTAAGAAATAAACATTGAAGCAATGTGAAGACCTCATCTGGGGTGTTTCACAATCGTGCTTCTGAAAAACAGCATCTTTGCTCTTTATGATTTTGCTATCGCTTTCTGCCAAAAGGCTTTAATATGCATTCCTAGTGTGGTGACAGAGCCTGTTACTCATGGACAGGCAGTGTCACAGTGAGCAGAGTTCCGGGCCCAGTCTTATCTAGACACTAGTTCAGTGGTCATCAGGCAGTGAGAAACAGTGACAGAGCTGGCCTCCTTCCCCTCCCCCTGTCTTTGCCAGCTTGTTTTAATCTCACTGTTTCCTTACTGGCCTTCATTTGTACCAGCATCACAGTACATCAGTTCCAGCAAACTGTAAGAATGAAGAAAGGACAGCAGATTAAACCAGAACTCTTTCGTGGTGGCCTTTTAAAATTGGCATCAACAGCTTCCCTTTAAAGCAAAGATTGCCCATTTATGAGTCACAACTTTGAACCTCCTTGGAAAACTGACTACTAAAACATTTTAGGGAATAGGGTACTGACCTTGCTCAGACTGCTTTCCAGCAGGATGGATCCCAGTTTGTGGAGGAAAGACTGGAGATGGAGTATGGGTGGCGCTTGGGCCCGATGGGTTTTATCCTTGAGCCTGGGACGGCATGGTCCCCAGCTCCGACTCCAACTGGGGACTGAGCCTTTCTGAAGAGACTGGCATCCAGCTGACATCAACTGACTATATATAGCACCAAATACTTCAGCTACTCATATCTTGCTGGCGAGAGAGAGGAGCAGAGAAAGATTAGGTTCTCCATTGTGTTTCTAGTTTGGGAGATGGTTGAATGAACATACAGAAAGTTTTTATCAAGTACCTCCTGTTTGAAGAGATAGTAGCCAGAAGGAATTTTAAAAACATTTTAATTAAAAGCTTCTGCACAGCAAAAGAAACCATCGACAAAATAAAGAGGCAACCAACTGAATGGGAGAAGATTTTTGCAAACAGTGCCTCCGATGAGGGGTTAATATCCAAAACATACAAGGAACTCATACAACTCAACAACAAACAAACAACCCAGTTGAAAATTGGGCGGAGGACCTGAAGAGACATTTCTCCAAAGAGGACATACAGATGGCAAATAGACACATGAAAAAAAGCGCAACATCACTAATCATCAGAGAAATGCAAATCAAAACCACAACGAGATATCACCTCACCCCAGTCAGAATGGCTATCATCAACAAGACAAATAGTAACAAGTGTTGGAGAGGCTGTGGAGAAAAAGGAGCCCTCATACACTGTTGGTGGGAATGCAGACTGGTGCAGCCGTTATGGAAGGCAGTGTGGAGGTTCCTCAAAAAATTACGAATAGAATTACCATATGACCCAGCAATCCCTCTTCTGGGTATCTACCCAAAAAATCTGAAAACATTTCTACATAAAGACACGTGTGCTCCAATGTTCATTGCAGCTTTGTTTACGGTGGCCAAGACATGGAAACAACCAAAATGTCCTTCGATGGATGAATGGATAAAGAAGTGGTGGTATATATACACAATGGAATACTATTTGGCAGTAAGAAAAGATGATATAGGAACATTTGTGACAACATGGATGGATCTTGAGAGTGTAATGCTGAGCGAAACAAGTCAGACAGAAAAAGCAGAGAACCATATGATTTCACTGATATGTGGTATATAAACCAAAAACAACAAAAGAACAAGATAAACAAATGAGAAACAAAAACTCATAGACACAGACAATAGTTTAGTGGTTACCAGAGGGTAAGGGGTGGGGGGTGGGAGATGAGGGTAAAGGGGATCAAATATATGGTGATGGAAGGAGAACTGACTCTGGGTGGTGAACACACAATGGGATTTGTAGATGATGTGATACAGAATTGTATACCTGAAATCTATGTAATTTGACTAACAATTGTCACCCCAATAAATTGGAAAAAAAAAACATTTTAAGACATAGCTGCTATGCTACATCTTCACTGAGGTGGCGAGAGACACACATGTGAGTTAGAACAGAATGGTAGATCATTAACAATTAAAATGAACGTGTGGACGACAGTATCTACGGGATTTCAAGAAGAAAGAAAGTGTTGAGGGTGGACCAGTAGAGCCATCCCTGGAGCAGGAGTGACAACTTACACTAGGCTCCAAAAAATAGGCAATATTCACACAGTGAAGAAGGGCAGTATTTTGAAATGTTTGAAATGAAGCTACCTGAGAAAAGCGTAGACCCTTGCCTGGGCCTCACCTTTTGAAGCAGCCTACAGAGAACTGTGCCTACAAAGTTGACCCACCTCTGCCAGCTCTGGAGTCAGGGTTCCTGCCTGGGAGAAGGACAGGAGGAGAGGTTTGAGCGGTCAGCACGTCAGCCTCCTCGCGGGTCCTGAGCACAGAAGCACGCTCCCGTTTCTGGGCTTTTGCTTTCACGATTTCCCTCTTCCGGAACGCGTTCTCGCCCGCCCACCCGGTGCTCTGTCTTGTGTACGCAGAACTCCGCTCAGCTGTTCCTCGTGGAGTCTTCCCCAATCATCCTGTTTAAAGCATCACATGGTGCCACTCTCTAGCTCCTTACTCTGCTTCACGTTTCTTTATGTTTTTGTATTAGTTAAGATTAAAGTCAAATGAAGTGACAGAAAAACCAAAAAAAAAAACCACAAAAAACCCCCAAACCCAAAAAGAACCCAGAAATTTTAAAAAGATGAAAGTTAGTTTTTCTGCCACACAAGCTTAGTCCAGAGGTAAATAATCTAGGATCGATGTGATTGACATAACATCAGGGGACTCAGTCACCCACTAACTTTGTGTCCCATTGTTCCTAAAATGCAGACCCCTTGGGCCTAAATGGCTCCTTCTGCTCTGGTCAACATGTTCATATTTCAGTCAACAGGAAAAAAAAAAAAAAGGAATGAGAAAGGCACACTGTCTCTCCTTCTTAATATTGCTCAGACCTCTTTTGCTTATATTCCTTTGGCCAGAACTTAGTCAAATAGCCATACGTAGCTCAGGAGAGGTTGGGGAACGTCAGTTTTATACTGCATGGCCATGTGCCCAGCTAAAATTCAGAGGTTAACTTACTGACAATGGAGATCAATAGTCACTGGGTGACAGCTCTCAGTTTTTGCCACAAGAACATGTCAACATCATTTTATCTATCCATCCATCCATCCATCCATCCATCTGGTATCGGTTTTTCCTGCTAAAATATGAACTCCATAAGGGTTTGGGCTTTGTATCTTCAGCAGCAAGAATTGTGTCTAAGATATGTTGGCACTCAGTATTCATTGACTAAATGAGTAGATTGGAGATTAATTGTGAAATGCATTAAAGGTTTAGCATGAGTTTGGAATTCTCTTCCTGTTTTGTCACATACTTGGGGAAAATAGGTTGTAATAAATGAACTTATAAGAAGATGGTGGCCACTTATGAAAGAATTTTTTTTATATGAGATTGAAATAGGTTACATATTTTGGTGTCTGATTATAGGATTGATGGTTCAAGATAGTAGATGTAGGTTTAAGCTAACCTATTGCAGTTGCTTCTAAGCAAATGTTTGCATTGAAAATACTAATTAGGTACCAATGAGAAACCATTTTGCGAAAGCCAAAAGATTTAAATTCCCTCTCAAGATCCTTTGATGGCCGTTATGCTCCTGGCTTTAGCATTTACTGTAGTATACTATTAGTCAAGTCTCTTCAACTCAATTTTCTCATCTAGAAAATGGAGATTACAGTTTCTACCATATAGTGTTATGGACATTTTACAGATAATTATTTTAGAAGTTTCTTATATTTAGTAAAAGTTTAACAAATGTTAACTTTTCCTTTTACTATTATTATTCCTGCAATATGAAAGGATTTAGAATCTTAGAACAACAACTGTATTCGGCAAAAAAATGAAAATACATTCGGAAATCCCCAGTTTTCCTATTTGGTCCCCTTCGTGTGTTTCCAATTTTATGTTATGTGCAGGGCTACAGGTTGAAAAGGTGTCCTCTGCAGACAGTAATTGTTATGTTATTTTTGGTTTCCAAAATACAAGGTGGTATTTTAAGTGTTCTAAAAAATATAACTTACTTGTTTTATTTTGTTTTGTTTTCCAATTATACTTAAAGCTGTTTTGCCTTATTTTTAAGCTCGCTTATGCATATCTCTGATAGCATTCTGGTTTCTGAGTTATTATTTGTTCTGGAAAAAAGAAGGAATGAGTCACAGGTCTTGTAGCTTTCAGGCCGTGTACGCCATCCCTGTGCTTCATGGCACAAAGGCTACGTTTTAAGGAGAGCTGTAATGGCCCTTATAAAGCATTTTCCGATGGTTCGTTCTGAAAGCCAGTGCATTTCAATCACAGTTAATGTATTTCTATTCATCTGCACAGAGATCTAGATCAAACTCCCATCAACTGTGTCTTACGGCCACCCCCTTTGTCTGCAGCCCCGCCCCCCCCCAGCCCCGAGACCCAGGATTGTGCCCTGCACACGCTGCACACTGGGAAAGGGCCTGCCCCACCTACCCCAGGATCTCGGTGCCGACACTTGTCTTACTCCATTCCTCTCCTTGAAGCTTCCTGACCCCCTTTTATGTCAGGGAGCACTTTATGTTCTCCTCAGGGCCCTGAGTCTTTTTAATTAATTGGTGCTAAAGATGACAGACAGAGTGTTTCCCCGGAGGCAGATGAATGGGATTCTACTGGGGAATGTGGTTCCTTGGGAGGGAAGAAGTGTTGGGCAGAGCTTTGCAACACTCCTGTATCCAACCTATTCCCATTGCTGGGGCTGCCACAGTTGCATTTGCAACCACTTGCTAAAAGAGAAAAAAAGTTTAAATAAGGTGAATTTCACTGCCAGTCCACCACCTAACAAAAACCCACAGCGTGAAGACCCATGAAAAGCAGCCTTCTCTGGCCAGCGGTAAATGGGAGCCCTTCAGCCAAGTGGTACACAAGGGCTGCACTGAGCTTCCGGACAGAACACTTGTAATTCTGTCTCTCTTCTTCGTTTTTCAGTCTATATTGGGTGGCTGTGGGCAGTTAGAGATTAGGGCGGGATGGGGGGCGGGGGGGGGGGGGCAGGATGTGGGGACTGCCTGCTGGGTGGGCAGACAGCACATTACCTTTACTGAGGCTGCGTCTGGACCAAGGCACACACAGCCCCAACAGGGCAGCTGCCAGGCTCGTGTAGCATGACAGATCCAAGGGGACGAGCAGCTCTTTACCAGCCTTTAGGTGCCAACCCTGGCGGGGGCGGGGGAGAATCTGAAAGGACAACAAAGTGTGACAGCTCCCATCTGGGGAGGCTGCCTATGGAAGTGTGGGTTTCGGTCTATGTGGAAAGTCCTATGCATTTTCCTTGATGGCTGATTGGCCTGTCATGTCTTCCATGGTGGCTGTCTTCCTACGCTGAGGAGGGTCCAGCTTACCAGGCCATTGAAAGGCAGCACAGTCATGAGTGGGGCTATGGCAATCGTGTTGCGAGCCCAGGCGTAAAAGTGCACGATGGATGGATGAGTGTGCAGTGAGCTCATTGCGGGAAAGGCCCAAGGGCTCGGCAGGGGCAGGGTCTGTGGCAGCCGCCAGTGGTGACTGCTGGCCAGGCATCATCCTTGTCTTAGAGGTAAGGAAACTGAGGCTCTGAGAGATTAAATCTCCCCACCACTCATCATACTTGAAAGACACTGGGAAGCAATGAAAACCAGGTTCTGTCTGATCCATTGGCCTTTGTCTCTCATTCTAATCTCAGAGTGTCTCGGTATGGGGAGCTTTGTGACTGAAATAAAGAAGCAGGGTTGACACGGTCGGAATAATCACTTCAGTGTGCTCCTCATTGATTCCCTTTAGAAGTTAGCATCCCGGCGCTAGGTTTGCTTTGGCTGCGGTCCTTTTTACTTATAACATCTGTGGCTCTTTTCCAACTCATGTTTTTATGATTTGCAAACTTCTGGGGTTCCTCGTGGTGTCTGTTCTCAGGGTGCTTTCCTTTCCTTCAGCTGTGCAAATACTGAAGTTATTATCATGCTGAACACAAACACGTGGAAACATGTGCCATTTGCTGTGCAGGCCTCTCCTTTCCTGGCCTGTACTCCACACAAACACACTTACCACCTTCAATGCCAAAAATAAGGATCAAATCCAGCTCGATCAAAATAACCCATTTATAGGCAAGCCCAGTGTTTTACATGTCTTCCTCTGCACATTTATTTATTTTGCTTAAGCGTTTCCTCCTAGGCTCTTAAATTAAGCCTTAAGGTAAACTGGGGAGAGAGAGAGGTAAACAGAGCCCAGTGACCAGCTTGTCAAGGACAGAGCTAATGTAACAGGGTTGGGAACTTGGAAGGAAATGACGTTTCATATACAGGAATATTAAGAAGCAATCTGCCAAAGCAAACCCACAAATTCTTTTTTTCCTTGGCTTGCATAATCCCAGCATTTATCCAGAACTTTGTCACATTTCCTTTCATGATTCTAGCCAGGCTGTATTTTTCCTATAGTCTCCGGAAGCATTTTCTTTGACAGTTTTCTCCAAGACAATTAACCCTGCCCTTATATACAATTTTAGTGTGATGTAATTAAATAAAAGTTCATTAAAGAAAACATGAAGTTTTTTTAAAGAATGTAGAGTCAAGAATTTAGTGGCAGCATCTGGACTTACAGCCATGTGTCACACGCGAGTCCCAGCGGCATGGCTGTAGAGTACAGACAGTCACAGTGCCATCAGTCTGTGGCATCGCAAAGAGCTTATTGCAACGCCTGGCACGTAGGGAGTGTCATAACGGTCCGCCATTGTTACTATTGTTAGGTCAGCTGTGGGCATGGCCAAAGCGGCCAGGAGGCAAGTCAGACCCCTCTGCCAAGTCAGACCCCTCCTCGCATGATGGAAACTGGGGCCCCTGGCGTTTCCCCGAAGGAGCAGCAGACCTTTGGTGCGATAAACAGCTCTGGATGCAGCCACTCGCGCCCGATCTGCGCTGGGGGGCCTTCTCATCTGCCACCTCACTCAGCCAACCCCCACCCCAAAAATCGCATATATGCCTCCCTCGCTCTGCCCTGGGCGCAACTTCACCGGCCCCGTCTGCAGACCAGTGAACCTCCCCCGGCAGCGCAGAATAAAGCGCTCACCTTCTCAACCCGCCTGACTCTCTTAGCTTCATTATTTCCCCGCAAGCCTTACAATTATCATCAAAAAGTTGAACTTGTGAAAGGGTGACAATCGAAATGTGTGAAGGCCACTTAAATAATAATGGTTCAGTCCCCACTGCTGAGGAGACGAGAGGTTGTCACAGGCTGAAGGGCAGACAGAGAAAAAGTAGAATGGCTCCTTAGCTGAGAAAAGTACAGCTGTGACCAGCGCTGTGGCAGTAATACACAGAGATACAGCCTGTGTGGATCAGAAGAGGGATTGCTAAGAAATAAAGCATCCAGAAATGAACCGCGAAGGATCTGGTGTCCGTGATAAGTGCATATCCTGTGTGGGCGAGACTGACCAGCATGTCAGAACTGAGCGTCACTAACAGAATCGAATGAATAACCTCCTCGTCAGCCTCTGCTCCCCTTGCAAACTTCCAGTAAGCTACTGCTTTCCCAGGTGCTGTGCCTGAGTCCAAACCCGCCTGCAGCCCCTTCTTCAGCTATGACGCATGTTAAGAGCCAAACATTCAGTGCTTAGTAAACGTTTGTTCGATGAGTGAGTGAATGGAAGGATGAATGAGGTAAACAAGTTGGAAAAGAACCAGGAGAGCAAAGTTCGAGAGAAAAGAGGACGTTAAGCCACTGTCAGGTTCTACACAGAGGTCACAGCGTGACCTAGGAGAAAGGGCATTGGGTTTGGCAGGAAGTAGGTCACTGGCAGATTTTAGACACACCTTTTAATGCGGAGGGAACAGAACTCAAATAGAAGGGATTTAAGGCAAGAATGAGTGGATAGAAAGTGTAAACTGCAGATGGAAACTCGATTTGAAAGGACTGGCTGTGAACTGAAGGGGAGAGAGTTCAGTTGCTAAAGAGAAAGCAAGTTGTGGGCGTGTGTGTGGCTTAGTTTCTCATGTGTTTTGTGATTTTTTCTTCTGTTGTGAACTTTAATTCACAATAAAACATGATCCTTGGACTTTTCTCATTCATTTCTCCAGAGAGGGTTCGTGTTTCTGCCCCGTGTGTGAGGACACCACAGACCTTGCTCCAGTTAAACGGCTCCAGAAAGTTTTCTGCTCAGGATGTCCTTAGCATGCAAACCGTGCAGATTTTTGTCCTAAATCATGTCTGAACTTCCCAGTGGCTGAAGGTTCTCAGGAGGGCTTTTATTCCCCATTGTCAGGTTTCCTCTCGGCAGTCTTCTTGGCTGCTTGCTTCTGTGAAGGGTTTTTTGTTCTCTTATTTCTAGTGAACGCTTTCTTGTGTGCCCGCATGGCTTTTCCTGGGCGTGGCTCGGATGGGCAGAGGCAGAATTCTAGAAGCCTGGACATTGGGGTTCTCCCGAGGAGCTCCCCACTTCAGTCTTCCCTACACTCCTGCTTAACCCTGGCAGCCTCTTTGTTCGTGTGTACAGTGTGTTTAGGATTTTATCTAGCACTTTTTCAGTGAACAAAGAGAATTATGAATGAATGTACTTCATTTTTTCCAAGTAGCATGTAAATACAGTTGAAAAAGGGCACAGGTATTTGTGGGAGAGAGCGTCCTCGTTCCTGCCCACCGCCAGTGCCAGTGCCTCGGGGACTTGGTGGATCCCTTGCAACGACTCCCCAGTGGTCAGAATCGAGGGCTTGCGAATGGCATACGATGGGCACCGCTTTCCTAGGAGGCCTGCGGAAGCCCTGTGCTCAGCCTCCGCTGAGTGACTTTGGGGAAACTGATTCTCTGCCTCTCTCCCATGCGCTGGCTTATCTCGTCTGTTTCCCCAAGCAGCACAGCTGCAGATGCTCGGGACGTGCTGATGTCCTGGGCCCCAGTGCTGCCTGGGCCGTGTGAGCCTCTGGCAGTCTCGTGTCTTTCCCCGCGTGTGCTATAAACATCATTTTCCACGTGCACTACGTTGTGAAAAGGGTTAGGAAGCCTGGTCAGGAAGGTCTAACAGCCCTCTGTCTCTAAAAGTCTCAATTCTAAACACGAACATGACTGCACTTTTCTTTCTCCGGACACTTGCTCAGTGAATTGTGTCCAGGACAGGCGGCCATGCACAGAGCGGCTTTGACCTGAATTCGTCAGAAGGAGCTGCACGTCTTTGTGAATGAGGAGCATCTCAAGAGCGTTCTGCCGTGACTTGTGTGAAGCCAGCGGTGGCGTCTGGGAAAACGCTCCTGAGGATTTGAGAGCCGAGGCCCAGGTCGTGGTTCCACAGACACAGACTGTTTGCTCAGAAGGGGTTTCCTCACTCCGTCACCTCCTCACACTTTTCCACGAGTGCAGTCATAGAGGTAGCTTCTGTGACCTCCTGTCCCGTCCTTTTTCTGTGTGCTTAGAGTACATAGTTGCATGCCTTTGTTTTACTTCACATGGTCAATGCCTCTGCTTCCCTGGTATTTTGAACAGCTTGAAATAACAGAGCCCAGTTTCACATCTCCGTTGCTGGTTACCGCTTCTGAAGAAAGAGCCGAATCACGGTGCTCTCGGAGGCCTCCGGAACATGCCTTCTGTCTGGCCCTCAGGCTGTGGAAACATTCGCTGCTCTTCATCCTTGAGCTGGGTTTGTCTCCAATGAAGGAGGCCGGAAAGTGAAGGCACGCTGGTTAATGAAGTCACGTAAAGTCGGTTTGGTTTTGCTGTCATTCAGCCAGAGCTAGTCCTAGTGTACTAGAATCAGCATGGTCTTACAGGGCATGACGACCTGCGGCCTGAGTTTGGGACCACATTCATTCCTGTAGACGCGTGGTGGGTGTTGCACTCAGGGAAATATAAGGCGACAGTGGTTTTTAAGTGGTGTTACGCTTCCCATGTGTGCAGTCACTCCATAAATTGCTTCACCTTGGAGCATGAGTCGGTGACCCTCTTTTTCAGTTCTCAGCGTGCTGTCTTCCTGAGTTCTTGTTCCGTGGCTGTTTTCGTATTGACCATACCTCCTGTACCAAAACTGTGGCTGTTACAGGTAGGGAAAGAGAGGGACCATAGCCGAGGGTGGTGGGAAATCCACCCTCCTCCTGAGGTGGCTCAGGAGGGCCGCCTGGCCCGTGGGCGTGTCTGTGTCAATGTCCTTGTGGAAAACTCCTCCTGCCTCCCTGCCATCGTGTCTGATTCGTCGTCTGTGACCACCATCTCCTGGGCTACCCCGCTGACCTCAGAGTGGCCACTTGACCTAAGCTGCACGGACAACATTAACCTTCCTCATCTGGCTCATTGATGACTTTGGAATTGATTCGTGCACATGAAGACAGCCTGGATGATTAGACTGTTTCCGCCCCCTTTTCTTTAACCTGGATGAGTACAGGGATGGAGGAGGGTGATGTGGGGAGAGTGTCCTCTTCTCTGGCTGGGAAGCTGGTCAGATGGGAGCCAGAAGAGCCCCTGGAAGGTGTGGTGGGGACACTGAGATTGCTGGTCCCAGAGAAGGAAGCTGATCTGTGGACAGAGACCGAGATAAGAGAGAGGACCTGGTCGCGTGCGTGTCCCTGATGCAGCTGCCCCTGATGACAGCTGTGTTTTCAGCCTTCTGCCCGTTTGGTTCCTGAGCCAGTCAATGCCTACATTACTTCTAACTGGGCTTCTGCGATTTGCAACAGGGGTCCTGCTGAACACACCTGTGAAGAGGCAGCACAGACTTCAAATGGATTCTCTTCCTCCAGCACCCACCAAACCCCAGTACTGGCACGTCCTTTGCTGTGGTCCTCGGCTCACGGCGTTTACACTGACACGACGACGTCCGTTGTGCCGGGGCAGGTTTCCGGTTTTCTCTGTGGCTCCTGACTTATGTCCCCTGATCATTCCAGACTGGTACTTGTGGTTAAAGAAAAACGAAGCTGAGCACACAGGTGGACTCAGGCGCAGCTGCTGGGCTGACGTGAGCTAGTTGAGACCTTGCACATGGAGAGGTGGCTGGAGCGCTGCTGTCGTCTCAGAGGCCGTTTTCTCCTCTTTGCGTAATCAAAGCCAAAGAAGGGTGTTTTTCTAACATGAATTGTAATGGTCTTCCAGAAGCACCGACTTTTGGTTCAGCTGCAGCCCGCTCGTCTTACTCACTGCAATAAGGTGGCCTTCCTTCGTGAGTGACAGAAAGTGCTTCTTTGCGCTTCTGAATTCACATACATGCTACCATGACATGTTCCAACAGCTCTTAAAGTCTTTAATCCATTCCATTTGTTTTAAGGAAAATCCTGGTTATGGTGATACAGAATCCTGACCCAAATCTTTATTCCCAAATAACATTACTTAAAAGTTTATTTATACTGAAAAAATATTTGTGTATCTATATATATACAATGATATATTATGTGTATAATTCATATAGACTTTATGTTTAATAAATGGCAAGGTTTTTCTGCATAGAAATATGACACTGAATTAAATGACTTTTTTCAAGCCCCGTAATTCTGATTATATTCTTCACAATAGTTCCCTATGATTGCGAAGTCCTTTCTAGTTCTATTCATCTTAGAGGTGAAGAATTCATTAAAAAGGGCTACATGATGCACTCCAGTCAGGTAAACACCCATAGGCTGTATGATTCACGACAAGGAAACATCCCTGCTAGTCATTCTAGACCATTTAGATATGGTCATTGTCATTGAACTAATTGGCAAAACAGCACTAACAACAAATACTTATTTAATATACATATTCAGTGAGGGCCATTAAAGACAAAACCAACCTGAGATCCGTCATTCAATAAAGAGAGTGACCAAAGGTACAGTGAAGATTTTTAAAAGGTCAAGTTAAATTCTGCTTGTGTCTTCATTGGCCTGTGATGCTGAGTGACGGGATTCAGTGCCAAGTTTTCAGCAATCTCTTTTCCTTACCACACTCCCAGCTTCTGTTGCCGTCGACAGAGGCCTACAAGGTAACAGAAGCAAAAGGTCAACACAGTACAAGGGCAGGGCCCTGCCTCATCGGTCCTGGCTTCTGTGCTCTCGTGAATGTGTGTTACTGATTTTTCTTGGCCAGGTCACCTGACTGCTCCAGGCCTGGCTCAGGCGCAAGGTGCCGGGCAGGGAGGCGTGCCTTTGGCTCACAAACTCTGTTTGTTACAAGTGCCCTTTGTTTTATTTTTACTGCACAAAGCACAAAGTGCCATGTAATTACAAGGCTCGATTCTTTATACTCTGAGGCTAAAGAAGGTAAGGATTAGTCCCTCTGGTTTTTGAGTCCTGTTTTCCCTATGGCATTCCTGCTTTGCTAAACTCTTAGATGTCAGTCTAACTATGTGGCAGAACAATGGTCTACATTCTGATGTCTCATGTACAAGTAACCTCTTCAGAATAACTGAGCATTTTTATATTGTGGGGGTCTGAAATAAAACATAGACGTTAGCTATAGGACTTGGTGTAGACGTCACATATATGCTACGTATTTCCTCAAAGACAAGCAGATCGCTGGGTGTGACACTTGCTGTAAACTTGGTGAGGGATTGTGACAAATTTGAGAAATCGCTCAAAGAATTTGTTGAAAGCTCTGTGTAGCTGGAAAGTAAATGAATAAAATTACTCTAAACTGCGTTACACAGGCCCACCTTTTCCTCACTTATAAAAGCCAAGTTTAATTATGCGTCAGCCACTACTACATCTGTATTTTATGTGTAACTTTTATACATGCGTTTTTCTTGTTTAACCTTTACAGCAATACACGCAGCTGAGGCATCTCTGCCCCCATTTTACAGATGAGAAGCCTGAGACTTAGAGCGAGTCAGTAGCTTTCCCTTCACCTGCAGCTAGTGAACAGGTGTGTTGGGTTCTGAGATCGAATACTTAACCCATGTTATATTCTTTCCTTACTTTGCATTTTTCCACATTTTATATTGTGGAAAAGAGAGTTGCCTGAAGCCCTCACTCTTTCTAGTCACTAATTTGAATCCTAATAAGTGAGGTCGTGCTTCTTAAAGCTACAAACTTTTGTTATATCTGGTAAGAGATCTTTAATTCAACTAGCAGATTAGGACACATTCATGAACACATAGTACAAGAATTCCAAAAACACACTGGGGCACTTACTCTTACCTAGACAAAGAGCCATCGTTTGAAAACCTGTTTGTGTGGAAAAAATTGAACCCTATTTCTTGAATTAACTATGCCAGTTTCTATGTTGAAATAGCTGAAAAAGAACATTTTTGGAGGAAGAAACCATGATACAGAATGAATTACTTTTGCTTTACGGATCTTCCCCCCCCCCCCCCCCCCCACTTACCTATTCCTTTCAGCTGCTCGTAATGATAAAGAAAGAAATTGTCTTGTCTCGGATTTTCAGGATTTCTTACTATCAGGTCATTGTTACTAGATGGAAGGCAGTTGAGTGCTTGGAACTTAAGTGACGTACCCAAGATTATAACAGTGAGTCATTTGCTCAGCTGAAAAGACAGCGAGGAACTTCCTGGTCATAAGTGTTACAGCTGGCGACTCAATCTGCCTTTTCCCCATCGCTTCCCCCTCAAGCCCACAGGCTTTCCCTGAAGGGCCAGTGGGACCACCTCTGCTGCTTTCCAAGGTGACATCACCTTGAATTAGGATTTGTTTCTATGGTTCGTACTCAAACCTCACGGTTTTATTGTGAGATTAAGTCTAAAAGTGAAGATTCCTTGTCAGTTGCTAATTTCTTTGGACAAACTGCCTTAATAGTCGATTGTTCCTGGAGAACAAAGGTTTTGAACTTCGGGCAATCTACAGTCAGGCTGTAAGCAGGCATAGGGGTTGAGACAGTGTGACCCATTGCCCTCTTATTTTGAAATAGTTTACGCCCACGAGGTATCTGCCTGGTGTGATATACTATTTCAGGAGAGGCACTGTTAGCTCTGACTCACACAGGTATCGGTGTTGTCTGGACATGAGTGATTTCTGTAATTCATTTCTCATAAAAGAAGATTCTATTTGTCTTTCGATAAAGAAGATGTGGTATATATACACAATAGAATACTATTCTGCCATAGGAAAAAATGAAATAGTGCCATTTGCGACAACATGGATGGATCTTGAAATTATTATACTAAGCAAAATAAGTCAGACAGAAAAAGCAGAGAACCATATGATTTCACTGATATGTGGGATATAAAGCTGAAAACAACAAAGGAACAAGACAAACAAATGAAGAAACAAAAACTCAACACAGATAATAGTTTAGTGGTTACCAGAAGGTAGGGGGGAGAAGGGGTGGTAAATGAGGGTAAAGGGGATCAAATATATGGTGATGGAAGGAGAACTGACTCTGGGTGGTGAACACACAATGTGATATGTAGATGATGTATTACAGAATTGTACACCTGAAACTATGTAACTTTACTATCAATTGTCACCCCAATAAACTTTAATTAAAAAAATGATTTGTCATTCTTTAGAGCTTAGCAATTATTTCCACAGTCTTAATTATCAGGTTTATTTTTCTCTATTATGTATGCTCCCAGCTCTCAACTCTATGCCACACCATTCCCTGTGTAGCAGCTGTCACTAGCACACATTTTCTCCTAAGCTTTGACTACGCAAACTTGGCCTTGTTGACTTATACTTTGGTATCTTTCATGAGACAAGCCAGCGATGACCCCAGTTGGACCAAACAACAGGCCTCTGTCGGTGTCTCTGTACAGCAGATAATAACAGGAAGGGTCACCTTCCTGAGTATTGCTTCTTACTTCCCCTTCACAGAACCCCGCGGAGCCCTCATGGAGCGACAGTATTGCTGGTTCAATAAAACTTAAACTTGTAATAATGTTTTCTAAATTCTTCTGATCGCTTCCTACCTTCCTTATGCAATAGCCGTCACAGCGCATCAGACCACGAGCTTTCGGTCAGCAGTGATTTTGATTCTGTGTCCAGCTTGTACAGTCCCCCTGAGCTGTCACACCGTCCACTAGTCCCTCCTCCTCCCCAATGACATCTCTTGCTTCCTTTAAAAATGCTACTCAGTTTCCTTCTGTAGATTTCTTATCTACCCACAATACTTACTGAATTGATTGTCTTCAGAGAGCACCAATTCAACACCAGGAGAAGAGAGTAAGTGTGGTCAGTGTCGCCCATCACTTTCCATCAGTGGTGGGGAGAAGACCCACGTTCTGCCCACTTACCTGCCTCGTCATGTTACGTTCTGCCCGCTCCTCTGTTAGAAGAGAGTATTGTCCAGACTCTTCTTTGGAGTCAAGCCCTCCATTTGTGTGCTGGATCCCATCCTCTGTGACAGGCTCACCTCATTCAGGAGCTCTGCTTTTTTGTCATTAGAAAGATCTTCTGTAACCATCTGAAATGGCTGCCTCCCACACCATTGCCAGCTGTCCCCTCAGCCTGTTTGACTTTTCTTCAAGACACTTCATCATGACCTGAAGTAATATTACACATTTACTTGTCTCCTTCCTTAGAACCGAGGTTGGCAAACAGTGGCTTAAGGGCCAAATCTGCCATCTTTTTTAATAAAATTTTATTGAAACACAGCCATGGCCATTTGTTTGTGCCTCAAGGACAGCTTTGGCACTTACAATGGCGGAGTTAAGTAGTCGTGACAGGGACTCTATGGAGCACAAAACCTGAAATATTTCTTATCTGGCCCTTCCTAGAAAAAATTGGCCGACCTCTGCACTAGAATATGAGCCCCACATAGGAAAGTACTTTGTTTTGTTCCCACTGCATCCCTGGTGCCTAGAAGAGCAGGGGGCACTTTAACAGAGGCTCAGTATTTGCTAAAGAAAGAGCAAAAGGAAGAATGGATGGATCGCCTATGGCACTATCGTGTTTTTCACTCTCTGTGATTCAGTCTTCTGTTCTTATCCTTCTGACTCCATTTTCCATAAATTCTGTCCTCCAACTTCTTTCTTCCATTAACCTTTTTCCTCGTGTTCATCAAATTTCCAACTGGAGGAAAAGCCCTAAAAATAGCTAAACAAATGTTGGAAATATGAAGGTGAAGTTAGAGAATTGGGGGGGGCAATAGTATTAAATGTCTGTCCATTTTTTCTTTGTTAGCATCTGTGTACAGTGTTCATTTTGGAACAAAAGCTGTCAGGAAGAAACAATATTTCTTTTAATAGTTACTGTTCAGAACTGCTTACCTAGCATACTGCTTCCTAGTCTTGGTTTGTTGTTGTTGTTGTTTGCTAATAATGTTGGCATTTTTTTAACCTTATTTTGTTGTGTTTTTAACTTCATAGTTTATGGAGTTTGATTTCTATGGAATAATTCCCTTTTACATTTTGTTGACTGAGCATTTTTATGTTATTAACACGTAATATGCTTACCTCACCTTCAATATTTGCTCATGAAATTTTATTTAAAAAGTAAACTCTCGTGACACATGTGATCCGTTTGATGTCACAAGTGATCTGTGCCAGAGATGCTTTTCATACTAACTTGGAGCTCTTGCAGATAAATGAGCTTTCGACATTCTCACTTAAAACAAAAGAAAACGAACAAAGCTCTGTGCTGGTTCTGATTGCTCCTAGGTGACTAAACATCCTGTGAACCTGTGGAGCCTGGAATGTACTGGCAGTTGAGAGCCTGGATTATGGATTGGAGTCTTAGAGCGTGTTTTCAAAATAGGAGGTTCAAGCTCTAATGTGTCCAAAAATAATCTCGAGTGCAAGTTATTGCTCCCTTAGAGGAAAATTTACAATTGCATAAAGTCGGATATGTGACTCTCAGTATAGTTATTCATGTGTTGTGAGTGAGTGGACGCATCACGTCTGATCCATCAGAGCTGTCCTGCCCTGGTCACTTGTGTCATTCGGTTTTAATACCCACGAGACCTTCGTGGTGCCTCAGCCAACGTGACTTGCTACCTAATCATGAGTAGAAATGAGGATGCTCAACCGTCTGCTTTGTCTCCAGCTCTGACCTCGTTTATTTAATCCAGTGCTGAGGTCCCCTGCTGACAGGACTCTCGCTCACACTCAGCCTCACCTGGGCCTCCATAGCTCCTTAGTTACCATTCATTTGAGTCTGATAAGTAGTGATAATGGCAGAGAAGCCAATATCTAAACACATTCCTTAGTTTATTTCAAATGTGACATATGTAAATAATGGAAGTTTTATCTTTAATAATAATGGCACCCCCAAGTAACTTTGATGTAGCCACGTTTTCTAATTACCAAACTGGTCAAGATACTGGGCAATAAGATTAACCTACACCAGGTAATGGACATTTATTTAACTGTTGTTTGTTTTGTTTTGTCCTTTAGTTCCAATAGATTGTTTTTACTTGTTTTTCATAAACCTCTGTCATTGGGTACTCAGAAGACACTTAAGTTTACAAAATCTACCAAGCTTATATTAAACTCGTTTGTCATTTTTTGGTGAAATGGAGCCTGCATATTACATGACAGCGTGATATAGTTGAAAGAAATCAGTCCCCAGAAATCAGGAGACCTGGAACTGCTTCTATTGTGTGACGTTACCCAGGTCACATGACTTCCCTGGGATTTGGTTTCCTTGTCAGTAATGGGACAGGGTTGAATTAGGTGATCTCTCTTCCCTTCCAGATTAATAGTCTCAGTCTCTATTTTAGGGCCTCTGGGAATGTGTGTTGTGGAAACACATTCACAAACTGGAATCCTGGTATATAATCCTACTTCCATTTTTTTATTGCTTACTTTCAATAATTCCTTCAAAATGAGGATACAATGAAATTTATTTAGCTTATTCGTTTTTTGTTATCCCAAAGGCACACCCAATCATGGGCCAGGGAGAAAATGTCCAAACATATGTAAACAATCAGCGTTCAGAATGTGAGGCCAGCTCAGCAGAATCCCCAAAGGGTGAGGCGATGGAAACAGTGAGCCCTGGCAGGGACACCTTCCTCTCAGGGGCCAGAATTAGGGTTCTTGGTTAACTGTGTCTCCTGTATCTTTCTTTCTTCTGTGGCAGTGCTTTGTTGCTTAAGGCAGAAAGACTGGAGAATGGTAATGCAGCTGACTCACTGCAATGTCAATCTCAGCGTAAAGATTTAAACACTGACTTTGTGTGAGGCTGAGCCGCAAGCAGGGTGACAAGGCACCTTGTCCCAGTGGCACAAACCAGGAAGGACAGCCTGCTGGACTTGGTGCCCAGACCGAGCCTGTTGCTAAAAACAACTTAGAACATTAGTGGAAAACTAAATAAATAAACCCCTCGATGGTACCCACAAGCTGGAATATTCAGGCCGTGAGTCAAATGAAGGTGGGAACCCAGAGAAGTAAGCAGAGCACGTCTTTTGAGGGTATTTCCTGACCTGGATGAACCAGAGGGTTAGTTTTATTTCTTTGCAGTTTTATGGGGATGGAAAACAAAGCCCAGAGCTGGCCTAGCATGGGAAGCTTAATAAGAGACACACCCTCCATAAACTGGGACACCAGAGGACGGCACTTATTGAAGGGTGAACCAGAAGTAAACCAGCCAAGAGTTAGTTTCAAGTGTTCCTAACATGGCAGTGCTAAGGCGTTTGACAGAAACGAGTGGAAACCTCTCTGGAGAAACCCACCTTTTCCCAGGCCTTAAAGAGTCCGACTGATAAAGACCCAAGGAAGATGTACATACACACACATGCGCGCACGCACACACAATACACATAAGGAACCAAGATACCAAGTGGAAGAGACAAGAGACAGAAAAATCTCCTATTCTTCCGTCTGCTGCTTGATCAGCAGACACAACTGCCCAAGAGCTGGGCGTGCATTGTGGGGCCAGCTCGCCACTCTCTGAGCCTGCAGTCTCCATATGGAGCAGTGCACAAGACCTGGCAGTGCCATCGTCACGCCGATAAGTCGGGTGGGTCAGGAGGTACCCCTTGTGCATGGGGCCTTGCTCTTGTAAAGATGAGGAGAGAGCAGAACAGAGAGGTTAAGAAACTTGCTCAAGGCCACAAAGCAGGGACGTGACAGAACCAGGGATTCGAACCCAGGCCACCTGCCTACAGAGTCAGATTCTCAGCACTGTTCCAGATTGCCACTGTCTGCCGCAGATGCAGGCCCGTGGCAGCGGTCTGCTGGGCAAGGGAGGGCGTGTCTGTTCCGCTCAGCGCCCGACACGCAGCAGCTTTTAAATGGAGGCATTCAGTACATGTTTGTGGAGTGAGCAAAACCAGATGTGTCACTGCGTATGTGGGACGTCCTCTCTGGTGCAGACCGGAAGCCTCTGCTCCATGCTTGTCAGTGGCACGGACACGCCAGAGCAGGAGCATTTTAAATTGTTGTTTGGAAGGATGAGAGAGAGTGAGCTCTGAGGGACTCCTGAGGATTAAAGGGGTATGAAATGCCAGCCTGCCAGATGAGCAGCCTGCTTTAGAGTGCTGAGGGCCTCTCCCAGGTCGCCATCAGCAGAGCTGGAATGGGACATGAGCACGTATCAGGGATGGAGAAAGGACGTCAGCTCCACCCGCCTTGTCCAAAATGTGAATATCACACAATCTAGAAAAACAGTTATCCTAATTTCAGCGTACGGGTACGTCAGGTGTCACTTACAATACTAAAGTGTTGTTTGGATTGCATCCTGGGGGCAGAGGGGGCACCACCGTCTTTTCTGTGCTAGGGACCTCAGAAGCCCTGAATCCTGCCCAGGACAGAAGCAGGAACTGGGCGCAGAAACCACGGCCCCACCGGCCTGCTCACTGCCAGTCCGTCCCGCTCCTCCCTGCTGTCACACAGCTGTCATGCCAGGGCCTGCAGGCTTGAGAAGGAGACGCAGCGGGCGGGCGGGCAGGGCAGGCAGAAGGAATGCCGCATCACAGCCCCATATTCCTTTTTGGACGCTCAGGGAGGCCACAGGTTACCAGGAAAACCTGCACGCATTAGTCATGTCCCTTGCCTTTGTCACATGTCCTCCCTTCATTTTTCTCTTCTTCCAACTTCCGGCTTCCCTCACTTCCCAATCACCACAATGACATTTTACTCTGAAGTTCAGTCACGTCACAGGAGCTACTGGTGTGAGCCTGATGGCACTGAGTAAGCCTGAGTGACGTATTTCTGTTTGTAGCTCAGAACCCAGGTGTCCTGCCATCCCGAAGGACGGCTTGTCTTTCCTGTGTTCCCTGTCATCTGACTCACTGCTCTTTGAGGGTTGTGGGAGGCAGAGAAGGAGACCACAGGACACTCCTGGTCAGAGGCCAGCTACCTCTTCCTTTCCTCAGGCGAGCGCCGGGCGGTGGTCAAGCCACCCCCACTCCACAGGCAGTCAGCCAGCCCAGGAAGAAGCCGGGGCCACCAGCGGCCATCCCTCCCAAGTCACTATTGACTTTTCTTTGAGCTTTGTTTACAGAAGTTCTTGACCGCAGATAATGACCCAGGTCCTGGAACCAGAGGTGAATGCGGGTTTCATGGGGGCCTGAAATGCGTACAATTTTCAGACCCTCCTTTAAGAAAAGAAAACCTAAAATTAAAAATCCCAAGCTAGCACAGGACTTCAGAAGGGGCCTTGAAATCAAGCCCATTGTGCTGAACTACACTGGTTACCCTGTGCGAGCTCCAGGGTGACTCCCTGGAGGGCTTTGGACTATTGGACTGAAAGGTTTTATGTTGTGACCATAAACAAGTAACAGGGCAAAGCTTGTTTTATTTGCCTTTTCCACTTCCTCGACACTGAGTTGTCACACCTGCTCCTGCTGACAGTAAGTGTCGGTCTGTGAATTGTGTCTGCGTCGAGGAGACAGGTAGATGGCAGGCAATGCCAGACCAGTGGGGCCACTGCAGCACAGTGTGTGGGGACGGTCTGCCCTGGCACAGTGGGGATGGACGGGAGGAGACGGTCATTCTTCTTGGGGCAAAAAGCTTCAGAGACAGATCCCTCTATGAACTGAGACTAGAAAGATGAGTGAAGGTGTGAGGGTGGTGGTGAAGGGTCTGACGCCGAGAGCAGTGGGAGGGGAGCCAAGGCGTGGAGGGTGGAGCCACAGGTGTCTGCAGGTGTGAGCAGCTGGGACGGGCGAACTGTGACACGTGGGAGAGGGGATGTCAGGAGAAGAGCAGGTGAAGGCAGGGGCTTCACAGGAGTTTGGGCTTTAGCCGTGAACAAACCATTGGGAGCCATGGATGGCTTAAAGCAAGGGATTAACCAGTGCTCATTTTTGTGTATTATTCCAGCACTTGCCAAACTGATGGAATGCTGTGACAATGGGTAGGGACAGGCAGACAATGAGCCATGCCAAGGAGGGGAGCTCACGGGAACTGACGGGGGATGTGCTGAGTAAGGGCTAGGGTGAGAGAGGAAACTAAGGCCTGCTCCCAGTCCCAGCTTAGGCAGCTGGATTGGGGCGGGGCGGGGCTACCAGGCACTGAGTTTGAATCTAGGAGAAGGAGCAGGCTGTGGGACAGAGAGTGATGTCTCTTCTGCAAGTATGAAATCCAAGGTGAAGTCTAGTGAGTAGACAATCCCTGGAGTCAACTTTGGACATGTGTTATCTGTCACCACACGTAATGGTACTGATTTGGGCAGTTGTCGGTTGGATCACCCAGGGAGCCCCTGCAGAGACCGAAGACTGCTGACGTGAAGAGCAGTCAAAGCCTGTGTCATGCAGGGGACCCTGCTCGCTGCGCCATTTGTCGTGCTGGGCGGCCTTGGGGGTCTCTGCTCCCGCTCCCCACATAAGAACGCAGGATATGGTGAGGCCAAAAAGGAACACCCACGGAGCCATAGGTAGGGGAGTCATACCACTATATTCTCTCTAGCGGCACTATACTCTCACTGGAGGCTGGATCCACACTGTCCGCAAACCGCCATCCACACTTGCCAGCCCAGCCACCATCTTCTTGCTAGCCCCCATTCTTTTTCTCTGTCTCTCTGCTAGCACAGCCACAGCAGTTATATTAGTGGCCAATGGCTCACTGGTTACAGCTGACGGCCAACTAGCCACAGCTGATGGCCATGCAATCACAATTGATGGCCATTTACTACCTGAGCCAGGCACCTGTCTATGTGAGGCCAAGAGCCTGGAAACTACTTTCTGAGGCTCTGCCCCCACTCTCCACCCCTACAGGCTCTCGCCTCACAATCTACGCGACAAGCGTCTTCCGCGAGGGGCCCTGTGCGAGGAGCCTGGAGGTGAATGCAATATCCTGGACACAGCCAGGCTCTCTGGGCACAGCCAGGGTTTCTCAGGGCACCACCAGTGCTTCTGGGCACAGCCAGACTTCCTGGACTTCTTAGGGTACCACTAGTTTCCCCGGGCACAGCTAGGATTTCTCAGGGCACTGCCACTCTCTGTGGGCACAGCCACACTTCCTGGACTCAGCCAGGGCTTTCAGGGCACTGCCACTCTCTGTGGGCACAGCCCGACTTCCTGGGCACAGCCAGGGTATCTTCAGGGCTCAGCCAGACTTCCTGGACTCAGCCAGGGCTCTCAGGGCACTGCCACTCTCTCTGTGCCTCTCAGGGTACCCTGCTGGAACAACAGCGACTCACAATCAAGGTGCTTACATATTCTCAATGGCGGCCAGTCAAGAGACAAAAGCAAATATCCCCCAGTTCCACTAACAACAGTTCCCAAACAAACAGTCAAGCGGTCCATTAAATTAGGGATGGAAAGCAATTCCCCATAGTCCATAGTCATTCACCAGGGCTGTCCTGGGGGAGAGGGATGAGCCTGACCTCACCCTCATCTCCCATGGAGGACTCAGCAAGCGTTACCTCCTGGGACTATAAGTCCTGTATCCGGGCTGCCTGAGCAGGAACTTCCCTGGCCCACAGGGCTGCAACGACCTTCGCTTTCTCCGGCCTGTGCTGGTTGGGGAACCGTCCACATCTTTCCACCTCTCCACGGGGCTCCATCTCTCCAGCAGCTGCATGGCTTTTCTTGTGCTGGTGGGAGAACCGTCCACGTCCTCCCACCCCTCCACGGGGGTCCAGCTCTCTGGCAGCTGCTCCTCCTGGTCTTCCTCAGACTGAGTGTTCATACACACAAACTGCTCCACCACTCTTTGGAGAGCTTTGGCCGGCACCATACCCTGCTCGCTGCGCCATTTGTCATGCGGGAGACCCTGCTCGCTGCGCCATTTGTCATGCAGGGCGGCCTGCGGGGTCTCTGCTCCTGCTCCCCGTACAAGAACGCAGGATATGGTGAAGCCAAAAAGGAACACCCACGGAGCCATAGGTAGGGGAGTCATATCACTATATTCTCTCTGGCGGCACTATACTCTCACTGGAGGCTGGATTCACACTGTCCGCAAACCGCCATCCACACTTGCCAGCCCAGCCGCCATCTTCTTGCTAGCCCCCATTCTTTCTCTCTTTGCTAGCACAGCCACAGCAGTTATATTAGTGGCCAATGGCTCACTGGTTACAGCTGACGGCCAACTAGCCACAGCTGATGGCCATGCAATCACAGTTGATGGCCATTTACTACCTGAGCCAGGCACCTGTCTATGTGAGGCCGAGAGCCTGGAAACTACTTTCTGGGGCTTTGTCCCCACAGCCTGTCTCCATACTTGCTCCCTTTGGAAGGTTTAGGGACGTGGTACCTGTGTCAAATGGCACAGACGCTCCAGTGTCATTTCCAAAGTGCTCCATATGCTTCCTCTCTTCTCTGGCTGAGAAGTATTGAGCTGCCCCTGGTTTAATCCTACCCCCCTTTCAGGCCTCAGCTCGATGCCATTTCCACCATGAGGGCTGGGTGCCCCTGTGTGTTCACGACACTTGTTCAGCACATGTCGGAGTTATGTTACTTGGTGCTTTTGTTTGTTTGTTTTTTGTCTCCCTCTCTAGTCGGAAGCTCTGGAGGCAGAGAGTTGTAGTTCTGCGCTCCCTCCAGTGTCCGGCCCCGTAGACGCTCAGTAAATAGTTTCTGAAGTGATCACTGGATTTAAGTGGGTGAGAGCTAAGTGGGCATTCAGTCATTCCCCTGGCAGAAGTCACTGCTGAGCAGTAATCACTCCTCGGGGCCCAGGACATGATATGACTTCTGTAGTGGCATCGTGATAAGAGAAGTGACTTTATTTCAGCCACAGAATTGTCATTTACTAAAATCAGTGTTTAATGAATCTGTCATGTAATGTGCGGAGAGCTGTGTTTGCTTCCTATTGGGTTTGGGTTGTTTTTTTTTAGAAATAAGTAGGATTTAATTGCTTTCCTGGCACCAGGTCATCAGTTTTTATGACCCAGAGATTAAAAGGCTGAGCTCTGGAGTCACACTGTCGGATTTGAGTCCTGAATCTGCCATGTACCAACGTGAGATTTGGGGAAGGTAACTTGACCGCTCTGTACCTTAACCATCGTCATCTGTAAAACGGGGATCATGAAAGTAACTTCCTTAGCTTGTGGGGATTGTCTAACTTAACATGTAAACAAAGTATGACACGTGCTTGGCGACCTCAGTGGTCATTAGCTATTATTACCTGGTGGTTCTTTCTTTTATGAGCAGTTTTCCACAGTAAAGCTTCAAATGCCCGTACTTAATATCAGTTCAGTACATGCAACATGGAACTTTTAATTTCCCTCCTAAGTTTATTTCTCACTTCAGTCGCCCTCATCTCAGTAAAACGTGTGCTGTGCATCCAACAGTTCCGACCCTAAAAGCCAGAAACAACCTGTAGCGCCTCCTTCTCCTCCTACTGCCTACGCCTAGTACATCCCCAAGGCCTGGGTGTCTGTCTCCCAAGCGCAGTAGAAGGCCACCTGCGTCCCTTCCGCTCTGCTGGCTCCACTTTTACCACATTTGCCTGGATTTCCACCGAGCTTCATAGTGGGTCTTCCTGCTTTACCCCCACCCTTCAATCATCTCCGCCATTTGTAAACGCACAGGTCAGATCAGTGTGCGCTCAGCTAGGAACGCTTCTGTAGCTTCCCATAGCTTTTAGGAGAAAATTCAATCTCCTTATTGCAGCCTACAAAGCACGCAAGGGTGGGATTGGCATATGTCCTGGCTATTCCCACCACACGTTTCTCCCTCAATACGAGGGCTATAGCCCGGGGCCTCTTTTTCTCCTGGTCACAGACAGCAAGCCCGTCTTGTCCACAAGCCCTGCTGTCCTCAGCCCTTCACAAGGCTGCCCACCGTAGCCGTGAGGTCGTCGTTACAGTACCAAGTGCTTGGAGACGGTGTTCCTGGCCCTTTCTAAGGTGACTTTCCTTGGTCATTTGCTCTTTTACCCGCTGTCGACTATTTCCCTGAACGTTAGTATTTGTTTGCTATTTCTTGTTGTCTGTGTTTCTGGCTTGCCATAGCGCCATGAGGCAGGAACTTTGTCTGCCGTTTCACCACCGTCACTCTTCTTCCTAGCAGAGAACCTGGCACAAAGTAGAAATACAATAAATATTTGTTGGAAGAACTAAAAGACAGAATGGAAGCTAAGGTGGCAAAAACTGACGTGAAGATCAAGAAACCGTGATGCTCTCAGTGTGTTCATTCCTTCCACAGTGATGCACTGAAGACCCACTATGAGTCATCCACGTAATTCATCCGCTGTTAGAATAAAAGGGGAGCAAGTCATTGCCTGCCGTACCGAGTGTACATGGAGCGTTATGGGCACGCAGAGGGGGGTGACTGACAGTCTGGAGAATTAAAGGCTCTACTGAGAGGTCTTTGAGCTGCTTCTGGAAGAATGAACAGGTTCACAGGCCAGAAGGGAGAAGGCGTTTGGACGGAGGGAAGAGCCTGCGGAAGCATGGGGAAGGGGACTTGGACAGCAAGTGTGGAATCGCATCACTGACCATCAATAATGGGCAGATGGACGGTAAATGTTTGTTAGTGGTGGGGACTAGAGCTGGAAAGATCAACAGGTGCTTGATGGATAAGGCAGAGCGAGGCCCCAAGGAAAAGGAAGAGAGAAGCATTTTGAAGAGTTTGAGTCATTCATCATCAGCATACTTGAGTTTTAGAAATAGAATTATGATGAGTAAAAAGAATGAACTAGAGGCAGGGAGACACAGTGGATGCTGTTTTGACAGTTCAGGTAACAGATGCGAGGACCTGGACCTAGGTGGCCACAGGGGGATAAGAAGAGTGCTTCGCACGGCCCTGGCCGCCTGGGCTTTGTCTCCTCACTAGGTCTCCGCTTCCTTTCTGTGAAGTCGGAGTTTTCACTAGATCATCTCAGCGAACCTTTCGGCACAGAAACCCCAAATATGCCATAGAGCGTTCCTTTTCTCTCTAGTTTCCCAAACATGGAGAGGCCATGCCATCTACATCTTATTTTTTTTTTTATCATGAATGTATAGGCACATGTGTGTAGGATGGACTAAGATTTAAATCCCAGAGCTGCCTCTTTCCGGCGATATGACCCTGTCGGTTATTTGTACGCTCCATGCCTCCGTTTCTTCAGCAGTAAAATGGGGACACTAACAGGACCGCCTGCAAAAAGCTAAGAAGATTAAAAGAAGCAGTAGAGTGGCAGTGCATAGTCCGGGGTTCGGTCCCTGCCGGAGCCTGTAAGGAGTGGTTGTCATCATCGCCATGACCTTCCTACCTAGCAGAGTGCTTAGCACTGAAAAATGCTGAGTACACCCTTGATGAGCGACTGGATGGATGCAGCAAGAGAGGATAGCAAGTCAGGTAAATGATGCCTAATAAATCTCTGCTGAAGTTTTTTCCTTGATTATTTGAATAAGATTTTTATTAATTCCATGAAAATAGGCCACAGCTAAGTCCCCAGTGCACAGCTCCACCTTGTCACATTTAGGGAGTTTCATCTGAAGTGACATATGTGATACGGTCAGACTAGGTTGGAAACAGATGTGGCAGAAACACTCGATCTTTGTGACACTCTTTCCAGTTTTTGTTTTTTCTTTCTGTTTTTGCAAAATCCATGATAAACCTTTGGAATTTCTGTTTGTCGTAGTTGTCCACATGTCATCCTGTTGAAAGACGTCGCATCATTCTTGAGCTTGCACTATTTCTGTGGGTATAATAGGCAAATTCCAGATTACAGAGCTGCTTTAGTTAGAATGAGTTTATATTGGAGTTGACTCGGGCTTTTTCTGCTTCACTTTTAGAAGAACACATCTTCCATTACTCTGTTCTCCTTCATTCCATGGTTCTCCATGTTGGGAGGATTTCGGAATGGAGATAATGATATGGTGCCACATAAAACCATCCTGTCAATTGCCAGTGACATCACCTCTGTCTGCAAACCAGGAAGGGAGGAGGGGTGTTAACACGGGCTGTGTCTGGAACAGCATGACATCGGCTCAGGTCTATACACATCAAGCATCTTAGGAGCTTAAAATGGAACCGATAGTGCTGCAACAGTGATGTCTGAAAACAACATTGCACACAAGGTAGGATAATGCTGCCATCTGAAATCTAGCAGACATCGGATTTAAAAAGCTCTGTAGTCAGTCCTTCCAAGAAAGAACACAATATTAATGGGAAAGAGAACCGGTGCTTATTTTGGCTTTTTAAATCCCTCCTGTATTTCACTGCATGGTCTCTATGTCCCCTTCTAATGCTAAGAGTCTGTGAGTTTTGAGACCCTACCAAAGATATTCCTATTTCAGTTCTTAATCTTTTAAAAATAATTTTTGGCACCAAAGCATTTTTGTGGCATACTTAATTTTCAATACTTTGAAAATCAACGTGATTTAGCAAAGGATAAAGTCTTGTGTTATGCTGCAGGAAAAAAGTGAATCATTTCGGTTTTCTGAGATGGCACCACTTCATTTGCCAAAAACAAATTAAAGAAGAAAAAATAAAGTCTGTTACTCCTGTCACTTGGAAAATAAACATCCCAAAGATCATAACCACATCTGTGACAGGTCTGGGTGGCCTGGAGGAAGGGCGGGGAATCCTCGGTCTCACTCAGCCATCATCACCTTCCCGATAGTTAGGGAAGTGGGTTTGGGGCTCTTTCAGCACAGTCCCCTGTTCTCTGTTCTGTCGGAAGGATTCTTATGCGGAAGCCAGCTAGCAGCGCGGTGTGTGCTTGGGATGGTGGCAGGCAGATAAGGAAGTGGGTGCAGTGGGAGGAGGAGGAGGGACAGCGACAGAAAACGGTGAGCAGAAATGGGGCTGGCTGGGGACACTTGGGGATATTCTAGTGTTGACGGATTTATGACAGAGTGCTCCAGTTGGCAAACTGTGCCTGCCTGTTCACATAGAGACTGGCAGCCCTCTGTGTCCGTCTTCCTCTGTCCTGCGCTCCCAAACCGCCCTTCCCGGTGCTGCCAGAACAAACTTCCTACCAAGAGGCCAGAACGCACCCACTACTTATTTCAAACCCTTGCCTGGCGCCCTGTGGTGGGCCTACAGCAGGAACGGGCAAGCTGTGGCCAACGGGCCACACGTGACCTAGCTAGCACCTGTTTCTGTACAGTCAGTTACAAATAGCATCCACATTTTTAAATGCTTGAAAAAAGAATTTTAAAGACTGTCTCTGACTTGTGAAAATTATATGAAATTGCAGTTGCAACATCCATGAATAACATTTTGTTCAGCCATGCTGATTCATTTTCGTGTTAGCCATGGCTGCTTTGGCAGAGTTGAGTTGAAGCCAGGTGGTTCTCTAAGCATGAAGCATTCATATCTGGCCATTTGCAGACAGAGTTGTCCTTTCCCTATAGGAGAACCCACAGCCTTGTTAGCACACAACTGCATGGACCGGGCCAGCCCCAAACCGGTCCTTCTGCCTGGAAGGGCCTGGCTCTTGGCTATTCTCACCCCCACCAGGTACTTCTGCTCAGCCTTGAACACACGCCTCTGCTGTAACTTCTTCCAGAAAGCCTCCCATGAGGACCCTTCCACCCCCACGCACCAACCCTCCCCCACGGCAGGGTGGATTTTGTTGGCTGTTCTCATAATGCTCTGTCGTCTGTAATCCCATCGTTATTCTGGTCTCCTTACATGGGACCCTCCCTTAGAACCACGAGCACATCCCTGGCAGCCACACTTACGGCCTGAGTAGGTGAATGCTAACGGTTGCTGACTGGCTGATAAATGAGTGTGTCCACCTGCCCGACAGTGGTTCCTGGAGCTGTCAGGGACACCCACAGAAGGGCTTTCTGCGCCCTCGGAGAAAGGGGGCCATTGCAGAGGAGTTACTAGGTGGCCACCAACTGTGACATGCCACTCTCCCTCCTCGGGCGTTATTTAAAACTCTGCAGAGTGTGTGTCCATGGACTGTTTGAGCCATTGATACTAGTTTGCTGCTTAGGGAGAACATGGGAGTTTGCTGTCACCTTAAACCTATTCTAGGTGTAGTCATTGTACCAAGAAAAAAAATCTCGGGCAGGGACAGAAACACCATTCAGTGCCATTTTAAACCTGCCATCTCCACGCGTGTTGATAAAATTTGATGTTTTCCTTTGTCAGAGAAAGTAACAATCAGCATGAGATTACCTGCTGATCTTAAGGCTGGTGTCTTCACGAAAGCTCCCCCCCACCACCCACCACCTTTCTTAGCTTAAAATCAAGTCTTATCATTGATAACTTCAAACAATACTAATTTGGGAGAAAGCACTAAGTCAGGTAATTTAATGCTTGAAGGGAGATTTCTTAAAGTGAATGCAAAGCACATGTTATATGGAAATATTTGTGCCATAAACATCAATGTGTTCACGGTAGGAAAAATATTTGTTTTGTGCTTATGGCTAAAATTCACCCCTGCCCTCCTTTTTTTTGATCTTGGAATAGCCCTCTTTCAATGTGCTTTGTTTTAAGGAGAATTTTATAGTAAGGTAATGGTGAAATAAAAATGTGTTACAAATTCTTTAACAACTTCCTCAGGCAAAATATCTATACAGTTAGTTCGTACCTCTGATTTTTGTCCTACATGATAGCATTTCAGACCTCAAACATTTAATTCTTATTTCTTTCTGTCTTCCTTTTTACAGAAAATGAGAAATTCAGATACTTTGCATGTTATAAAAGAACCAGTTGAATCGAAGTTAGAAATATAGGATAATCAGACACCACACTGGAGAACACTACACTGCAGGGCATAAAACCTCTGCCCCTTTTTTGGTGATTTTCTTCATGAAGTTCATGCTGAACACACAGCTTGGCTTAGCTGACACTGAACTTTGACTGTTTTATCACAAAATCCGTGTTCTTTTTCCTCTTCCGAGCCCTCTACTAAATATCAACTTCAATAAATTATAGGCATTTTGTATTGCTAATAATCGCTGAGCTGCCTGGGCTGCGCCCACGTGGGAGTTGGCGGGCACAGTGTGTGCCCGCCTTCTCATCCGGGCCAGGGACACTGGCTGGTCTCCCAGCTTCTCTCCTGGCCTCAGGCTGTCACTGGCTCCATGTGGAGATAACACTGCCTCCCTCTCCGTGTGTTCTGAAATTCACAGTCCAACAAGCATTGGGAATTCCTCGAGAAAAGGGGCTTTTTCTATGGCCTGAGCGTCAGCGTAGAGCCACTATCCCTTTCGTCATTTTAATCTTTAAAACAGTCCTCATTTTTGAAGTGTGTTTCCAAGTGCTGGCCTTTTAAAAAACATTTTTTTTTCAGAATACCAAAAAACAGTCACTTTATTCAGATTTTACACCCCCCTCAAAAGAAAAAAACTGTCAAAACCTCAGCTGCAAGATACCTATTGATCAGGGAGCTGACACCCCAGCTGATAGTTTTACTATTATTTAAGAAGCACCAGAGCCATTTTTTCAGTTTTACTTAAATATGCTTTTCTATAACGAAGGCTTCTATTTACCCGAAGTCAGTGTTGGGCCAGCCCATAGGGGACAAGTGGTGGGAAGTCCTGGGATGACAAACCTGGTAGATTCTCCGAGTGAGTCTAGGGCGGTTTTAGAAATTCAACAGCTTTGAATTTCTTCTACAACAGCTCCAGGATTTCATCCCTTCATGGGAAGTAAGGACTCTGGAATGATATACACAGACTTCTAGACACTGCAGACCCTGATACGTCTTTGACATGAGGCCCCAATCGGAACTTCATCGTGGCCTCCTTTCTTATTTTCTTCATTTCCCGATGATGGTTTATCAAATGCTTGTTTTAGGGAGGCAGATACTTTTAATTCCAAATTTGTCACTGGTTCATCTGGGCGTGGCCTCCTTACTGCTGTTCCTGGTTTAGGGGCTTGAATGATGTGCCCCTGGAATTTGAGTTTCATTTCAGACAGCTCTTTCTTCTCAGTAGCCTTGATGTCAGGCATGACTGTCCCAGGGGGCTTTTCACTATTACATCTACCTTTCATACAGGCTGTCGTGCTTAAAAAATCAGAAAATCGGGCCGGCCCGGTGGCTCAGGCGGTTAGAGCTCCATGCTCCTAACTCCGAAGGCTGCCGGTTCGATTCCCACATGGGCCAGTGGGCTCTCAACCACAAGGTTGCCAGTTCAATTCCTCGAGTCCCGCAAGGGATGGTGGGCTCTGCCCCCTGCAACTAAGATTGAACACGGCACCTTGAGCTGAGCTGCCTCCCGGATGGCTCAGTTGTTGGTTGGAGCATGGGCTCTCAACCACAAGGTTGCCAGTTCAATTCCTCGAGTCCCGCAAGGGATGGTGGGCAGCGCCCCCTGCAACTAAAATTGAATATGGCACCTTGAGCTGAGCTGCCGCTGAGCTCCCGGATGGCTCAGTTGTTGGTTGGAGCGTGGGCTCTCAACCACAAGGTTGCCGGTTCGACTCCCGCAAGGGATGGTGGGCTGCGCCCCCTGCAACTAGCAACGGCAACTGGACCTGGAGCTGAGCTGCGCCCTCCACAACTAAGACTGAAAGAACAACAACTTGAAGCTGAACAGAACCCTCCACAACTAAGATTGAAAGGACAACAATTTGACCATTGTTCCCCAATAAAGTCCTGTTCCCCTTCCCCAATAAAATCTTAAAAAAATAAAAAAATAAAAAAATAAAAATCAGAAAATCAGTTCTTCCTCTCAGCAAGACCAGCCTTCAATGTGTCATGAAAGACTGGTGCAGCTGGGTGGTGTGTGAGAGCGTCATCGGAACTGGTCTCCGGGGCCCACTGCAGCCCCATTTCTTTCTCCACCCTCCCAGTCAGGCCCAAACACTGGGAACCGCAAGAGGGTGCATTTGCCACCAGCGGTCTGAAGGCGGGGGCGGCTACTGGCTTCCGGAAATGGCCCAATCATATTTTCAGATAAGGTTTAAGTTTTTAAATGTTACAGTTAAAATGTTGCAGTGAGCGTGAAATTCTTTTGATGTGTCTGGAAGCTGATATTGTAGAAACTAAAATTTAAAAATATGTAGTAAATAAGATTAAATCTTTGGGGTGAAGACTAATTCAAAGCAATTTTTCATAAGGAAAAATGAAAAGCCTCTTTCAGTTGATTTTCAAGGTACTTTTTATTACTAATATAATTTTTGAATTTCAGTGTGTATCTTTTAAATACAGTCTTTTGGGATAAACACAGGTGGAAATGTCAATCTAATTAGCAGGAAAACAGTCTTTCCCTAATGGACAAGTGTGGACAGTGTAGTACTTCTACTTTGACTGGAAATCAAATGTGAAAATCTACTTTCTCTTAAAAAGCAAACATTTCTACAACGCCTCTCTAATTATAATAACTGAGCCTACTGGATATAACCATTTTTTAACCCAAAGTTTCAATTCAGTAATACATCTATGTGCTTGAGCCCTAATAGGCTGGCCCTTTCCAATGTGAGTTGTGGTGCCAAAGCATAAAAGAGACATAGTCAGAGATAAATGGACTAGAATCTGTGCCTTTATAAAACTCAAAATACTAGACACAATTTAAATCATTGTAATCACGAACACTCCACACACATGCAGTCATAAGGTATTTAAACTCAAGAGGAAAGAAAGGAGCCAAGTTAGCGTCCCTATGGCTGGCGTACTGTACTTGCAGAGAATGCTTTCAATCTATGGGAAAACAGGAAATCTTGCTACTAGCAGAAAGGTCTTCACAACAAATGTGGCATGCATTTACAAGCAGCAGCTCTTTTCAGAAAGGGCTGTCTGTGTCTATCTGACAGTTACCTAGGTATGTCGTCTCACTCACAGGTAGGTACTAGATCTCAGTGTGGCAGTGTCCTGTCTCAAACAACAGCTTGAATGTAAGCAATCCAACTTCACTCCTTTTCAGGTAAACTGGTGATAAATACCCACAATACATTGTGTGATGATTTGACAGTGGCACTTTGCTTTTCAGAATTATATCTGCAAAGCATGACTTCTTGAAACATCGATTTCTAATAAACATATGAGACCTTCATTTCTTTGTGCGTAAAATGCACAACTTTCCTGCCATGGATTGTCTTTTTCTTGGTGTCTAGAATAAATTCAGATAACTTAATACAAATTATAATTTTGATCTCGTGCATGCAAAGAGGAAGATAGCTGTGTTATAATAATAATATTTAAGTTTAAAACGTCTGTCTCTCTGTATTTTGAGTCTAGTGAAAGTTTCAGTGAATAATAGTACAGCGTATATCAGCTTCTAGAATTGCGCTACATCAAATCTTAGGAGTCATGGAAATAATGTCCAACATTTATAAAAGAAAGCAACAGAATATGGTCTGATTCCATCAGGCAAAGTCTTTCCCGCTAAACCACCCATATCTTAAAATATTCCCATCTAGAATAATTCAACCACTAAAGAAAAGTTTGACGGGAGTCAGTGTTTCGTGTGGGAGAGTCTCCGAGAAGTTGCTGAAAGATGAGTCAATATGCCCGGCATTACTTTTAAGATTCCATGGAAACTCTCAGGAGTCAATAAGTATGGCTGATAATTTGAGAAAATTAACACTCTTTCAATGTCAGATAATTTAACACTATAACTTTGGAAAATGTTCATCTTTTCTCCTTAACTAAACAAATTAGTATCCGGTTGGGTCCATCAATAATAGAGCTTGTGATTTCTTCAAATTTGTGTTCTTTCACTTCCAAGGGAAGGGGTCACTTGTATCCTGGAAATTTTTTTTTTTAACTTTTATTCTGTGAAAGACACCATCATAATGATAAGTTCAAGAGTTAAAAAGTAAAACAAAGTAAAATAATCACTTTTAAAAACCTAAGAAAGTTTTGAATACTCAAATGTGTTTTTTTTTAATTTTTGTTTTAAAATAGTGTCAATACTTGCTTATGATGTAACGTACGTTGAATTTCCTTGCGTTTGATACTTTGCGGTTATAGCGGTGAGGATGGTGCTTGACTGTCTCGTGGTCGCGCTGACGGGTACGGGTCATGGGATGGACCAAGCAGCCGTCTGGCTTCCGTTGAACATCCTGGTGATGACTTGATGTAAAGAAACACCACTTGTTGCATAGGCTCCTGGGGCATGTTTTCTATAACTAAATAAATGGTCATGCCCATCAGTTGCATAATAACAGACACATCCATCTACCACTTCCTTAAATCCATCACGTTTTTTTATTCACATCAACCCTCACTCCATGTAACACGTAGCACAAAACCTGCCGCCCAACAATTCCTTTAGACCTTTAATGATACTGAAGTGACACCATTGACCTAATCCACTCCTAAATTTAATCTGATATTTATACGATGAGCAACAAAAATGAATAATGCATCAATGAGAGTATCTCAGAGTATCAGAGCTGTTAAGGATACAAGAGATTAGATCATCTGATCTGCTCCTCTGACCAATGAGGGCACTGGAACCCCGAGTCTACTCCTGTCTCAGGCTGCTGGCTTTAAATAGATTAAAAATACATCCTAGACCTAAGTCTTTCTACTCCCCACGCGTTACACCATTTACCTCAAAAGTCCTCTGAAATGTATAATCATCTTACTTTCAGATTTTTCTTTCTTTCTGAGCATGCCTATATTTCAATTCTGAAAACCAGACCTGAATTTTAATACATTTGTAAGTGTTTCTGAGCCATGCTTAAAGTAACACCAAGGACATGTTTTTTCTGGACTGACTGTTCCCTGGCACGTGCCCCCGAAAGCCTCTGCAGTGTTACACAGCTCGTGTCACTGCTGGTGACAGTCACTGCATTTCATTCATTCCTTCCTGGAACAAGACTCGTAGAAGAAAAGGCGGAATTTCATTTAATTGAGCTTGGTTTGGTTGCCTAGATTCCCCCACGTTCATGGCATAGATGGAATTGGGATTGTGAATTAGGTGTAAGTGCCTGCACATCAGTGCAGAAAATGCATTTTTTTCTTCAAAGAAATTCTCCATGCACCAGCAGACAAGGAAATGGCTCCCACTCACATGTGTACACGCCACACACGCTGAGAGAGATGCGTCTGGGAACAAGCTAAGCCCGGCATGAGTCTAAATGTACGGGTAAGTCAAACACCCTGCAAAGGATCGTGGAAAAGTTACTGTTGTCGGTGGCACACGACCAGTTCTGACTTTCATGTTTGGCGTCTCCACCCCCGTGGCTGTGGGTTATAGTTGCCATCGGCTATGGAAAGACAGTGGTCAGACATGATTTCAGAATCATTTCTGGAAGGCTGCCTGTAGCGTGCGTATGGCGGCTGTTGGCCATACTGGGCGTTGGTGAGCATACCGTCGTTGGGGAGGGACACGGCACTGTGCTGTCGCCCAAACGTGCCCACATTGGCCCTTGGGGCATGGGGAACGCAGGACAGTGTCTCATTCCAGCCCTCCAAGGGCCCGGGAAGCACCTTCCTCCGAGCTGCTGAGACCACGTTTGCCACGATGGATTCCTGGATGCTTCTGGGCTTAAAGGCAGCATCCACTCTGCCAAGAGGAGACTGTGCTGCCGCTTCCCAAGGGGTCAGCCTCCTGCTGGCTTTCTCGAACCCCCCAGCTGGCTCGGTAGGGTAGCTCCAGGCCGGCTGATAGGCCCACGGCGATGTTGTAGGAAGGGCGGGTGGGACCGGTCTTCCAGGAAGAGACAGGGAGTGTTCCCTCTCCTAGAAACAAGGAGAATGTCAGTATATCTCGTTCATTTGGGTGTGTGCTGACAGTTATTCCAGACTATTCTCGGCACCATGACCAAGCAGTGTAAAACCAAGTCCCCACAGGGCCTGGTCGTAAAGCCAAGACCGGCTGCCCCTCCCTGGAGCAGGAGGGACTCTGGGCTGGGACTCAGCCTCTGTCTCTGAGCCCGTAGTTCTGATGCTACCATGTCTCAGGCATAACCAGCACGGCGGGGCCTGTCCTCCCCGGAGCCCCTGTTTCTGTCTGCCCTCCAGTCACATCTGTGTGTAGGGCCCGCCCTCATTCGAGTCCTGTTGTCTTGGTACAAGAAGAACAAAACCTATTTACAACCCTAGAGACAGGCTGTGACCTCCTGGGCTTTGTACTTCCTGCTCCCAAGCGCTTTGGAACCTGTTGTCGTACTTTAGTGCCAACTTATGCAAAACCAAGCAACAGCTACTTAGATGCATTTGGTGTCACCGGTGTGATGGAGTGGATGGCCTTTTCCTCTCGAAATCTATTGATGTTGGTGAAGATCACGTGCGTCTTTATTTCCTAAGTGTGGCATATTGCTCATCCGTGTCTCTGAAGGAAACACTTCACCACGGTTTCACATGTGTTTGTCTCCCTTTTATGTGTATCACATTCCTTATTTCTTTGAGTTTGAGCCCTGGAAACATTCTGCTGTGGGAGCTAAATGCCTGGGCTGTCTGATACGCAGAACTATAATTTCTTAAAAGCTCTTAGGTTCTCCCCTTGGACCCTCCTGTGTTTCTTTACTCATCCCCCTCTGCATGAGATGCTTAGACACTCCTGGCAAAAGTAAAAGTGTGCACAGAGGGGAAATGAGCAAGCTTTGTAAGCATCTGAAGGCTGTGTTTCTAGAATAAAAGCATTGTTATGCTTTAAAATGTGTTCAAATTCCCCAGTTTCAACAACTTTTCTTTTTTAATCAAGTTCTTAAATTTAAAGTGAGTAGCAAACCAGGATTTGACAAAATACCTCTGATTCAATTGTTTTGCTTCTTTTTTTCCATTAGGCAAACACAAAAAGGTGGTCGGTTCATTCTTGGCTCACATATGAAAAATAAGGGGATCAGTATAATGGGTCTTACTTCTCTTTAATCATCAACATTTTCGTAACAATGGTTGAATCCTAGCAAAAGCTTGTTTTCATTAATCTCCTTATTGTCATCTAGATCTAATTAATAAATCCTTTTCACTTAGTCGGGGAGGGGGAAAAGTCTGATTTTAGTGACCATTTATGGATTTATTTCACATGATTTATGCATTATCTTCATTCACTCATTTAACAAAAGTTTTATTGAACCCCTAATGTTTCCAGGCATTCTGCTGTGAGCCTGGAAAGACAAAGGCGATTCAGTGCATCCCTTGCCCTCAATGACACGCAGCGCAGAGCTGTTTTAACTCTGCGGTGCCAAGTCAGTGAGTCCCAGAAGGTCAGCTGAGAGCAGAGTCTCCACCCATCTCCACAGGACCAATGGGAGGGCTTTCTAAATGGTGAGAAGTATTAACATTCTGTATGATGAAGAGCCATTTAGCTCTCATCTCCTGTAGTAAACGTCACATGTCCCCTTTGTCCTCACCTATGGAGGACAGAACAGCAGTGGTCTAGAGTCCCCGGGACGGTGTTCAGAGCCCCGTGATCCTGCCTTACCTGGTCTTCCACGGGGTGGGTAGAGCTCCCCAGGGATCTGCTCTAGTACGGTCTTTAAAACCATAGATTCTTGTAGAGGTGCTAATACAGGGATCCCAGACTCTACAGAAATCCAGGAGAGGCTCCTGAATATGCACCTAGGGGGCTAATAGCACCCGCTAATAATGGGAAAAAGAAATAATCAGCAATATATTTGGAAGTGCATACACTTCAGTGATTGGCCATCTGTAAACACTGGATGAAAGGGAAAAATCTTTATTTTGTGGTCTTTCTTTCTCCCACCTATTTAGTTTCAAATTCTTCAGAATGGAAACTTACCAGAAATTAGAACGTTCGAAAAACATTGTTGAATGGCATCCTAATAACAAAGAGATCAAAGATTTCTTTTCAGCTAAGGTATAAACATTCGTCAGTTGAATGTGTGGAGGGAAAGTGGAACTTTGAAGTATGTCATTGAAAGAGGAAGTCAAGGCCTTCTGACGACAACCTTAAAATAGTATTGAAGGTAAAGAAGCCAAACACATCTCGTGTAGAATGTACGCGTGCCCACTAGCGCAGCAGGCCTGGTTGTGGAGGAAGACACGGAGACCTCAGTGAGCAGAACGACTTCTGAATACTGACTGACCTATTCCTTCCAGTGCTAACAATAGACGATAAAAGTACCAATGGTCGTAGGTTAGACATGCACCTGTAGTATAAATAAATAGGTCTTTAGGTATTAATTCATCCTTGTCTCTGTGCCAAACATATTGCCAGCCTCTCGTCTCTGCTTGCACCCAAACTCCTAATTTGGATGTATTTCCCCAAAGCGATTTTCCTGTCTTGTTCTTGGGTGCTATTTCTTTCTGTCCGTCTCTGTCCCAAGGCTCAAGTCATTCTCTGCTTGGCTAGCTGAGATACCCAGTGTGATATGCCCAGAACCAGAAATGACCAAAGGGACCTGAGGTCTTTCTTCCGTTTTGGAATTTGTCTGCTGGTAGGATCCTAGAATAACAGGGGTTGAGTCCTGGTTATAGTTTTCCACCATGGGTTGTATTACTATCAAAAGAATTTAAATTTTCATATGAGATCCATTAACTCAAACCAAGATGTCAAATCGGCATTATGTGTGATGTGCCATCAAATTGCTTCTTTCTCTTTGCCTCCAATTACCCTTTAATTTTTTTAATGAAAGGACTTTCTTCGCTGCCACTGCTGGAGATTCGGCGGGTCCGGTGACTTTCTCAGGAATGTCCTCCCACTTAGGAGTAGTTCTGTGGTCACCTAAACTCACCCAACCCAGTTTATTTCAAACAGAATATCCGTTCCATCCTTGCACCGGCTAACTCCATGGGGCCCCCATTCCACTAAGCTGAAAGCTCAGGGGCGCTGCAGCCCCTCTCAGCTTCACATAAACCACCTTTTCCTGTCATCTAATTGTTGAATCACTTAGCTTGCTAATGAAGCAGCTTAGTTAGCATCCTTGTTAAACTGTCTGGTAACCAATTTAACTGGCAGGAAACACCATTAAAAAAGGAAGTATAGTGTGAGGTCTACTTGGGACAATAGGGTGATCTCTAAATTAATGCCAAAAGCCCCAGAAGCCAGAGAAATTTAATGTAATACGTGTTTTGAAGTTCAGACTGTTTCACACCGTGAACCTCAAAAGCTGAAAACACTCTCCTGACTGAAATCCTGCTTACATATGCCTGGTAGAGAAAGTGTCTACAACAGACAAATGTTATTTCAGCTCCTCCCGCTCCTTTCTCTGAAACACCTGTCAGTAAATACTCAGCACAAACATATACTTTCTCATAAGCAGACTCCAATTAAAGCCAATGGAAATAAATGGCATTGCTTTTGCCTTTTTAATCACTAGAATTTCTAAACAGGAGAGCTCCGTGAAAGGGCACCTGAAGAGGAGAAAGAAGGCACAGGCTTTCCCCAGTTTCCCGTTTGCTCAGGTCCATCATTGGTGTCATGGTGGCTCCTGCCACCTTACCCTCTACAGCTGATCTGTCAGCACCAAGATACATCCCACAACCAACCACTTCTCACCTCCTCCCCTGGTACCATCCTTGGCTGAACCTTCACAGTCTCTTGCCTGGATTGTCTCCTATTTCCCTGGTACCACCCTCACTCCTTTAGTCTATTCTCAATATGGCAGCCAACATTATCCTGTGAAAACCTAAATCAGATGATATCACTTAGTCCTCTGTTTAAAACCCTCCAGTGGCCTCTCATTTCAAAAAAGAAAAGGTCCTTTCACTGACCCACAGGCCCTCTGAAGTCTGCTGTCCCGCCCCTCTTTGCACCTCCGATTGCATCTCCTGCTCTCTCCCCCACCTGGCCTCTCTGCTCCTCTTTGAACACGGGAGATTGTGGAATCCCTTTACTTAGATCTGTGGAATCCCTTTACCTAGAGGGCTTTAAATGTAGGGAAGATGCTCCCTTGAGAGGACGTAGATACAGTCAAGCTTGAAGTTGGGGCAGGGGCTGGTGAGGAGACTTTTAAGGTCATTTTTGTATCTCATATTCCTGGGACCTGCCTTCTTAAAGTGACTCTTAAATTTTCTTCTACCAAGTAGAGTTTTGGGATTTCTGTCGTACTGCTCTCTTATCTGAAAAATGAGGAGTGTCCATTTCTTTAGACAGAAATCACAGTATGATTCTGCTAGCCAAGAATAGTGCGGATTCCCAGGACTCATACATCGTATTATGGGATGGAAGAGTAGCCAAGTAACCATGCATCGCTTAAATAGGTCCGTGAATGCCACAGACACACTGAGTCTTCAGAAAGAGAGATAGCTGTCTTTTAGGAGAGCCTCTCGTCTCGGCTCTGCCTCTAATTAATTCCTCTTAATTCATCTTAGGTTGACTTTAAATGTTTGGCTCCAAAACAACAGACTTTTACTTTATGTTTGCAGGAAACAAATGCCTCTGTGAGAAGAGGTGAGGGTTGTGGAAGCCGGGATGACATATGGGGCAGTGAACTTGCCCAGGTCACACTGTTCTGGGGATCCTACCTTGGCCTCTTGTTACCCACGTCACTCAACCTCTCCCAGCCTTGCTTTTTTGGATGTAAAATGCTAACAATGCTGGCTACCATTTCCAGATTGTGCGGATAGGAGAGATTGCCTTTATAAATCAAACGCCACATAGCACAACAAATGGTCTTGTGATAAATGGTCTTCATGGTCTTGTGAGAAGAGTCTGGAGGCCTTAAAAGGTGTCGGAGACCTGGCAGAACCTTCTGTTCAAGAGGCAAGTGCATGGGCAGGCTGCCGACCCAGGATAAAAATAGGAGGGAGCCTTGCCTTTGAAGTGGCATCAGCGCCACGCCCCTCAGTTACGACTGCGGTGCCAGCCACTGCCTGCCGCCCGCCACCAGAAGTATCACTGCTGACCTCATCTCCCTGCCAGACCTGGGGGCCAACATGGAGTCTCCTTGACCTTCTTTAACCTTCTGTTCTGAAAGAATAGGAATACCCACATCCATTTAAGGTCAGGGAGACTGCTGTGAAGGAGGAGTCTGCACACGGACGGACGTCTGTCTGTGTGCCTTTCATCTTAGAAGCAATGGTAACAGCAACTAAAGGGGAGAGATTTCTACGACCTACCAGCCACGGTTCTAATTGCTTTGCTCTGCTAACTCGTTTAACCCTCTGAACAACCCTATAAACCCCACCTTGCAAATACGGAAACTGAGGCATAGACATTAAGTAATTTACCCTAAGTCACACAGCTGGAATGTGTTTGTATAGGGAAATTGAAGAATTAAAGCTATAGATATTAAATTTTATCTCCATAATGTATTTTAAGGCATCAGATCTATTAGTGGAAAGAAATTACTACAGCAGTAATTTTTACCCAATCACCTTCTTTTATCCTCAAAAAGGAAGTGTACAAACTATGGCCTATGAAAATACTCCTATTAATATAGACCATGTTCTATTTAGATAGGTGGAATTGCCGTTATATTTTTTTGTAATTCTTGGGGGAAAGCCTTAAGTATATTTTTATAAATGTCTACTCTCATTAGTCTGAACATAAAATCTTTTAAACACATTTCAAAATACTTTCTGAAGTTTTCTCCTCAAAAGTTTTAAGCAGTAAAAGTCATGTAGATTCCCACCATAGTAAAAAAAAATGAATAACATATATAACATATGTCAAAAGTTCAAATTTCATCAATTTTTGTACAGGAAAAAAAAGTGGTTTTCACTATGAACAAAGGGTGTTTATCCTGTATGAAGTAAATGAATCTTCGGCCTTGTGGTGGATTTTTGTAGAGAAAAATGTCAGTGTCTGGCGTGTGGTGAGCACTTAATAAAGGACAGTCATCGCTATCGGTATAAAATTAACACTTTTCCTATGTACCTAATTAGAGTGACAATTCTGCTCAATGATACAAACCACTGAAATATCTCTAACTATGGGACTGCAGCGTTAGCTGTCCTTAATGTCCTCAGTATCTTTGCCAACACAAATCCAGGCAACCGTTTCCTCCTTCACCATCCTCAGAAAGAAGTCACCATGAATGTATGTGCATTTATCTTAGAGGACCAGTGGGGCTAAGAGAGGATTTTCTCACAGATCATGTGCCTGCTACTTGCCGCACTGTGATAAACCATGAGTTCCTAGCTGGGCAGGTCACTGTGGGGAGTCCCGCCCCGGGACCTGTAACTTCTTAAGTGAAAGGTGTTAAGCAACCCTGCCCTTTGTTCCTGTGCACCTAGGTTATCACACCTCTGAAACACCAGAAGCAATGCCCCTGGAAGGTGTGAGGACCCTCACAGAGCCCATAACCTTGTTAACTATCTTGTAATCCAGTCCCCATCTTGCTTTCTCCTACCCTCCCTGTAATCTTCCTTACTTCCCTCCCTAATTTCAGAAGCATAAAAGCAGCTGCAAAACTGTCCTGCTCTGGAGCATTTGAGATCTTGCTCCCTGGCATATGTCATGAGTTTAGGTTCCAATAAACTCTTATAAAAATTATCCACAGGTTGGACGTTTCTTATGTCTGTGTATTGGAAAAAGACCTAATAGTCCTGAAACAAACTCATTTCCTAGGTAGGAAGGCTTTGCTCTCTCAGAGGAAATTTTTATCAGTTAAAAAGCCAAGAACAAGAATTCTTAAGAAACACGCACATGTCATCTAGCAGCCTGGATTGGGTCCTTTGCATGACACCATTCTCCAAATGGCTGAGCAGGCCTCTGTCGCAACTTTTAATTCGTTAAACTGACAAATCAAATCTGGTCAACAGTAATGACAGAGACATGTCCACAACTATACAAAACGTGACGACATTACTTCACAAGGATGCAGATACTACAGTATGAGGAAACTGACTTATTTGGTCTTGGAAACTTTTTCTGTCTATTACGTTTTTAAGCTAATTAAATAAATCCCTTGATTCATATCTTGAGCCCTGGGGAAAATGTTTAACCTACTGTTCTTGAGAATTTTTTAAGATTTACTGCAAAATCGTATTTATGTTTCCTTTGTTCAAAACATGGCCCCAGAGTGATGTTTAAAATTAGGAACGAAAACTATAATTCTGTCTGGGAAATCACCGCCAATTTGTTTTCTTAAACTCAGAGTAGGAAGAATTTTGCCTAATTTTCTTACCACATCTCTGGTCCAAGTGGTAAATTTTATTCGATGACATCTTTTTTGTTTGAGGGACTTTACACAATAATTTCATATATGCTATTTCATTTTACAGGCATAGGAACACCAAAAAGTAAGTGAGGTTTTCAAGTGAATTATTGTAATTCTGGAATATATGAAAGACGACAGAGGGGGTAATAGATTAAAGCAAAGATAGTCATGGGGTTTGCTTTTCAAATATGATTGAGAAACTGAAACATCTTCTATTAGCAGCTTCCAAGTACATTTCTTCAAAGTAGGAAGCATGTACGTCACTTGAAACTACTACTCCCAACCCATTAAAGGATCAAGGGGATGTTTCATGAGGTCTTATTATTCTTGTCTACTTATCGAACTGTTAAAATTAGAGACCAAATATTTCAGTTTGCCCTTGGCATTAACTGTTATTACAGCTTTTCCTAGAGGCATAGCTTTCATAATGCACTCACAAAACAGCAATATGTAATTATCCAGACATGACATTGCATCACCATAGATGGCAGTTTTGCTGTGTGGGCCACAGTTACTCAGAAGACCTCACTCCTTATTCCTCTGACAACTCCCCCACTCTCAAGTTCACCTTCATTTTGGTATGATGTCATTTGGTTATTGACTATCTAATTGCTAAGAAGCCTTTTTCACTTTCAGTATTGATCCATGCAAATGCAGACATGAATTAACAAAAGCCTTGTTGAATTAGCCACAAATACTTTATCAGCCCTCTAAGACACCTTGCATGGATAGTCTTAGCCTGAGATAAAACATACCGTCTGGAGTACTAAAATGTCTAGGCCCTCATAAACACACGTTTGAGAAGAAAAGAGATCCTTCAGTAATAGGTATGTCTGAACTTCTTAAGCAACTAGCCATTAAAATGCAAAAAACACTGGGGAAGGGATGGAAAAAGAAATGTCTAGGGTTTATCTCGATGATCAGGGACCACCAGGAATCACACACTCGTGACTTAGGTCAGAGTTTTTGTGTGCATTTTAGCAAGGATGAAAGTTACCTCCCAATTCTTTCATTGGAAGGGCCTGAGGGAGAATCTCCTACAGTTTTATCACCTTGGGTCAGATATTCCCAGACAAAATGCAACTTTGATGTTATAACTAGTTGCTAAATTCAGGTCGGTCTAGCTCAGTCCATTTTTTGCAAAAACTGAAGTCTAGCTGAGACGAAGTCTGGCAGTGCAGTGCATCCCTCGATACTTAAAAGTTTTTGCCCACGCCCAAGACAGCGTTTTGACTTTGAGCATGGCTGACGGTGCTAGGTAGAATATTATAGACATTTAAACACAAAACAAAACAAAATGACAACAGAACAGGTTGAGTAGTGAAAGCAAAGAAAATAATTACTAAATGGTTCTTGCAAAAAAATTGCTTTCTGTATGAATGCATGGTACATTTGACATGATTTTTAAAAATGGAATGTGCATTTAACAGCGAAGTTTGGAGAGATCTAGTTATTCAAACGAAACGATAAGCAGAAGTCCTAGAAGCTCTGCTTTACAGTACGGCAAGCCCATTTCCTACCTTACTCCAGGGCACCTAATGGCAGCCCAAGGACTGGAAGCCCCTCTGAGTTCCAGAATGCTCCCTTCTCAGGAATTATCTGTGTGTTTCAAGAATAGTTGGGCGGAATTATAATCTTTACGGACACTGGTCGCCAAGCAAATCTTTCTAGTCATGGCTTCAAAGAAAGAAAAATTATGTCATTAGAAGAAAAAAATGTATTTGATTTTAAGGTATTTTTTTCTCAAATATCCTGTAAAGTGGTAAGGAACGAACACATTTTGTCTTGTGGGGTTTTAAACCCTAGTTTTTTAAAAGTATTGAACTGCATCAAAATACAAAATTTTAAAACCCGGATATTTTTTAGAAGATATTTATATAGAACGTCGTAAAAACTTAGGGAAGGGATTTCGAGATCCTTCAATCACGCTTCCAGGAAGGGATTCCTTTGACAACACACCTGGTAGGCAGTGCAGTGGGAAAAGCACAGGATTATGAGAACAGGGAAATCTGGGCCCGGCTGGTGTGTCTGTGCCTCGCTGGCCGGATGCCTTAACCTCGCTGAGCTTCAGTTTCTGACTTAAGAAAACATGAGGATGATTTCCACCAAAGAAGGTTGTTGTGAGAATCAAATGAAGTACATGTAAATTAAGTAACTTAGCACATTTCGTGTGTCCAATATATACGGTACTTCCTCCCTGGCTTTCTCACCAGTATTTGCAGTTTTCTTAAGTTAAACTGAAACTGACTGTCTTGTAATTTCCATTCAGTAGTCCTCACTTTTTTTCTTTTTCACCAATAGAGACCTTTACTCTCATCCACGGTGCAGTTCCCCAAATACCGCTCTCGCCTGTCTCCTTTCGGTCTTTCCTCCACCCACTGGGAAGTGTGCAGACATAGCTCGTGTTACAGAAGCTCCAGACACCTTGCCCTCCTTTTTGTGTCAGAAATAAACTTGAGTGCGTCAAAGGTCTGAAAACAATACTGTAGTTGGGATCAAAGCTGCTACTCAGTGGCTGTCCCTGTCCCTTTGTTCCACACTCTTCGGATACTTACACAGCCTCTGACTGGTTTTGCGGTTTGTCATTCCACCACGTCATTTGATCATCTTAATGATAAGGTTAAACAACTATATTAGGATCTTTCCCTATGATCCGTGAAGTGCATGAGCTTCTGTTTAATTTTGAAAATTTTACAATCATATTTGTTTTCATTTTAAAAACCTTATTAGCATTCAAAGTGCTTCAACAATCTCCTTTAGCCTCGATCCCAAAATTAGAATGTTTTCATTGGTGCTGGCGAGATTTAAGTTAGTTATTACTAAGAGCAGTTTTGATGGGAGATAACAGACTACTGCCCTCCAGCCAAGGGAAGTCATACAATCGCTTTCCCAGAGATAAGGACCTTGGTACAATCCCTTCTCCAGACGATAAAATTGTATCATTCTGTTCCTAGAAATATTTATTCTCGGCCTTGATACAATCACATCTCAAGGCCCTCTTTATTCTTCTATCCTGGATAGGAGATAAATAAGAAAGAACGTTCAAAGCAAATCGTGTGCAGTTTCAGAGGGAGAGCAGGAAGAGCATGTTGCTGCTCTCTGCTGGACTTTCAGAGTAAAGTCTCCGTGTGGGGCTCCCGGCGGGGGCCTCTGCTCAGCCGGGCCTGGCGCGGCTGGAAGCGGGAGCAGTTTCCGAGTCTGGCTGGCCCGTGGCTGCACTGGAAAACTACCTAGAGTTTCAGAGAATAAAGTGGACTCAAGTGCTTTGTGTGTTAGAAAAGTGTTTTTCCAACTGTGGTTCACAGCCCATTAGCATCAGAATGACCTGGGGTGTATATTACAGAAACAAATTCCTGGGCCCCACCCAAACCTTCTGAATCCTAATTTCTAAGGTGAGGCCAGGTTGGGGGTGGTCTCAATCTTTCCCAGGGACCAAAGTTGGCAAACTGTGTGTTAGAACACTGCAGGCAGTAGAGTGCGAAAACGGAAGGACTGCACATAAAGGAAACCTATTCGTTGGTGACTTGAAGTGCAAATCGAATGTTGTGAGTGATATATTTTGCTTTGCTCTGTATTTCAACTGTGCCGCCCACAGTGAGTTGTGGCATTTTGCTGGATATTTCACAATGTAGAATTCAAAATCTCTTTAGCCCGTGCTGGGTTTATGTGAAAGGTGATAGCTCTGTCTGATGGGCCCTGATAGGTAGTCAGTGGGCCAGGCCCTCAGCGAACTCTGTGATTAGGGAAATCCCTAATGTGGAAGGATGGCTGTAACGCTTCCCATTAGCCCTTGGTTTATAGCACTCCGCCTGTTTCTCACTGGTTTTTAGCTTTAGAGGATGATTGTGTGGACATTAAATAAAAAAATAAAAAATAAAAAAAATCAATCTGAGATATGTTTAGAGAAAAAAGAACTAAGAAGTATGCAGTACAAGAAAGATAGCTAGTTGCTTTTTACTTGTTAAAAAAAATGCAGTTAAATGGCATAAAAGGAAACCTGAACTAAATCAATTTAATATCATTTGAAACAAAAGCAATTTGGGAATCAGGTGAGATTTTCAGAATCTCAACTGGTTTTGACTGTTTTCTCTTCAAGATCGGTTCTCACTTCTGCTTCTGACTCAGAAGGATTCTGGAAGTACCAGAAAAGCCACAAACACTCCCTGGGTTGGAAAGGCAGCTTGAATTTTAGGTTCCTCCCTCCATCAGCTTCTCCACTTCTGAGAACTGCTTTTTCACCACTTGCGGTGAGCTGGGAGTTCGCTCTGTTCAGACCCACGTTTCCTTCTTTCTGCTCTGGGAAACCGATCGTGCTTCTGGGGCAAGGGGATCGATTACTCTCAAAAGGCCAGCTTGCTGACCCTTTGTCCTGGGATGGTTTCGGGAGGAGGGATGGGAACAGCTGTCTGCTGCATTTCAGAGGCGGCCAGGCTGGGTCGGAGCCCCAACTGCTGTAGGCCTGAATTGGGGTGGCCTCGGGGACAGTGTGCCCCACTTTCTGGGATCTATATCCCAGCCTACTTAAGCTCGGCCCTCCTCCCAGGACCTTGCCCAGGATTCCAACTATCCTATTTTGAGAGTATACTTAAGGTGCGTTTCCCCACAAGGGTTCTCGCTATATTGCCAAATGCACCACGGTTGTTCTGTTCAGTACTGGTCAGTCTCACAGCTGATGCTTCATTTTCAAAAACACTGAAGCAGTCTTTGGGAATCCTGTCTACCACTACAACAGTGCCTGTTCAGCAGATGAAGACCGGCAGGCTGAACAGAGGGATCCAGGCCCGGGAAGGTCCAGAAGGGAGCAGACAGACAAGCATCCTCAGGAGGACCCCGCCGCCCCCACAAGACTCAGACAGACTCTGCTTCTGCTCTCTGCATGTGTGTTAGGCCCTTAGCTGGGCTTCCTGTCAACAGAGAACACAAAGGGACTTGTTAACTGCTGTGTGTCTTCCTCCTGGGAAGTTTTTAAAACAGTAGCTATTTCCTTGAGAGCCCTTTACAGTCATCTTCACAGCGACTCTGAGCTGAAGGCTCTCTGTGCCAAGCAGTGTTGCGGCCACACGACACGTTGCTGCGTTTCACCCTCACAGCCTGTGAGGGGCGCCCTTTGTCCCCACTGCTGAGGGGACTGAGGCACCGAGGCTGACCTGCTTGCGATTCCACGCGTGCACACGCCCCACGGGGAGCTGAGCCTCCCAACGCTGCGTGACGTGCCTGGTCTCACCTCATCATACGTGAAGTACCGTGAAGAAACGGTTACCTTCTGCTTCCCCTAAATCAAATCGTGGCTTTCTTTTTGAATCTAAAAATTGGGGGGAACGTTGTGCCGCATTAGCGTTGCTAAAACGTGAGAACCTTCTGCTCCTCACTCGTCTTTGTCCCTAATTTACCTGGCGTGAATTAGCCCTGCCCGGTGACGTGATGCTGGGGGATGCCTGCGGCATTTGGCCCAGGGCTTCATGGCTGTTTGTGAAGCGGTAACTGGCAAAATGTTAGGCATCGCCCCACCATCGACTGAGCCAGAAGCAAACAGGCTGATGGAAGTGAGACCACAGCTTTCCCCTCCCATCGTACCTTGTGCATAGGTGTTTATCGCGTGGGTCTGAAGTCTAAGAAGTTTTTACAATATGCCTTACTTTGACTTAGAAGCCTTAGGTAACCGAGTTGTTTCTTACTTGGGTTCAGCTTATTGTCTGATGGGCAGTTCCCCTCTTCTGTGACCTTTGTCTCCCTGTGATCAAGAGAAGCCACGTGGCCTGTGGTTAGAGAATGGCCCAGAAGCTGGAACGGCAGGTCTTGTCTTAGCCTCCACACTCCAGACAAGTTCCCTGACTTCACCTCAACTTTCTCATCTGTAAAGTGGGATCGTAATAGTGCCTACTTCGTACTTTGGTCATTTTATGAGTAAAAGTTAACATTTGTTAGGTATTTAGAATGGCATCTAGCATATACTTTTAGCTCTCACAATTGCTACCTCCTCAGTGGCTTTCTGGTTTTAAATTAAGACAGTGGAGCTCTGCAAATACGATGGGGGGTTTTTACAATGAACTTAGAAGCTCACATCTCTCCTTGAAGTGAGTGATGGAAATGTTCAGAACCCACGTTCAGCATCCATTACACTAGCTCCTCAGGAGATGTTTTCAAATAACAATAGGATATAGTTTAAGGGAAGAAAAAAAAAAAACCTACTGGAAATAAACAGTGTAAAATGTCCTTGCTGGCAAGGCTGACAGAGATAACTGTGAAGGCTTCCATTGAGGACACCGAGGCACAGAAAGGAGATGCCTCACACACATCCAGGACGAGTGCTACCTCGGCTGGGAGAGACCGCGAGCTTTAAGGGCCCAGTGACAACTATCTTTTAGAGCGTGGTTGAAACACTGAAACCTCGTGACTTCCTCAGCACTGTTCTGTTTAGAGTTATTCTTGTTGAAACGTCTCAAGTGATTGTGGGTTTAGTAGCAAGCCAAGCTTCACCCCTTACTAAGAAAGTTCCCTGAATTCCATTTTGTCACAACGGCATGAAGCCAAGGGGAACACTCCTTTTTAGGCAGAGAGTTTCACTTTGCTTTATTTCTGTAAATGACATTCCTCCCCACTTCCAGCCCATGAATATCGTCTATTCATCCTGAAATAAGAAAATGAAAGAATTTGGGGAACTCAGATGAAAATCACTGTCCAATCTGTATTTTTTACTTAAAAAACAGATGCTTCTTTTTCAGGCTGGTTTTCTTTTCCAACATGCTCTCACAGCATCTGGGTTGCTGGGCAGTTTTAGGAAATAGTGGGGTCCTTTCAGGTGTCACTCGGTGAGCTCAAAGCCACCTGTAAAGTGTACACAGCAGTTCTTGGAGAAGTTGGGTGAGCAGAGCACAGGTCTCACATGGTAGGACTCAGGGTCCTAGGAGCCTGGGGACAGGCAGTGCTGTAGCAGAGCACAGACTTGATGTCGCATTTCTAGCGCCCACCCTGGCCCACTGCTGGAGAAGCTGCTTAGCGTCTGAGCTTCAGAGGCGTCATCTGTACAATGGGGTAATCACAGCTTCCCTCTCAGGGAAACTGAGGGGAGAATGAACTCACAGTGTCACTGGTCACGCCTGCCGGTCCACTCCTGCACACTGCGTGACCGTGGGCGCGTTCTTTGTGCCCCAGAATCCCATGTGTGATCTAGAAGCTGGGGACAATGATGCCACCTATCTCATAGGACATGGATGAAAAGAGTTCGCCTATGGTGGTTGCCAGAGGCGGCGGGGGTGGGGGCAAATGAGTGAAAGGGGTCACGAGGTACAGACTTCCTATCATAAGATAAATAAGTCCCGGGGCGTAATGTACAGCCCGGTGACAATAGTTAACAATACAGTGTTGTGTGTTTGAAAGTTGCTGAGACAGTAGATGTTATAAGTTCTTATCATAAGAAAGAAAAATAACTGTGAGGTAATGGATGTTAATAGGCCTGTGGTGATGATTTCACAATATAGTGTACATTACCGATCCATGTGGGACACCTGAAATGGATGTAATGTTATATGTCAATTATACCTCAAAAAAGACACACTCTGTGAATGACACTCAGCACAATTCAGGGCCCTCAGTTTGCGCTCAGTTGATGCTAGCTATTGTCACCGCTGCCATAAATTAGTTAACAGCTCCCGGGATGTGGCACAAACGTGATGCTGAGCTCCCATCCCCCCAGGGCATCCTGACTTAGACCTTGATGCTGGCCGCAGGGCCCTGCAGTGGCCTGGAAAACAGACCAGTCCACCAAATAAAGAATTTGGAGAGTCCCTGACCTCTACAGTGTCTCCTGGAGAACAAAACACTTTGTTTTTTTATATTTACTTTCTCAATTTTTGCCTACAGTGTGCATTTCTTCACAACTCAGAGCCAATTGCAATCCTTTGTTTTGTTTTTTTTTGTTTTGTTTTTCATGAACAAACCATTCATAGTTACCAAGGGGCTGGAGAGGTAGGGCTGTGAAAGCAGGAGGCCTCCGATAACATTGGAATGCGATCGTTGTTCTGAGAATTAATATCAAGTAGAGGGAAGAAGGAAAGGAAGGAGTGAGGGAGGGAGGGAGGGAGGCTTTTTATTAGGGACCCTGAATGTATATTTCACAGTCATAAAGCACACATAATTTAGATAAACATGGCAAGAATGAGGTAAACATGTGGAACCAAAAATAAAAATTTAAGAAATTCTATGTGTTAATAGTAATTATTTAAATTGTGGAACCCTATAGATGCCTGATTTTCTGTCTTTATACTTGAGATATTAGCCGGCCAACCCTTGATAAAGTCAGAAGTCTGAGAAATGTGTGACAGGATTTAATATTCAATTTTAAAATTAAATTTCTCTTCATTCAGTTGCCTCTCTGAGTAGTGAGATCTGTGATTTCCAAGTGCCAATGGTAAGTGTACAGACACACACGCCAGGGAAACCTTAAGTTTTAAAAAAACGTTAAGAAAATTGGATGCAGCTGATAACATCAGAGACTAGTAGTTCTGATTTGGGGCTGGTTTTTATGGGCCTCATACTTCATAGGAAGGCCTGTGATTTTTGTACTTTATTAAAAAAAATTAAATCATAAAGGGAGGAAGTGGCTCTTGTGGCCATTTTGCCTGGTGTGTGGGCCCCGTGGGAACGGGCGGCCTCAGCCAGCCCTGGTGGGAAGTCGAGAGAACTCCATGCTGCTTTTTTCCCAGAACACTTGTTGATGACCTCAGCAGCACTTACATGTTACATGAGTCTCTGTGTCCCCCAGAGTCCAGTGATGAGGGCACACAGGACCAGTGATGGTCAGTGTTTCTGGGAAGAATGTACATCTTTCTCATGAACTTTTAACAAATTTTAAAGCAAACTCAACAACTCTGATTTTAAGAGGGAACAAGTACACGGCCTATGGCTGCCCTCCGTGAAGCATTTTACGCATTTCGCTTTTCAGAAAACAGTCACTTCTTTCTGATGACTATCAGTTCAGTCCCCTTCCTGCCCCGCCAGTGGTGACTCAGCAAACAGCTGAGGGTTTCTGGGACTTCCCCTTAGAACAGGGGTGCTGTCAGGTCCTCCAGTGTATAATTGGAGGAAATGATACACAGACGGGGTTTCGCTGAAAGCATCTCAAGTCAGACCTACTTGCCTCGCGCCCTACAAGGCCTCACTGACAGTGCCAGAGTGTGTCCGAGTCACCTGCCCAGGCAGAGCCACAGCCAGGCATTCGTAACCCAGTAACTGAACAGTACAGTGGTCTGACCCAGGCCGGCCCACCCCCTTCAACGATGACGGCGGCTTCTGACATCTCAGATGTGGCTTGCTTCTAGGCTAGACGTTAGGCTGCATGAAAAGCCAACCCACTTCTTGAAAGGGCTCTGTGTGCACTCTCTAGAATCGTTACAGAACCCTGGCTCACGTACCTAAAGAACTGTTTGTAACTTGGATCAGCTTTCCTACGGTTAAAGTGAGTTGCTTTTTGTGACGATTAAATGAGATACACGTTATCATTAACAATCATACTAGATATATTTTAAAGTACAAACTTACATGCTCTAGAATAAGAACCCAAATGTGTGTTAGAAAACATAGTCCTAAAAACGTGTGGTTTATCCTACCAATGGATAGTCAAAATGCAGAAACTGTGTGTTTTTCCCCTTCTCAGAACAAAATGTGTCAATTATTGAAATACTAGAATAAAACTGCAAGTGCTGTGATCACAGTGACCACACTCAGATTCCTGATCTTACTGTGATTCACGGCGACCCCAATAAAATGAAACTATCTAGCGTTGTGCAAACTTGCTTTTGAGACATCATTACGGGGAAACTCGTGGAAAGAACGTTGCATAAGGTCCTGCAGTCGGTCAGTGCCTGGGATTACACTTTTTTTTGTACCCAGTGCTGGGAAACCATGCTGCGGATTCCTAGGGGACAGAGCATGCAGGACCCAACGTAACCTTGGCACTCAGGTAATAATCGTTGCTACTGTGCTGACGACATGGGTGCTCTGCCCAGGAATTCCACTAACAAAGGACAAGGGAAGAGGCAAGATGCTAAAACACTAAACAAAAACTGCCTCCCCAAACCCCATGGCCAGCCAACACGCCCACAGCTGCCACCACAGCAAAGCCAGACACAAAGGGTTGCAAAGGGTGCCCGGTGGGAGGGAAGCTGAGCTCACGTGTCCTGTCTCCCACCTGCCATGCTGACATCATTCCCACAGCTCCCACCTGAAAGGTGCCCCCTGCAGCTCGTTGCACACACAGGTTCCCAGGGGCTCCCGGTTGGGGAGAAAAGGCACAGGGCAGCTCTCGCTGCGGGAGCAGCTGCTCCTTGTGCCTCGCTCGGGGTGAGGTCACACTGTTGTGGACACAGTTTGGGGGCTCCTGCCCTTTTCTGTGATGTGTGTGATGTGGAACTGTGTGAGTCAAGATGCCTGCCATGTTCCCAGGTCCCAGCTGAAGCTGAGGACGCTTTGCCTGCGTGCCTGGTGTGCTCCTTAGAAGCCGCACAACAGTCCCACTCATGTTAGTCATGTCTAGTCATCAACCCCAAAAAGTGGCTCTAAGATCACCACCTGTCCGACAGGAAACAACCAAGGACACGTCCCATGCCTACAGACCACAGGCCACTGGACAACTGGGGATCCCCCTGGGTCCTCACCATCACGGGCTCCTTCTGAACCGATGATCTCAGACTGATTACCTTGTGTGTTCCGAATCTTTCCTCTAACTCATGCCGTTCTCTGAATGCTATGTGAAGAATGCAAAGTTAGAATAAAAATGATCTTTGCTGCGTCACCTTTTTTGGTGGTTCTAGTAGAAAAGAATGCAAACTGCACAGCATGCAACAGACTTCCCGTGTGTGGAAGGAGTCATACAAACGTAGGGTCACATAACGCAGAGGGTGCGTCTTTCTTTCTGCTGTGTTACTCGTCCTAATTGACTTCCCACAAAGGCAAGTAAGAGACCGAGCTACACCCTGTACTTCTCACCTCTAGGCTGACTGCCACCAAAGGCAATGGAAGGTTTCCCAGAGAAAAAGCAGAAGGATCAGCCCACTGCTCGGTGACTGGCTTCATTCTCCTCGGAGTGTGAGGTCTCACAAGGACTTAGGCTTGCGGTTGTACAATGTACGGAAAAGTGGCTATGCTCACAAAAAGGAAACGCACATGTGCTGGGAGCAGTGTAAGAGCGTTATCAGAGAAATGACAGGTCAGAGCAGCTCGTAGAGGCAGGAATTTAAAAAACACATTGAACAGATAAAGAAGAAAGTGATATTTTAATAGGATAGTGAAAAATATAGCAGATTGACAGTGACAGCAGAAAAAGAACAGGCATACAGACATTTTCAGAGGATTGCAGTGGTACCATGTATCCTGAAACCAGGCAAGCTTTTATGAGAGGTCTTTAACCGTGTCTCCTGTGTGGAGGAGATGGTTTTCCCCTGATGTGGGGCTGCATGTCATCTTGAGCTGTCAAAAATGCTTCGTGTTCTCTACATTAACTCATGTTGAATATTTTCCGTGGTTGGTGAGACTCAGACTTAGAATAGATATGAGGACAGTCTTCGGTTTACGCTCAGTGACACTAACTTCAGAGCCAGCTGGGGGATGGCATGCTGTGTGACCCGTCCACACTTACAGCGTAACCTTGCCTGAATCCTTCTGGTCCGTCAGACATAAATAATAACGTCAAGGTGCGAGAATAGTGTTGCAAGGAACAGTGGGACAAGCAGTTGACAAAAGGCGAAAGAAACGCGAGAAAAACAAGCGTGTGCGGTCGCTCAGAAGGGATGCTAACCATCGCGCCCTCCCGCTCCGGCCTCCACGCGCGCTCCGCCCCTCGTGCTTCAGTCAGCGCCTGTGCTCCGCAACCCGCCCGCTCCAAGGGAAAACCGTGGTGGCATGGCCCTCTACCTGCAGCCCCCCCCCCCCTTCCACACGCTGCCCTGTCGCTCTGTACCACCGCCCGCCTCAGCCGGGGAACCACGTGCGCTTTCATGGGCCGCGGAGGTACTCACTGAGCTTCTCAAGTCACGGGAGGGCGTGGGCACCACTCTCTAGCGGGCGCTCTCCTCACCCGGCCCGTGGACTTGAAAGAAGTCTTCTGAAATGAGCTCTTATTTGTCAGCCACCTGGCAAGGAACTGGACACATCCTAAGTGCTCGGTAATCACCAATACCCTCTCTCTCACCCCCTCACTGACCTGCACGCGCCCCAAGGCCCGGCGCCTCCCCTACGTGTCACACGGCTGGCTGAGGTTGACAGACCAGAGCCATCCCTGTCCTCGATGAATTTCTTATCTCTCAACACTAGAAACAGAGATAAGGCGCTGCTTAAAAAGGAAATCTCAGTCAATTCACGACTTTGAGCCATTCTCCACAGGACCACAGCTGCCCTGTTACGAGCGCTGTGTCCTGAGCTCGGCACGCTGATCACTGTCTCTCGCGGCTAACGCATAAGCCCTAGGCACCCCGCTTACCTAATACAATGGCACATGTCTACTGGGCTGCCCCGGAGTTTTTAAGTGTGCAAAGAAGATAAATACGGTTTAAATCAATCTGCGTCAGATTTAGACTCATTAAGAGTGTTATGCTCCTTGGACCCCACTGGCAGGTGACAAGTGAAATAAGTAAGCGGAGGACTTGCTAGGCATTCTCGGGGACTCAGGTAACACTGCAAACAACTTGTTTCAAGCAAAGTGGACACCCGGCTTCCGCTACAAGATTACTCTTCCGCTATCGATGGTTTCCACACCTGAACTGCGACACCACTTTTCTTGGCTGAGAACTTCGGCCGTGGCGCCACAAAATAAGCTGCCGAGGCTGACTCTTGCTTCGGCGAGCTGGGGATGCCCGCGGGCACTGGGGAGGCGCTGACCGGTGAGGTGGCCTCCGCGAGGAAGGCAGGCTGAGCGCTGCAGGCTGGCACCGAGCACACAGACGAGGCCCGCGGGCCGGTGGGCGAGCTGGCGTTCACTGCCCGGGGAGGAAGAGCTTGCTGCTTCGTGGCCGGTACCGAGCTGCCCTTGGCGGGCGACTTCTGGGGGAGGCCAGCCTTGGCATCTGGAGGTTGGAAAGTGAACAAGGACGCGTTTAGCTGGTAGGGCTGGTGCTTCATGACATCCAAAGCATTGAGGGGCTTCTTCCCCTTTTTCTTGCTGGTCTTGGAGGCCTGTGGCGCTGCCGGCTGGGACTTGATGGCGGCCGGTGGGTAGGACGGGGAGTGGATCGGGTTGTAGGCCAGGGGAGGCGGTGCTCGCACGTTGGAGGAGTACTTCCACGCAGCCGGGAGCGACGGCGTGGGGGACTGAGCGCGAGCGGCGTGGGCCTGCACCGTGTCCGAGTCCACCACGTACTTCTCCATCCGCGACTGCCTCTTCGCAAAGAGCTGGGCCCCTTTCCCGCGCATCCCGGGGAGCTCGTGGGACGGCCCCGCCGCGGCAGCGTGCTCAGCGCCCACTGCTGGTGTGGGAGCCGTGGGCTTGGCTGTGGAGTTCAGACTGGCCACTGCTGCTTGTGGGCCTTTGAAGGGACCAGCCAGGTCGAGGGCACTCGCGGGCCGGGCGGGAGAGTAAGGCTGGGCTATTTTGATGGACGAGACCACCGTGCCCTGTGATGGGCCGGACGTGGGGAAGGCAGGAGGCTGCGTGGGAGCCACTCCGGGCGACCAGACTGGAGAAACTGGAGTGACTGGCTGGGAGGACGAGGACTTCACTGCAGGTTTGGGAGCCACGGGAGGTGGTGTCTTTTGTTTGGCAGAGGAACTTTGCATGAAATTACAGGCCTCCGCCCCTAGGCTGAGGTAGTCTTCCTCGGGGCCCGAGTCGCCGCCGGCTCCCGCGCCGCGTTTGCCCTCCGAGTTTTGGAGGAGCGACAGGAGCTCGGGGTTGGGGCTCACTTTGGGCTCCTTGAAGGTGAACATGGGCTTCGCCGTGCTTCTCCGCTTGGCCTCCTGCAGGATGCCTGTTCTTTTGGCCGGCACCGCGATCCTTTCATCTCGGGAGGCGATGCGCTCCGACGAGTCGTAGAAGGTGGGCAGGGACCACGGGGCGGGCTGCGGCCACGGCGGGGGCTGCGCCGGGCCGGCCACGGGGCTCGACGCCGCTCTGGCCAAGGCTTCCGGGGGCGGTGTGACCGCAGAATAAGGCGGCGGCGCGGGGAAGTCGGCGATGGGGCTGGTCACGCTCCGGGATGGGGAGAAGAGCGTGGCGGGCGCGTTCCCAGACCCCGGGAAGGGTTTGGCCGTCCTGTTCGTGGGCGTCATCCTGCTGGCCTCCGCCGGCTCGGGCGCCGCCCTGAGGCCGTTGTGCTGGGGCGCGGGGCCGGGCCCCCGGCTCACGCCGACGTAGCTCCTGCTGGCCGAGCTCCGCACTGTCGCCGACACCTGCTCGGCCGCCTGGTAGGAAGTCACGGCGCCCAGGCCGTCGGCGTGCGCCGCGCCCGCGCGCTCCTCCTCCTGGGCGCTGATCTGCTCCATCCGCTCCCTCCTGCGGGCGAACATGAGCGCCCCCTTGCCTGTGGTGTCCGGCAGCACGTCCATCTTGTCCCCGCGGCCCAGTCTCTTCTCAATGTCCACCAGTCCCGAATCCCAGTCGAACTTCACAGCGAGCGCGCTGTCGTCCGCGTCTGACGGCAGCTCCTCGTCCGCGTCCGATTCGCTGGCGCCCAGCAGAGTTTCCTCCCAGGCGTCGTCCCCGCCGCCGTCGCCGTCGTCCTGCTCCTCCGCGCCCTCCTGCCGCCCGAGCTGGCCCGTCCCGTAGCTGATGAGCGTGAACTTCCGTGCCCGCCGCCGCCGCTTCTTAAACATCAACACCCCCTTGGAATGGGGGTTGGGGGCGTCGGTCAGGAGCAGGGCGATGCTTTTGCATTTAGACTTGGCTTCTTTCACCTGCTTCTCGGAGAGGCTTTCACTCCTCCGGAGCCCTGGGGAGAGGACAGAGGCACTGAGATGACGAGTTCAGGGGACCCCGCACAGCCACTGGGAAGTCCGCTCCCGGGGGGACACGGGAAAACCACTGACTGAACACGGGGCGCTGGATGCTGAAGCCGGCCAACCCACCTCTCTTCATTTTCCTTGAAATGTGTCCTTGCGCAGTGACAACGACGCCCGTAACTCTAAAGAGCGTTGTTTCACTTGCTCATGCCAATCCCTTTTTATGTGCTGATGTGAATGTATGTTTCATGTTTCTGTATGGATCCTTACACCTCAACAATAAACACTGGCTAGTAAATCTCAGTTAATAGGATGTAATCAAAACTAAAAGGGAAGTCATTTAAGGACATAATATTTTCAGGAAAAAAACCGTTAAGACATACCTTGTACTTCCATAATTAAAAAGTAAAGTGGCAATATAAAACTATTTCCAAGGTTTTTAAAAAAGTGTGTGTTTGGGGGCGGGGGACAAGAACATGTCATTTAGCTTAATGTTTGAATGTAATGCCTTTAAATATTCATGTTTTCTTCTTCGTCTTTATTTTTACTTTGACTTGCCCCCAAAGTCTGTGCATTCACAGAAACTGAATTAATATACATTCAAAAATGAAGTGAATAGTAATTGAAAGTACTGAATCAACAATTAATAATAATTCAGAATGCTAGATCATTGCGCATGAAAGAAACTTCAGCTACAAAGTTCCCTAGATAAATCTGTAATGCATTGCTGTTCTGGAAACGTGACTACTTCGGTTGCAGCAACAATAAGTGTAAATCTTGAGGAAATTTAAAAATTATATGATTAGTGACCCTTAAAACTGTGGGTAAAAGCAGATGCAGAAATTAAGTCATTTAAAATGAGGTTTGACAGTTTAAAATAACAAAAAAAGTACATATTTAAATTTAAAATTTTATTCGTATAAAAATCAATCGATGGCAAATTAATTTATAGCATCAATTAATTAAAATCATGTATTCAGTGATAATGAGCATGATTCACAAATAAGTTTTGACTCCTCAAAACAGTCAAATGGAAATTTCAGAAAATTTTTTGAATATTTTTATGATTGAAAATTAGCTCTTTTTGTACTAAAAATCAGACTTAAAATGGTTAATTTTTAAAAAATAAAAAAGAATGATAGTAAGTAGTTTTATGATGAAGTTATATATTTTCACTGGAAATTAAATTTTATTTAGGGAAAAACAGCAAAAAGTGTGGTTATCTTGTTATAATTTAGTAATTACGAGAAATGTGACTTTCTTGACTAGCGTTGCACAACTTACTGTTAAACTGACAGTCACAGTTGCACACTCGCTGCTGACCTCACTGCCGATGCGAAGTATGTGAACCCCGCCCTGATACGCCCCTTTAAAATGCTATCAATGTGGAGAAGCCTACAGATGCATAAAGTATACAGCCAACAGCGCTTGCCAATAAAGCTACAGATGGTTATGCTAAAAATATGCTTCGAAGGGAATAACTGTAGGTTAGAAGACTTAATCTACTCCTTTGAATAACCAAGTTCACGACTGTTGTGTATCACTCACACATCCAAGTGCCTTTGCCACTCAGCTTCTACCTCCTCAAATGAAATTCCAAAAATTGTGGGGGGGGAAAATGAAAGAAAATAGCAAAAAGTATAAAACCCAACTGCCATTCTTATCCTCATTCTTCTTTCTCTCATCACTCCTCTGGGTAAGACAAAACAAAATACCGTAAAAAGCCTTGCATTTAAGCAGGTTTTCTGCTCAGGGACATTTAAATGCCTCCTGGTGGCCCTGGCGACTGGCTGCTGTGTCTAGAAGGTAGATGAAACGCTGGGCAGTCTAGTGAAGACTGACAAGACAGATTGGATCATGTAACTGCTCGGTTTTCCACATGCCCTTGTCCGTCAAGCCACTTCTGCAAGCATCATCAAGCTGCACAATGGTTTTTTTCAAAGTCAGGATCTGCTTTTAATGTCAGTGGTGGAGTCTGTATTTTACAGACGCCTGTGAGCAGCAGACTCAACAGTTTTTGACATTTAAACTCAGAGTCCACCTCACTTCAAATGCTCCCATATGCTGTTTAACATGAAATAGTATTACAACGCTCTGAGACAAACCATAAAGGCAACATGAAAAGTATTATTTTCTTTAACAGTTTCTGTGCCTTTGAGGACACAAGAAAGTGCATTAAAAACATTTAATTCTACTACTGAGTTCAAACGTTGCTTCCAACTCAGCAATTGGTAATCTCCATAATCTCATGCTGTTTTGTGCATTAATAATTTTTAAAAAGCCAATGAAAGACACAGGGCAATCCTTTTAAAAGAAAACAGAAGAAAAGCCCACGCAGGCAGAGCAGCTCCAGACGCCCAGCCGGCGGCCCCCGCCAGCCCCCACAGGACTCACGTGCGTGGCGCGCTCTGTGCTTGTGCGGTCTGCAGGGATCCCTTTCCCAGCGTGGCTCTTCTCCCTGCTCGGTGCCTTCTGATGAGACGGCAAAGGAGACCAGAGAAGGAGGTGCTTCTGACGGCCCTCCTTCCCAGGGAGCATCCACACCCCCGCTTCCTGCCTGAAGCCTGCACCCTTCCGCCTTCTGCGTGTCAGAGCAGTCGAGGATCACTTCCACGCGGGGCAACCCCGCGTCTCCGGCCTCCCTGGCTTGGAGCACTCTCAGCTCATGGCCACTGGAGATCTGAATTATCTTGCTGGACCGCAGAGAGGGCTCCCCTTTGTCCTCAGTGGGGACTGAGTGTATGTGGACAGCCCTGCCCTGGTGTAAGTTAGGATCTGGGTCAGGAGACTTGACTTGTTCCGCCCCCAGGAGAGCCACGACAGGGGCACTAGTGCCCTTGGGTCCCTCCTGGGAAAGGGACAGCTGTAGCTCAACCACAGGGCCTGGCTGTCCCACTGCTGCCTTCTCCCACAAGATAGCCTCCTCGGTCAAGTGTCCTCTTGGGGCGTCAGGCATGTGAGGGACCGCCTGGTAGCTCAGGACTGTTTCTTCTTTTTTGCTCCCAGAAAAACCAGGACCACTTCCTTGGTCCTTGGCAAGGGGGGCTCCACTCTTGATTGGGGTGACACAGGACTCTCTGTACTGGCATTTTGTGGCCGGTCGGATCTGCAGTGTGGTGCTTTCCACGCACCCCTCCTGGGGGAGATGCTCGTGGTTTCTGATTTCAGTTCCAGAGATCAAAGTCTCATTTATTCCACTGGAAGGTCTGCACACAGAAAAATCATTCCAGACAGTTAACTCAGAGCGCCTTACACCTGCCAAAGAACTTCCTGACATTTTTATGATGCATAATACATGATACAGTCACAGTGTTTCCTCCTAAATATCAGCTGCCACATGTTTGAAAACAAAAATTGGCAACATGTTCAGATAATTATTTAAAGATCTCCCTAATAATTTTTCCTTTAAAGCAAAGTAAAAACGCTTACAAATGATTATGAAACCTAAATCCAGCATAGGTTCAGCTTTTATTTTTTAAAAGCACAGGTTACATGATGCCCTTTATCTATAATCATGTGGCTGTTTTCCAAAAACTACGTTTGTTTCAATACGACAAAGCATTTCAATGACTAAGTTTAGGTCTGGACGTTATAAAGTCACATAAACATGCTCAGCAGCTCCAGAGCAATATTAATATACAGATAATTCAAGTAACCCTTTTAGAGACTGTGCTTTCTTGAAAGGAATGAAATACAAGCTGTTTTCTAAGCTCCAGTGAGCATGTGTTTTGTAATAAGTGGACCCCAGCCCAGCACTCTTGTGTAAAGAGAGATCCTTTCCATGCCACAATGAATCATTGAGTCATGGAGTATTTATAATCCGAGACGTCTCCCCCTCTTCTGTTTGAACCTGTCTCTTTGAGCATTTTCCTTATAGGATCTCTAGGTCAAGCTGTGCCTCTGTCTCTCAGCTAAGGAACCCAGGTCTCTACACCCCAGTCCTTTGATTTTCACCATAACTTTCCCAGTTGCTTTTGCACATTTGGATTTTCAAGAAGCAATGTCAATTTAAGGGTTAAATGACTTCTTGCTAAAACTCTAATTTAAACTCTAACTGCTTTTAGAAGGGAAGCGTCATTCACAGAACAGCTGTAGGAGATGCCTTTGTTTCTTACATTTGTAAGTTTTTTTCTTTTTTTTTTTTAAGCAGCAATGGTGTCTGTCTGCCTATCCCTCCCTCAAAATGCACCCTGACTAATGCAGGGTCATCAGTTAGAAGGAGTGAGTCCCTCCTTCTATTCGCAAGGTCATTTACCTTAGAAGTTATGTGGTCGTGGAATTTCAGACTAACATTCAAAATAATTACTCCTAAGTTTGCTTCTGACTGCATTTAGCAAAACAAAACTAAACAAACAAATGAAATGCAGCTTTCTCTAAGTATGTAATCTGTAAAGCTTCCCAGTGACTCAAACAAACAACAAACAAACATTATGATATCGTATTTTAAAAACATGATGACAGCAAATTAGATCTTTCTTATGTAGGAAATGATGAATACACTTAATACGACTGAATTGGAGGGTACAAAAAGGTCAGAGAGTTTTACTGTAGGAAGAGCCTCGGGAGGGGAGTAGATTCAATCACTTTGAATTGTGTTAGCAGTCAGTTATGAAACAGACGAGAGTTGTCTGAATTCATTCCAGCCTTACAGACTGTAATACAGGCAAACGGGTCAGATAAATGTTAACATTTATTGGTAGCCGAAGTAAAATGGATGCACATGGATAAAAATCATGAAAACACCAGGGGTTAAAGCTTTATACCTTAACATGCTCATTTCCATTCAGTCTACATAGGTGCTCAGGCCCGCAATTTATGCATCCTGTGTAGGGAAGCTAAATGTGACACCCCAAAATGGTTTGTGGATTATTTTATTTTTAAGAAGCAAAAGACTCTGGAATAAACTTTGACCTTTCCCCTTAGTTCCTAAAAGAATTTAGACAGAGGACCTGTTCCCAGGACTCAGCCATCAACAGAGATATCTACAAAGAGCCTGGGTGGGCCGGGTGTGGTGGGCAGACTGGAGGGGCTCGGAGTCCCTTTTGTCCCACTGTCGCCGCATGGCCCGGCAAACATTTATGTGCCCAGCACATGCTCCTCCATCTCCACGGGAATGGCCCTCCTCTCCGGTGACGTCCCAAACCACTACCTGGGCTCCTTAGCTCAAGGTGGCATCTAAGCCTCAGCTGCCTACCTTGCCCTCGGGCCCCCGTACATACAGACAGAATTAAATTTGGTTATTTTCTCCTGTTAATCTGTCTCATGTCAATTTAATTTTCAGAGCAGCCAGAAGAACTTAGAAGGGTCAACAAAAATTGTGTGTCTTCCTCCCCGACACACAATTATATAATTTTTAAAAATTTAAGATAATAGAGACTTAATGATAAAGGAGTCTCTTAAGATAGTCTGACCCAGCGTTCTCTGGGCAATAGTCCAGGAAAAGTAAACCATTTTCCTCTAGTCACAGAAGGCAGTTATATGAGTGAGAGAAGCATTTAATTCCAGGAAACAATGTTCAGATAGCCAGAGTGATGGTGAGTGACGGGGACGATGAAGATGGTGGTGGCCACAATGATGGTGAGATGGTTATGGTGATGATTTCCTCTGGGCTGATTTTGAGATTCCATTTTGAATCTCATCAATTAATTATTTATTTTGTCAAAGTCAAAATACTTGAGAGAAAATAATAATAACCTTGATTCCAATTGTTCAAAGCAGCAGACAACTAGTCCACTTATTTCTAAAAGTAAATATGTACCTAAAACTCAGCGTTAAACCACCAAGGCCTTTCCCAATGAGAGCTGTGGTAGTCAAAACAAGAACTAGTAGGGACCTCCCAGACCACAATGTATTCCAAAGGAACGGGTCTCATTAACTCAGGAGAGACACTAAAAAGGGAATAAATTAGAAAAGTTCCCCGCCCACTTTTGGATGTGATTAAACCTTTACAAAGTTGGAAGTGTTCGAATTGCTCTGAGATTTATGCACACTCATGACAAGCCCTGTGACTGCTCCTGGCAATATTCCTGTTAGGTTCCTTTTAAAAGCAAATGGCAGCTTTATAAATAAGTCGGATCCAGAGGGCTTAAACTCTGGGCTTGATGGGTAATTGTTGAGGTGGGACATTCTAGAGATAGTGCAAGATTTCTTTTATTTTCACAAGATTTTGGCCATAGTAAGTTCATCTTGGCATAGAAATGGAATCCTAATGCTGTATAGAGTGTTTCTGCAAAGTTAGGGCCAAATCAGGAGGACTTTGGGATTCTGTGAGAGGTCCTGGGACATCTCCCCGCAGGCTGCTCCCAGGAGCCCAGGGCTTTCCTTTCTGGACTCACTACCACGCGATGGTCCACTTCAGTTAGGACGGACTGGACTGTGAATTGCACACAGTAGAAATGTCGATGCTACCGTGTTTTGCGATTGTTCTCGTTATTTTTTGTTTTTATGTTTAAAATTGACCTCTGCATTTTTAAGCAATTTAGCAGGGAGCGTGGATTTGGAGATATCCAATTAACCAGTGACTTGCACTGACAGGCCGAAACCTTGATTCTCGCCACAAGCTTTGGCCCATACCCGAAAGCTGGTTTTACTGAAGGTCCTGGCAAGCAGAAATCTGGCTGCCTTTAAGGGTTTTCTGTTGTAATTGTTCTTTTCCTTCTCCTCGGCATTTTCTTTCTATAAAAAAATCCTTGTACAATGCAATGGTTTAACATTTAAAGGTTTTTAATTTGTCTGTGAATCTGTGAATTAAATTTAGTGATCCTGACCCACCACAAAATCTTGACCTAGAAGGATTAGATTGTGTGCAATATACTGAGCTGTCTAAGGAACTACTTTTAAATACCAAACTAAGGTTCTCAACATAGTCCTTGAAACAAAGACTTTCAAGTTAATTCTCAATCAACCAGAAAATTCCGTGGATTAGAATCGCCACTTCTCCAACACTGTGGTGTTTCTGTTTACCTCTACTGCTCTTCTACAGAGCACCCCGCTTCCCCACAGATGACACATTATATGCCTAACAGAAGCTCTAACCAGTCCCCTCTCGCTCCAGGAGAAAGCATGTCAAGTTTTGTACCGTTTGATGAGCATTTGCAGAGAGTCCGTCACGCTCTCCATGAGCTCGATGACCTGGGGGTAGGTGAGATCTGCGCACGGGTTGCCGTTGATGGAAACCACTTCATCGCCCTCACAGAGCCCAGACCCAGAGGCTTTGCTCTGGCTTCGGATCTGAGTGGAGGGAAAAGGAGGCAACAGTTAGCATCACATAACTTGTAAAAACCATGCCACCGTCTCCAAGAAACTTGAACTTGGGTAAGGTAAATGGATCTGCAGACGGTAAAGTCAGCCCTGATTTTATATTCCCCTGTTGACCTGGAAGACCCCCTTCCACACTTTCACCCCCTCACACGCACTGTGTATTATGTATCACAAAGTCAACACCGAATTGACAGCGTTGTAAGGAAGCAGAAAGAGAGGGGGTTTCTATGGTGGAGGAGAGAGAATATACGATACAAAGAAGAGAGAAGAATGGGGGAAGCAGTGTGCTTAAATTGAATATACATTGAAAACAATTATGTCCCACTGTGAAGTTTGACCCCAATCACAAAATGATTCTCATATTAAAATAAATTTTAAAATCCTTTCCCATTGCTAAGGTGAGTGGAACACCACATGTAAGGAGGAGACGTAGGGCGGGAGAGCTGTTTAAGGAGAGAGCGGTACAGCTGAATGAACTCCAGAAAGCGATCCCAGCATAACAGGGAAATTAGGCAGCCAGGGTATTAAAATTATGTCAAAGGGAGCAATCCTTGTTTGAAATCAACTAGTCAAGATTTGGTACTAAGCAGACTTTAGCAAAAAAGAAAGAAAAAGAGATTATTTTGCAAAAAATCAAAACAACCCTGCTCTAAGGATGCCTCATGTTCTAGCACAGAACAAGATAGAACAAGAACTAAATGAAAACCTGGAGGAGAACCTTCAGACCTTGGGAGAAGAGAACCACGGAGGAGCAGGCCCTCGCGCGAGTCCCACCGCTCCTGAGTGACAAGTGGCTGGAGGTCTGTGTCCCTTTGAGTCATTCCAGGGTAACTGCTGGCTGGTCCCCCCCCCCGCCCCCACTCTCCCCAGCTCTGCTTCGTGCCAGCGTGGGAACCTGCCTTTGCACGCTGGCTCCTGGCGGGGTTTGGTCAACAGGAACCCCTCCACCCCGTAAGAGATCAGAGACTGGGAACCATGAGGTGAGGCAGATGCTGTCCCTGCTGCACCACCTGGGCCAGGGGTTGGCAATGGCTGTGTCCCCCCACTAGACAGTCACAGCTCCTGCCTGGCTGCCCGCCCACGGGCCTTAACTTTTGTCACATTCCAACACCCCCCCCATCTCCCCGCATATTCAGGCCTCAGGGTAGTAACAGCTTCTGCCCTTAGTCTCCCAGCGTGCTCCTCCTTGGCTCCCCAAGTCTGCCCTTAGTCCCCACACTATGTGGTCTTTAATTACTCCTTTGAACATGGCACCTACTTCCTGCTGGGACCCTGAGTGATACTAAGGGGTTTAGGTTCATTTTATAATGTGAGTTTAATAGTTCTCAACGAACTGTTATCATCTATTACGAACTATGTCGTGATCATAAAATCTCGAATTTAAGAACACATCATGATCCCAGTCTAGACACTTTCTACCAAGGTGATCCCTCCCTGACCATTAAAATGAAGGGTCTGAAGTCCATACCAGGTGAGCAGCTCATTTTTGATTGAATATGAAACACATTTCAATGTACCTCTAACAGCTGCCCACTAATGGTCTTAAATGATAATAATATGTTGACTGATACAGATTTAAAGTTTGTATCTCCAAGGGCATTATATTTTAAACGAAACTCTTGAAAGCAAAAGAATACCTTTAAGTGCCAAAGCAATGATGCTATTGAAATTTGAAGTGATTCAGTTAATTTTGTTCTGGAAGGCACCATCCTTTTATTGTCATAAAGTATGATCTATAGGAGCCCTTCCTCTTTTCTGATAAATCAATCTCCTTTTATTTTGGAAGAACATACTCATTTATTGCAAAAATTAAATGGACTCTGTATTTCCAAGGCTATCAGGAAGCAACAAAAGCACTGAGAAAGAAAGTATTCACCTAGTTTTGAAAAATACCTATTTAACTGTGAAGTATATTTGTTTTGTTTTGTCTTGCATGGAATTATTAAAATAAAGAATCATGAGATAGTTGTTAATAAGTCGAGGATAAAACAGCATCCAACAATGAAAACATTTAAGTTAGGGTTAGAGTTATTTGTTTACATTTCTTTCATTTAATATTTCTTTTCTGAAATATGATTAGTGGATAATGAAGCTTATTTTTGAAGCATAAATCCATTCATTCAATGGAGCCAGATGTACTGGAATAGTGACAGAAAATTCATCCTTTGGGGGGCCAAAGAGGTTTTATGTGGATGAAACAGGTGTCACCAAGGCCCGACCTCTGTGGGGGCGGGGGTTTCCCTGTATCAGCAATAAGTTGTGTGGGTTTTAAGCAGTTTCATGCATTTGCGGAGCAAGAGGGAGATGTGGTCCTTGAAAATAAAAACATCCCCAATCTAACAGCTGTCCATCAACCAAATGTGTGTGGGCTGATGACAGGAAGAGTGCAGTTGGTCCTCATGGCTGTGAAGGAAGCTTGTGATGGCAGGACCAGGTGGGCATCAGCCCTGCGGGAGGCAGCGCTCCTTGGTGACATTCTGAGGCCGACAGGCAGGACTGGCTGCCCTATGGGTCTTGCTGACGACCTTCTGCGTCTGCGCAGCAGGAAATGGTTTTCCCTCAAGAATCATGTTAACCATGGTGATACTTTCGTTGCCACAAAGGTTTTTCTGATGGACTCCTCTGTCTCCGTTTTTATTAGGATTACTAAGCCAGGGAGTGTATGACAGAGTCTGTTACGTATGAGCATATCCATCGCAATCACCAGCTTCACCAGTATGGTTCTGCTCATAGGTGTGGTAGGAAGAATAAACACTTATTAGCATACAAAAGATCTTTACTTTACATCATATATAATTATGTGTGCTTATAATTTGTATAATTATGCATTATACATGTGAGTAAAAAGTCTAACTCCTAAAAATATTCTTAACTGTGAAAGTGAGACATACTGCCAGTCATAAGAGTGAGTTTGGATGTAAAAATCATTAGTATTGACAGGCCCGAGTCTCTCTCAGTGAATTTATCCACAGTCTTCTCTGTAGGCTGTCAGTCCTGTATTCCTAAACCACGTCATTGTCGGGAAGGACCTCAGCTCTGAAGGAAGCAGGCCTGGTGTGGCTGCAAAGCTGGCTCTCTGAATTTAGGTCAGTGACATTCTGCCCTTGAGATTTAGTTTCTAAAATGCGAAACAGAGCTCATAGATCTGACCTCTCTAGATGGATAATGGGGATTGTAGGGAACACGTGTTCAGTTCCATGGCTCACACACGCTCACACAGGAAGGGACGCCGTCTGGGTGACAGTCTGTTGGCTTCCCACACACACGAAAAGAACGAGAAAAGATGTGAAATGTTGGTACTTTGTCTACAAGATGTTTGAAAATATCTGAATTTGTTGTCAGTTTTTAGCCAGGTAGCTGGCACTATTTCCTCCTAATCTAAGATAATGTTTTGTCTGTCTTTTCCTCAGTAAGTACACATTTCATAACTGAAAGATAGAAGTCAGGCTGTTTATTATGTTTCCCGGCAGAAATACTAATACAAATATTTAAACACTGGTGGCTTGTTTTTATTGAGCACCTACTATGCTAAGCCCTTTGCTCCCTTACATCATTTACCTCTAGCAAACTCAATGAGAGGTGCAAATGCACTCCCACCTGTATATGTTCAGATGGACTGCCGTTACCTTACTTTATAGATTATATAGATCAGGACACTGAGACTCAGGAAAGTCAGGTTCTTTGCCTAAAAGGACACAGCTAGGACCAGCATTTGAACCCAGAGCTCTGAGTACAGAGCTTGGGTTTTGAACCACTACATACGTTCCTCCCTAGTCAGCAGTCTCAATTCTCTACCATGAAACCTGGAGTGAAGAGAGAGGAGCCTCGCGTGGCGACTGGCAGAGACGGTAAACTGAGTCAGGGAGGAAATGGAAGGGGTAAGCGGAGGTGACAAAAACGTGCCTGCTCTGTCCATAAACCAGGTTTTGTTTTACTGTGTTTTTATTCTTCCTCCTCCTCTTTTATTATTTTAAGAGATATATGTTAAACATTCTTAAAGATTGGAAAATAGTCAATAGTATGACCCAGTACGTTACAAATTCAAAATCAAGTATGAGTATCTTTCGCCGACTCTGACTGCACACAACATACATCTGTGGATGTGCGTGCAATTCCTTTGCTTTGAGGCCATTCCCCAGAGGCCTCACTGCACAGCGCACACTCAGATGGACGAGGGAGCCTCTACCCAGACAGTACTCGCCTCCCTTTCAGCGTCTCTCAGTTTAATCAGGCCCCATAACTAACAGAGCTACTGGTCCCATAAATGTTCACCAAATACTGCGTTCTATTGCTTACAGCTTCCTGGTCCCTGACAGGGAAGATTTATTTTACTGCAGCCAAGTAAAATGGAAAGTTAAGGCTTCTCTGGGAAATTTAACATTATTTTCATTTCGTATTATAGAATAAATCTAAGAAGAGTGTCAGCTATGCTAAGCTAGTTTTATGAATAAACAATTTCCTGGCAAAATGAAAACAAAAAAAAGTTCCTTTTTCTATTCTCTTATTATCACTTCATTTCCAAATCATCAAGAACTGGATAGAAAGCAAGTATCAAATTTGAGTTTTCACAGAACCTTGTACTTCTACTATTTTGTGTTGTGTCCGTGCCATGTCAATATTGTCAGCTTCCTGTTGGTGAAACTACATCTTGTCTCATGGGCTGCATTTTCATGTATAACTTGCTGGTGAGTCCTCTTGGAAGATGTCAGAGTAAGTGGCAGAACCAAGACAATCTCCTCCTTAAATTCCACTACTCTACCCATTGAAATATATGAAAAAGAAAATCAGCACAAATCTAGCCTACTGCATGTCAGGCTATTCTTTAATCCATAGAAGGAAGTCTTGGTGCCCAGGGATAACTAAGAGAGGATGAGAAAATGACCTCAGACAGCAAGTACAAAGTTTAGAGGTCAAGACATTTTGATGGAAGCTGCAAAGCAGTCTATGATCTAAAAGCCCTGGCCCTTCCTCAGTTTCCCACTTTGGGCCTTTGGCAAAACTGCCCACCGACATCTGATACAGGATTTAATCAGTGTCCCCTCTCCCCAGCTGGCTCAGACACCGAAGCCCCAGGTAGGTAGGTCTGTATTCCTCTGACCCGAGAGATGGTCAGGCACAGCACAGCAATGACATCGGAAGCCACCGTGTGACAAATGAGTAAATATCCCCTTCGGACGGTTTGCTTTCAGATTATGCTGTCCAACCTCACTTCTTGACGGGGTTTCCCAGCACCAGAGCTGAGCCCACAAGTTGTGGGGAATTCATGTTTACAGTGACACAGTGTTTTGGGGAATCAATTGCAAATAGCTGTGTAACAGTTTCAGGGGGACAGGGCGAAAGCAAATGACTAGGACCAGAATCCGATGGAATAAGAAAAAGAATAACCTTTAAAGTAGGAAGCAAAAGGCCTCCCGCACTTTAGTGCAGAAATTCAAACACTAAACTGGAAAGAAAAGACATGAGAGAATATCTAGAACATGGGATAAGAAGAAACGTGACGAACAACTGAGGAAACCGACAGTCGGTGGCTGAGTGGACTGGGTTGCTCAGCTTCTGTTCCAGGCTCCCTCTGGTGTCGCAGGGGCCCTTGGTTGAGCCTCGGGGTGGGAGACAGTTCCAGCACAGCAAGTACAGCTGCGGGAGGCCTGTGTTTGGCACTGACTCACGTGGAGCGAGGCCTGCGCCCATGGGGTGTCCACCTTGCTGGTGGGGGTGTGGGAGGCGATGTCACTCTGCACACAGCAGTGCCCCTGGCAGCTCCCCCATCCCAGACCCGTAAGGTGTGAAACCCGAGAGCCAGCGCTGGCCTGTGGTCCTGACTCCCAGCTTCCTGTCCCCTGGGTAGCCAGTGGTTTGAAATCATTCCTGGAGGCCCTGCCTCAAACCTGCCCTTCCAGATCTTTCAACAATTCTATAAGTACTTACTAAATCCCTTTCTGACCAAAATAACTCGAGAGGTTTCTATTTTCTGCAAATGAGTCCTGAACTTGTTCTGACTAATAGAAGTGAGGGCAAACGCAGAAGGTAAAGAGGAGGGGAAGCTATGTCTCAAGTACAGGAAAGAAGGAAAACAGGTGGATGCAGGCATTTCAGGACAGATGGGAGAGACAGAGCAGGAGCTCACACCAGGTAAATGGGATGAGGTGACCATCTCCAAGAACAAAGGAGGAAGGGCCGAGGGGCATGAAAACCTGAGGACAGTGAAGGAAGTTTGGAAAAGCCATTGTAGAGAACAAACGGGAAACCAACGTGAGAGAAACAACAGCTTTGTGAGGAACTTGTAAGGAATAAGGTGAGAGCTTACCGACATGCACAGCTACCTTAGACAAATCCTCTAAAGGACAGTACATGCTTCTGAAAAGGACACCAGGCGTTCCCCCACTAAAGCACTGATGAGTGTGCAAAGAAGCAAACAAGGAATACAATTATACAAATTTTTTGTCTGGAACATGAATATAACTCAAATGGTATATGCAAGTTGGATCACGGTGCAAATGCAGGTAGAGTTCCTGAGGTAAGATTTTCCGGATAGTCTATCCTCAGTACCTCAGTTCACGTCCAGTAGGCTGCCCTCATGTTGAGTTTGGGGTCGAAGACTACGAACATTTCTGCCCTGGTCACTAGCACACATCTCATACTTGGCAAAACGTTTCCCTTTGGGATGACTGGCTTTATTCTTAGGGACCAAGTGGCCATAAAAGTAAAAAGCATTCCCGGTAGCCCGCTTGGAGAGATTCCCAGAGTAAATAACTGTCTCTGAGAGGAATGGGGCCGCATACTGAAGAATGCGCGTAGCAATGTCATTCCATGGGTGGGAACTGTGACACTGGGTAACTGCTCAGAGCTGTTATAAAGCAGCCACTGTGAAGCTAGACACCCCAGTACAAATATGGAATGGTATTCTCTGCTCTCTCCCTCCTAAGAATGTAAACATCCCAGCTCTTTCAGAAAAGCTCTGATGGACCACAGCCGATGTGGGACATGGCCCTGTCTGCTTTCTGTTGGATTAAATTGTGAAGGATTGCACAAAGGCTTGTGAACTACACGCAGATTCATTTTTATAAACATTTACAAGGACTACGAAAAAATACTTTAAAAGGACTCATTAAAAACGCACGTAAAATCGAAACTGTTGGATAAATAGTAGTCAGTCTGACCAGGGCTACTCAGAAAAGAGAGAATTTGGGTTTCTCACATCTCAGAGTGTTTATTAAGTGCACACACAACTATTAAACCACATCATTATCAGACTGTGATGCCTCACCTGAGAAGAATGTAGTTATCCAAACAACCTGTAGGAAACTCAACAGTCTTTTGAGTGGTCAAAATACAGTAAGAAATAAAATTCACTGTAACTTCCATACATCACTGTAAGTGTCTGGGATCCTTTCTCAGTCTATCTGCCCAATTTCACACAATTCTAATAAGCTTTTTGATTTGGGTTTACAGAAAATTAGAAATGGAGAGGCAAACATGCATCCTGTGCAAAGGAGGATGTTACAGTTAATACAACGGCAAAACCAGGGGGTAAAAGCCAAAAACTTAAAAACACATGAAAATCTTACAAAAAGAAAAAAAAAGGACTCAGGCTACTGGAGTCATTTAATGAAAGTATAAAAAACTCTCACATGCTCAATGGTACTTAATGCCTCTATTGCAGTCAAGTCAGATAATGGGTATTCATCATAATTATGCCAAGTCATTTATAATTTTTCAGTCATCTTTAGTAGACTGATTTGATGCAGGAAAACAGGTGACACCTTTCTGAAAGAAACCATCCCAAACAGGTACAACAGAAACGTGCTGTCTGGAGATGGCCCTGGAGCCCAAGCAGCATTACCACATAAATAAAGAAAGGGGACCGGATTAGAAATCATTGTTTGAGGTCCTAAAGACTTTGCTTGTATTGGTGGTTTTAGTGAAATTGTTTAGTGTCAGACACTGACGATGCCTCACATATCTAGAAAATGTATCTGCCTGAAAGCCCTGTTTTCCACAGCTCTAGACATCAGAAGTTTTACTGCATTCGACTACACTGGATGAAGCACTTTCCTTTTCTAAGTTGTTCATCCATAAAACTCTAGGTAAAGCAGACAGACATGAAGTGAAAATGTCCTCTAACTGCAAAGAGTACAGACTTTTTAAAAAAATGTGGAAGCTCATTCTTTTGCTCTGGACTTGAAATTATGAGCAAACTGGAAATCTTATCTTACTTCTGTACTAACTTATGTGACAAGGCATTTAAGTTGTCAGGAATCATTTTCCTTTTCAGGAGAATGAAGGAATTTCTTCTATTCCTAATTCTATGCTTTGTTAAACTGTAACACACACACACACACACACACACACACACACACACACACACGATATATCCTGGTACTTCCATTTGGGAAAGAATTATATAAAAATTTTGTTGAGGTTTTAATTAAAGAAGTGTGAACAGTACAAATTTATAAATATTTTGCATGGTTTTAATCCAAGAAAGTTAAGTTGACTGCACTGAGCATTTACTGCATGCAGTAGGCACTGGGGGAAGAGACAACGCCACTACCATCTTCACATAACGGGGTAATTGCCACTCCCCCAGCCACAGGACATGTTGAAAGATCTGGTTACAAAGAGGAGCCAATTAGCTGGTAGAGGGGCCAGGGAAAGTTAATCAAGGACCAAGTCCTTTCCTTTCAGGGAAGGGCCAGTTTCAACTATCACCTCCAAAGCTTTAGTTAACTGGAATTTCATTTCGGCCATCACCAGTATTTAAGAGTGTGTGACCTAAAGCGCATCTCTCAAATGTTTTGGTCTTCGGACCCATTTACACTCTTAAAAATGATTGAGAATTGTAAAAATATTTTGTTCTTGTGGATTCTCGCAATCGGGATTTACCCAGTTGGAAATAAAAAGTGAGACATTTAAAATTTTTCTTCATTAGTTAAAATAACTGGTATGTTAACATACATACTATATTTTATAAGAATAATAATCATGTTTTCTAAAACAGCTAATTTAGTGAGAATAGTAGTGACATTGTTTCCCATTTTTGTAAATGTCTTTAATGTCTGAGTTTGAGAGAAGACAGCTGGATCCTCACATGTGATTTTGCCTTCACTCTGTTGTTACATTATTGATTGACGTGCATGGAGATCTAGCTTTGCAAAGATACACAGTTGGAAAAGGGGGGGTTGTAGCCTTTTCAGATAATTTTGGACATTTTCTTTGATACTAAATCAAACTCAACAAGTGGTAGTTTTTAACATTGTCATATGGAATCTGAAACCATAGCGATGAACTTTTCATACCTGGTTACATGAAAACCCATTAGTCTGTTTTGCGCTTGGAATGGATTGTCTATCCATCTTCTATCCATGATTCTGCTACATCAAGCATCGGTCATTTGGGAAATGCTGACTCACTGAGTTACACAGAGCTCCCAAATGCTGACCTATTTCATTATACAAGATACCAAGTCACACTCCTTCGTATCGTCAATGACCTAATCAGAGAAGTCTTTAGTATTGGGAAGCTCTCAAAATTCAAGGTGGCAGATGAAACTTCCTCATTGTCCCTTGAAAGCTCAAACACTGTCAGTTGTTTTCCTTGATGTGACAGGCTTACTTTGCTCATTTACTAGAAAATGTCAGCTGAATACCAAAATATGAATGACTGCAGTTTATCTGTCAGTTATTCTTCAAAGTAAAAATGATGTTCCATGAAAAAAAGGCTAGTTGAGCTTGTAATTGAAACAACTGTACAAATGCTGCCTCAACACAAACGTCATACTTCGTATTCAAAGTGCTTTATATGTATTTTCAATTTGTCACACAGACTATTAAAAAGACGTGTCCTTGAGACTCAATAAAACGTAAACTTTTATTGTTTCATCAAGGACATCCTTATGTGGAACCAGCACTTGCTTCCTCAACCAAATGGTGACAGTGAGGGACACAGTGAAACCTCGTACCTGTGGGTGTCACTGCCTCCGTGCTAAGTACAAGTGGTTTCACCCACCTTGGCTTTTGCGCCATGAGTGCAAATGTCCACCTGGTGAAAAAGACAATGTCTTTGTCTTATTATGAAAAACATTTTGACTTCATGGGCCGCCTCGCAAGTCTCTCCGAGCCCCCTCAAGGTCTGCAGACCACACTTTGAGAACTGCTCGTCTAGAGAGGAAGGCTGTGTGCTAAGTGTTGTTGGCATCTTGAGAGCTGAGTTGGAGAAGGGGGAATTCCATGAAAGGTAAGGCAGGGTTGAATGGAGGTGAAGTCCAGCCGAGAAGCAAGGCTGACAGAAACCAGGAACCGTGTGCTGGAAGAATGTGCCTGAACCAACTGTGAATTCAGACTAAAGGTCACTCTGGGGTTCTGGGGGAAGTGGAGGAGCAAATCGTTTCGGCCCAGCTCTGGAGGTTCAAAGCCTGTCCTCTGTGGAGAGGACAGACAAAGGGAAGAAGAAAGTCTTCCCTGGGCTAGAATGTGAAGGTTGCTTTGGAACTAGCTCCTTGAAACTTTGATTTAGTCTTCAAACTTCTGACTAGTTGAAATTCACTGAGAGCTGTGATTGCAATACAAAGATTTTACAACCTAAGCATATATCGCACGTAGTAGGCATGCAATAAATGTGTGCTAAATAAATGGCAATATGAGTAAATTGAATTTTACCTAAATGTCTGTCTCAACTTTCCTCAGTACCTGGGCAGTTACTCCCAAACCTATTATATTCTATTTACTCTTTCTTCATGGTCTCTTTCAGGTATGAGATCACTACAAATGTCCCGTGTGATCGATAGGAAATCCCCAGGGTACTTGTGGACAGGAACTGGTCCTACTGAATATGGGACATCAGAGAGAACTGAGTTCCCGGCCATGACTCGATGAGCAGCTCTGCGGCTGCTCCTGCCAATCACTGCATGTCACCACCACTCCTGTGGCCCCACGGGAGGTCAGGTCACAAGGCAATGGGTAAAGGTGGAAAAGCTTTACTAAGTATGGACTTGGAGTTGATGGAGACAAGCACATGTGTGGAAGCGGCACGACGTGCTCCCTCCCACAGGTGCTGCCACTGTCCATAGGTGCTGGGTCAGCCTTGGCAGGTCGGTGCGAGCTGAGCTGGGCTGCGGAGGGAATTCCAAATCCTGGACTTCAAGAAGAGAAATCAGGTCCTGCCAAGTGCCCTCTGTGTCCGTGTAAGTGTTCTGTTGATGCGTTTTAAAGCCGGTCATGCTCCCTTTGGGGATTGACTAACACATCTCCTATTTATTTCTGATTGAGGAGAGCCTGCATGAATGTCATCATCTTGCCAAAAAGTCTGGGGCCAGACCCAGCCAAGGAGAGCCTCGCAGAGGCAGGCGAGAACCCCCAGCTCTTCTCTCTGCTTACCTCGCCGGAGGTCTCGGTACATTGATGTAAGGAAATGGAGCTGGAGCCCCAGGCTTTGCTTTTGTTGCCTCGCGATTAATCAGTTAAGTAAGTAATAATACCACATATTTACTGAGTGCCTTCTCTGTGATGGCAGTGTTCGGAACGCTGAAGTACAATGATGAATGCTGCCCGCCAGAGCTTTACTCTAGATAGAGAAAGAAGTAAGTAGCTAAGAGAAACCCAATATGATGGCTGCTGATTAGAGTTCACATGGGATGCCGTGGGAGCACAGACTAGGGCCTTCCACACAAGGAGTCTTGGAGGAGGTGAGGTTGCCTACAGGACAAGTCAGTGTTAGACGCAGGAGGAGGGGGCAGGGGGTGTCCGAGATACACAGGCCTGGGACCCACACGTCAGTGCTTGTTGGATGAATACCTTTCCACAACACAATGCTGCCTCTCATTAATACTCCGGTATCTACAGAGTGTCTCAGAATGAAGGCCTGCTCGCTAACCTACTAGATAGAAAAATCCCATCTTTGCTATTCAAAGTGAGGTTCACAGACCAGCAGCACTGAAATCACCGGGGGGGGGGGGGGGGCTTGTCAGAATCACAGAATCCCACCCCTGGCCCAGATGAATCAACATCTACATTTTAAGCCTCCGCCCCACTCCCCCATGACTCACTTACACGTAGGGTTTGAGACAGTGTGTAGTGCAGTCCCATCAACTAGGAGTGAGTGGCCTTCTTGGTCAGCAGGCATAACCTTTGGTGAACTTCAGACTCTGGCAGGGCTTTCAAAATGCAGAAACCCAGCACTCCGTCCCATCCTCCACAGCGGGGGTGGGGACCTGCCTATCTGCCTTTTTAACCGTCCCAGGGCACACGAGGCCTATTCTTTGACACAGCTCACTGTTATTTTCTACAAAATACTTAGGGAAATACAATTGGGCCAGCCATCTCCGTGTGTGTGTGTGTGTGTGTGTGTGTGTGTGTGTGTCACACAAATAGGCACATCTGTACTAGGGGACTTTCTCGCCAGCCATCATGTTATCAACTCTATTAAGCTGCAAATAACCACACTTCTCAAGGAGACCAGAGGATGAGATAACGATCATTACTTAAGGTGTTTTGCATGTTCTTTTATTTTAACTATATAACTTTTATTGTTCTGAAAACACAGATGTCAGATGTCCCCAAACCAAGACTTGCTGGGTTAGGAGTGGCAAACATAAGTAAGCTGTAGAGACCACTTACACGGTAAAACTACAACCTACATTTTATCCCTGCACAAATCGTGCAGGCAAGCAACTAGCTCTAAACAATATTTTGTGTCACCTCCAGCTATACAAAACGCTCCAAGTACCCCCTAAGTGTATAGTGCAAATATAACGACACATCCAAATTCTGATTTAACTTCACTCTAATTCTCATCCTCTGGCTGGCTGCAAAATTAAAATGCAGAAGTCAAAGGATTTCCATTTGTTCTTGATTTTCATTTGAAACCAAATATGATGAAATTTCAATTTCCTCTCTGTTATTACATAAACCTGAAGCAAAGAAATAGAATTACCAAGTGCTTGTTTTACAAGAAAAATAATCTCCACGTTTATTAAATTAGTTGTGCATAATATGGCATCGAATGCTTGAAGGAAATGGAATCGTCAAATGGCAGATAAACATAGTGCAGTATTTTAATGAGTTGAAGTTAGTATGTAAACATTTGCTATAACTCAAGCAAATATGCAACAACCTATTTAAATTATGCTTTTAAAGAACCAAAAAAGCATATTGATTTCTTGAGACAAGGACTTTCCTAATCTTATAAATTGTTTGTAAAAGAAAATTCAAGCAATATTGAGCCTCCTTCTCTTCCTATGAAACTTGGCCACAGCAGAGCACCCGGTGCTCTTCGCTGAAGGAAAAGCAGTTTCTACCTTTAGCTGTAGCTGCTATACAAATAAAATAGTACAAGTATCATAAAGAAAATAGAAAGTAAACCACCAGCGAGCGTGCTCCTTTGGGAATCACCTAAATTTCAACCCATTATCTTATATACAGCTCTTAGTGACTCACTAAGCTCTTTATTGGTTTCTCCTTTGATGCTGACATTTCTGATGGGATAAGTACTTCACATTGTGAGTCTGTCATTTTTGCCCCCAAATGCATCCCCTTGTTTTCCCTCTAAGCCGGCCTGAGACCTCCGCCTCACGTGGTCTCCGTCAGGAAGCTGCAAGGCTTCGGTGAGCGTTCCTGGTGCACAAGCCAAGAGGCAGTCCTGGGTTTCAGATACTGAAGCTTTCTTCACAGCCAGGAGTTTCTTTGATGTTTGGGTTGTTGAACACAGATTTACTGAACAATCCGTATTCTAGTAAAAGACCTACACAGTGAGCACTCTGATTCCATCTTGAATAACTTTTTAATCGGAATCTCCCTTTGTCTTCATCTATTGCCAAGTATAAAAAAACGGGGCGACGGTTAGGATGCCAAGTTTCACACCTTCGTGTCAGTCTTACCTCCAACTTTCCTACTGTCCCGCTGACAGTGTCAGGTGGGCGTGGCCTGAGCGTCCCCCCCACCCCAGTCCCCCAGCTCACAGCTTCCTCTCTCTGAGGAAGTGACATCGTTACGTCCTGGTGCCCCAGTGCCGCCACACCAGCTGGCCTCTGTAGACACACGGTGACCAGAGCATCCTTTACTATCAAACAATTTACTCTCTTCGTAGAACACAGTGTAGTTGTTGAAGGCTCCAATTGGACATAAGGGCTCCCAGACTAGGTTGGTAGTAATGTTATTTCAAAACGATTATTCAGTAGTTCTTAGCAATGCTATCTGCACAAAGGTAGATATTAATTTTCCATTTTAAAACTTTCCTTGCTCATAGAGAAGGGTAATTCTTAGCACTTCTTACCACAGGCAGACCTGGGAATGCTGACGCCTAAGCCAGGAATGGAGACAGCTAACTAGCATTCCCTAAGGACTCAGGAATTTATGGGAACAGTTCCCTCTGCAAGTAAGGATGAGGATAGCATTAAAACAGGAAGACTAGTTGAAAGTCTACTTAGGGAGACATTAGAACCCTCAACACCGTTTCCTGCTCCCCCAGCCAAGCGAATGTTCTTCACCCCATAGGACACCAGACACATCTGCGGTGGGGGCGCCATATGGAAAATAGGGCCCCCAGTGAAAGATGAACTACTGGACCTTGAGGCACACCCTCCTATCTGGGCTTCCAGAATTCTGGCAGCAGGACTTCTTCCCTTCTGGAAGGAGACTGGAAGAGTCTGATGAGCCAGTCAATAAAAATAGTGATATTATGGGGTGGCCAGATGGCTCAGTTGGTTAGAGCGTGAGCTCTAAATAACAGGGTTGCGGGTTCAATTCCCACGTGGGCCAGTGAACTGTGCCCTCCACAACTAGATTGAAGACAACGAGCTGCCTGGGGCAGCCGGATGGCTCAGATGGTTAGAGCGCAAGTTCTTAACAACAAGGTTGCCAGTTCAATTCCCGCATGGGATGGTGGACTGTGCCCCCTGCAACTAAAGACTGAAAATGGCAACTGGACTTGGAGCTGAGCTGCACCCTCCACAACTAGATTGAAGGTCAATGACTTGACTTGGAGCTGATGGGTCCTAGAGAAACACACTGTTCCCCAATATTCCCCAATTAAAAAAAAAAAGTTAAATAAAAACTAGTGCTATTAGAGCTTCACCAAGAAATGGCTCAGCCTGATCCTCCCAGCAGATAGCCAAGGAAAGTGGTATTCTAATCTAAAGGAAAGCCTCTATTGCAAAATGCAGAGACCAAAATAAGCAAAAAGCAAACACAGAGACTATGCCGGGAGAAGAAAAGATAAAAAAGAAAGGAAAAAAAAAAGTATCACTAATATCTTCAGAGTGACATGGAACTTGTGAAACAGAACCGGGACAGTGTAGAAAAGACTGAGAAAGACTCCTGGCAATTAAAAATACCTCGGCAGAAATGAATAGCTCAACAGCTATTCACAAGGAGATAACGTTGAGGAAATTTTTCTAGTTTTCTAGAACCTAACAGGTTTACATAGCAAGACAAAGAAACAAGAATAGAAGAGAAAGACTAAGAAAATAGAGAATGCATACAAACTGCCCAGTGTCTGAATAACAAAAATTTCAGAATGAGAAAACAGAGAAAATGAGATAAATAAATCATTAATTATATAATTCAAGATAATTTCCCATAATTGAAGGACAAGCGGTTTTTGATTCAAAGGGCCCACGCAATAGATGAAAATATACCCAAACCAAAGTACATCATCATATATTTCACAAACAGATCTTATAAGGGTCCAAGAGAAAACGTTACATACAAAGTGTCAACGATCAGAATGGCTTTAGACTTCTCAATAACATGGAAGCTAAAATACAGACTAATACCTTCAAAATTCTGAGAAAACGTTTCCAGCCTAGAATGTTATACCCAGACAAACTATCCATTAAGTGTGAGGGTAGAGTAAAGATGCTATCAAATATACAGTAATCTCCCTTACCGGCAGTGGACACATTCCCAGCCTCCCAGTGGACACCTGAAACCACAGACAATAGTGACCCCTATATGTGCCGTGTTTTTCCTATAAATACACACCTATGATAAAGTCTAATTTTTAAATTAGGCACAGTAAGGTGAATTACAACTAATAAACAGAACAATTATAACAATATACTGTGATAAAAGTTATGTGAATGTGCTCTGTCTTGAAATATCCTATTATCTTGTATGTACAGCATGGACGTGTTAGACAAAGGGATGGTTCATGTCCTGGGAGGGACAGAGCTGGACGGCTCAGGACTTCATCACACTACTCAGAACGGCACACAATTTAAAACTTATGAGTTATTTAGTTCTGAAATTTTCCATGTAATATTTTCGAATCGCAGTTGACTTTAGGTAACTGAAACTGTGGAAAGCCAGACCACGGCTAAGGGGGAACTACTGTACTAGATCTCATCACCCTTTCTTAGGAAGCAACTGAGGAAGATTGCCATGAAAATGAGAAAGAAAACCAAGGAAAGGGAGACATGGGACCTAGGGAATAGGGGATCGACTCAAGAGACAAGAAGGGGAATGAATTTCTTGGATGGATAAGAAGGGAGATTCTGGGAACAGGTATGCCCCTGGCAAAGAGCCACCAGTCACAGTTAGAGCAGGTCAGAAGACCCCAGGAAAGATGTCCCCCAAAACAGACGATATTGACAGAGCTCATGATAGGTTTTCAAACATCAGAAGAACTATTTAGACAGATGGAGAGAGTCTGGGGATAAAGTAGTGACAAACACTTAGAAAACTAAAAAGGAAAAACTAAAAAGCTAATTCTAAGGAGAAAAAATTGTGCAAGAAAGGACAAAGTACTCAGCATACTCTATGACTTAGCTTCATAATCTAAGCACTGAATATGATTCCATCAAGACATGATCCAATTACACTACACTGGGGGGATGGCGGGGGGCACAGGGAACTATGGGAGCCTGAGGTTGGGAGAAGGGCTGGTGACAGCCACAAACCCATCTTCCCTAGTGGGGAGCCAATGACTACTGTTTATAACAAGGAAAAAGAAAGAAACACAGAAATGGCACAATAAGTGTGTATTTTAGAAATGAGAAGGAAAATAGCCAATGGTTAAAAGTTGCCTTTGGGAAACCCAGAAATGATGGCTTTTCATTAAAAGTTTTCTAGAGCAATTTGACTCTTTAAACAAGGTGCATATGACTTTCATAAAGATTAAAAACTAAATTTGAAAAAGCACCATAGCCTTTTCCCCCAATTTTTGTATTTTTAATAAACTAGTTCCCAGGTATATTGGACTCAAGTAACCTGTGAATCTAAACTTTGTGTAAATAAAAGCTATCTTGATTTACTCAAAATTCTCCTGTAGAATATTAACCTACCCGTGGGCTGTGGGCATGAAACATCAGCCACTCCCCTAGGTCTTCAGTGGACGCTGAGCATCTAGTGAAGGCAAACTTTACAGCATGTTCTGATTTCAGTATCTGTCCTTAGCCGACAAGCCAGTATCAAACATGAGTACGTACAGATACACACAGGCACGTGTGTTTTATGTAAAAGATTGTTCTACATATGATTTCAATATGAAGAAGCGGTTTTCCTTTTTCTCTTCCTTTTTTTTTCCTAGTCAACTGATCCATTCTCCCTTTAACTAACTGGCAGGACCGTGGGGCCAGGACGCGGTGCCACGTCAAGAGACACCCATCACATCAGAAGCATGTTAATGACACCCCCTCCCCCACCACGGGGCACAAAGTCAAGGAGAAAACAAATGATGGAAAGAAATGGGAGTTATTTTTGACCTCTTGGGAGGAAAGTGTGAGGGCAGAAAGTAAACCAGTGTGAAATAAAAATTCTACAATGGACAGCGCAAGTCAAATTCCACTTCCTCCACATTCGAAATCCTAGACCTAAGAGACGTGTGCCCCAGTGAATGACTTCAGAGTTTTGGTGCTTAGAGATTTTCTAGACTTAGGCGTCAGCAGAAGTTGAGAGAGGTGGGGGGGAGAGGGGAAGGAGGGAGGGAACAAGAAGACACGGACCCTCCCTGCAAATGATATCACTGAATTCTAAAAAGCGGAGTTAATGTTCTAATTTGTCCAGCTTGCTGAGCTTTGCTTCCTTTACCCCATTCACCTCCCTCCCACTTTCTCCTGGAATCCAGCCCTGGCAACTGAGATGGGGATGAGGTCATAGGCTCCAAAATATGGCCATGGTATGAAGGCAGCAGTACCAACTTTGAAAGAGCATTTCAGCCCCAGCGCAGTGCCGAGAAGGGAACCTTGTGTCATGTGAGCAGCTGCGAACTTGTGCTGTCTGGTTAATCCAGGATGGTGACCTGGGCTTGCATTACGTGTGTGTGTGTGTGTGTGTGTGTGTGTGTGTCTTCTGCAGTCTCCTACCTCCATGGCAGTCATCAGCAAGTCTTCCCTTCCCAGACGTGCCAAGGGAGCATGGAGATCACCCCTTCTCAGCCTCACTCTGGGGTTCTCACCTGTCAGCAAGGTCTTTGACATTAAAAGCGAAGAAAGGTTGAAACGAGGACCTGCTCTGACATCCCTTCTTCTAGACTGCATGTGTCAGCTCCTTGCTCCTGTCACCTAGCTACCTGGCAGGAAGGACAGGGAGCGGGACGTCCTCCTGTCACATTGCCGGTGCTGGGCTCCCATTGCCCCTGGCCCAGGCGTCGCACTCTAGAGCCCTGTGTGTGAAGCCGGCTGCTCTCCAGGGCACCCTCACCACCCCTCACCAGCTCCTTTCTGGGGAGAAACAATGCCAGGGGCCGGACAGGGTGGCATTTAACAGCTCTGCCTCAGTCTTTAAAAACTACCTGGTAACAGTGCAAAACCTTGGAGATGGTAATAGACGAGGGAGGAAAAACCAAACTCATCTCTGAGTTTCCCGATTGCCCATCCTGCCTTCAGTCTGGTTTTTCCTTCAGAGCCCAGATCAGGGGCCCCTCCCTGCAGCCCTTCCCCCGACCAGCCCACCTTCCCCTCAGGCAGAAATATTCACAGTGTAGGAACTCAGTAAAAGTGGCTTTGAATGTCTCCTCTGGCTTGATAACTTACATTTTAATTGTTAGAAAATATGTTATCTCCACTCCTAAATTGTATCTTCAAGAAAACAGGAATGTTTTAATCTCCTTACTATCCGATGTGGTAAAGTAGAATTAACAGTAAGCACAGCTACACCATGGGCTGCACAGACCCTACAGCTAATGCCCACGACACCGCCGAGCGGCAAGGACTCTGAAATCCATTCTGCAGAAGGACACAGTGAGTCTCACATGTGACGTGTCTCCCAAGTTCACACTGTCAGGAAGTGGCTAGCATTGCACTGAGCCTGTCATTTCAGTCAGAATCCATCCTCTGATACTCTGCTACATGTTAGAAGGAGAGAGGAAGGAGGGAAGGAAGGAGGGAAGGAGAGGGAGGGAAGAAAAAGTCAGAAATCTCAGGCATTTACCCATTTGTTGGAATAATACTTCACAGACTCTCAGAGCTGTAGTTGTGAGAGATTGAAGAAATTTAACACATCCTTTCCTCTACTTTTCACACACACAGAATAACTGAGACCAGAGAGGTTATGATCCCTGTTCAAGGTTGCACAGCCAGGGACACAGCTCAAGGACCCGACTCCTATTCCAAAGCTGTAAGATGGAAATGTTGAACCAGGCACTAAGACAGCAAGACATTTAAATCAGGACAGCAACTGATAGACATGTCAGCTTGTTAGTTTAAACTTTTGTTTCCTCAAGGCGTCTGGCTGCTAAAGCAAGAATCACAATTTCTAAAAGTTTTCTCAAATAATTGTCTTAATCTGCAAACACATTTAGATAATATCTAAAATATACAAGATAACATAATTGTCTTTTGTTGAGTCACCAAAAAGGAAACATTTTGCCTTTAAAATGAGCTTCGCTGCTTAGCAGTCGTAAGGATACAGTGAATGCTTCATGCGTGAGCACGCGGCCAAGTTCATACTTTCGAACAGAACAAAGGCAGCAAAGTTTAGAGTATGACAAGCCAGTGAGGTGCGGGCATTAAAGTGTGTGTGTGTGTGTGTGCGCGCGCGCGCGCATGGCCAAGTTCAGGCTCTTGTAATTCTCCCCTATTAACTGATACCTATTTTCAGAAAAATGTGTTTAGCAAGCATGGACAGTTAACCAAGTCCCAGATGACCCCCCAAATCTAGAAAGGGGAACCGTGTGCTGTTCTAGCTCATGGTTCCAGCCGCACCCCACCTCCCCACACACTTGTCAGAATCCTAACCCTGCAGCAGGAATGGGGCAGCTAAGATCGCGAAACCTCAAAGGTCAACAGCAGGATGAGAACAGGACTTGTCAAAGGTACCTCAGATAAATGGACTGAGCAGAGGCCAGAGCAGCCTAATGGAAGGTATTGCCACATCTAAGGAAAGAATGTGTCTTTCTGAAGGGATTGTCCAGAAATAGACATTAGAAGAGGGTAGGAGACAAACAGGGCCCGTAAACGTGCTGCCCAGAAGAGACGGAATCGGCCCGAGGGCTTGCCAGGCAGGTAACGGTGCTTCCCAGCGCTGCAGGTGAGCACAGCAGGTCCCCACAGCAGAATCCTTCCCCGCACATCCTTGCTGTGTCCCCCACACACCCAGCTTTCTGCAGTCACTTGGTTCCTGAGGGAATATGCGGCCCTGACAGAGGCTGAGGATTGTCTTGTCCGTGTGTTCTTACCTCTCTCTGAAGGAAGAAATCAGAAGCCTGGCTACCCTCGGTGTCCCGGTAGTATGAGTTTCTATCTCCAGACTGGGTCACTGCTTGAACAATGACAAGCCTGTTTTAGAACCTGCACAGCTGAGGGTCAGGCCCCAGGCTGAGCAGAATCCACAAAGGCCAGGCTGCTTTTGAGAGACCGGTTATCAGCCCGTCCGTCAAACTCTCCCTCCCTCATCATATCTCCTTTCAAATTTCAGTCAAAATTAACTGACTCCTCTGCCCACAGGTAGATCCACGCCCCTCTCTCGGGGCGTAGCTTGTGCTTCGCATTGTATTTATTTTTATTGTACAAAAGATTATCTTCCTGAGAGCAGGTACTGGTTAATTTTGTGTATTCTAACAATGCTTTTTGGTGTCAATACAGAAAGGCGGGAGCTCCTCAGTGCAGCCTAGCAGGGGTGACAGACAAAGAACAAGTCACACGTGGGGTCCAGGCTGTAATAAAGGCAGGTACAGAGACTTCAGGCATCGAGAGAGGGGACAGGCCATGTCGGGGAGCTTCCTGGGGGCGTGAGGTCAGACCTGGGCGTAGGAAAATAAATACAACTTCACCAAGAAGCCCCAGAAGTACTCAAGACAAAGGGGGAAATGGCATGAAATGACCTGGGGCACAAAGCCCAGCTCAGCATTGTGAAAATGGGAAGTGCAAGGCGGAGCCGAGGAGATGCAGGCTGGGCAGGCAGAGAGGGGACGTGCGTGCCCCACGGAGTGTGCACGGTGAGTTAATCTGGGACTCGCTGCAGGTAGGGTGTGGGTGGCCTCACGCCAGTGGATGTCGTAATGCCAGCAGGAGACAGTGAAGGATGCTTTCATGCTCCCCGCATCCTTCTAAGTGCTGTGTGTATATGACGGACACATTTAACGCTCGAATCAGCAATGGACATAGGTACTATTCCTACCCCCACTGCAGATGAGGAGACTGACACGCAGAGGGAGTACGTCGTTGGCACAGGTCCCACTGTCACCAGTTATCGATCAGGAGAGCACAGATTCAAACCCAGATGGGCTGGCTCCTGAGGCAAAGAGGCAATGACACATTGTGCTGCCACTCCGAACACCGACTCCCCCTTCACTCACTCACTGTGGGCTTTGAGCAAGCTGCTGAATCGCTGAACTTCAGTTTTCTCATCTCTAAAATGGGAACAGTGTACGTAACCCATGGGGCTGCTGAGAGAAATGGCTGACATGCATACACAACGTTCATCACAGCAACAGGTGTACAACAAGCAGTAAATATAGCTGCTGTTACTACTACAGACATTGGGCTTAGAGCTCAGGTGCCGCTCCAGGCAGGTACATACTTCCCTTCGGACACCTGTCATGGTACCTGGTCTGAGTTCTGTCTTTTGAAGAAATGACTTTGGTTCAAGACAAAGGCATATATTTCAAGCAGTTCACAGGTGAGAGTTGTAGGCTGGGGTCACCCTGCAGCAACAGCTGAAACCACCGCGGGCATTAGGACCAACAGACACACTGCCAGGCGTCCCTGGCACTCAGACGCCATAGAGGATTGCATCAGATGCAAACTCTCGCTCTTACCTTCAAGGAGTCTAAAAGCACAGACTGCGTATGTCATGAGAACACATTCTGTCTGTGTGCACTTTTATTAGTTAGTGATAACAAAATCAATAAAAATGATTATCAGACAGGGGTCTGTGGCTGTTTGGTTAAAATCCAAGAACATTTAGCCACAGGGTGTAGGTTTATCACAGCTCCCAGCAGATAATCTTATTATTCTACAGGCAGGCATTGGGGTGAGGAAACAAAGGATAACATTACATAACCAGAGACCAGAAATGGAGGGCGCCTTGCCCTGGTCCCTGGCGTTGTGACTCGATGTCCAGCGTGGACATGCTAATGACGAGCCATTTCCCGCCACGCTGATGGCCACGCAACCCGTCGGCCACGGAACCGCCCTCGCCTCTTACAGCTACGTACCGCTCTTCCTAGGTGATGAGATGCTGGCACAGAACCTTTCCAATAGTGACCCATGAGCACTGGACTCGTGACCCCCCGCACATGTGGAGCCAGGAAACGCTCTTATGGACCCGCCAGCCCCGCTGTCATTCCATCCCTCCGCTCTCAAAACTCCATGAGGGTGGGGAGTCTCCCATTTCAAATCACAGCTAAGCTAGTCACACACCCCAGGCTCTGGGTGCCAAGCTCCTCTGCTTCTTCCCATCGCGGGAAAACCTCCCCAAGATGCTCACGTGGGTCCCACACCTGGCCTGCCCGACAGGCCCAGAGATGAGTGACAAGTGTGCTTATAGGTTTGGTGGTGCCAGCTGTCGCTGATGTCAGTGTTTCCTGCTAAAATTGGTGTATTTTTGGCTATCTGTCTCATCCCCTGGGCAGTTCAAACATCACTGGCAGCGTTCTGTGGCGACCACGCTTGAGAGGAAGCAGACTCTGCAGGAGACTACTTGTCAGAGGTGCCTAATATGGTGGCAGGCCTCCCAGAGGCCTCCTAGAAGAACGAAACGTTCACCAAGCACAGAGGGGACATTCCGTCGCTCAGGGACAGCGCCCAGCACAGGAGGTCAGCCAGCCAGGCTCCGGCCTCTGCCTCACCCAGCTTGCTGGGTGTCGCTAAGTAAAGCATTCAACCTCTCCGTGCTTCCATCACTGTAAGTCAGGGATGGAATGGAGTGCATTTCAACCCATCGGGTATAAGAGAACCGTCATTTGAGACTCCTTTACAATTTGGAAAGTTCACAAAAATATTTCAAATGCAAATATGTATGAAAAACTGTGTGTGGGAGGGGAAAGGCCTTGAAAGCAGTTAAACAGGTTCTCCACAGACATCTAGAAACACCTCACTAGGCTGTACTGTAGGTTATGACTGGGAAGCTGTGTCACTAAGAGGTTTGTGCCTGAGGAGGAAAATGGAGGTGGGGGGGCTGCCCACTTCCACAGGGGTCCAGCCAGTGATGGACCCAAGAGTCAGCTGGTCAGTTGTGCGGAGATGCTGGAAATCCATGCAGACTGTTAGTGAGCTGCGCCTGACAATTTGATCCAAGGGAATACGCTTGTCCTCTGAATTTTACACCAAACAAAATGAAGGAGGCCTCACAAAATGAGGCACATTTGTCTAAAGGGACAGATTTTCAGGTAATTTTCAATCCAATATAATTATGTTTCTCTACAATGGTTAATCCTACACACTTTACTGTGTTTACTATTTTGTTTCCACCTCATAAAGGACGTTTTCCTTTTTAAAAGAGTGCACACACACAGAGAGACACACAGACACACACACACATGCACACACACACAGCTTCCTGCCTTCAGTCTTCTCCTTTAATAAATTCTGCCTATCAGTGCCAAACAGATTGATAAATATTTCTCTCATGTCACTGTATTCAAGGACTACACTGGCTCCCCTTTAACTCTCAGGTCTGCTCTGCTGGGTGTGGGCAGTTTTCCTAAGAAGTTGAACCAGCTTTGCCCACCCACCTGCCCAGGGTCCAGGCTGGAGGAAGCTCTGTACCGGCAGAGCCAGCGCTCGGCTCGTAGCAGAAGATGCCTCAGGTCTGAGCAATGGGAGACCCTGAAGTTGTGCGGACGCTTCAGGATGCAAACCCTGGAGGCTGTTATTGCACGATGAGGGCTCCGGACTGGCTTGGGGACGGGCTCGGGATGGGCTTAGCAGTTAGCAGGGCTTGCTGAGCCAGACCAGGGCTTCCAAACCCAAGACGCAACAGCAAGACCAAGTTCCGAAGCTGGCAGACCAGGCGCATTCACATGGTTGTGGGCAGTGAGAGGGTCATGGGGAGGCTCAGGGATCTGGAGAGGACTCCTAAGCGATTGCCCAGAACAGCAGGTCTCGGGGGGTTCAAGGCCCTCAGAGGCCGGGGTGGTCAGGACTCTTTCCTGGTGACAGTGAGGCACCCGTTGGCCCTTTCACGCTCAGCAGTGAACGGGCTTTCCGGAGGCTACATGACATCTGCGACACCATGGCTCGGCTGCCTGAGGCAACGCGTGCCTCCCAGACGGAAACCTACCTCGCTGCCGTCCTGGACTCTCCCGAGCCCTCACCTCACACCTGAGCACATCCTGTTCGCCCCACCTCGGAACTTGTCTCTTGAATCCGGTCCTCCCGCCACCACCTCCCTCCGGCCCTTCCTCAGACACAGCTGCCTGCCTCCTCCCGCCTGCGTCTTCACCTGCATGCCTTCCCCACGCTGCCACACGGACACCTGTGCGGAGCAGAGGCCTGCTTTCCCACACCACTGAACCTAAACTTCTGCTCTCATCATACAGCGACACCCTCCCAGTGTGACCCCAGCTACCTCCCTCGTCCCCGCTTCCTCCAGCCGGGGTGCAGCCATGGGAACAAAGTGCTCCCGTGGCTTAGGACACGCCGGGATCTCTGAACAGCTGTTCACTCTGCAGTGAACGCAGCCCACGGCAGGCCCCACAGGCCACGTCCTTGTGTGTAAACATAAAATCCCGCAGGGCACCACTGGTTCCAGGGCTTCAGGTGCCTTTCCAGAGCCTACTTCTGGCCAATTCAATGACTCTTATTCTGTGCAACCACCGTATTCATCTTTTTTCTAATCAAGGAAAGGCACTACAAGACCTGCTGCCAAGCATCAATACCACAGAGCGTTCTAGAGAAGTTTTCATCAAGGTTGAACCTTCTGTCAAAGCCCTGAGACCCTCAAGACTGAAAGACTAGCCCTGAGGCTCTGCGCCCCCGGCCTTTGCAGAGACGTCCAGCTCGTGCCTGGTACCTGGGCAAGGCCCAGCGTGGGCTCCTGTAGTCCTAACATCTGTGCTCACAGAGGAGGGGCTGGGGTGTCTGCGTCGGAACTCCCCATTATGGTGTAAAGTGAATTCCTTCCTTCTCCCCAAATGAAACCTGTGGTCACTTATTCATTTACAAAGAAACGTCCCAATTCTTACAGACTTTCTTCAGAATAACTCATAGACTATCCTTGGAGCGCTTCTAAAGGAAATCCTGGACGCACTTTCCAAAACTTCAGTAAGAGAGAAGCCCGACGCAAATGCTCCACCGTGGCGCCCCAAGCAGCCCTAATTTGGGAACGCGGGGCCACCCCGCCTGCTGTCTGAGGCTGCGCCAGGGGCCTCTGCCCCAGGGAAGGTCCTGCGCTACCCGGGGCAGGACTGCTTCACGTCACTTTGCAGGCCTCTCCACGGTCTTCCCCTCCGCTGGGGGAAAACGCTTCCTCTTAGTCCAAAGGTTTTCTTAAAAACCCCAAAGTGTGCCACATGAAAACCAGAAAACCAATACAGAACAAATAACACAATGACACAGGCGCACGGGCACATAAGTTAAGGTTAGAGATATTGACAGGTAAATATGCTTTATATGCTATTTGCTCTAGCTGTTCAAATAAACAGGATCAAAATAACTTTCTGCTCAGGAAACGGAGTCTCAAATCTGGGGCAGTGTGAGTACAGCAGCAAAAGCACTGTTGTACCTGAGCTTGAACTCAAATTCTCCCACTTAGCAGCTTGTGTGACCTCGGGAGAAAATGATCATTTCAGCTAATATTTATTGAGAGAGTGTTACATGCCGAGCACTGAGCTGTGGCGTCACACGTTGCATAACTTTCCCGAGTCTTTCCCTTTTCTGTAGAGTTGGGATCATAGCGCATAACTGTATCTGTTCTTGTGAAGACACAGAAAAAGCAACTTAAACACCAGACATGGAGTGACTATACAAACGGGTATTTTAAAAACAAAAACGGACACAGTAATAGCACTGCGAGTGTATTTAAACAGCAATCTGGGTCTTACTCTCCTGTACACGTGTCGGTGTTAAGTGAGGAAAAGTCTCGAAGCAGCGATTCTGCTGCGTGTTAGGTATTCCAGCAAGTGAATGAAGGAAACTTAAAAATAATGAAAGCAACGTTATCTTTGAATGAAAGTGAAACCCTAAAGCATGAAAAGCATATCATCCATGTCTTCTTGGTGATATCTGGGTGGGCCAGTCTATGTCCCGAGAGAAGACAAACGCCACTAGAGCCCGAGAAGCGCTCTCCGGCTGTGTCCTGCCTTCACCCTCTTCTGCGGATGGAGCCAGCCGGGAACGTCGCCCTGTGTCCACCTGAGGCCGACAATTAAGTCTATTCACTCGCAGCTGCACCTGGAACGGGAAGGGCTCGGAGCTGCACACACAAGACTCCAAACCCAGGCGGTTTCGGGGGCGCACAGCCCCGCAGAGCACATGCGCGGGCGGCGGGAACCGCTGGAATGTTCCGGCCCCGCCCAGCGCCGCTGATGCGGACGTTGTTGGAAGTTCTCGGGGTGATGTCACTAGTGCACCGAGTCACGTCCTGTTTCCTGGCTCCTGATGCCGCCAGGGCATGTGTTTCATGGCTGCGTGAGATGGAGAAAGGAAGAGCGTGTGCGACAGTCCGCCCTCAACAGGGTGTGGGACACGGAGGGACAGTGCCGCCGGAGCTCGGGGAGGGCTGCGCCCGGGGACCCCCACCGATCCGGCCCTTCGGGCTGCGAGAGGGCGTGGCCACGTGTCCCCGCCGTCACCTCTGGAGCCTGGCAGGCCTGTGATGTTTCCCACGGATGCCCCTGCTTTTCAGGGCCCTGGTGACACAGCGGAATATGTGGTGACCTGTAGGACACTTTGGCCCAGAAATTCCGGTTAGAGTTGCCATTTATAAACACAATGAACTAGCTTTTTGGTTCATAAAACACTAACGTGTCAGGAAAGAGTGACTGGGCTCTGCATTCATGGCAAGGTTCCTGCTGCGAGTTGTAAGATAAATGAAAACCCCAGTGTTGATAAATACAGCGTCGGGCACAAGGCGGTCAGCCTGCCTGTGTGGCGGGAAGGGGTGTAGGCTCAGGGGCCGCGGGGTGGGTGTCAGCAATAATCTTAACCTGTAAGAGGATTTCATGTGAAAGCCAAGGCCAGGCACGCTGAGGGTGGGGTTTTTGAGTGTCAGGTGTTGGCAGGGGACAAGAACGAGGTTTCCTTCATGGAGTCACATACTTGTCTGCAGAATTTCTAATTAAAAGTCAGTGGAAGTCTGAGGAAAACCCACCATTGTCAGAGGTGACGGCAAGCTAAGATTCCCAAACACTTGGTCACACTGGAGGAACTGGCCTCTCCCTGTTCCTCAACCTCACTGAGGGCTGCAGAAATGCAGCTCGGAGAGCTGGCACGACCACAGGGGCGGCCACCTGTGGATGGCAGGGTACAGAATTAGATCCTAGATCAGGGATAATGTAAGGTCACTGAACCGAGTGTGACAGGGCCCAGCCCAGCCAGCAGATGTGAAATAAGGCCCTTCTGGGCACCTAACCGGCCTTCAGGACACCCTTGCTGACTAACTGATTGACTTACTGATGGACGAAATGGCCCATGGGAATGCCAAGCTGGGTGACGGGGCTTTGACATGAACTTGATCAGTATGTCAGAGGCTTAGGCAAGTCTCAAGCTTGATCCTCACGTCTACAAGGCAGACATAACCGTTGCCTGCAGCAGTTACAGAAAGGAGAGAAAGCTGAGAAGAGACGAGGTGACTGGTGAAGTCTCAGGCACCTTCTCCAGCCGGGGGGTGCCAGCGCCAGCTTCTTCAGGGACACGGCCAGTGTTCTGAAAGGGGAGACAGGGCCAGGTGGCTCCAGGGGAAGGCGGCACAGCCAGGCCCAGGGGGCAGGCCGGGCAGCGAGGCTAAAGGGCTGGCAGAAGCTGAGGAACACTGGGCCCAGAAGCAGGCGCAGGCTGGAGAAACCTCGGGGAGCTTCTGCCTCTCACACCTTCTCCCGAAACCCTGTGCCGTCCTGAGAGCAGAGGCTCCCACACAAGTGACACAGGCTCACCGGGTGCCTGCCCTCATTACAGAGGCCAAAGCCTGAGACCCAGCCAGCAGGTCTCGCTGGAGCCCAGGAATCGGCATGGCAGCAAGCACTCCAGGGGTTCCCGTAGCAGGTGGGCTAGAGCTGGACAAGCACTGACCTCAAGGGGCCCATCGAGCTTTGTACTTCGTAATGGCAGGACCAGCGATGACACGGCGATGCCATTGGGCCTCGTACCCCAACAGGTCTAATTCCTCAGTGTCTCCAGGAACAATGTCATCCAGAAACCACTTACTGAGAAGCCTTCCTGTGAAAAGCATTGAACTAAGGGTGCAAAACATCCAAAGATGAGAACAGTCACCTGCTCAATTAACTTGAGAGCAGGCTGACTCTCATAGAACCATCTAGTGCTTAGCACAGGACACCTATGGAGGGGACGGGGCATTCCAAACGCAGCGATCTGGGAAAGCGCGGTGGCCTTGGGGGCATGGCGGTGAGGCTGGAGGGAGGGCAGGCCTGCATCGGTGTGAAGAAGGGCACGTCGGGCAGGTGGAATGGTTTAAAGAAAGGCATGGAGCCTCGGCATCCTGAGTGATGGCTCACTGCCTGTGGAGTGTGTGGGGTGCAGACAGGAAGCCTCGTGGAAGCGAAGGCGCGAAGGGTGGGCTGTGGCCACAGCTTAGGGAGCTTCACCCACAGGAAGAAGTGTGATTTCGTTCTGAAGGCAATGCCCACAGGATTTTGAGCAGAAAAGTAATTGAAAACCATGCTTCTTTTTTTAAAATTTAATGGGTAGTATTTAATGTTTAACTTAAACATTATTTTTCATTCATAATATATTCATAAGGCACAGAATTTTAAAGGAACAAGACGGTACCAATGTATGTTTCCCCTCCCTTCTACTCTTGTCCCCCAACCATTTCTTTTTGGGAAGGGGAAGCAACTAATGATACCAGTTCCTTAGTTGGGGTGGACTGTTTGGGAAAAGAGCTAATGGCCGCACACTGGTTGGGTTGGAGTGGGGAAGAGAGGGATTAGTGACAGAGACACCCGTTTGGGATCATTTCAAAAGTCCAGGTGATGAAATGAAGGCTTTAAGCAAAGCACTGTCCCTGTGAACACGAGGACGATTCTGGGAAAACATTCCATAACCCTTCTCACAATGCGGATCAGATTACAAATGGCGCAGTAGGAGTCCAGCACTGAAATCTTGTCCTGAGACCCGAGGGTGTCAGGAGGGACGTAGTTTGGGACAGGAGACAGGGAGGCTGTGCAGGAGTGATGAGTTCCACTTTGGAAAGTTTTGTTGGAGATACAGGACACAAAAGTGGACAAGACAAATATTCCATCGGAAGGTCAGGCACATAGCTTGGAAGAGAAATACACACAGAGGAGTCGAGGGTGCAGAGGTGGTAGTTAAAGCTGTAGGATTGGGAGAGCTCATTGCCGGAGGCCAGAGAGGAAGGCTCTGGGGACCGAAAAGTCCCCACATCGAAGGGGGAGAAGCGGGGCAGGAGGAGATGTGGTCAGAGGAAGTATGCGTGGTACTGAATCCAGGTGAAGAAAGACTCTCAAAGGGAGACAGGCGTGGGCGGGATTCTGGCCGGTGCCACCACCATGGACAGGGGACAGGATGCAGCAGGGGCAAGAGGGGGGAGTCCTGCTGATGCACAGCTGACTGATGAGCCCTGAAGGGCATTTCTGAAGAGGCTGGGGGTGGGATGGTGCAGGGAGACAGCGAAGGGAGGCCAGGATGTGCAGAACCTGTGGAGACCTTCCTTTCAAGAAATCGACCACGCACAGCGGAGAAAGGAGAGGGCTGGAAAGGGAATAAGGCAGAGAACGAACTTCTTCCCCAGACGTAGGGGGAAAGACTGAAGAGAAAGGGATGGAGTTAGGGAGACGCTGGTGAAGGAGATCCTGGGAGACTGACGGGGCATTCGCAATGAAGGGAGGAAGGCCGGAGAGTGCCTGCCCACTCACCTGGGCCATCTCAGCCCAGTGCCTGAGGCCACCCTGTGCTCATGCTTAAGGGGGAATGCGTTTGTTTTTGGAAGTTTGAAAAAAAAAAAAATGCAGACAGGAACTTGATAACTTGTGATAAGACAAGGGCTTTCGAGAGGCACTGATGCTCCCTCAGGTTGGACTGAAGACGCTGTGATGTGTCCCTTCCATTCGCTCCCAGATCTCACCTCCAATTCTCTCCCACATCACAATCTCAAAAGAACTGTGCTGAAAGGAAGAGTTCAGCTTCTTGGGGTATCTGGAAAAGGTATTCAAGCACCATCCAGCTCTTTCTGTGGAGAAGCAGAGGGCGGAACGTAGAGTGCCTCCCAGGCAGGCTTGTGAGAGTCCATTGCTGGTCTCTGCTGTGTACTAGCCAATGTGGTGACATGTAGAGAGAGAACTTCAATGGCTCCATCACACTAGGCTGATCAATGCTGATGTTTATCAGCAAGACTCCCCAAAGGTGCTCGCCGACAGTTTGTTGGGGAGGGGTCAGAGATGAGTGGCGTCAGTACCCCCCTGGGATATAGGCCAAAGCGGACATCGCCCCAGAGCTCTGCCTCTCCCAGGACAGAGGACAAGGCTCCCTCCTCTGTCCCCTCTCCTCCTAGCTCCGCCCTCACCTTCTCTCGCTCATCCTGGATTCACTCCCAGGCTATGGCAGAAAGGCAGAGAGCCAGCTTTTCCTGCGTGCGTCAAAGGACGTTATAATGGGGACACGTTTGTTGCGAAGAACTGTGTGTCTCCACGAGGAACAGAAGGACCTGCAAACTCCCATGATTTTGTTCCCAGGTTAATTGTGGCATGTATTTTAGTTTAACTTTAGTTTGTTTCTATACTGCCCGGACCTTTTCCCCCCACTGATAGCACTTTGTTTTCAGTCTCTCCTTACATGAATTGTTCCTATTGTGCTTACCTCAAGCAATTGCTATATAAGAAAACGACGTAAGGACCTTTACAATTAAACATTTATTCCTTCATCCTTAAACTCGAGATGACTCGTGGGGCATCTTCCCACCGCTTAGGGCTGGTTTCCTGAGTTACAGTAAGTGAAGGGAAGCTCACTGCCGCCTTAGGCTGCACGGTTCGCGGGTCAAACGCCGCTCCTGAGGCTATGCTGCCCCCCAGTGGTCAGGCTGGAGAACAGTCAGCTCTTTTTTTCTGGGTGGAAACAGGGCTTCCAACCTGACCTGTGGGACGTTAAGTCATTAACTCTTGACCTAAAAAGGAAAAAAATCATTATGTGCCACGTCTGAGGGGCATGAGGGAAAAAGGAAGGCTTTATTTCTCAGTATTCCCTCAAAAGGTGTAGGAGGAAAAAGAACAACAGCAACATCACAGCTTGTTTGTGCTAATTTCAGAGTCATTGGCTGCGTGCATGTGGGGGGAGGGGGGCTCGGCTGTGGGGTGGGAGCTGGACTGGCTCTGTCAGGCCTTTGGGGCTGATCCTCAGCTGCCCAGAACTCACGGCATCATGTTCTCACTGAGGCCATGCAGTGGTTTGAAAGCAGTGCGTTCAGGGAAAGCATTCACCTCTTCCCTCGTGGCCAAGCCTCTCAGAGGAGTCGGGCACTGTGGATGACGTTGGTCACAGGCTGGTGGGGACGCCCTGCGATGGCCGCTCTGTGGGCACACAGCTCTCACTGGCCACCATCAGGCCCTCCAACGCCTCCGGTTAACTTCCTGGGCTGGTGGTGAGGGGAGGAGCCCACCCGCCAAAGGGACAAGCGACGCCGTCTGCTGGGCTGTTCCGGCTCAGGAGCCGCGCTGTTAGGCCACTCAGCCCAGAACCCACCCTGGAGCAGGCAGGCGGGCACAAGCACGCCATGCTGTGCCCTGTGGCTTTCACGTTCCTGGTACTTCCCGTGGTTCCCGGTCACCGCGAATCCCCGTCAGTAGCACCAGAGTTTCGGCAAGGACAGTGCTGTTATTTGTCATGCACTGCTCCTGGTCTCAGACATGGACGGGGCCAGGCCAATGAGTAGAAGCAGGTTCTTCATCGAGAGGGTACCTGGGGCCATGCTTACAACCGGGGACCGAGAGTCAGCTCTGCACAAACTGGCCGTGTGCCCACAAGTGAGTCCCGTAACCTCTTGGGCTCAGTATGCTCGTCTGCAAAGTGCAACGCTGAGCTCAGCTGAGTGGTACACACACTGATACGTGCAGACGGTGTGCCTCCCGGGCCATCGCCAGGGCACGGCTCCTTTCTCCCCTCCTTTAAGCAAACCAGGCCCGCTTTGGTCCTCTTGTAAATCAGGATTTGAAAATCGTCGGAGTAGATGGTCTGGACATCCTTCCTTTACACTGGGGACGGGGCAGACACTCTGCGTGGTATGATGGTGGCACGATGAAGTTCTTTTCTTTCTTAAGTGTAACTGAAGATGGCGCTAAGGCCACAACTGTCCCCTAAAGTGACACAGAATCCATAAACAGAGAAGGCAATACAGATCGTCCTGGTGACTCGTAAGCCAACTGCTGACAAGGGTGACGTATAGACAGTTTCCCTACACATGCCATGCTTGCCTTGTCAAAAATGAGTATTAGACCTAACTTTTGTGTCTTACTTCCATTTTTATGACGTCAGGAAAAATGTCATTTAAAAAAAATAGATCTATCCAGACAATTGAAGAAAACAACTACATCTAGAACCCAAAATTAAATGAAGCGGTAACAAAATGTGGTCATGGAATCAACTGATGACTGAAGGTTGAACGCTCACTGTGAATACAATTTTGGGGGAAAAGGTGGGGGGACCAAGAGAAAGAAGAGACTCGGCTCATTCCTAGAGAGGCCTAAAATTTAGTTGGGCAAATCTGGCTAAAGAAGAGACAACTAAAAATCAATAAATGACAACACTGCTGGCCACTGACATTGTCAAGGAATTCACCAGAGCTTAGAAAACGTCCAGTCCTCAAATCCCACAACAGCACACACTCCCCCATGACATATTCATGCCACAGCATCTTGCTGTCGTCTGCGCTGTGGACTATGGTGGTGGCCAATGTGCTGGGTTCACTCCCTCCGCTGCTGACTCACTTCCTCAAACCAGCTGCGCAGAACTCCGGGAAGAAGTGATGTCTTCACAGAATTACAGCTGGCAATGCCACAGGCCTTGGGGATTACTCTAAAGAAATGAGAACTGGGACAGCTAATGCTGTACACGGACGGGCACTCATTAGCAAGATGCCTGTACAAAGGAGGCTAGAAGAAGCGAGAACTCCCTAGAGGAGAGGTGATGCTTCACAGAAGGGGTGGGGCTGTGTTGAGAATGAGTAGAGTTTGGGATTGATGAAGGAGGAAGGAGGAAGGAGGAGGAAAGAGGGAAGGGGGCGGGGCGGAGGGAGAAGGAAGGCAGCACCCAGAGGAGGCCGCCATGCGTTAGTTCCCGTTTCTTCTCTGCCGTCTGTGAAGTGGGATGGCTGGTTCCCACACAGGTTAGCACCGCCTAGCACTGAGGTCAGTCCCTTTCTTGGACAGCAAAGATTTAAGAAGCTCTGGCAGGCGGCAGAGAACCTACACGTATTATTAAATGGCAGGCACTTGATTTAACCAACATACCAAATCTGTAGAATATTTATTATTTTCACCATTTCTGTACATGAAGAAATCAAGGCTCACAAAAATTAAGGAACTGACACACCATCCCACAGCTGGTGGCAGGAGAATGAAAATCAAGTCTGAAGGCTTTCCCTACGGTTGGCTACCTCACAGGCTCTGTGTTTCGGGGGTCACAGGACAAGGTCAGTTGATGCTGGCTGGCTCTGACTGGGTGACCCAAGTTGGCAGTTACTCTTCTGCCTCGTTCTCCAGAACCGATCCTGTAACTATGCTGCAGCCTGTCTTCTCTTTGTGACTCAGTCCTGACCCTTCCCAAGCGCCACGCAACCCAGCTCTGGTAGGATGAGAGAATTTACGTGCCCTGTCCTGCCTCCTCCCCCTTCCCTCCCCCCACCCCCGGTGGAAGTCCTGCTTGTGGATGTCACCTGAATGCTTGGACAGTTCTACCCATTCATAGCTGTCCCAGGTGCTATTTGTCTACACCCCAGATTTCTCAGAATGGCTGTGAGCCCTAGAATAGTCCATTTCTAGTCTTGAAGTCTGGCTTTTGCCCAGACCACCCCCACTTTCCTGACCTCATAATTGTCCCAAACTGTAGTCTACTTGTTAGGGTTGTCTTCCTCTAGTGTGTGGGAACCTGTCTCCCAAATTCCTAATCATTCTATGTGCAGGTGCCTATCTGGTGTGGGTGCCTGTCCGTGTGGGTGCCTGTCCAGTGGCCGCGTGTGTGGCCCATGACGTCAGTCTGGCAGAGGAGTTGGGGAACAGCCCAGCTTCCTGAGAAGTGCAGAGCTGGGCCTAACCAGGATGGGAGGGTGTGTGTAACAGCACGTGGAAAGTAAGGTGGATCAGTGGGGAACCCACATTAAAAGCAGTTCTAAATGCCAAGACGAGACCGTGGATATAACCACTAGCAGTGAGAAACTGTTACTGGTTCTTAGGCAGCCTGGACATTTGTCGTCGGCGTGAAGAAAGGACTAGAGAAGACTGAAGACAGAGAAAGTAGGAAGCCGTTAAAGCTGTGCAAATGTGACGTGACGAGAGCCTGGACTGAGTTCATCCGGAGTAACCCAGAGGCAGGAGACAAGAGGCAATTTGAAGCAAAAACTACAGACTCAATGAGACACTGGATTCAGAGAGAAGCAGAGATCAGGGATGACTGCAAATCATACTTAGGGTGGTGTCACTGGCAGGAGCAAAGGAATCCAGGGAAGGGAATTAAAATATTGGGGAGAGGACCCTAAAATGCCAACTCTCTTTCTAAGATGTTTCAGTCCAACACCGATTATACGTGAGAACTATTTGCTAGCAAGGATTCGAGTGGAGGGAGGTGCTGAAAGCGCTTGAATTGTTCAAGTGAGACTAGAAGGTACGTGCGACATCAGGCCCACACAGATGAATAGGGGTCAGTGCAGACGAGGGAACCGTAAGGGGGTTCCAGCCTAATCCGGCAAGAAGCACAGCTTTACACAATATTCTGGGTCTCAGTGGCTAAGGATGGACAAGGGACTTACGGGTGGGCGAGATATCCATAAATAAGAAAACCGGTTATGTAACTTGGATTTAAAAAGGTTCACCCCTAGAGCTGAGTGTGCTAAGCTGCCTGTGTGAGTGTTTTCAAGCTCACCGCGCTGCGGGAAGCCCCAACCACACTGCTATGGCTGAGTCCCTCTGGCTGTACAACGTCGGCCCCCCGAGAGGTGTTCGCCAACATGCGTCTTTTCTTAGCCAGAATGTGATCATGATCTGAACTGAACTCTCAGTTACGTTCAACTGTGATTCTCAATTCTTTCCAAACATGTACGTCATGTGACCGAGATAAGAAAGTCTGTCCTCAGCTGTAAAGTGGCGACATTAATACCTGCCTTTTTTTTTTTCTGGGAGAAAGAGAAGTCTTAAAACAGGTCAATACACAATTTACACTTTTTAAATTATGTGCTGAGTGATGGCACCTTGCTTATTTCCTGGTGCTTCCTTAGCCTGCATGTTCAGAGGCCACCGGTGGGTGTAGTCGGTGTTCGTCTTCATTTAACTTCAGGACCACGCGAGGTTTCTTAGTTCTGATCCTAATTAAAATTCAAAATTGTGGTTCAATAGATAAAAGGCAGGAAGACAAAAAATGTGGATATTTATGATGGGTTCTTCGGGGGGAACTTTTTGGATATGAACTGGCATTTGCCCAATAGTATTCTGAGTTCAGTAAATAAGTCAGCACATATGGATTACATTTCCAAAGAAAAACATAAAACTTAAAAAGTAAGTGGAAAGTACTTGGCAGGACACGTGTTTACATTTGATGAAGGGAAATTTTTATGGTGGTCAGCCAAGCCTGACCGGTCCAGGGTTAACCCATCCTCACTCATCACAGAACAGAAATTGCCCCCCACTGTGGCTTTCTCAAAGAAATAAGCACCTCCCTGAAAGAAAGCTGACCTCTGCGTGAACACGGTAGGTGTCATGTATGTGCACACGCACAGTGTGTGGGTACGCCTCCTGCACGTGACTGAACCACTGAAGAAATGAAGGTCTCCTGTTATGTAGAAACACTTTCTAAAATGCAGGAAGAAATCTGACATCGGTGCTACTAAAATTCTCTTCTCTAAGATCTGACTCTGAATATAGGTCTCTCTTTCCACGGTGATGACATTTTCAGCACAGTAAAAGAATGAGACCTTTTCGATGACGTTCCCATGGTCGCACGGCTGACAAATGATAGAACAGAAACTCACACCCACGATGGTTTCACTCAAACTTCCAATGTTTCCCTCTATACCTGCTGCCTGCAAAGAGCGGTGTGTGGGAGGGGATTGAAGCTGGGGGCTGGCGGGACAGCCAGCTTGCAAAATACATATTTCTGATTCCATGAAAACTAATTCATTTCTAACGTTCAAAGGAAATGCATTAAAATTATTGAGCACTTTCTCTGCGATGAGAAACAAACTTGGCCTCAGAGAGCTTTGACTGGCTTGCCCGAGGTCACAGAGCTAGTCGACGGAACGGCCAGGATTCAAACCCAAAGATGTGTGACTTCAAATGTTAGGTACAGGGCGAAATGTTTTCACCCACGATATCTCTCAGACCTGACCACAGTCCTAGGAGAAGAATGCTGGAGGTGATGGAAAGAAACTCGAGTCAGCGCCTGAGACAGATGTGCTAGGTTTCCTCATGAGTTCCTTCCGGCAAATTGCGCCTGCCCCGCTGGAGGGGGACGGGAAGAAAAATATGTATCAAATGTCGTACTCTCCCAAATGGGAAACAGAAGGGGGTCAGATTTTGCTCGCAGGCTCCGATTTCCTTTGGCATGTATGGTGAATATTTCCTGTCCCTTTCTTCTGCTCTGATGAGGGCTCCATCAGAAGGTCAGATGATTTCTGCAGAGATTAAATCGAGTTGTACAGTGGGGTTTGGGACCATCTGCAGAGCACCCTCTGAAGGTCACCAGGATGGCACTGTGAGGTCCACCCCTATAGAAAAATTTGGGGCTGAGGAGACCACTATTCCCCTTTACATACTTTCTCAGAAGGGGAGATTCCATTCCTCTCACAGATGGGACCGGATGACACCTCTGGGTGTCTCTTGTCACGTCTCCCTTGCAAAGAGTCCCTTCGATTGGTGGAGAGCCTGAAAGGCATTGGGCCATGCTTTTCCCCAAGGACTCCGGTTACTGTGTTGAAAATGGCCAATCCTTTCTCTGACTGGCTTGGACTAGCTGCATCCGGCGGTGGGCTCGCTTGCGCTTCAGGACCCAGCCGGCGTCTGTGGTCCAGGCCAGCGTCCCCATCTGCGGGCAGGCGGGTGGGTCAGGCTGGTCCCTCACCAGGGGCCATCAGCCTTCAGTTAATAAACGCTAATTCCTAATAGACAATCAGGGCCAGTTTAGCGTCAGGTCCACGTCGCACTGTCCGGCCCACCTTTCCTGTGACTGTAGCTGAGAACTGGGAGGTCAGACTGAGAAGGACAGCGGGGAGTGGACGCCGCCCAGCCGGGAGCACTGGGGGCCCCAGACGTGCGCCAGTGCCCTGCTGTCCTGGAAACTTAACCAGCACGACTGCCTCCCTGTGCTTGAGAGCCGTGGGTCCGTTTTGCTTTTGCCTTCACTTTCTGCTTAAAAGGAACATAATAAATATCTGTTGACTGACTAGAGTCAGTTACTAAACAGCAGCTGGTGTTTAAATTAATCCTACTTGAGCCAAAACAGCTGGCCTGAGGCACGGAGAGAATCTCAGAAATCAAATGCCTCCGTCTGCACGTCAGAGACTAACAAGTTGTGTTTTAAGATGAAGGGAGAGGAGGAAGAAGAGACGGTGCTGATGGCCTCGGTCCCCATGCCCGGCAGCTTTCGGCCACCTCTGGGAGGGTCGCGCTGCAGCTGGCCAGTCCAGGGGTCATCTGGTGCCTGGACAAAGGAAAAGATTCCATGTGCTCTGGAATTGACGTCGCAGTGCCTCTGAGAGAAGCAGAAGTAACCTTCCTGACTGGCGGCTTCATTCATTCTCTCGCTGACAGGGATTCGTGCCGGACGGAGCTCTTTCAGGACAAGGTTTTCTCCTCACAGGTAAATGCTCCTGAGATGAAGGGGACCCGTGGAAAGCCTGATGTGGCCACAGACCAAAGCCTGCTCTCCACGCCAGTGTTGCCAATCATAAAGCTCAGTTTTAATTTTTAGCTCCATGTCTAACTCTGGTTTCGTTCTTAATTGGTTCAGAAATTAAAAGAGGGATAAGGGGATGATTAATTACTGCCCCCTACAATTTCACAACATGCTTATTGTATAATGAACAGTTTTATGGAACGTTTTCTTAGAATATTCCTTAGTATAGACAGGTTTCTATCGACCAAGTGTTTGGTAAGTATTGGTGGACAGTCATCGGATGTCACACGCCCTGCTGAGTTCCTGTGACACAACTAGCTGGACAACCATATCGGCCACAGCGTGGAGGAGACCATGAAGCTGCCCAACGGAAGGCCACTCTGTTTCCAAATGAGGCGGTTGACAGAGACAGGTTGGGCATGGCTAAGATTCTCAAGAAGATCGGGGTGTCCATTGTAGGCTCATTTACATGGAAGGGCAACCAAGGTCCCCAGCTGCACGCCACACAGTATGACTTCACTGACTGAACCCTAGAAAAAGCTCTGTAGTAACTGTCCCTAAATGCCACTTGACAATAACAAGATGAAAAACTGTGTCAGAGCATTTAACACTGAGCAACGACTTCCTGTGTATTCCTTACGGAGCACTGGGGACTTCAAGCAAAGCCCCTGTGTATTCCTTGTGTTTTCAAAACATGCCCTTGGTAACCACATAACTTGCTAAATAGGTTTATTGATTCCCAGCCAGTGAAATGTCAGAATCATCACCCAAAACCCCCACCTTGATGCTGTAGCTTTCTCTGTTGGCAGTGATGGAATAAAGCAGGACCAGTTTCCTATTACAATCCATCCAGATTTATATCAAGAAGATGAGATTATCTGCATTGGGAAGTATGATTACCTTTCTGTTATTTACAAACACATGTGATTAGAGCGCAGGTGGGCTGGCTGGTATACGTGTCTGTGTCTCATCCGAGGCAAGTGTAAGTTATTAAAAGGTATGCAGTAAAAAACAGGGAGGGAGGCAAACCCCATTCTTGGTTTTCTGAGTGAGTCCTGAGGAGCCGTAAGGGACAGAATCGGTCACCAGAGACTGTGACGGATCCTGATGGAAACCATCGAAAGATGGGGCTCCTGACTGGCACAGTCGGGCACAACCTTGGGCAATGTCTCACCGAGACACCTGTTTACCTACTTGTTGTCCGAGTGAAGTGTCAGCACCAAGTGCAGTCCGCTCCCAGGGGCGGTGCCTGGCCCATGGAGGCAGCTGACGTCTCATTGTTAGCCGACGAAATCTGCTGATCACTTCTAGCTCAGCACACTAGATGTCGGGCACGCTGTTGCCAGGTGGACAATGAATCCAAATCATAAGCACATCCCCAGCAAGGCCCTGGGTGGCAGTTACCAACGGCTGCTGTCGTTATTAAACAGAAGATGGACAGAAACGGCACCTAATGTTCTTAATTAAGAGTAGATGAAGACGGAATTCAAACTGTGAAGGGCCTCGATCTTTTCCTTACATGAAGCACCCAAAACTGAAATGCAAACAACAGGATATTCCCACAAGGCAATTCTATAAGGCTTCACCCCACGTTTAAAGACCCAAGGTTGTCATCCAAAATCAGTTTTGTTGCCATTTCTACTAGTTTTTCATGTTTAAAAAAATAACTGATATTTTGCAAAAAAGAAAAAAAAAGAAAAGCAACTTGTAGTCAACTTCTAACTCAATAGCTATTTCCATATATTAGTGACCTTATAGAAACACCCCCCTCCTCCCCGCCCAAGACTCTAGGAAATCCTGACTCTTGAGAACACAGTGCTCATTTGGTTTCAGGCCATGGGTGACTTCATGGCTGGGAATCTCCAGACGTGTTACACTTGGAAGATGCCAGCGAGCGTTAATAACAACCACCATGAATGACAAGAGGGCCAAACCCGTCGCCGCAAGTCCAGGCCTCCAAGCGCAGTGCTCCCTTCAGCCAGCAGAGGGCAGTGAAGGCACTGCTGCCTGATCCCATAAACTTTTTATTATAACCCGGAGAGAAACGCTCTATTTCCTTTCAACGGCATTTTCCATTTTAAACATCATATGTGTAAGTGGTTTGAAAGACAATACATTTTTAGTCTCAGATGGATTTCTGGAGCCATATAAAATGTTTCGAAAGTGCAATGAAATGTCTATATAGCATTTCAGGGACTTATATAGTTCAATTTACTGTAACAGAAAATGTCCTAGAGGGTAATACTACAGTGACCCTGGTCTCAAATCTACTGTATGTTGTAGGAGGTACTGACACAGTTGTGAGCTCTCAGAGACAGAGTGCTGTTAGCATGGAATTTAGGGGCTGCAAGGGGCGCTGAGGTCACCTGTGACCAGCACCCCTCTTTCTAAGCGACCTGGAAAGGGTGCTGGGTTCTCCCCACTGGGCAGTGGCCTCCTCATGGTTCTCGTTCCACAGCATTTTATCGTCCACACCATATTGCACAATACTTGACAGTTAGATTTCTGACCGCTGATGTTTTCCTCGGGCCAGAGGTCTAGGAATCCCCTTCGGGAAGTACAGTCATGTCCAAAGGGAGCTTGACTTCGCCTCTGCAAAAGTTCCTTTCTGGCTTTGAAAGGAAATGCCTCCACAGGCGAGGAGGAATAAACCCAGTTAGGTTGTATATTTGAAATTTTGAAGTGCTCTCCACCTATAGTGAATTGCTATACATTTCATATTTTTTAAAAGAGAGACCTCATCACTCCCCGACCAAGACCCCAGGACTAAGTAGAAGACAGTGGTCTTTTCATGTCAAAAAAACCACACACGGCCAGTCCCCTTTCCTCCTTGGCCTTTCCAGCACTGTACTGTGGCAAGAAATTTTACCACAGGCACTGCTACTAGCTACCGATGCTTTCTTAGCTTGGGACCTCCAAGGCCTGGGCTTCATTCTGGAAAATCTGTCACTCACTTTCCCTACTGAGTTAGGAATGTCACCATCATGGAAAATAGTCCCCTGACACATCGTAGGACAATAACTTCCCGGAGAGAAGACACCTCGGTGAAGCCAGGGCAGGGCTCTCATGTTCCATTACAACAGTTTCCCTCTGGACTTTGTTGCCTGTCAGGAACTGGCCTTAGCAAGTTCAAGGGCCTTCGTGACATTCTCCTGACCCCACGGCCACTTCTTCCCTCTTTAAAGAACACACTAGGCCTGAGCGGGATCTTCCTTTCATTTTCACGACTTGGCCGCTCAGCCAGCCTGCTGCGCTCCCAGCCTGCAGCCTTCCGGGCCAGGCCCAGGCTGAACTCCCACAGCAAGTCCTTTCAAGGCCAAACAAGGAAACGCTCCAGGCCTTGGAAACTAATAACCAAGAACACTAAGTCTTCTTCCTTGGAAGTTAATGCACTGGATGTTACATATTTCACATCAAAATTAGACACTTGTGGATTAGCTCTGTATCTTCATTATGTCACATTCTCTAACAAAGGTTAACGGTGCGTGGATAGGTCCACATTTTAAGTAGACGCTACTTATTTATTTGTTTTTTATGGTATAAGGATTTCTCTTTTTCAAAGCCAAGTCAAGGGAATACCTCCAAGAGGCTCTGGTGTTAAATGCTATGTATCTTATGATCCCGCGAGGAGATGGTTCATACCTCGTAGGACTATCCAGGGGTGTGCCAAAGCCACAGGGAAAACGTGCAACTTCTTTGTACAGAAACCACCAGGCACTCTTCTCGGCCCCTCCGTTCCTCAGTGGCAAGTGTTCTGTAGAAACGAGCAGGGAGGGGGCGTCCCCAGTGTGCCTTCCACCGGGCTGGCCGGAGAAGCCACAGAGCCTCAGCAAAGGCCAAGTTCAGCTTCACTGTCTTGTGTGTTCAGCCGTGTTGCCATCCAGCAAGGATGGGGCTCTGGGCCCCGCCTGCTGGGGGACCCTGAAGCCAGCACTGTTAGAATGGGGCTCACATAACAAAGGGCAGGCAGCTCTCTGTCTGGAAAGCCCAGTCTCAGGGAGTGTCCAGCTAACGGTCAGCTGTAGAGTTATCGGGAAGCTCAATGGTATTTACGTGGCTCCTCTGTAAGATTCTGTGCTATACAGGGGAGTGGGGGGGGGGGGCGGAGAGAAAGGAAGGGGCAGGGAAAGAACAGGAGGCAGGCAGGACGAACAGACTGGGAGTCAGTGGGCTCCAAGTTAAAGCCCACTCATGGAGTTCCACTACCCAAGGCTCCATTTCCTGAAATATTTTCATTCCCAAGGAGAGTGAAAATACCCACCTAGCTTACAGGGCTATTGTAAGAATTCATCGAGTTAATCTTTGTGAACGAGTTAGCGCCCGCCGGGAACTCAGCAAGTGTGCTCAGTGGGCGTAACCGTTATGACTGGCTTAAGTGACTGGACAGGAAGGAGGGGAAGTGTGTGTGCTGTGAAGTTCCTTCTTAGCCGGGGCTTCGCGAGGCAGGACTGAACCTCATCAGTCCCTTCAGCCTCCGCCAACCCAATGGACGCAGCCTGGGACGAGCTGGGGCCCCTTCCGTCCAGGCTGCACCCTGCACAGGGCAACTGAGGAGTCAGGACGGCCCCACTCCACGGCTTCGGGTCCCTCAACTAGCAGCAGCACGCGGTGCAATCCCGAACCCCACAGCCTTTATGACCACGACCAAACCCCCTGCCATGCACTGGCCCACTCTCCAGGCAAGAGAAGCGCCCCCCCCCCCCCCCACACACACACACACACACGCCCCCTAGGAGGAGCTGTGCTCCAGCGGCACCACCCAGGTAAGCCTCTCCTACCTGCTGACTCCACTCAGAAACCGAAAAGGGAGGGAGACTCGGCCTTTTCCTCCTCCTGGATGGCTTCTCCAGTACACTGCATTGCCTATTTCTCCATCACTCCAGCAGCTCGAATGACTGGTGGACAACTGTCACCAAGTCCCTCTGCCGGAACTGTCCTCTGACCCCCCCCCCCCCCCGGTCTGCGCAGACATAGCTCCCAAACCACAGTCCCTTCCCAGGAGGAGCAGGGCCTCTGGGTTTCTCAGTGGCACCATGCGTGTCCTTCCCGGGATGTGCCTCCAGGAGGACAGAGCCTGCTTGTCTGTAGGGTTTTATTCCCAGCACCATGCACGGTACTGGGTACATAGCAACACCAGCAAATATGGCTGAACGGATGTGTAAGTGAATGAGCACATGGAAGGAAAGGAGGGGAAACCGTCCCAGCCTCACCTGCCTTCTCCGTGAGACAGAGTGTGTGCCCCGTCTAGGACATGAAAGGGCCTTGCCTGGGCACCGGGATGGGGTTAGGGAGGAACAAAGTGGGCCTGGATTGGAATTTTGGGAAAAGAACAGAATTACTAACATAGCGGAGAGCACGGATACCCCAGCACTGCAACATGGGGGAGAGGAGAGTGCCACGCAGGACGGTGGCATGAACAGGAAATGCTGGGGCAGGAGACAAGTCTGGGTGTCTGTGGCGTGAAGCCGACAGTGACAAAGCCCTGTGATGGGGGACCAAAGAGACCCACAGTGGGAATGTGCCCTGTGCCATTTGAAGTTTATTGCTGAGCTCTCCCATGACCCAAACGCTCTCAGTTCAACTTCGGAAACATTATCAGCCTGTTTTCATGATTGCTTTGTGTGGGAGTGAGAGAGAATGGAAGAGAAGGCACTGTACCCCAAGCTTGGGTTTATGAGAGAGAAGAACAGCTACGAAGCGTAGAGTACCTGAGAAAGCAGGCAGTCAGGGCGGAGCTGACTGCCGACGCAGGGGGTCAAGCGCTGGCCTCCAAAGGGACATGAACTGGGCATCTGTGCTGCTCAGATTCTCCAGATCTCACAGGCCAGGAGGACCCGGCCAACACCGGTCAAGTTTCTTATCTGGGACCCCTCTAGACTATGAGTTCCTCAAAAGCAGGCATTTTTATATTTGTAAAAGCATCTGTATCTCCAGTGCAGAGCCTAGCCGATAGCGGCAACTATTTGTGGAGTGAATAAATGATTGGCTTTATCATAGATCTTCTTCATTAAGAACTACCTAAGATTAATGGGAAAAAAATCAAATGGGAGGGAGAGGAAGGGAGAAAGAGAGAGAGAGAGAGGAGGGAGGAGGGAGAGAATAAGAATTGAACTTAATATTTAGAACTGGAAGGTTTGCTTAGGCAATGTTTTTCCCTAATCTCTGGTTTATCTCTTACCCTCTATAACTTCCTTTGGCACCTGCTCTGTGTTCTAGAATTAGGTTGAGTGGCGGTCTTCTGGGTGGTCCTCCCTCCCGCGAAGGCCACGCCCACCCTGCCAGGCCGCACCTCTATCTCAGGGACAGCCATGTGTCGCTGGCCAGTGTGTGATCACAAGACTCACATTTCAGACAGGATGAATCCAGGACAGAATGTGTCTGGCTTCTGCGCTGCTAGGAGTTTGCCCAGAGGCACTCAATGCTTCAAATGAGTAACAGCTTTCCCAGACCTTTCTGCAAAATCCTCAATGCAAGCTGTGAGGTCAGATGACCTGACCATGCACCCCCACAATACAGGTTTTACAGATAATGAAGAAATTGTAACGTTTAATAACACTGATTTTAAAAAGTGAGTCGATCCTCATTTCCCATTTATGTATCTGATCAACTGACGGAATAAAATTGGATGCTTAAGAAAAGTTACAGACGCAAACCTTAAAAATAAGTTTTGGAGAACTGAGAGTCGGGTAGAGAATGCGAGAATGAGAGAAGCATACCTGCAAACGGGCTGAATGGTGGTGACCACACAATGTGATATACACATGATGTAATACAGAATTGTACACTTGAAACATATGTAACTTTACTGACGTTGTCACCCCGATAAATGTTAATAAAAAAAGTAAGTTTCGGGATCATGAAAAGCCAAATGTCATACGTTTTCCTTATTATTGCACATCTATTAAGCATCGGAATAGCAATTACTGAGAATACAGACCCGTAAGTCAGGCGACGTGGTTTCTTAGTCTGGTGGCCTGTACGACTACGCCGTGAAACTGAATTAACCCAACTTGAAATCACAGGTGGGATGAAAGTTCAGATTTTCCTAGATGGAAACACGCTTCGGTAGGACAGAACTCCCGTGCCTGTGCACGCTCAGTGCCGCGAGCTCCAAGGGCAGGGTCTGCCCAGAGCCTTGTGGGAAGCATCTGATTTGGGCACAAGGACCTACTCTCACTGCAGGGGTCCTAGGAGTGCTTCTCTCAGAATCAAAGGAATCACTGAGCCCATTCGCAGTCTGCTTCTCTCATTCTCTACCCTACTCTCGAAACTGTCCTCTCCTCGCTTCTTTCTGGATATGAGGGCACAGCATTCGCCACGGGCCAGCTCAGCCAGGAGTGGATGTGACGTGGTGAGGCCCCACGTGACGGCTGCACCCACAATCCCACGTGCCCTCTGAGTCTGGACATTACAAGCAGTGTGCATTCCTCACGCCAGGACCATGGCTACGGGTGGCAGGAGAAAAGTGCCTGTCGTCTCCAAAGATATGACCTGCCAACAGAATGCGGAGAAGCTCAAGAAACCATTTCCAAACATGGAAACAGGAGTGGATCGGTTTGGGGCACATGGGAGCTTTTGCCAGTTCTTCATTTTGCCAGTGTCCCTGGCTGATTTCTCTCTCAAGCACTCAGCACAGGATGAAAGGCAACAAAAAGTTCTACTTCCAATACTTTGGAGCTTTAGAAATGATCAAAGCTTTTCCTAAAAAGTAAAATAGACATTAGAAAAACGAGAGGTCTGAGGATTATCCAAAAACCCTTTCAATTATGGACAATTACAGAAAGTAAGAACTGAATATTTGCATACCCTCTCTGTTTGCAGGTACTTCTTTATAGTTATATTGATTTTTGTTTTGCCAGAAAATGCTTAGCTATTCACTGATTAATGCAAAGAGCTTGTACCCCCAACCCGGAAGCACACATTTCTAAAAATGCATTAGCAGCGCTTCCTTTATGAAGCGGATATCTGCTGTCACGCCATGACGTGGGCTTCAGTGCCTTTGCTCTGCTTTGTTTCCCTGGTGCTTTCCTAACCAACGGCTCTGTGTTCTCCACGGCTCTTTCTCCTCTCCTCTCAGGGCAAACTCTCAACCTTAGAAATCAGTGTCTCAGGGGGCCGTCCTCCCAGGGCTCCATCCATGGCTTCTGAGTGGATGCTTCAAAACCTAGGACCACACTGACCACGGGTCACCAGCCACCTACGGCCTGAAAGCTGGTCCTGCCTTCACAGCAGTAGATTCAAAGGTAACATACATCTTTTCTACAAAGAATGCCCTGACTTTTCCTCTGTCAGTGGAGTGAATACTTACAGGGAGGTAGACCCAGGAGCCACATCCTAGAAAGTGACAAGGGCTGGAAGTAAACCTGCCTCCCTGGTGAGTGACTCCTGGCACCAAACCCCTTAAGAGCGATTTAATCATCTTCTACTGCTTTTCATTCGCATGCCACATACTCTCGTTGGAGCACTTACTCTGCCAGGTACTGCTCTGGACGCAGACAGTAGGCAGTGAACAGGAAAGGCCACAGGGGAGCTCACAAGTTCAGAGGGAAGAAGACAACTACAAACAGTAGGCGATATGACATCAAGTCGATACAAGCGATGCAGGAGGCAGACGTGGGCTTAACGTGAGGGAGCAGCTGGGGGTTGGACGGCGCAGGCAGCACGGGATGCAGAATGCTTCTCTGAGGTGATGTTTGACCTGACACCTGCATAAGGAAGACAGAGATGCAAAGATCTAGGGAAAGCATGTTCCAACCCAAAGGAGAGCATACTACAGGCTCTGAGATGTGAGCCAGCTCAGCATATTCGAGGAAGAGCAGAGGGAAGTGAGGCACCAGAACGCAGGTATCAGCTGTGTGGACTGTATGCCAGGGTTTCGCAGCCTGGGCACTGGTGACGCTTGGGGCCAGGCAATTCTTTGTTGCAGGGGCTGTTCTGTGCAATGTAGGGAGTTTACCAGCTTCTTCTAGTAGTGACAACCAAAAAATGTCTCCAGAAATTGCCCAACGTCCTTGGCAGGCGGGGGCAAAATAGCGTCCCACTGAGAACCACAGCTGCAGGCCCAGGTAAGAAGTGTGGATATTACCCTAAGTGTAGGGGAAGCTATTAGAGCATGTTAGGCAGAGAGTGGTAAGACCTGAGTTCCACTGTGGGAAGTCAGTGCTTTTGCACAGAGAGATGAGAGCAGAGGCAAAGAGGAAAGCAGAAGGCTACAGCCAAAGCCCACGTCAGAGACGAGGGACTACGTGGGAGCCTAGAGGCTCCGTCTAGGAATTACGTGGTGGGGTGGGGGGAGGGGAGACAGGAATCAAGCGTGGTGCTCAGGCTGTTTGCTGGAGCCGTCACGTGGTTGGACCTGTGCCCCGAGCCTGAGGTGGTGGTGCCATTCACCGACGGGGAAGACGTGAAAGCAGATTTGTGAGTACAGCGGCTGGAAATCAAGAATTCTGTTAGCCATATTAAGTCTGAGATGTCCATAGATTTCCAAGTGGAGACGTCAAGTCAGCAGTTAGATGTGTGAGTGTGGCACGCTGAGGAGAGGTCAGCAGTGGAGAGTTAAAGCTGCAGATGGGATTGGAAGGTGAGAGATCGGGTTACCTCGTGTATCAGCGTCTTGTGATGCTGTAGTAACAGACTACAAACTGGTGGCTTAATATGACAGAAATGTATCCTTTCACAGTCTGGAGGCCAGAAATCCAAAAATCAAGGTGTCTGCGGGGCCACACCCCCTCTGGAGAATGCACTCCTCGCTTCTTTCAGCTTTGGTGGCTGCGGCAATCCCTGACTGGTTGCCTCCTAGTCACATCGCCTAAGCCCTATCTCCGTCGCAGTGCCTCCTCCTGTGTTTGCCAAATCTCTCCTGCATTTCTCTTATGAGGACATTTGTCACTGGATTTAGGGACCATCTGAATACTCCAGGATCATCTCTTCAGCTCAAATTCCTTAACTTAATTACATCTGCAAAGACACCTTTTCCCAAGTCCGGGGAATTAGGATGTGGACATCTCTCGTTGGGGTCACCATTCAACTCACCACACCTCAGGGGACAGTGAAGAGAAAGAAGACAAAGGCTCCCCCAGACGGACACTCCAAGGACAGAGCCCTGGAGACTCACATGCAGAAGTCGGTGGAGAAGGAACAGCTGGGAATGAGTAGCTGGGTGGTGCAGTGGTCACAGATGAGAGAGAGAGAGAAAGAGAGAGAGAGAGAGAGAGAGAGAGAGAGAGAGAAAGAGACCGAGTGCACTCTGGGTTCTTGTTTCTTTTGTATCTCCCGTTTCTTTGTGCCAGCTCGGTCCCAGAATAAGTTTAAAAGCTACTCCTTGAACTAAAATGAAAGTTTATGGTGATCCTCTTCAAAAGCACATCGCCCACGCTATAAAACTGCCTGGAGATTGTTGGAAAAGCTCAGGAGTAATCATGCACACATTTATTGCTTTAGGTGAGCGCATGGGGGGAGGGAGGGACGGAGGGAGGGACGGAGGGATGGAGAGAGAGAGAGAGAGAGAGTGTTTTATTTTGTGCCAAGTTTTGACTATAATAATAACCATCACTCTTGTTTTAAATCTTCATTCCCCAGCCCACAAAGGGCTAACATTTGAAACCTATTTAGCAAATTCTTTGGAACTTGCAGCAAACTTCCAAAGTTAAATTTAGGAGTCAATGCTCTGTGATTGGTTAGTGAAGTGAAAGGGATGGAGCGATGATTCAAGGAACCCATTGCCTGTGACGCAGTGGGTGACAGGAAATGTACCCCGGTGATGCGATTAACTCTTGGCTCCTGGGGACAATATCACTGTCTTTTCATAAAAATGATAGATCCAGTGTTACCAATGACTTTACATTTCACTTTACTTACTGGTGAACAAACATATCCTAAAATCCTTTGAATAGAAATATATCCTGTAGGGTCAAAGTGTCATCTGTCCTACAATGTAAAAATTGATATCTTGGAGAAACACATTTTAAATCAAAGCAAAACTGAATGCCTGACCTGAGAATACGGGGACACTGGTGGTTTGTTTTGTTTTCAGGTGTGGCTCCCTCAGCGGCTGCTGAGGTGCTCTAGGGCCTAACCCTCAAAAACTCCAGGGGGAGCAGTTTGAGAGAAAATGTCACCTTTTCTTCTAATGAAGTCCTCTCGCTTCTAGAAGGGAAATGGTGAATGAAGCAGTCTGTTTCCCGAGATGCTTGACGCCTGTGAGAGAAGGTGCCGGTTGCGTTACACAGCGTCCGTCCACTCACACGCTGGGGACAAACTGCAGAGCAGAGCTGTTGGGTTTCTCCTCCGCTCCTTACCCGACCTGGGTTAGAAATCGCAGTCTGTCCTTCTGAGCCGTCTCCTCCATTCCCCACCCCCACCCCTGCCTGCCACAGGTCCTAAGAGGTAAGTAGACGAAAGCTAAAACCTGCTTGTGTGGGTCTTATGCCTCCTGAGCAAGCACAACAGTTACTAAATACAGTGGTACCTCGGTTTTCCAACGTAATCCGTTCTGGAAGACCGTTCGAGTTCTGAAACATTCGAAAACAGCTGACAGCGAGGCCTCAGGACCTTGAACTCAGCGGAAGCCACGTGACATGTTCGACTTCCAACGCATGTTCGGAAACCGAAGCATTTGCTTCTGGGTTTATGGCGTTCGGAAACCGAAATGTTCGCCAACGGAGACGTTCGGAAACCGAGATTCTACTGTAATCGACCAGTCAATGAATTAGCTCAGTGCACAAAGCTGAAGAAAAGCATATTTTATACCTAACACCAGGGGACTTAAAGTCATAGGATATGTCTGAATGTCCTTGAGATTAAATTCCACTTGCTCTTTCCTCATGTTAACCAATCCCCCGTCCCCGCCACCGCACACCACACAAATCCAAACCGGTCCCGACTCAAGTATTTGGGTGGGTAACATGGACCAATAGAAACGTATTAAACTGCATTTTTTTTTTTTTTTTTAGATGTGAAAGGATGAAAACAATGCCTACTATTCAAGAATGCTGAAAGTAAATTGAAAAGTTCCCGGAAAAATAAAAGTTAAAGCAGAAGGAATATCAGGAAATGGCTGAGGCTGAGAAATGCTGCGCAAGTTGCCAAAAGTCGGAAGTTCAACAAGCAGCTCTTGGATGTGACTGGAGAAATCGCTCATCGCTGCGTGGTGTCCACTACAGAACTACAGAGCTGGAGGGTGTTTGGGCAAGAAAAGTGGCGTCAGATCCTTGGCTTCTCCCGTCATGCTCTGGTGGGCGAGGGCAGCCATGGGCTCCACGCCAGGCTCTGTGGCCTTCTCGCTGTGTGGCTGAATGGTCCTTGCCCCTTGCTGAGGCCCTCCCTCTCCATCCGCAAAGCAGGAGTGTGGCCCTGGCTCATCGCAGGTCTGCACCGTAGGGGGGGGGGAGAAGAGCTTTGAAAGGTTTGACAGTGAGAGTCACGTTCCGTGCAGTACAGCGATCTGAGACTTTCTGGCCCTACGCCGGCCTCGTCATCAACTAGGAAAACCACCGCTCTTGCCCCTGGACCTCGCTAAAGGACAATCAGAGGAGCTCCCACGTGTCCAGTGAGTCACGCGAACACAGCATTCACAATAATCTTTGCTATAGGGCGATCACGTCCATCTCCACAGAGGACAGAGTGAAATCCAGGGGGATTGGATGGCTCTCCAAATCACGACTCTGATAAATGCAGGAGCTGGTTTGATTTCAGCTCTGATTCCCAAGCTCGCCCCCACAGAGTACAGACAGGCCAGAGGGATGTGCATCGCGGCCGCGGCGCGTGGCTAGGTGTGTTCACAGGCCCCAGCCTACTTTTCTCCACTGATTCTCAGGAGCCTTTCCAGCTGGAAGCACCCAGTCGGTCCCTGCCACGGGAGGTCACAAAAGCTGCATTTCATTTGGATCCCATTGTGCCCTGTGCTACCCAGGCTTAAAACCTTTGAAGTAATTTTTGATGTTTCCCCTTAGATTCCCATAGCCATCGAGACAATTCCTACTGATATTTCCTTAGCAATATTTCTAGAATGTCTGTCTTCCTTTTTATTTATTTAACACATATCTATTGAATTTCAGGCCCTCGTCTTGAAAAATGCGCCGACTTCTGAGTCACGCACGCCCTGCACCCTTTTCCTCTCCCTTCCATTTGTCTCGCATTTGGATGCCAGATTACTATCCCCCACGCTCGTTTCCTCTTCCCACTCTTGCTCTTGACCTCCTAAGATGACTCTGCTTTATCTAGGAAATGATTCCAAATTCCTTGCCTGACAGTCACATCGTCGTAGCATCTGGATTTAAGCAAGCTTTCTAAGTCAGCTCCTATTTTTCCTCTACTACAACCAGTTGCTCTGGGCAGACTGGTCTCCCTCCAACGCCCCTATAACTGTGCCTGGTGCAGGCTGAGTATCGGCTCAGCTTCTTCCTCCTGCCTGGGATGCCTCCTGTTCTCTGCTCCTCTCGTCCGATTCTGGTACATTCAATTCTTGTCCCGCTGAGACTTCCCAGGTTACCTCCCTCCACAGGAGAACAGGCGGGGGAAACACACGTCTTCATCTGCAGCCGGGACTGGCTCAGCGCCCACGCGCCACCTAAGCGCACACCACGGTGGACGGTTCCCACCGTGAGATCAGTTATCCTTTAATGCGCCGTGTGTGGACATTTCAGCTCCCCCTCCTGCGGTCCCGTCTCCGAGCGCAGAAGCCGTGCGGCCTGGTGGAGAGAGCAGGATGTCTAGAGCCACTGTCTGGGCTCTAAGTCGCCGCTTACACGGGTGTGATCTTGGGCCACACATTTCATTACACCTCAGTTTCCTCCTCTGCAAAAATGAAGGGAACATCACACCCCTCGTGGACTTGTCGTGAGGACTAAGTGGTTACTGCATGTGCGGTGCCTGGACCCTGCTGAGTACCGAGTACTGCAGAGTACTGCGTGCCTGTGAGCTATGCCTCTTCCTCATGCACTTCTCCGTGTACAGCGGCGCAGACGTGAGGAACACACATGGATCTGTATCTGGAAGGATAGTTGATCAGCTAACCAGTGAATGCGGGGAGTGTAGAAATAGCAGCAATTTCAGGAATACATGTGCCCTCCTCCTAGCTCAGTGTGACGCCTGGATTATGCCCTGGGTCACTCCAGCCTGCCACTCCTCTCTTCCCGACTGCCTGTCAGTGGTCTGCCCGGTCACACACCCGAGAGACTCACTTATTTTCAGTCAAGACTCTGACCAGAATAGAAAGGCTCATTTTTAGCTGACGGTCCCCTCCCGTTTGAGACAGACACATTCCCTAGATGGCCATGAGTCCATATAAAAGTGCTTTCTGTTACCGTCTCTGTGCCGTTTGGGAGCAGGCTCTGGGACTTTCCCCAGGAATAATCTGCCTGAAGTTAAAGAAGGAAAAAGAGAGAGGAAAAAAAATGGGGGGAAAAAACCGCACTGATGAATAATGAAGACATTTAAGACACGTCTATGGGCAAATTGCCAGTTTTTAAAACATTTTTGTTGTTGCTTTAAAGGTATGTGCTAACTGCAAAATATGCTTACATGAAGATCCACCCACTGAAACATTTTTACAAACTGCAATAAAAAGTGGTTTTAGAATATAACACAGTGCGACTGCATGCGAAGAAGAACGCGGAGATTGATGATGCTAAGTCAGTGCAGAGTCTGAGGAGAGCAGCAGACACCTACAGACAGATAGGAGCTACATGTCGGGGGCAGAAAGGGACAAGGCCATCGCAGGAATGCTGGCCTCCGGGAGGGGACAGGCAGGAGTGACACCTTTTGCAGTCCGATCTATTCCTCAGCAAACCCAAACGGGCCATGTTTTGTTAGAGGCGAGCTCCCCGGAGGACCCCAGCGGTGGCAGAACCCCGACTCTCCATGCAGCCACCGCACGCAAGGTCACACTGGCTTGTGATCCTCAGTCTGGGGGCTCTTGGCAGACGGTACTGACCCCTAGGAATCTGTGTAGGCACGGTGGTTTTGCAGCTATATGTGCGAATTACAAAAATACAACAATAGATACTGTGCATGGTACAAAGTGGTGAAGGCCTCAAGGTGCGAGAATTATGAGCACTTTTAATTGTCAGAGGAATGGCTGCAGTTGGAGGAAGGCTGGACCCCGCCATCCCTCCCTTTCTTTCCTGCAGGTGACGCCCTCTACCTCTGGTCTCTGAGAACCCAGCGCCCTAGGTCATTGGTTAGTACCTCACATAGATGGTGAATATCTAATGAGCACTTATCCTGTCCCAGGTGACAAATCCTATGAAAGAAGAAACACAGGGTGTTACAGAACCTTAAAAATAGCAGTGTGCCCACTGAAAGCTTCAAATTGGAACCAACACAGGGAAACTTGTTTCCTGTTTCTCTCAACTCTCGACATACTCGTAGTTTGGGTTAATCGACCAAACATTTTAGCTGAAAATGAATAAAGAAGGGTTGTCTTCCTATCCCTTGTTAGTCTCCCATGGACTGAAGTTCCAAGGTCACTTGTGTTTGTTATGCTCATGGAACTGCAGCCTCGTTTTCTTTCTTCTCCCAGAGGGACGCAGAAGGACTTATTTAAAGGAAAGCGGGGGGGTTGTGCAGGATTCTGGGTTAGAATCCTGACTTACTCCTTTCAATCTGTATCACTTTGGGGAAACTACTCAACCTCTCTGAGATTCAGTTTGCTCCTCAATGAAACTGGGATAATAACAATTCCTGCTGGGTTGTTACACCATTAGAAATAAAGCTTCATAAAGTGCCAGCACAGCACCTGACACATAAAGCACTGATCAATAGCCCATTTTAGTGTCACTGCTGAGCGGCACCCAATTCCCACCTGTTGGCCTGTACACGACATAAAGAAGAATGTGCTAAATTGTTCTATCCAGGAAGATGAAATGCACGGCTACCATCCACTGTGACCGATGAGTACCAACGACTGAACACTAAGATTCAGTACTCATGCTTGCAGAAGGCTTCCCACCACTTCTGACGTCCTCGCCAATCTACAGTGGTACTGGAATGGGATTTGAGAATCGTGTATAAAGTCAATTCAAGTTAATTCAGAATACATAATTACAAGTAACTTGGATTCAATCAGACGTTCCCTTTTCTCATAAATTGAAAGGTTTAGTCTTGGATATTATACAAGCAAAAGTTAAAGATAACAAAAGAGCTATTTCACTACATTCCCCCATCAGGAGAAGGAACAACACACACGTGGGAAACGAAGCCTTGATGAATGTATCTTTTTCAGTTGAAAATGCCCACTGTTCTAGCCGCGCATCTTGCAAAGCTTATCTGGCATCTGTCTTCCTAATAATCCCCAAAGTGGCCAAGGGGGTTTCCAGTCCCCACGTGTGGTTTTCCAGGGCGGGGAGGCGGGAGGCTGCCGTCCCCTCTTCCTCCAGCCCCCACTCAGTCTCTAGGAGGAGGGTCTGCCTGACTGTAGAGAGGGGGACTGAGCGAGCCTAGCTCAGGTCGGCCCCTCTGGGTCTCCCCGGGGAGACCCTGTGCGTCAGCTGCCAGGTGGGCTCTCTCCACTTGGCCTAGGACTCGGGGGGCGGGGAGAGGTTTCCCTCCCGGGTGAATATTAAGAAGCTCGTTCAGCTGCACAGCTTGGCCATATCCGCAAATTCATCTTAATTTAGTTTTGAAAAAAAATGATATTTAAATCTTCATCTGTCTCCTATGTTTTGTTTCTCAACTGTTTCCCATCCCACGGATAGATATAATTTGCATTTGATGATGAGAAAACTCAAGTTTGGAGCAATAAGACGTGCAGCCCAAGTTATACAGCGAGCCAACGGCTGAGGTAGAAGTCCAGCCACGGCCCCCTGTCCCGCAGAGTCCAGTCCTTTTCAGGACTCGATGCCCCTTCTTGTTGTTGAGCAGTAAGAATAACTGGAGCGATGATAACACTCCCGGTCCTATCGAAGCTGAACATTTGCACGCTTGGGTCCCAACAAACGTGCCGTCTCTTGCTGTACCGGTGCTGCCTGGTAACTGAAAGTGCCGGCTCTGAACATCCATGGTTACACACGGAGCCTGCACAAGCCAAGCTCACAGAGAAACGAGACAGGAGACGGCACGAAGCAGGCCATGGTGTCAACCAAATCCTCCTCCATCTGCTCCCTCCCAGCACGTCTCGCTATTTAGGGCAGTGATTTTCTTGGTTTGTGTGTACAATAACGTGAAGACTTGAATTTATACTCAGTTAGAACTTTCTGCTGCTGTAGAAATGGACTGGACGTAACAGTGCCTGGTTACATTATTCATGACATTTGAACAGCTCTCTCCTTTTCCACAACCACGCTAGTTTATTGCTCTGACTTTCTGGGACCCACCTTGTATTAACTGTGTTTAACTACATTCACTTTATTTTCTGTGTTCTCAGTGCTGACATCTGGGACCTCCCTGTCTGGGAGACAATGCCTCTCCCAGGGCTTGCTAATTCCAGGAGATAATAAGCAACTTGCTTTGCCTTTGAGCACACGTTTGATAGGCAAGCCAGCCAATCCTGAGTCCACCCCCTGCCCCACCGGCCTCATCTATCTGGCCCTCCAGGAGGCAATCACCTTCTGCCCTAACGAGGGCAGGGCCAGGGACCGGACAGGTAGGGGCCAGCAGGTAGCTCAGCGCCCTCTGAAACCGGTCACAGGCTCTAGTCTTAAACAGGCTCACCTTGCCTGGCTGAGACTTTCCCCTGAAAACCACATGACAGCTCCTGCCCGTGCCCTTCCCTGTCCCCATCTCTGAGCGACCCTGGCTCTTCCCCGGGTGTCCCTTCATAGAGTGTGTGTCCTTGCCTCTTGGGACTGTAACAAACTACTTTTTCAAGGACCATCATCTCCTGATCTGTTGGTCTTCTCACACCTGAATCCAAACAAAATCCTGGGTACATCTGAGAACAAACATTTACCCTTGAAAATACCAGAAGCGTATTTGCAACCAGGATGTGGAGGTTGTTTTCTACTGTGATTTCTTTGAATGGAATGTGATGGTATGAGCGTCTGGTAACAGTTTAGCATGAAAGAAAGTTGAAGCCACCTAGTTGCCTTACCATCTTCAAACACAATTTTTCTGTAAGCCTCATGAGGACAATAGTTATTTTCATTATAAAATATTTTAAACATGGAGTTGAAGCCAGAATTAAGCAAAACTATAATGTATATTATTGATATACATTTGGCAGGCAGGGAGTCACGCGGGGTCTCTGCTCCCGCTCCCCACATAAGAACACAGGACATGGTGAGGCCAAAAAGGAACACCCATGGAGCCATAGGTAGGGGAGTCACACCACTATAGTCTCGCTGGCGGCTGGGTTGGAGACACAGGAAGCAGGAGCCACAGAATCTGCAATCCACACTCCGCCACAATCCGCCCCTTGTTAGCTCAGCCACGGCAGTTATATCAGTGGCTAATGGCTCACTGGTTAGAGCTGATGGCCAACTAGTCACAGCTGATGGCCGTCTACTACCCGAGCCAGCACCTTTCCAGGTGAGGCTGAGAGCCTGGAAAATGCTCTCTGGGGCTCTGTCCCCACAACATTCTAAATTAAAAATACATGGTAGTAACGATTAACTCAATCACATATATAAAAGCTCCCCCCTAGGTGATCAACAGACAACAGAATTTAAAAATGGTGTTTGCCCCCACCTATATCTGTAAGAGCTCTCAGCCAGATTTGTGCTGCACTTTAGAAGGGAGTGGGATTACTGAAAACTGCCAGTAGCCTCCCAGGGTAAGGGCAGCATTTCTCAACCTTTTTTTATGATCAGTTCCTAAGAAGCCGTTTTCCTAATCGCCTCGTCCCCATGAAGTGTGAATACTACATATATACTGTACACTCGTGTATATACACAGCCCTTTGGAAACCCACAAACCATAATAGCAGTTATGGTACTTTTTGCCCCCAAGAACTAATTTTCACCGTTGGGGGCAATATCGCCCCATTGAGAACCAGAGGGCGTCCATGGCTACGGCTACCAAAGTTTCTTCACATCAGCTGCATGTCAGAATTACCGGGGAGCTTTTAACTACTAAGGCTCTATTGGGAGATGCTACGTAATTGTCTGAGATGGGCAGGTTTTGCTGTGTGAAAACCCTCCAGTGGGTTAGATGAAGAAAGACCCTTACTGCTGCCTGCACAGGAGGAAGCATGAGTGCTCAGACCTGTCAGCCCGTGACAAGCTGCCCGAGGAGCATGACCTAGTGAGTCTGCAATTTACCTCCATTGTAAATGGACAGACATCAATTCTTTCACACGGTAACAAAAACTGTTATGTTTGTATGGATTTGCCACGTACAGTTAGAGGACGGCTGTGATGGAGAAAATACTCCTGGAATAAAAGAGGAAGTGAGTGAGGCTCATGATTCCCCCCGCCCCCCACCGACCCCCCCGTTTTCATTTTGGGGTCATCACCTGGGGCTGAGAGCGCGCAGTTTGCGCTCTGACCCCAGGAGGGCCTGTGTGGGGAGAACAGCAGTTCTCAAAGTGAGGTCCCAGGACCTTAGATCTTACTAGAAATACAGATTGTCTGACCTTTCCTCAGCCCTCCTGCAATCAGAAATGCGGGTGTAGGGACAGAGAGCTGCGGCTGAGCAAACCCACCATGACTGTGAGGCTGTCCTGAGCGTGGGGATGGCCGTGGAAAGCTTGGCCCTCCTGTGTCGTGCGTCCCGGCCGCTGCCTTTACTCCTTAAGAAAATCCACCTTTATTCCTGCAGCTGATGTGTGTCCTGGGCTTGATCAGCTTGTTCTGTTCCTATGAACCGAAACCTTAACAGCCTGGGTCGTACTCGTGTCATCGGCTCACTTTACAGGTTCCATCTCGTAAAGCACAGCTGAACATACGGAACGAGACAACTCTAAACCAACCACTGTGAACCTCTCTTTAAACAAATTCTACAGGAAGACAAGAAGAGTTTTTTCATTTGTTTGGTTTCGGGTTTTGGGTTTTTTGTTTGCTTGTTTTTTTGCTTTTGCTTACAGAGTTAACTAGCCAAAGAAGTTTTCTTTTGGACTATTATGGACATTTAAAATTCTTTGTGTTTTCCTGCAAATACCAAACAGATCCCCGAAAGTCGGGTGACACTGAACTGAAAGCAGTGTAGACCGTGGCGCTCACGGTATCTGGTGCCTGCTTACTTGTCATGCCCGTCCCTGAGCGACTGTCCTGCAACTATGTACACACAGGCTACGCAAACACTTCCTACTGAACTGCAGGCAGCCCCCACGCGTCAGAATTAACTTGTTTCATTTTCCCATATAGTTTAAATTGTCTTTTAGCACAGGAATAGATCCTAAAGCAGAACTGTGATGATTACGTCTTCCAGGCCAGGACTTATTGATACCAAACTGATTCCTCCCTCCCAGGGAGAGGAAGAAAGCTGAAGACGACAGAGGGTGACGAGCAGAGTCTGAGGCAATAAACATCCTGCAGGTGGCTTTAATCTGACTTAAGAGGACTGAACCGAAGGTCACCGTCCTCCTCTACTTCAAGGGCATTCTGCTTTAAATACGGTCAGCGTGTTGGCGTGAATGTGCTAGAAACTAGCAGCGCACGGGAACCCAGACACACGAGCAAGGCGCTCTGCCCCATTGTGATGGAGCTCCAAGGGGAAGGCTGCAGCATAGTATACGTCTCCCTGCCCATAAAAGGGAATGGAACCCTGCTGGTGACCTTAGTGTTCAAATATACATTGTTCTTGATGTAAACCATCTTCCCATCTGGCTGTAAAAGAGATAATACAGAGATGACAGAGACGTTTATCACCAGACTCTGAAGTTCGTAGCATTTGGTCCGTTAGCTTAAAGATGAATTAAACTGACTTGAAGCCAAGGAAACATGCAATCTCTTGTAAAACCTGAAACGCCAGCAAAAAATTCATCTTGACAGAACATAGAGATTAAGAAGAGTATTTGATTAATAATTTTGGCTATAACTTCACAAAAGCAAGACCACTAATCAATTCAATGAAAAACTGGTCAACTCAACGTGCTTGACCCAGAATTCCTAGCCTAAAAGTACTTCTTTTAAGTATACTGATTTTCACAGGAAAATAGAAAGCCTTTTATTGATTTCATTCTTCAAGTCCTCATAGCATTCCCTTAGCACTTTATAGAATTATAATTTTATAATGGATTGGGAATGTTAGAGTGAAATTGTAAGAAGACTAACATACTTCAGTGTAACTTTCTAGGATTTTACTACCTTCAGCAATATTAATGAAGACACAAAATGGACTATACCAATTCTGATAAAGTTTAAAGAACATACAAGGAATAGCCAATAACTCTTTTAACTTTAGAGTTTGAACACAACACAATGTGGGTGAGTGACGTTTGGGCTCACACAGGAAAGCAGAGGCTCACCCAGGGTGTGGAATCCTTTGAGAGCTCTACCCTTCTTTCTGGTTGGGAAACTCTAACGCTGGGTCACAGAAAGAACGAGAAAGTCGGGGACCTATCCTGAGCACCCGTCACTATATCCACAATGGCTGGGGCTCCACACATAGCACTTTCTGGGCCCTCATTTGGCAACAAAGGGCTGTTTTCACCTGATCTCCTACTTTGCTTTCTGAACCTTCAAAGTCAGGTCTCACACAGAACACAAAACCATACACACTCTAGCAGAATACACAGTTTTCAGTGTGTGGCATTTGGACCTACTTTATGCAGGGAACTTTCTGGATGTCCCACTACCCCTTTCCTTTGCTTTCAATCTGCCTCTGGTTACCCTGCTCGATGACTATGTGACCCCAACAAACCTTTATCCACTATGCCCTACAATGGACACATCATGATTTTTCCAGTTATTTTCCTAATAGTGTTTTTAAAAAGTATTAAACCATTCGGCCAAATAGCTGCTTTCAGAATGGCTATAAGAGAAACTTTTGAGGGACAAATGTTGACTATATTCATTCCATGCGTGTAGCATTATAGTTGTGAAGTCAGTACCTTATGGAACTTTGAGAGAAGGGGGTCAAAAACACAAACTTCTAGTTACAAGATTAATAAGTTCTGGGGACGTAATGTACAAGGTGTGATCAAAAACTGTGGTGAATGTTTAAATAAAAAATATTATTACAGTAAAAGACACATTGCCATTAATCCCCCTCAAAATACTAACCCTCATTTCAAACACACGTAGCCATTGTTCTCGCCACTTTCTGAAGCAGTTGTGGAAGTTCTCTTTTGTGAGTGTCTCTACTTGTGCTGTCGTGGCTGCCTCAATGTCCTGAATCAATTCAAAATGTTTACCTTTCATGGTCATTTTGACTTTGGGGAAGAGCCAGAAGTAGCAGGTGCCAGGTCCGGTGAATAAGTGGATGAGGACACACCATAATGTTTTCATTTGACAGAAATTGCCGTATACCAGAAGCGATGTGTGACACGGAGCCTTTCTGTTGTGATCAGAAAATACGGTGACTGCTGCTAAGTGCCATCCAACGGAAAGGCAGGGATCCTCAATACAGGAAGTGGCGCGTCAAACCTTAGTAACATTGTGTAACAAGTTTCAACTTGTAGTCAGTTGGGTGTGAGCTACGGTTGAGAGCAGGTGTGTATTAAAGTGTGCCGTAAATCATCCTCCATCATGACAATGCTCCATGTCACACAGCACTTCTGGTATCGCACTTTCTGTCAAATAAAAACATTGCAGTGTGTCCTCATCCACCTTATTCACTGGATCTGGCACTGTGTGACTTCTTCCCCAAAGTCAAAATGATTCAGGACCTCAAGGCAGCAATGACAGCGCAACTAAAGACATTCATGAAAGAGGACTTCCAGAACTGCTTCGGAAAGTGGCAAGAACGATGGGATAAGTGTGTTCAGAGTGTGGGGAGTATTTTGAGGAGAGTTAATGGCAATGTGTCTTTTACTGTAATATTTTTTTTTATTTAAACATTCACCGTATTGTTTGATCACACCTCGTATATCATAGTGATTACAGTTAACAATACATATTGTATATTTGAAAGTTGCTAAGAGAGTAAATCTTAAAAATTCTCACCACAAGAAAAAAATTATAACTATATGAGATGATGGCGGTTAACTAAATTTATTGTGCTAATGATTTGCAATATATACTTATATCAAATCACTATGTTGTACACCTTAAATGAATACAATGTTATATGTCAATTGTATCTTGATAAAACTGGGGGGTATTAAAAATAATCTTTTACATATGAAAAGCACTATAAGACCTGTCTTGGACATTCTCAGATCAACGAAATTTGGTTGTAACAAACTTGGTGTTTCTTCCACATATATTTGTGGCACTGAAAGCAATATGACTATCAAGTAATGTTTTGCTAACACTCAACACCTCAATACGAGCATTTCTCCTGAAAATACACCTCCTCGGAGGCTACACACTTACTCCAATGATGTTGACTTAGCCCAAGACATTTCTAAAACCCCTTTAGGAATTTTCTTTAAATCAGTCAGATTTATTTAATTTATAGCCTGTCCTCAATTTATATGAACATGGCATTAGGAGCATGAATGGTTTTCCTTATTCACTGTACATAGGTCCAAAAAACTTGATTCCCCCCTCCCTGCCCCCAAAATCAAATTCCTTCCTTACAGGGCAATGTTTGCAACCTCTGAAGTTATTCAAAAGAACATGACCCAAGTTCCAAAGACAGCTCCAAACAGGTGTGCCAGCATCACTTTGATCAACAGCAGCATGATGGCTTAAGAAGACAGCTTCGATTTTAAAGAGAGCAATTTTGGGGTGACAAACCCGGTATGACTGTTCCCTCCTGCCACGTCACTTATGTTAACTTGAAGTCATATCTTTTCACCATCAGCTAAAAGGCCTAGAATTTCCATGCTCGTCTCAGGCCCAGACTTTAGTGTCATCATGCTATGCCTCAATCCACTTGGGTTTCCTTTCATGGTATCTGTTCAAATACTGAACCCCTTGCTTGTAGCTGGCCATGTGTCCTCGTCTAAAAATGGCTTTTCCCCTGAGAGCTGCTGTCTTTACCGCTAAGATATCAGCTGGTTAGCTTGTAATTGCTTCATGGAGGAGTCGGGCCCAGTGTTGGTTGTGTGAGGTCTGTCGGGTTACCTTGTCAAACACACCATTCTTTAACAGAAGGTCTTTCGGCGTCAGCACTACTGGCTGCTTGACTGGATAATTGTTTGTCGAGGGCTCTGTCCTGTGTATGTCAGGATGCGTAGCAGCATCCCTGGCCTCTGCCCACTACATGCCAGTGTGACAACCAAAAGTGTCTGCAGACATTGCTAAATGTTTCCTGCCGGGCAAAGCTGCCCCTGGTAACGAACCACTGGCTAACTCAAGGAACACACAGGCGTGTTGTTCTCTTTATAGAGTTTTACGTCATACACATTATGCTGAGCCAGATGAAACTTTAGTTAGCTTGAAAAACAACCCCTCACATTTAAACCAAACAAAAATACATCTTACTTAATTCATTGATGTAACAAAATTTATATTTAGAAACAAAATGCTGTGCTTTCCAGGCCACGCACTAAGCACGTGTGCCAGGTAGAAAGGTGTGCTTTCATTTTTTTATTCCACTAGTATTTGCTGAGCCCCTCCCAAGTGACAGGTGGCACACTGGGCGAAGGGGTGTCGGTGGGGAATGAGACAGACCAGGCCCCCCCCAAGCAGCCTGCGAGTCAGTCCGTCTGGGCGAGGTCAGCAACCCGGTGAGATCCGTGCCACCCAGCAGGTGGTAGTGTCCTGTAGTGAGCATGTGTCATATTTTCTATACTTGATGTCTTAGCATCTTTGGGGGGAGGGGGGACTGCTGGCTGGATAGACTGCCCCTCCCACAGCTAGTTAATTCCTCAAAGGATAAATGACAGTCCTATGAGCAAACCAACCAATCCTGAGTCCATACTCCCAAGCGCCTTCTTCACCTAACTCTCCCCCACCAAGTCAATAAACCCCTTGCCCTAAGTCAACCCAAGTCCAGGAGCCGGACAGCTGGGTTGGGTCCTGTGCCCCACAGCCCTCAGGGTTACTCACACCAGCCGACTTCCCCTGCCCGCTTTGCTGTCCCAGGAGAAACACGTAAAGGCCGTGGCCTGTGCCCAACTCTGACTTTCGTCTCCAACCTGCCAGACTCTGGTGCTTCCCCATGCGGCCCTCCTCTCTGGAGATGTGAGGAATACAAATCCTCTTTCAGTGGCATCAGCTTCTCCATGTTGTCACTCAGTCACCTCTAACCCTTTAAAACCCACAGTACAAGCACTGACATGGCACACAGAACGGGGACCAGCAGGGCGTCCCTGAGAAAGGACCATGTTAGTCACGTGAACACAGGGGAATGGATTTCATGCAGGCAGAAAGGAATGTGGACGTAGCCAGGCATGCCCAAGTTGAGTGGAAGGGCAGATTCATTTACGGTGCATCTTAAAGGCAACTGGAAATCATTAAGTATTTAAATCAGGTAAGTAACAGGATTTGATCTGTTTTATTAGTAAGATCCTTCTGGCTGCATTGTGGGAAACAGGTCTTAGTGGGATAGAACTGGACGGAGACCAGTTAACAGGTTTCTGAGGCAACGTAGGAAAAGATCACTAGCATTCTGGACGAAGGTAGTGACTCGAACAGAAGCTGATAAAATTAAAAAGCTATTCAAGGGGGAAGAACTGAGAAGAATTGTTGAACTGAAAGGGAGGAGCCAGGGTTTCTGGCCTAAGAAACTAGTTAGATGTGTCTGTGTAGACACATCTTTCCCAGAAATGAAGACCCCAGGCGGAGAATCACGTGGGCGGAAGGCTGAACTTGAGATGTCGGTCAGAGGTTAACACAGGTGTGCCCAGGTGTGCAGATGATGGTCTGCAGCAGAGAAGACAGGTGCTCTAGAGGCAGAATACTCAGCGGTCATGTCTAAACGAGTTAAAAGTCATTGACAAGGAAGGGCGATGGCAGCCATAAGACGAGCCTGGAACAGTGTGACCAGAGTCCAGGGCAGAACCGCGGGAACATCACCGTGGGCGGCCAGGAAGAAGCCGAGCCCCCACAGGAGGCGGAGCGGGAGCGGGGGAGGCAGGGCACCCTCTCCCCCCTCTGTCCCCCGCCTCACCCCAGCATTGCTCGTCTTCCTCTGAAAAACTATTCTGTCAGGATTCTCTGTTGAAGACTCAGCTTCGAGCACTGCCTCTTTGGGGGGACGGGGGGTGCTTTCCCTGAGTCCCCCAGGTATTCCAGCACAGCTCTCATCAGATGCACGGACTATTCTTCTTACCAGCGTGTCCCCAGCCCGATAACAAGCACATTATTTCTTCTTTTAGAAATAATCCCAGTACGTTTTCTAGCCCACCGGTGACTAGAAAGAGACAATTAGAAGGGAGGGGACCTGGAGACCCAGATACGCCGAGAGCACTGAGGGCTAAGGCGGAAAAGCAGCAGCAGCTGGAGCCGTGCACGCGGCGGTCTGGCGTCCTCCAGCACAAATGCCAAGCCGGTCACAGACTTTAACATGCGATTCAGAAGCGGACCTTCACGTGGGGACAGAGTCCCTGAGGAGGCGAAATGACAAGAGGAGCTAAAACTCTATGAAGTCAGTCAAGAGAGAATGTGTGAAGCGTGGACGGGTTTATAGTACAACAGCGACTATTTAGTTTGTGGTTAAGCAAAGATGATATAAGTGTTGGAAGGACTCGACGTGTAACGTGCTTGTGTACTGAGCAGTTATCCGGACCCTGCACCGTCTGCAGCGGCTCCTGCTCCATCACCGGGAGAGCCCTGTGGGGACCCACGACTCAGAATGACAACGGGAACCTCTGGCTTTCTCATTTCTAATCCCACAAAGGCGGAGTTGCACACAGAAGCATGCAATGCACGACACTCCCGAGCGGCCACCCTGTCGTGGCCAGTGCCCTCTGTGCCAGGGTGTACGAGACCTTGGGAAGGTTTCTGCACCGTGAGTCCCCTCTCCGTCCTTCATGGAAGCGATGTGTGGCCTTTTGTGGTCAGCATGCGCTTCCTCGCCACCAACGCACGACTGTGTCTCGGACATTCAAATCAAGCTCTCCCAGAGATATTCCTAAATAGGGCACGATGGTTAAACTGGCGAGGCTATAAATACGACGGGGCCAGAGTATATTTTTGTCTTTTTACATGTCTCTATGCCGGACTCTGTTAAACCAACTGTTGCTACACAAACGTCTTTGTTGTTGTTGTCAAGGAGAATGTGCGGCTTCTTTCGGCTCTTTGCTGTGCTGTGCCTCGTTTCACATAAATATTTGCCCAAAGGAGGTGTCTGACAGTGAGAATCTGTCCACTGTCACAATCCTTCACACAGAGCAGTATTTTTACTGCATGGACCCTGAGGAAGGTATTAAAATCTCCCCTGTGGAAATCCCAGTATGGAAAGAGAAAAAAAGGAAAAGTTAGCATTCTTCTCCAACATTTGAAGTATAAAAACAGAATGTCTTTGTCAAGAGGCCCAACCAGTTTGCTTTGTGTTTGAAATATGCTCAACTCATCAATCTCAGCAGAAAAAATGAAAAGTAATGGTGGGTTATTTTTCAAGGCATCTAAAAATAAGTGCTCATATATATTCTACAAATAAAAAAGAACTCAACACATTTTAAGACAACCTCTGAATCAGAGATTAAATTCTGCATTAGCACGGCTACATTGAAATATGTGCCAGCAGAACAAAACTCACTTAGGGAGAATAACAGTGAGGTTATCAGTTAAACACACTGCTTTTTTAGTGCTGTTCTAAATTGTATAGCAACACTGTATAGAGACTTTTGAGAATTATTTAAGAAATTGATAGGAATCCCTAGTGTGTTTTTCCTACCGTAAGTAAGCATATCCTAAAAGCAATAATAATGAACTAATAACCGACATACATTCAACACCTGTTGTGTGCCAGGCATTCTAGCACTTTGCATGGATTCTGTGATTTGATATTTGCAACAATCCTGTCAAAAAAGGTAATATGATTTTCTCCACTGGACAGGTGGAGACACTGAGGCTGTATATTCAAGGCGCCAAAGCTGCTTCGTGAAGGCGCAAGGGTTCAAACCCAGTCTGACCACAGCCTGGAGTCCAGGAGTGCGAGGCAACCCGCTCCTGCTGTGTGTGCTCTGCTGGCCCTGAGGGGCTTCATACACTCAAGTACACACTCAGGTGCACTGAAAGAAACATAGAGGTTGGTTTCGGAGAGAATAACAGGTCCGAAATCGGGCTGTCAGGGAAGTGAAGGGACTTCACGACCCTCAGGCTGAGGGCCAGTGGTAGGTGTTAGCCAGGCAAACAGATGGGAGTGTTCCAAGCAGCACAGAGGGCGTATGCAAAGGCCCTGAGGCAGAAAAGAGCGTATTCCAGTAATGGAACTGAGAGAAAATAAATCCATCTGGAATGCACTGAGTAACTGAGCCAGTGAGGAGAGGACACGCAGGCAGGCCTCGCAGGCCAGGCACGGGGTGTGCAGTGAGCTTAGTGCAGTGAGAAGACCGGAGAGTTTTGAGGAGTGGGAGGCGGGATCCTCTTTCATTTGAAGGTCATCTGGCCACTGTCTGGAATATGGACTGGAGGATGGGAAGACGGGGGTCCCACGTGGCTGATGATGACAAGACGCGGACTCGCGGTGGCGGTGGGGCTGGAAGAAGAACGTGTTCCGTGCAAGCGCTGGAGGCCCACACACCCAGTCAGAGGCTTCCCTGAGTCCCCGCCACATCTCCGGTCTGTTGGGGACCAGCCTGTCTCAGAGTTACCCCATGTGACTGCTTCATGAAAGGGGGGACAGCAAGACCACGAACTTAGCAGTTCTGGGTTAGTGATCTGGGCCGTGAGTGTAATGAAATGTCCTCAGTGTTTCTGGGTGATGATGATGGGCTAGGTGGGGGGATGCAGAGAGGGGTGGGAGAGGCCATCCACCCCCAAGGAACCGCTGTGAGGCCATGTCTGTCAGACGCTTCCAGTGGTGCGTCCTAGGAGGTCGTCACTCGTCTGGACAACACTCACGGCTAGGCAGGGACAAAGGCTTCAAGAGACAGAGATGTCTGACCAAGAATTCCAATGGAATGCTTTCGCTTCCATTTGTATACGAGAAAATGAAAAGAATTATCTTTAAAAACAAAAGTGTGTATATGTAAAATAAATTTTAACATCAATATATAGTAATAATATATATTATTAGGCACTTATTTATTAAAATACTAATAATTCATGACATTTTAAAATCAAATATCCAGCCTCCAACCAAAAAATAAGTAATGAAGCCCAATATTAATGGAGATCAGAGCTCACGTCCCACAACGTACTTTTGCACACGTTCTGGCTGTGACTATTTTAGTTCAGTCATCAGTTTTGAGGCGGCATCTCCTACAGATGGCTGCTAAAGCTATTCTCCACAAGATTTAGCCTCCTCCTCCGTACCTTTCTCCTCAGACACACGGCAATGCACCACGTCCCAGGGGCCACACTGGGGTCTCTAGGTCAGTATGTGGAACTGTGCGTCTGAGTGTGGGATCGATCAGCCAGAATTCAGCAGAGCAGAGAGGCCAAAAGAGTGAGGGAGTTTTCAACCTTTCAACATCGATAACAAAGAAGAGAACGGGGTTGCTGAACCTGGAAAAGAGGGGCTAAGGACGACTACCTTAAGTGTCTCACATATGCTAGGACGGCTGTAATGTGGAGGAGGACCTGGATTCACGTTTGTGGACACGCCGGGCAGAACAGGCCCAGAGGACGAAAGACAAGGGGAGGCAAATGCATGCTCAAGGTCAAGGTGACCCCTCCCAACAGAACTGTCCCCAGGGAGATCAGCTGCGGTGGCTCCTGGTAACGGTGGTACCTGCAGAGGCTATGACTGCTCTGCGATGACGTCTCGCAAAGTCTGATCAGTGAGAAGGCATTTGGCTAAAGATGCCGCAGGCTCCTCCTATGTCTAAGATTCTCTGCGTAACTGGCTGTCTTCAGCAGCCATCCTCACATTCTAAGTCACACATCCCATGTGATCACACGTGTAGCTCACTGGCATCCCGTTTTCCTGGCCACAGCGATGGGGCAGGGTCAGCATGTGACAGTCCCGAACGATGGTAACAAGGAAACCAAGCAAAGAGCAGAAGCGAGGAAGACCTGGACCCGCCACGTCGTGGGCACCAGCAGACGAAGCCAGGCCTGAAGCCAGCCCTCCCGGCGCGCGTTTCAGTTACATGAGCCAGTGAAGTGAAGTCCCTTTTTGGGTTAAGCAGTGTCAGTGTGCTTTCTGTCCATGCCAACAAATGGCTCCTAACTCTGATTCTTACCCAAATATGTGCAAACTAATCCGTTCTCAGGAGCAAGGTGGAAAAGAGACCAGTTGCACTTTGCATCCAGCAACCACCAGATTCATCTACGACTGATCTCTGAATCACATAAACTCAATTTATGTCAAAATCTGGTTTCTGTAACCATAGTATCTCTTCCAGAACAAACCATGTGAACCAACATTTCAACTGAAAGTTTACTAAGGGTGTAAAACAGGCCTAGAGCAGATTTACTGAAACGTTTCATTTTACTGCATAAACCTCGTCCTTCCTCCTTGCAGGGCTACTGTTAGCGGAAAAGTCAGTTACGATCCATTTAGAAATCCCAAGGGTTAACGACCCTGTGCACTGACTATATTAAATACGTTAATAATTCCTTCATTTGCTTCACGTTTGGTAACTTCTCAACACTACAACTACAAAAATTGTAGCTCTTACAGCACTGCATGCTGTTTTCCAATCTTTCATATTCTGATTCTGTAGAATTTGGTTTTTTCTCAACATCAGCTGGTCAGCCTCAACTAGGATCAAATTCTACCATCCTTTACCTATTTGTGCCTATATGTAAGCTTAAAAATGAAAACCGCAGACGTACACTGAAGCCAAATATCAGCATGGACCTTGTTTCCAGGAGGGCACCTTCCCAGCTGCTGGCTCGAGGCCCAGGGATCCCAGGTCAGTAGCCTCTGGCCAGGAGCAGCCATGTCTGTTTACCCAAATGAAACAGAAATATTTTTGTTTCCTATGCATGGCCTTGAAATAAAAAGTCCAGGGTGCACTACCCCGAATGACACCACTTCAAGGTACTACCTTGTTCCTCTTTGTCGAACTTGACACAGTCCAACTTTGGAAACCTATAATGAATGTTATTTCACCAGCATACCAGTAAAGCTAAGTAGGGCTCTCCTTTGAGTTTGAATTACATTTTTTTAAAAAATCCCAAACTTCTTTTCTTCCTCAGCATTGAGACGAAATGTTTTCACTTATCTCTTTCCCTTGAAAACAATGTGGAGGTCCTTGTACTCAGGGGTCCTCTTAGGAAGATGGACTTCAGCAAGTTCTACTTTAAAAGTAAAGCTGTGGAGTTCCAGAAAGGAGCATGCCACAGTACGTTTCCCCCCATCATCACTCCACAGCGACAAGACTCCTGCAGCCAAACAGGACAAGTGGGAAGTGTCACCAAGGCCACTCAACAGGTCCTTGGAAAATCTGGAAGGAACACTCCAGAAAGATGGGTGTTTCTTCAGACTGGATGACACCCATGAACAATCAAGTGCCTGTCTACAGCTTCCTTTAACAACGGTTATTTAACATTTTGGCTTTTAAATTGCAGAAAATATATTCTTACACAGGTCCCCTTACATTTCAACTTAACATTGACAGGGAAACAGCAGCTGGGGCATGACCCGCGGGGCGCAGGGCTGGCCCCGGGGAACGTGGGTCCCACTGGTTTGCTCACAGTCTTCTCTGCCTCACTCACTCCAGCGATTTCTGATCTGTGTGGCAGAGCTGGATTCGTGTACAGTTCCGGTTACAGAGGAAAGGGGTGCTTTGGGTTCTTTCTGTACATACATATATGTTCTTCCTTCTGAGGGGACGCGAGCTTCTTGAGATTACAGCACGCATATGTAACGCTTTTCACATGGAGCCTACCAACTTATAAGTAAGTATTAAAAACAAGAAGAGCCTAATGATCCTGGCTACTGGGGGAATTCAGTGTTCTCATGACCTGAAATGTCAGCTATCTGACAGTTTAATATCATGGCAAGGACCCAGCTGGCCAACGCTCTCACCCCATCCCTGCTGCCACTTAGAGCTCCGCGAATGCAGACAAGTCACAAAGTCTTCAGAGATCCATTTCCTCACTTCTTAATTGCTAACTTCTCAGGTTTATTGTGAGAATCTGACAATGTGCTTTTTAAATTGGACAGTCCTATAAAGTATTACATCTATCCATTGGAGCATCTGCAGAAAACATGATGGTATTTTTTTATGTCTTAGTTAACACAACAGAATACATATAATTCAGTATTCTTTATAATAATACACGCTTATTGAAGAGAGCACTCATTTGAACTCTTAATTCAACTCAGTAAATATCAACTTGAGCCATCACTGTGGAGATAGAATTCACAAGTCAGATGCTTCGTCATAATCTAAGGAAGGTGATAAGTCCATTTACCACCACCCATTTATTCGGGAAATATTGACTGAATTCCTACTGGGTAGGAGGCACTGCACTGGGCCCTTTCCCACAGTATGGAAAACCCCTGTCCCGTGACTGCCAGGAGCCTGTGTTCTCATCAGAAAGACAGAGTGGTGTTTTTTTAAGCGGCCAATGACTCCTGTCCAGTAGTACGCATGTGCTCTGACAGAAGCACGCAGAGTTTGACAGTGGGGTGGGAGGGAGCATGGGAGACGGGAAGAGAGCACTAACATATGATCCTACAACCTGACCAGAAGCTCAGGATCAGACTTACGCTACATTTCTGACCAACCTACTTCTTTCTCCTTAGTTTCTAGATGTGTAAAATGGGAGCAAAATAATCTTTTCTTCCTCATAAGACTTTCATGTGGACTAAATTATGCAACGCAGAGAAAGCTTTCACACTGCACCTGACACGTGGTAAATGCATAATAAATGTTAAATTACTGTTAACACACCTGTGCCCCACCTGTGTTATCTCTGCTTGAGTGCCTAGTACAAGGTTATATACATAACACGGTCTCTGAAAAGTCTTAGTTACAACCTCACAGGGTCATTACTATAATGTTCATATAAAGAGTTATCATTATAAACATGTGACCCAACAACATAATAGTGAACATGTAATTTTTGTTTACTAAATTAGCACTATCTACTTGTTTCCTTAGTCTTTTGCCTTTTTCTTCTAAAAGCAGACTGTATAAATAAATAAATCAGAAACAAAGTATACACATCCATGATACATCAGTTGATTGAGAGTTTTAATTAATGGAATCTGACTTAATCCAGATCAGTCTATCTATGAACGATGATATCAGTATGTATTTTTATTTTTATAAGTGCACATGTACTTTTTGGTACTTTCCATCACACTTAAGTTAGTAAAAAATTACTTCTATCTTGTAGACTCTTGCGAGATAATTGAAGGATTCTATTTGTACAAACGAAAAAAAATGAAGATTTAAAGAAACTACTTGGCTAAAGTGAGTGATTCACTTGAAGAAAAGATGAGGTATAAATTTGGGAAAATATAATGAAATATATTTTTTATTTTCTTCAAATAATTAGCCAAATGAGATTATAAATGTCTTGATTTTAAAACTTTGAGAGGTTATTTGATTTTCTTAAAGGACATTCTGAATTCTTTATGTTGATATCATTTTAGACATATAAATGATTCAGTTAGTTATACAAACCATAAAACATACATCTAATTTTTAAAAGGGTCCAAAGAATTGGCCAGTTCCTTATTTTTATGGCAAGTAAAAACTAGGCACTCAATTTCGCTTTGTTCTCTGTATGCATCTATTCTTCTTTTGTGTTGAGATATAATTGACATAGATCACTGTTTTATTTTTAGGTGTGCAGCATGATTTGATACATGTATGTGCTGCAAAAGGATGACCCTATAAGTGAACATCCGTTACCTCACATAGTACAATTTCTTTTCTTGTGATGAGAACTTTTAAGATTGCTCTCAGCAACATTCAAATATCTGATACAGTATTGTCAGCTTTAGTCACCATGTAGCACATTCATTCCAGAGTTAATTCAACCAGCTTTATTTTTTGCTTTAGTCTCTCTCTTCTTTCCCTCTTCCTTCCTCTGTCTTCCCCTTCTTCCCTCTCTCCTTTCTTTCTTTCTTTCCTTCCTTCCTTCCTTCCTTCCTTCCTTCCTTCCTTCCTTCCTTCCTTCCTTCCTTCTTTCTTTCTTTCTTTCTTTTCCTTTTCTTTCTTTTTCTTTTTCTTTTTTTTTCTTTACATGGCCAAGGACCAGGAACTTTCCTAAGTGCTGGCAAAGAAACAGTGAATGAAGGGGACACGGCTCCTTCCTCCGAAAGCTTAGACTCTTCCATGGAAAACTGTTAATTAAACAAGAGTGTGTATTGCACCATTGTAAGTGCCACCATCCGGCAAGCGGAGGACACGAGTGCACTGCTGTGGGAAGGGCCTTAGTTCAGAACAAGAGAGAGCTCATCACCCAAGTCTTTCAAAGTTGCTTTACGTTTTACTATGTATGGATTTATGTGAAGTATATAAATGCGAAACACAACACAGTCAAACTTTGCCTCACAGGATCCCAGGGTAACGGGGTTTAAGCGTTTTGGTTCACTCCAATAAACAGGCTAACCCTCTTCACCGACACGTATACATAAGAAATCAATAAAGAAAAAACACTTTTTCTACCTGTGTGGGAGCGTTTTGAGTGATGTCTAATTTTACTAAAGAAATGTCTGTCACTGCGAACATTTGGATGTTTTTGGAACTGGTCCGTATTTTCAAGTCTCAAAGTATCAGCTATGACCTAACAGGACCTATACCATCTGTTTTTTCTTGCTTGGAGAAGCTTTTTAAAGATGACTGGAGGACATATTTTAAATGTATTTCTTCCCACACAGACTTCTGTGCAGGTTGGCAGGCTTTCTCAAAGATCAACACATCTGACTTCATAAGGGTTCTTTCCTGCAGTGTAATCACAGATGACTGTTTTCCAAATGCTTTTTAGAAGTTTTGATCCTGACCAATTAGCTAATAAATCCCTACATGGACTGATTAGTTCTGTACAAATAAACCTCTTGCCATAAAACCTCAACACTTCTTAAAGGTAACACGTCAACTATTGCCACCCATTCCAATTTACTGCGCTGACTTGCCTTCTGGGAGAATGGCAGCGCGCCAGGCAGGAATACCTAAGTTTGTTTGAAAGCTCACCCTGGTTGCCTAGCAAACCCCTACCCTGGGAGCCAGGCAGCCTGGCCTCTGCAGACCGTGGGCACCCTGCACGCACCCTCCACCTGCCAGGATGAGAAGGTTCAAGAAGATTCACAAATGCTCTTTTAATAAGAGAATACTTTATTCATTTCTGTAATCAACCCATGTATTTACTACAGCGCCTTATAAAGGTAAAAACGGGAGGGAAGTTTAATATTTCTAGATCAGTGTAGTGTCCTGACCAATTCCTATGTAACACCAGTACATCCCATGCCAGCAGGTTGCTTTTTCCAAGATTTATAGCACAGCTAACTCTCCCCAGAATCCAAATTGCATCTATAGCACATACAATGTCTGACAATTAAGTTCACGAACTTGTTTGTACAATGTTGTTAACTTTTTTTTATATCAGAGGGATTATTCATTATGATTTGTACCAACCAGACAAACAGTTAACCAAGCTTACTATTTGGAAGTGCTGAAAAAATTGTGTGAAAAAGTTAGACGACCTGAACTTTTCGCCAACAATTCATGGCTCTTGCATCACGACAATGCACCAGCTCACACGGCACTGTCTGTGAGGGAGTTTTTAGCCAGTAAACAAATAACTGTATTGGAACACCCTCCCTACTCACCTGATCAGGCCCCCAATGACTTCTTTCTTTACCTGAAGATAAAGGAAATAGTGAAAGGAAGACATTTTGATGACATTCAGGACATTGACAGTAATACGACGACAGCTCTGATGGCCATTCCAGAAAGAGTTCCAAAATTGCTTTGAAAGGTGGTCTAGGCACTGGTGTCAGTGCATAGCTTCCCAAGGGGAGGACTTCGAAGGTGACTGTAGTGACATTCAGCAATGAGGTATGTTGCACTTTTTCTAGGATGAGTTCACGAACAATTGTCAGAGCTCGTATATATACAAATAACTAATAGCGGTTACTACGTATCAGTAGCAGCAACAGCCTGTGCAAACTCTCAGTCATCCATTATTTTCCAAAATTCTGTTACAGTTGTAACTTGTCAGTGATTTTTAGGAAGCAAACAATCTCTACAATAACACCATTGACATTGCCAGAACCCTGGCCGCGTGGTCACTAGGACGCAGGTGTGAGTCTCCTTCCCGGAGGCGGGCACAGTCCTGGCCTGTGGGTCACTGGGGTGTGCCACTCCAAAGACATGAGAAATACTTTCATCGGACAATTCTTTTTTTCCATCAAAGAGGGCTGGTGTTTTAAACCTAAAAGACTTCTATCTCTGTCTCTGTCTTTCTTTCTCTCCCTCTCCCTCTCCCTCTCTCTCCCCAGGCCTGGAGGCAGCATGGTAACTATGGTAACGGAAGAAATCCTTGTCTGAGAGGCAGGGCGCTTGACTCAGCTCAGACATCTCCTCGTTGTATAGCTTCGCACAATTCACTTTACTTTTACCCCTGGGCCCCAGTTTCCTCACCTGTAAAAGGACAGGATTCATGAAGGCGATTATTAGGGCCTGTTCTGATTGCAACATCGTATGACTTATCAGTAATATAAATGGAAGAGAATCCAGCATCCACTTGAGTTAGGGAAATGAGAGTAAATATCTAAATAATGTCAAATTTCAGGTTTTTTGAAATGCAGAGAATATCTTTGGCAGGAGTTGTTCTGGCTCCTCTGCCAGCACCTGCTGGGTCCGTGCAGCAAGGCTGCTCTGTGCACACCAGTGACACGGGACCGAGAGACGAGTGACACAGGACACAAAACCTTGGTGAAGGTTTTGGTTTCACGGAGAAGGGAAGATGGAGGAGGCTCCAAGGAGACAGGGAATGACAGAGGCCAGCTGCGAGTCGGCCTCTCAAACCCAGGTCTGTGTCAGTGGAGGGGAGCCAGGGCCGTCAGCATCCACAGCTAACACAGCCCCCAGGGAGAGGGGCGTGTTCACTCCGGGACAGAAGCGCAGGCGGAGGGGACCACCCACGCCCCGTGGGCTCCAGCTGACTCAGGAGAGCTGGAAGACCCATCCTGGCTCCTCCAGTGAAAAGCACATCTGACTAATAGTAGTAATCTACTTTTACTACATTTCATAACTTACAGTTTTATAATTTTTATTACACCTTTTAATAATGTGACTAGTAACTGACTGTGCTTCTCTGCCTTGGTTGCTAGAAAGGTTGGAGACCGAGCTGCTGCCTGGCTCCCTGGCTGCCTGGCTCCCTGGCTCCCTGGCTGCCTGGCTGCCTGGCTCCCTGGCTGGCTGCATACTATTGAACAGGTCTGCCCCGCACCACCCCATGGGCACTCCATTCCCTGTTGAGTAGGTGCCAGCGCCAGTCCATCGGGGCAGAGAAACACTCCTTTGAGCCCGCTTGCCATTCTTTCCTGCCTCCTACTGAGCACCTGAACCTTTCCCTGCGTGGCCCAAACATTCCTGACCACGACCCACCCTCAGCCCGACGCAGCTGCCACAATTCATGTCCTCACTGTATGCCACGATGCAATAGCTTCTCTGCAGCTCCAGGCATGCATGAAAAAGCAGAAGGCTTTCTCCTCTCCGGGAGGCTCAAGAGTGACGTGAATGAGTGTCACTCTCACGGATGCTTTCAATAGCTCCTTAGCACAGGCTCACAGGACAAAACACAAGACCTGTTCCACAGCTTCTGAGCCCTTCCTGACCCGCCTGCTTCTGCAGCTCACCCCTGCACCCTAGCTCTGCTCTCCACTCATACCGAGGGGCCTGGAGCCCCACCCACACACCACACCGCGCCCTGCCTCCTGCCACCGCAATACGGTTCCATCTCTCCAACTGTCCTGCTCCTTGTCTGCCTGCTGAAAATCTACCTCCCTCTCCCCTGCGAGATGGTACACATTTTGGAGGCAGGATCTCTGCAATTTAGCTTTGTTTTCCTGGCACCTGGCAAACATCTTGGCCCTTCTTAGATGTTTAAAAAATGTTTTGGAAGTTCCAAACAAAGTTGAGAATGTGTCCTATTGAAACGCCAGATCACTGCCTCCACAGCGGGCTGCCTGTATTGGGACCCAAACCTGGCTGTGCAGGGCGGTGGCCCCTCACACCCCACCCACAAGTTCCTGGACAAAGGAGTACGTCTCTTCCTTATCCGTAAGACAGCTCGCATCTCCTTTTCCTTGGAATACAGTGGAGACAGATTCAAACTGACCCAGTGGTTCTGACAACACTCGAATACAGCTGCATCCACGAGCCCTCTTAGGGTTAGGCTTTCATGAGCTGGAAAGTAACACCCATTGCTCGTGGAAAGCCGTGGAGCTGATGGTATTTAGGAGTCTGTCCTCCCTGAACAGCCTTAAAGGACAAGAAAGAAGGACCCAGATCACAAACCCTGAGATGGAGGTGATGACAATAAACTATGATGAGCAAAAAATGCAATGACTGGGGTGGGACTGAGGTAGAAAAGAATATCAAGGTAGCATTTGCAAGTCGGCTGGGCTTTCATAGCCGACAGCCACGTGCTGTGAGGATGACATGCTACGGGCTGGGGCGTCTAGAGAGCAAAGCCTGCCCAAGGCGTCAGACGCTAGCGAGGCCAGGTAATGAAACGAGCCCCTTGGGTTCTCTTGCTATGTCAGGAAAATCCCAATGCACCCACACACATTTTCTGAGTTACCGTGGCACCGAAATGACCACACTCTTCAACCTTTGTGCCCTTCACAATGTTAATTAGATTACGGACAGAGATGCTAGCAAAGCACTGCATCTCGCCCCGGATGAAGGGAACAGTCAGCCCGGGACACAGCCCGTGTAAGCAGGAAAATCAGTTATTGGGTCACGACAGCCGTGAAACTTGTGTAATCCATGTCATTGCCTTGGACAGCAATCTGCAACATAGTTTTCCAAAATCCAGGGATACGTTAGCTACTCAACTCCAATGCACAATATTTGGGCTTTTGCAGCTGAGAGACTGACAGAAATAGGATTGGCGAGAAGCCGCTCCGTTGCCTGGAGAGGGGCCCAGAGGAAACCCTCCCTGTAAAACAGTGGAGACGTCAGCAGCACCGACCGCCCAGCTTCCAAGTACTGAGAGTTAGTTACTTGGTGGGAAGAGGCGTGATCAGAAATGAAGTTTCTCCATATCTTTCTGGAGATTCTTCGGCTCTTCAGCATGTCTGCACAGAGGGGGTGTGCCAGACATCTCAGGGTCAGGGCTGACTTCCTGTCAAGTGCCCAAGAAAGTGGGCATGGACCATGGACGGACAGGGGCGGGAGGACATGCCAGCAGGCTCCGCCCACCCAAGAACACTGACCAAGGTCCTGGCCGTTTCTGCCGCAAATCCACTGTTGGCCATGCACAGTGTTGCCATGTTGCCAGCATGTAGGTTGCACGTTTAGGGATGTGTTTCCACCCTCTTTAGAGCCGGGGATTACAAAGGCTGAACTCAGAATGCCATGGCTGTGTTCCATCTTGGTGGTAACACCTAAGAGGCAATGCCCGATGAAAAGTTTCCATATTTCTCATTAGAGTCAGGCCACAAGCCCTGCTTCTGCCAGCTCTAGGCCCCCGCGTCCAGGAAAAATGGACAAAGGTTTCCGGCAGACCTCACAGTCCTGAGTGAGGTGTACTTGTAACAGCAGGGGCTGCCTGACAAACGTGTGCGGCTCTGCAGGGATCCGTGGGTCGGTCCCTAACCCCTGGGGAACGCTGCACGAAGCCCTGGGCACTGCTTTCACATTCAGATTTTTGATTTACTGACAGATGTGTAAAATGTGATGTATGTAGACAGCTCCTGTCAACTGCATGTGCAATGAAACCCAAATTACAGAGACGTGCAAATGCTTCCAGCTGAGATCAGCGTTAATTGAAACTTAGAATAACAATCCCCTCAAGACTCTCTGCAAAAACTTGTTGCCACATGAACTCAGGGTTTGTTTTTCTTGTTTTTGTTTTTTCTAGTGTACCCTGTTGAGATGTCTGTCCTTTCCTCATGCGTAAGTGAGGTTCCAGAAGCTAAGGAGGGGTGCACGAAGATCACAGAGCTGTGAAGAGCTGGCACCTTCTCCCTGAGGTCTGCAGGCTGCACTTAACAGACGGATCTGTATTCTAGAAGGGGTGACACTGTCAGGTATGGTCTCACTTGCATTTAGAGCTAGGAAGCAACCTCCAACGTCAATGTTGGGGCTCTTAGACTGTGTATTACATGTGACATTTGGTGAAAACACCAATATTCTGCCACCATGCTGAGTGTATGCAGAGAAGACTTTTTTGTTTTTTCCAAAATACATGCAAGGAACCTGGATATTACAGTTCCTTTATTATATAGCCAGCAAATTTGTTGTTTTATTTAAAAGATTTTCTTTGTGCTATTAGCACAGATGTATAATTAAAGATGCACAGATCAGGCCAGCCAGTCCAAATGTGCTCAAACTATGCAATACGAATGAAACTTCTAGTAAAAACGCTCTCGTTACTTCTGGCAGGCTGAGCTTATTAGCTGTCTGAGATCCTTTATATAATGTACTTATTACAGGACACTTTTCCTTTGAGTTCAAACTGTACGATAACACGATGTCTGTCTATTCTATTGTCATGGCAGCCTTACAATCACAACTAACAGAAATCAAAAAATGCCTGGAGTTCATGGACCGGAAAAGGCTGTTAACCCTCTTTAGTTTCATAAATAAATATGGGATGTGTCTCTTTGTATGAATATGTAGGTGGACAGAGTTAAGAGAAAAACCCATTTGACTACCTTGCAGGCTAGAAAGCAAACCGTTGGACCTTCGCCGGGGAATTCTTTTGAGGGACAAAGTCAGGAGCCCCACAAGTGCAGCATGGTTTTCCTTCCAGAAGGGGTTGTCCACCTGGCCATCTGGAGTGGAAAGCCAATCTTTTTTTCTCTAAAACTGCAGGACTGCTTGAGGGCACAAGACAGTCCTATCCATGAGCAGACAGGTGTGTCTACTTCAGACAGCAGTATCTGGTGAGGCTGTGACCATTAGCACTAGGAGCAAAAAGCATCTGACGGTAACAAATCTGCACGTGGGAACCAGAAATGCTCAGTGATCGAAACCTACACTGAAGTACAGACACCATTCCCGCGGGAGTTGGCCTGTGTCCTTCACTCCTTCCTCATTTGTTTCACCATCTATAGCATATGCTGGACACTAAAGGACACGGTGATGACTAGGACAGTCCCCAGCCACTCACAGAGAATTGTGAAGCAACGTGTTAAGTGACAAAGACATGGGTACGGTACTGTGAAAACACTGAGATGAGGCGATCACTCGGGGCCAAGACAGGCTACCTGGGGATGTGACAGAAGCCAGCCAGGTGGAGAAGGGACAGAACTGCACACTGAGGGAGGAAGAAGAAAACTGAAGACGAGATGGCTGTAAAAAGAATATATGAAAATAAATAAATGAACACACACACACACACACACACACACACACACATCACATGAACAGTAAGTACAAGCAATTGATGTCACTGGAGTTTAAATCGCAAGTAGTAAAAATAAAAGGTACGTAAGTGTGGAGACTTAGACAGAGCATCCCTGATAAAAGATCTCCTTTCCCAAGTGAAAGGGCTGCCTTTAGTCTGGAAGGGCAAGAGGCACGGGCCAATCTGTGTTTTAGATACAGCAGCCCGGCAGCTGTGAGAGGACAGACATGCAGGTGAGAGACGGAGGCGTGGGCACCATAAACAGAATGAGGGGAGCAGAACCCCCAGAATGCAATCACCTGCCAGGGACAGTGTGTGCCGCGGGCTGCCCATGAAACCTACCAACCGGAACAACACCTGAAGGCTAGGTAAGAACTTGGTGGATCGTAACAACACTCTCCCTGGCCAGAGGACAGTGTTCTGGACGTGGCCAGGGTACCCACCTTCTGCCTGATTAGTCCATGATTGGATCGATGTCCAAAAAAGAAATGGTTTTCTATGTAAAAATATTCATTTGAAGGTTTAAATTGTTCCAGTGTACACTTTCCATAAAGTTGGAGTATGAAAACCATCTTTCTTTTTCTATCACATTAAAATACAAGTTTTTTTTTTATTTTTAACTGTTTTTAATTTAATTAAATTATCATTATTATTATTTATTAAGGAGGGCACAGCTCACCGTGGCCCATGCGGGGATCGAACCGGCAACCTTGGTGTTATTAGCACCACACTCTAACCAACTGAGCTAACTGGCCACTCCATAAAATACAAGGTTTTTGATGGTTATTAATACTTTGCAGTTTAGAAAGAGAGAAAGCCTATGGAAGCAGTTGACTTTCTTCGTTCCATCAGGGGTTCTTCTGTTCTCAGAGCCCATGGTCTAAGATGGAACAAGCACTCAGTGGTGAGCCCTTGGCAGGTGTGCCCTCGGCAGGTGCCACGTGTTGTCATCTCTGCTGCAACGTGTGCGAAGCAGGATCGCTGAGACCAAAGTTGTTTTCATGACATGGGTGATCTCAGCCACTCCGATGGCGTCACCCTCCCGCTGCACGCACATGCATCCTGAGCCCTTGCCTTCCCCCTGCGCGCGGTCCTTCCCCTCCACTGCCACGCAGGCACTGTGGGGCCTGCAGGAACCTCACGCTCCGAGCGCACGGAAGCAAACTTGTTACCATTCCTGTGTACGTGCGCCTTCTCCTACAATCACTGTCTTCAAGAATGACACAAAAATGTGCTCAATAACCCAAGTCATCTCAGATTCCCCTTTCTCCTTGTCCACCTCCCACATCCCTTCAACCACCTTATCGCACAGAATCTGAGTATTTCCATCAAAGGCATCTGTCTCCCTCTTTCTACCCGTCATCCCTGTTCCCCCTACAGGACAGCACCCCTGTAACTGCTCTCCCAGCATGCCGTCCCTATCCAACCATGACTCTCTCCATGGGTTCATCATAATGATTGCTTCAATGTGTAAAACGTTTTACTGGCTCCCCACTGCTTGTATACAGTTCTGACTTCTTAGGGGCCATGACGTGGCTCTGCTAAGTCCCCAAGGTATGTTGTGTCTGCTGCTCTGCACCCTCAGCCTCACCCACACCGTTACACACCACACCCCCAGGCTCTGGCTAGAACAAACTCCTGCTCCCAGAGGCTCCTCACAGGCCATGCTGGTTTACACCTGACGCCGTCCGCAGGCACTTCCTGTGACCCTCTGCTCCATCCTGACAGATTCTGTCTTGTATTTCAGCTTCAGCTTACGTGTTCCGTCTTCTGGAAGAAGTGCTGACCGTCCCTGCCCATCCCCGACAGCGTCTTCTGCAGTCACGTCACACAGTCTTACTACACTGAGCGCAGCTCATGTCCGACTCCCTCCACAACAATGTAAGCTTTCTGGAGAGATGAACCTTATTTAACATTCGTCTCTGCATCCTTCAGCCTCGTTTGATTCATGACGAGCCCTTCCCTGATGTTTATTGATATCAAAACAGTTTAAAAATTGATATTGAGATGAATATATTTTTCTCTTTTCATTTAATTACTTCAGTATATAAAAGTAGCCAAAATATGAGGGGAAAAATGCCAAGTACAGTGATTGCAAAGAGATTCTGGCTCAAAGTCCAACTTTAATCAATTGCAAATGGCGACGGGGCACAAGCTTGAGGGCCCTGGAGGCCAAGTCAGGCTCCGGAGACGAAGAGGAAAGGTCCGCTGTCGGCACTGCTCTCCCTCCCTCAGGGTTATGTACGCAATGCTGAATGAGTATTCAATAGGCATTTTTCAAGTGTTCACCGTGTGCACATGAGCAGGCAGTGTCTGCATTTTCAAAGAATAGCTTCCTTCGCACTGGGCACCTGGGCTCAGACTGGCAAACGGCACTTGTGCTTGATATCGCAGTTCAGTTCTTAATATGCAGAATTAATACTTAATTCTTCAATAGCCCTCATTCTAGCTGTGCAGTCTGTACAATCATATTCTTTTACATCATTTGATGGACTTGGGAACCTCAAATAGTCATTGCATTGCCTTTAAAATACCTAAATAAGAATCAAATGATCACCACCTAATATAATTACATTTGTCATGTCCTTTGGAAAATACAAAAAGTAGATATACTGAGTTAAAAAAGCAAATGCAAACTTTATTTCAATGTCTGGATTGTATTTTGTTAAAACTTATTTTATCTACAAAGTCGATTGAAGAAAATGCAACCCCTAAAACGCCCTTTGAAAACTGCTTCTCTTGCTCCACAGGGTCTGCCGCGTTATAATCCTATCTGAACTCTATATGCTGTAGTGTGCTCTGCCGTGACTCATAGGACAGCTATTCCCACTTTGTAGCCAGTTCTCCAGAGAAGCAAAGGAAAAAAGAAACAACTGCCTTTTAAGGAAATCAAACCTGTTTCTGGCGATAAACCTCTTTCCATTTCTATCTGAACATGCTCTCAGCAACGGAAGAAGAGAAAACTACAGAATACATGACCTGTGGGACACACCACCCAGCCAAACACATCTGTAGGTTTGTTTAATGTTCTTCCTGTACCGTAATCTATGATATATAAACACATGACATAAACATACGCACCTGGGCACGAGGGAAATGGTAAAATAAAGGACATTGCTTTTTCTGCAAACAGTAAAACATCTGGTTGCAATTTGGAATTATATTTTGGCTACTTTGATAAAGCAATTTGTTTTTAAAAGTAAAAAAACTAGAACTTGCAGTTTCTAGGGAACTTATAAGACATGGGATTTGTATTGCAAAGAATTCATTTAAAAAGCTGAATGGGAAAGACTGTTAAAAATAGGGTCATGCAGCAGACACCATTCAATTAATCTCCTCTCTGCCTAACTCAACAACTTGATGGGAAAACTGTCACTTGTGTTTGCACTTCTTTGTAACTCTTCTCATTTTCTGAATTTGAAAAGTGATAGAATGTAAAACTCTAATATATGGTGGCTGGATATTTAGCTATTTTTCTAAATGTTTGCAATTGTTTTATTCTTCCTACATTACACCAAACTACTTCTCCCACTCATCTTCTTTGGCAGTGTCTTGGGATGGACAACAACAAGAAGACTCCTGGCACAACGAAATTCTTCTTTTAAAACCACAAGTGATTGATGTTTACCCAGTGACACAATCATTCTTACAGATTAAAAACTTTTATCAGTGTTGCTACTTGAAAGTCATATCTAATAAGGGCCACCCATATACACATGCGCACATATCTACATACTATAAAACCAAGTTTTGTTTTTGACTAAATTCTTTCCTTCTTCTCTTATCTGAACAACAGAGCTACAGCTGAAGGATTGAAAGATGAAAACACTCAATTTCCGTCTCTTAAGGAACACCACGCTGCTACCATTTTCAGTCAGGGAACTGTATTGGGTGAATTCTCTGAATCTGAGGTTTTTCTTTTGTTTTTAATCAAATTACTTTTAACCTTCAAGATGATTAAAACAAAATTTTTGAAAGCAGCAGAAATGCTCTGGAATTTAAAAAACAGCATCATCTAAGAAAAAGAAAAAGGTTTACTGTAAGATATATATCGGGTAAAACATCTTAGAGAAAATATTTTAAAGGAAAAACTCAAGATTTTATAAGAAATATAACTGTATTTTAGACCTTCATACAGGTAAAAGATTTCTCTAACAAGAGCCAACATTAACTATAATGCAAAAGAAAAAAGTTGGTAAGTTTGACTATGTTCAAATTGTTCATCCATAGAAATATTGAATAACACAAAAAGACAGGTTATAAAATTGGCAGCGCATTCACTGGCCATGCAATTGACAAAGTTTAATATGAAGAGTAAGCAAAGGACTTGTGCTAGTCACTGTGAAGAACACAAACCAACTCATAGAAAAATATTCTAAAGGTTGAAATGGGCAATTTTTGGAGGAGAAAACACATATGAAGCGACAGCTTACCTGGGGGTCAGGGAAATAGAAATCAGGACCACAAGGAGATATTACCAGCAGAACTGGCCACAACTAAAAAGTCTAATCCTATCGAGTGCTGGACAGAGATGTGGCGCCACACGCGATGCCTCGTCTCACATGGCTGGTGGAATTGGAAAACCGCGCATGGATCGGAACGGGTTTGGCATTTTCTCCTGAACCTGCCCCCCCCCCACAAAGCTTCGGTCCAGCAATCCCACCTCCCACCTCCCCATGACTGGAAGAAGCCCCGCCCACGAGCAGCGGAGGGCAGGTCCCAGCCATGCTGTTCACACCACCGCCCACCCGGAATAACCCACGTGCCCGGCGACAGGAAGATGGGGCACAAACCATGGGACACTCACACGTGGAATAGCACCCTCCAAACCTACCAGAGCTGCACCAGATAGCTGTGTCCTAACAAGTATGCCTCAGGTGGAAGAAAAAGTCTCCCAGGACCTCTCAAAGCATGGCACCCTTTTTATCAAGTTAGACACAACGGAAATACAAACGCCTGTTTCTGAAGAATGCATAAATATTCAACAAAACTCTACAGAAAGAAAGGCACGCGGTGATGAATACAGAATTGAGGACGCTAGTTATTCAGGTCGGGAGGGGAAGGGTGACATACTGGGGTGCGGGGCCCCATAATGTCAGATGGAGGCTATTGTTTTAGTTTTTGTTTAGGGAGTGGGGTCATGTATGCTTATGAGGTTATTAAGTATAACTCAGGAAATGTGCCATGAATAAAGGAATATAATTATTCCAACTCTGTCCCCTGTTGTCCAAAGTCAGAACGCAAAAAACAGCAGTCGGTGGTTGAAATGCTTTAGAAGGCGTTCAGTTAACGATCTGATTTGTTTTTCCGTTCTTTTATAGGACTTACTAACATCTAAGCATCGACACAGTGAACACTAAGTTCAAGGATTTCGTCCCGGCCAACTGCCCTGATTGCGCTGTACGAGTGACTGACGGCTTTGCTTCAGTCTCCCTCTGCCCTTCCAGCACTCTGAGAAACACTTCCCTGGACCATCTTTCCCTCGGGGGACGCCATCTGCACCCTTCCTGATGGCTGCCAGTCGCAGCCCCTGTGCTCGCGTTCCTTCACAGTCCAACCTTAAATAGAACTGCCGCTGCCGTGTCCTGGGCTCCCCTCTAACCGCCACCTGCTTCCCAGCCAATCTCTGGCTTCCCTCCTGCCACTCCACTGATGGGAGATCACCGAAAACCTACCACTGTGTGCTCCTACCCTCCTCCTCGAGTCCCGAAATACCGGTCACCGGGAACCCACTCCTTGAAACATTCTCCTCTCTTAACGCACACTCCACACACTTAGGCTCTTTCTAGCTCTCTGGGGACCTCCTGTAACTTCCTCCATCGGCTGCTCTTTCTGTCCGTACTTTACACGCTGGTCTTCCCCAAGGGTCTGTGCTCCGGCCTGAGTCTTGCTTCCTGTATTGCAGCAGTTACCCCCCGATAGCCTGAGCCCAGGCTGGTCCTCTTGACTCTTCATTACGTAGCTCTTCTGTACGTCCCATAGATAACTCAGATTCAATTTATTTAAAATTAAATTTGGTTTCTTCTCACCCTAACTGCTCCTCATATCTGTTCCTCTAATGCAACATTTCAACAAATGCCACATCCATCCTCCAAATTACTGTTCACTCCCCTCTAGTCTTGTCATCCACATCCTGTGTCTCTCATTTGTCTCTTCTTTTTCAGCCCAGCGGGATTAGCCTAGTCTCATGATTAGTCACTGGAGGATGCTAATCTAATATCCCCCATCCGCCCAGCTCCACCTTTCAGTCCACCGCCACACCGCCATCAGTCAGCTCGCTAAGTAAGCCCCAGATGATGCCACCCGCTCCTTGAAAATCTTCAAGGAGAATCTGAGAAAGTCTGTAACCAGTAAGACGATGAGTGTGAGAGGAAGAAGGTAGTGACGTTTAATCTCGGCTTTTTCTCACCTTCTGAGTGAATAACGCGATTCTAAACCTTAGCACCTTCTAACTGTTGCCGTGGCGGTGAGACGGCAAGGTCTTCATCACGGCAAGGCCTCTCTCACAGAGTTTTCCTTTCAGTCTGACACAGACACTTCATGCAAACTACGGAAAACGAGTATAGAGTTCCCCATGTTATCACAGAGACATGCCAACGAGCCTTTATCCTGCACAAAACAATACAAGAAAAAAGGCTCAGGCATCAAAGAGGGCCGCTGTGAATCCTGTCTGATTGAAACTCCCTGACATTTACCCAATACCCATGAAAGAGACCCTATAGCACCAACTGAACGACTTCTCAGCAGTCTGGTGTCTGCCGACCGCTTGCTGTTCAGGGGATACACCTCGCTCTGCAGGCCTGTGTCCTTCCTGAATGTACCTCCCCACCCCCCCAGGCCTGCAATGGCTTTGTCCAATTCAGGTCCAGTTTGAACGGTGACTCCTCTGTGTTGCTCCCTGATGCCACTAGGCAGATTCGCTTACTCATGATTTTTATTTTAAACACTTTATCTGCTCCTCTCCTTAAAGCCTTGTCACGTGGCATAGTAGTTATGAATCTGCCTTTTCCCTGGAGATTTGTTTCTTAAGAGCAAGGACCGTATCTTCTTCACCCCAGCATCCAGCATGGTTGTGGGAAGATCAGAAATCAACTTGATCTTTGTCTCTGGTACCTGGCACAACACTTCTAAGCCCGTGGAGTTTGCTAAGTGATCGGGTGTCTTCTGTTACTCCCAAGGAGCCTTTCTGACACTTCTGAGTTTCTGCTAATGAGGTGACTTAGGGTGGGCCACCTGAGGATGGGGCTGGTGAGCAGGGAGACCCCAGAGGGGGGACCTTTCAGTCCCACCCACTGACCTCTTGGCAAGGGAAGGGGAAGGGGGGCTGCAGATTACGCTCTATAAAAACTCTTCAACAATGAGATCCCAGGTCTGTACATGAACCCACAAAACTGGGAGGGTGGGACCCCAGTTCCACGGGGACAGAAGCGCCTGTGCTCAGGACTCTTCTTGAGTCACCCCATGTACCTCCTCATCTGGCTGTTCATCTGTACCCTTTATCATATCTTTTATGATAAACTGGTAAACGTAAGTAAATATTTCTGAGTTCTGTGACCACTCTAACAAAGGAATGGAACTCAAGGAGGGGTCTTAGAAACCTTCAGTTTACAGCCAGCAGGTCAGAAGCACCGGTAACAATTTGGATTTGTGACTGGCATCTGGAAAGGGGACAATCTTATGGGACTGAGCCCTTACCCTGTGGGATCTGATGCCATCTCCAGGTAGGTAGGATCAGAATTAAGCTAAATTGTAAGCCTCGTCAGTGGCTGCTGAGATTTGGAAAAAATGCTTAGTGGTATTGGAAAAACCATCAGAGTAGTGCTTTCCACAAAGTGAGTGGTGAATAAGCTTATCTAACTAAAATGAATATCAGAAGCTGATGTTAAAAATTAGGTGGAATCCATCAATCTAGGAAGCATGGTTGATGTTCCCCTGAAATCGCTCCCCTAATGGCTATGGACCCAACTTGGAAAATTACATGAAAAAAAAAAAATCTTAACAATGAAGTTGAAGCTATAAACATAAATAATAACCACGTGTTTAGCTAAACGTTTTCCTCACTAATGATGCCTAAGATTATTTTATAACTGCTGAGTCTTTGTTACTTAATAGTGAGCTCAGCCAACTTAAAACCCTAAAGTCTTATTTTTCTGAACTACTATCTAGCTGGTATCAGCCCATCACCTTATAAAACTGATATTTTTTTTAAATTAAATGCAGAACTTTGCATTTGCTGAGCCAGCTAGGGCTTCAAGGCAGATGTGCTCCACAGGAAGGAAGGATACATTACAGGGCAAGAGTGACAGATGTCTCCAGGCTCTACCTGAACAGCTGTCGTAAGGAGTAGGTTGTTCGATGTTTCACTGAAGGCAGAGTTTGAATCAATGGGTAGAAGTTACAAGTTAGAGGGCACCTGAATATCAAGACAATTTTACGGTGAAAAATAGTGACCAACAATGAATTCTGTAGATTTCATCAGGTCCCATGACCAGAACTACTTTTTTTAAAGGCTAGTTGTTTATCTATGAGTAATGCTGTAAAAAGAAGTCTATCCAGGGGAAAGTTGCATCAAATGAGATGCCTCTTTCAACTCTAACGTTTTATGATCCTATAAATACTTTTGGGATTTTTCAGTTGCCATTCTGCAATCAATCTTAATTTTGCACCCAGACTTAATCCTGTCAATGGGTGTAACCTGTTAATTATGTTGTGCCTCTAGGGAAATTTCTCTTTATAAAACAAGTCTGTGTTCTCATTGTATACAGATCTGTTATAAAGACAGAGAAAGCGTATCTGGATGAAAACGGGACTAGTGAACAACAACATTTTTAGCACTGTCTCATCCCAATGCCTGGGATTAATGATCTAAAGAGCTTCTAAATGCTAGTATCTCAACTTTTTCCACGATGGTGAGATGGCAAGGCCTCTGCTGTGACCTTTCACGCAAAGCATTTTCCTTTGAGTCTGACACAGAAATTTCATGGAAACCATGGAGCAAGAATGTAGAGTCTTTAAAGTTATCATAGGAACATGCCAAAAAAACGTTCACGCATTCACGAAGAAAAGAAAACAATAAATGAAAGAATGAAAGATCCGGCATCAGAGAACATATTGGTATTTCCACTCCAGCCGCTTGAAAGGTAACTAAATTCAATAGAAAAACAAATGATGGAGGGTGTAAAATAAAGACTGAATTAAGCTCAGATGCACATCTGGACTTTATAAGAGAGGAGCAGAGACGTGCTGTGTGGCTGATCCACATTAACAATAATCAAGAAGATTCGTGCAGGTATAACACAGGCAATTGCTAATTAACCATGACAGGGAGACCAAGGAGAACGTAAAATGATTTGAAATCTCAGAAAATTCAAATTCCCACCCTCATAGCCATTATATTTTGTTAAATCAAAATATTTCCATATGTTTCCTTCATCCATTTGCAGTAAAGGTGGGATCACACAGTAAAAGGACTAAGGGCAGAGAGTGGATAGGAGAGTCCGGACTATGTGTCTTGGATATTTATCGGGGGTGTTTCATGTGCATGAAACCATCAGATAAAAGAAATGTACAATATACTCCCTGCCTTTAAGGGGCTTAGCATTTTCTTTGGTGGGGGGAGAAACCCACGCATTTGTGAAAATCAAACAAATGAACAGCATATGATCAAGCACCAAATGTGTGGGCACCGACAACACACTGCATTACAGTTTTAGAAAACAAAGTGCTCAGATTTTGTTTGGGGAGGGATTTATGAAACTAACTGGACTGAACTAAACTTAAAAGGGAAAATAACTGCATATGATAAAGATTTGTTCTGGTGCTGTGTTCCTTTAATGTAGCTTAAAATGATATTGGACTGGGTCCCCCCCCCCCAAACACACACACAGTGAGCTTTTAAAACACTTAGCTTTTTTATGAAATCAGTTAAAATCACTGAAAGCCATTAATCCCTAAAAGCACTGCTCTCTTCTTTTGGAGATAAGCACACCAGTTTTCCCTGTCTATCCTGTCATGTAGCAGAAACTGGCAACACTTAACTACGCCAGATTTCCTGTAAGTACATATACATACACAAAATTAAACAAGTGATTTCTAAGCATCCGTGCTCATGAAGATTAAGGGATTTTGAATGTTGTAAACATGAAACCCGCATGCAACGCTCCTCATGTAGATATAAGTGTAGGTACCTTCTGCAAGGTGAAAGCAAATTGAGGGTCAGAGGGAAAAACAAAGATCCCAGCACAGGAAGGCAAATCCGAGCACAGTGACCTTGTCTGCATTCTCCACCGTCATTCTTTCTCTACACCACCTGCCACCCTGTCCTGTGGAGGACCTGGGGCAAAGGAAGCCTTCCAGCTACAAGTCAGGGCTTCTCCCTGCACCTGGAGCCACCTCGGAGCAAACACAACAGGAGGAAACAGAATCTCAGATGAAAAGCAGCCACAGGAAGGGGACTGGTGAACCTCCAGTACTTTAGCAAGATTAATGTGGGGGTTTTATAGAACACAGATTCTGGGACTGGAAAACCAAAAAATGGGGGGGGGATTATGTTCATCTGTCTTCAACAAGTGGGGGAGACCAGGACCACATGTGACACACCAGTAAATGCTGTTGAGCAACTGCTGTGTCATCTCACTTGTGTTACTTTCATTTAGTTTTTTTTTTTTTTAGTTGGAATTGAAAGCAAGTGTGATGGTAAGTTGGTGTGTGTGTGCAGAGAGAGGGGTCTGAAAAGTTATTCACTGAAATGTTAATGCTATGTTATTTCTGGGTGGTATGGTTTTTACTTTTTTTTATCCTTTTCAGTAATGTTTGAATTTATTTTTTTACAATCACAATGTGTTCTTTTTATAAGCCCAAATAAGAGCCATTTTCAATTCTAACTTTTTTAATTTTCTAAAAAAAAAAAAAAAAATGTGGACCTTAATTCATTTGTGGCATAGGGAACCAGGACTGGATTCCGAAGGCTGCATGTGAGAGTGGAACTAGTCAAGTACAAGCACACCGAGGGCTGTAGTTTTTCTGACACATTTCACCCGAAGGAGAGGGGTTTAAGGACTGAAGGAGAAACAGCAACACGCTCCCTCGTCTCCATCTGACTGGATGCTTCCTGCAAGTGACAGTGAGGATGGGGAATGGTTTTACTCTGTGAGATGGCCTCCATCCCCTGTCTCTCGGGGGTCCTGAGTAGGGTCAGAACAAAACTCAAAAATTGTAAATCATGTTGGACCCAGAGTTTGAGTAAAGAAGTCAGATTTATAAAAAATATCAATTGCTCTAAATCCATGAATTCTTAGTGATATAAATAAAAAAACACATATTTATTACATTTGCATATGCTAGGAAACTACCTTGGTACTTAGGAAACTAATAAGGAAAAGGAAACACTCAAGCTTTTTTCAAAAAATGAAGACGCATTAGAAAATGTTGAATTCGGTAGAAATTCACTGCATTGCAATTTTAAGCATTCAAAAAGGAAAATCTAGTGAAAGAGCAGATTAAATGGATACCATTTTGAGTTTTTGCTGTATTTTGCTTTAAAAACAAAACAAAACAAAACAAAACAAAACAAACAAAACAAAACAAATGTGTCCTTCAAATTATGAGCTGGAGAAATGCAAGTAAGATTCCCGTAAAATGCTGTATAAAGAATTGCCCTTTCCAGAAAATATTGCTTTATTTTTCAACAGAATATGACCACTTTTCAAATATGACCATTCAGGGACATTTTCTTTCAGCTATTACCTTCTTGGTTTAAAATAGATTAGCTGGAAGGAAGCTTAAAACCATGAATTCTAAATCTTTCAATGTGTAAGTAATTGAGAGCCAGAGAGTTTTAGTGATATCGTTAAGGTCACAGAGTAAAGTCAAGTTAGACCCCTGCCCAGAATTCAAGTCTCCTGACCTCCAGTTTAGTCCATGGTCTTTTCACTCAACCTCCTGGATTGGTGTCTTGCTCTTACATAACACCAGATCAAAATATGAACACACACACACATATATAAAGCACATATTGCAGTCTTCTAATTATCCTTTGAATAAATTGCTCATTAAAAAAAGCATCAAATAAAGCTTAGGTAAAATCAGGCTTTGCACCAAAGAATAAAGGATGTAAATTCAGGCATTCATTTATTGATTCAACACCTATCGATAAGCATAAAATCAGATTTAAGTGCCTAGTTATACACATATGTGACACACATGCATCTCATCCACCTTGAAGAGCACATTATTTTAGAAGATTCCAGGACCTAGGGTCCTGCTTTCAAAGAGCAAGGTGACAACAGAAATATGGGGATGGCAAATCTTTTAAGTAGGAATACGGATGAGACACAGGCCCTGTATCACGACGTTGGCTATCGCCAAACCACAACGTGCACGTGCAAAATGGGACAGCGTGCGAGTGGTATGAAGCTGAGCTCAGCCGTGCACCTTGGCTCCAGGCCCCGGACTGGTGAGAGTCCCAGGCTGGGAGTACCTAAAGCAGGGCGTCCTCGTCCCACGTTGGGCCACAGGCCCGAGGCACTGCCACCCCCCCCTCCACCCTTTTTCCGTCCTGAGGCATCATGGCCTTCCCGCTCCTACTTGCCTTTGATGCAGTCATGAACTTCAAATTAGGTTTTCATCCTCAAAGGCTCTGAGGAAGTTGATAAACTTCCCCAAACAATGTGTACTTGTATTTGGGGAACTACTAATGTTCATTGCAAACCTCCTAGATGCCTGGGAGAAATACATAGAGGAACACTCTGTTTCAGAAACCATCTTGGGCAAAGTCACAGAGGCCTGGGGGAAGAACCCATGTGCCATTCTCAGGAGGAAATCAGGACAGCCTCACCGGAGGAAGCGAGCTGCTCAGACCAGAGACAGGGAAAGGAGGAAAGGGCCTTAAAACCTTCAAAAGGGGACTGAATGAGTGAAGTGCTGGACTGATGAAACACACTCCTGGAGAAGACTTACGAGGGCAATATTACGCTCCGTACTAGTTCATCGCATCCCTGAGTCAATGCTTGCCTCTCTCTCTCTCTCTCTCTCTCTCTCTCTGTCTCTTTCAGACACATACACACAAAATCACTCCACTTTCTGCAGATAAAGCAACATCAGATCCGATGTCGTGATTTGCTTAGGAAGCTTTTGGGGTGAGGGGAACAGAAGTGTAAAAAGACCTAGATAAAGAAAGACTGAGAATTAAGAAAATGAGGCAGTGAAGACAGAGAAGAAGGAATTCTCCTTCTCAAACAAGCTGCAGAAGCAGAGAGTCAGAGTAGCTGGAGGAATAAAGAGCGGAATGGAATAAACTTCATAATGGGATCCTTAATTGAATTTGTCCTACACTCAGCCCTGTGCTGCTGCGGCTCAGGGCTCCTCGTAATTCCCTCAGCAGGAAGCTGCGTGCTCATCCTGGCATAAAGGACGCATGCAGTGGGGAGCATCCTCTCCTGACTGCTGCTCTGCCCCAGGAAGAAGCTGTTCTGACCAGCATTTCCCCAGCTGGCAGGCAGGCAGCCAAAGGACAGAGGCCCTGAAAATGGATCACTGCGTTTTGACCCCTGCGGCAGCCAATAAATGTAATACAATATTTACACAATTCAATCTAATATCAGTCATGCTGAGCACCAGCCAATGGAAAATGTTATGTTTCTTAATGAAAGAAATAAAAATAAAGGTGACTTCTATGGTAGAATCTGACTCCCAAGGCCGAAGCCTTTTGCAAATTTTGTTTTTCATTTTCGTTTGATCTGGACTGATGAAAATAACTCATCACTGTTTGCAAAGCTAAAACACCAAGAATTTAATGCATTATCATTTACTTAGGGAAAGCAGCCTTATATAGTAATAACGTCTTCTCATTCAGAAGACAAGATGTGGGGTGGGGGTGGGGAGGGAATGCCATGCTCATTAGCCTCCCCACAGGCCCTGGCAGAGCTTTCCAGACTCTTCAGAGATCAGTGTCCTATATTTACTCACCAGGGACAATTTATTTTCTTTTATATTTTCAAAGCACTCTAAATGATTCCTTCTCTTTGTGATGATTTCCATATGCTGTTCCCAGTGAAAGGGTGGTGGCTTACTCAGTGAGTACAAGGCCACAGTCTGACACCGTTAAATAGCATGGCACAGGGAGGGGCCCCAGGACTGTGGGAGCCCTGCCACTGATCCTGAGAGCGGGTCTTAACAGGCATTGTGGGAAGACAGCAGGTATCCCTTCAATTTCATAGAAGCTGCTTAAGTACAATTAGAATAACCACAAATGTGATAAACAGTACTTTTTAAAAAGCCCTTAAGTGTTTCCGGTGTGTTAAGTAATTTACATGTGTAATTTCTAACCCTGAAAACAACCCTTGGAGATGGAGGTTAACACTGTCCCCATTTTAAAAATGAGGAAACTGAAGCACAGCCACTAATGTGATCGAAAAAGTCAGAATCGACTTGCTATAAATAAAGCTCAATGTAATTAGACGCAACCAATTCTTCACAGTGGGAGGGATTTTCCTTAAAAATCTGTACTGTTTTTAAGTGGGACAACCGTTTCATTTGGCTTTGTAAAATACACAACCTTAGGATCTGTTGCCTCAAACTGACTAAACTACATAACAAAGAAATCTTGATGAGTAATTGTTACTGCATTTTGTGAAATGTCGCATTTTACCAAAAATGAAAATTTACCCAGGATGAAAGAACTAACACAGATTGTTTATTTGGGTTTGGGCCCTTAATTTTCATCTGTATATTTGGAGTACAAGGAACTGAGTTATTGCTTTTCTTAATTTCTGAAGAAAACAAACGTTTGTAGAAGAGAGTTACTTCCTCCTCTAAGTAGAATATTAACGATGATAGAATATTAACGATGACAGACTCCTTTACTGCATGGTTACTATGTGTCAGGTGTTATCTCGATACACAATCATTACCAAGTAGAGCGACATACACTATTACCTGCTTCATTGGGTCTCTGATTCCTCACTTGTAAAACTGGTGACATTTTTCATCTACAAAAAACAATTCCATTACATAGTATTTCATTTTACAGATGAGGGAACTGAGGCTCAGAAAAATGTGTTTAAAGCTACACAGTAAGTGATAGCCAGAATGAAAATGCTTCTGTCCTTTCAATGTGTCAGTAAGATCCTCTCTTTTTGGAAGGAGAAATTAAATTAAGGCACACTAGAAAACAGAATAACACTCTTCTTTCCTCTAGGTCTGACATCAAGGTCAAAATAAACAGAATCTATGTATCAAATCCTCCTTGACACTCTTAAATTCTTCTCTCACTGGGAGAATCAATTTCAGAGGGCGAAGAAAGATTACTGTCATATAATTTTTAACTGAATTTCTACCTGAGAGGCGGCGGTAATTATTTACTTACGTATAGTGCTCTACAGATTGAGCAGTAGGCTACCTCATGAAAAGCTGAAATGGATGAAGAGGAAACAGGAAGACGACAGCTCAAAGTTGTTCTCCAAGAACCAGCATGATAATCATTTCACAATGGGAAAATAACCCCGTGGTCAGGGTTCCCAAGAGAGAGACTTTTTCATTTTTCTCACTGAATGACTGATTTCTTAGAGCGATGCCTCATGGAAGTGTGTGCCAGCTATACTGGTGTCTTCATGGTTCCTCGGGCATGCCAGGTGTGCTCCTGCCCCAGGACCCTTCTGCACTGGTGGCACCCATGCCTGGAAGGCTCCCCCCTGATTTGCTAAGCCAACTGGAACTCTACAGACATTTATTCTCATCTAAAAAACGAGAAGGAAATGAGCACTAACTAATACTGTTTAATCTACGTCAGTATACAGACTGACATGGTACCCAGAGCCTGTCTGGTCCAGACAGTTATGAATTTCATCCTTGAGGTGACCACACCCAGCAGGGGACCTCCCGACACGGTGTTGCGATCTCTTAACATTTTACGGCGCTTGATTTAGTGAATTGCTGCGTTATTATCTACTTTCAACCCTTACAAGATGATACAAGCTTTAAAACGTTCCTGAAACGAAGCTGTCAATGAAAGGATAACACATTTCAAGCATAAGGGAAGAAGCATGTGGCAGAGCTGACCATTCTCTATGTTCCTCCAGAAACTCTCCATCAGCCGGGTTGTGGGATATAAAACCATTACTGTGTCATCCTGTGTGACAGGCAGGTAAAATAGTCAAAGTTACCAAGAAGACCATTTGGAATATGGATTTACATCCACTGCTGTCAGCGAGGAAACATGCCACTATTGTCTCGAGGATGTTATCTAATGTCAGTGTGACGTGATCAGGACTAAGAAGGTATTTAATAACCAGCCATTCAGAACATTAAAAACTTCTGGATTTTCTTTTCAACAACGGTTGATGTCAGGCAATGCTTGGTTTAAAACTTTACAGAATTTAAAGCAAATGATAATGTTTAGAAGCTCATCATAGATGCAATTAAAATGACTAAAATAATACAACACAGTGACAGACCAAGATGTGTTTTTTTGTTTTGTCAGCAAATATTTTTGAGAATACAAAGAAAAAGGAAGCAGGAAATTGGTAGCAATAATATTGGAACAAACTACATGTTGGAGGATGTTTGCTGTAAACGTTAGATAAAAGAACATGTGTTTCTGGTATGCCCCAGCCTATGGTGTTTTCTAGATTCTATTTCCATACTGAAATCAATGAAGAGCGGCTCAGGTGGAGGGCCAGCAGGGAAAGATACTAGGGATGAGCGCTCAAAAATAAATAAATTCCTTAATTTGAAAAAAAAAAAGCAACGTTTTATGGGACAAGTGATGTGAAACCACGGATGAAGCAGCTGCTTTCCTAGGGATTAACAGGTGAGGATACCAGGGTTAGGCTAGGAAGGTGCCTCACATAAACTCACCCAGTGCATATCTGCAGGCAAGTTCATGCAGCAAAACCAACTGAAGATGAAAGTGGAAAAGCACAGCAGATGTCACCAATACGGTTAATTTCATAAAAACTCACATTTAAATATACTCGAGACTTGAAAGCATGTTGTGATGATGCAGGGAGAGGCCAGGAGAAGTTTTTGTATCACACAGAGATTGGTGCCTCTAAGGCCCAATGGTGCGGACCTATCGCAAATCCTCACAGAGCTGTACAAGGGAAGGATGCTTCACACGTTATTACCATAAATGAGCGTTACAGATGTGTTGGCCTTCTCCGGAATGACAAGTGTTCTCAGTCTTCACCTACCTAGTGTATATTGTAGAAGAAATACAATGTGTCCCTTAACAATTCATTGCTTTGAAAGCAACATTTTAAAACAAATGAATGAAACAGAAGGAAGATTTTGAAGAGCTGTTGAAAATTACTCTATTATGAGGTGATTTTTCTACTTGAAAATTATTTAAGTGTATTAGTCTTTAAAAGTGTCCTAACTATGCATTTAACTGGAAAAGAGTTTGTAACAAAGTTTCATATATTTCAAATAAAAATTATCAATGAGACTTTAACACAAAAATATAAAAATGTAGCCTATTCCAATTAGTTTGTGAGCACAAAGGGCGGACATCAGAGAAGATGGAAATCTACCCATCAAATCACAACAAAAAGCATGTGTGTGTGTGTGTATTCATATACATACACTCATATACACACACACACTCGTATACACACACACACACACACCCTTATACAGATCCCTGCTTTCATGGAAGAAACAGACATGAGAGCACAAATTTCAGCCATAGGCAGTGGAGCCAGTGGGAGCAGGAGGTGACAGTGTATGATAGTGTGGACACAGCAGAGCAAGTGCTGAGCTTGGACTGGGAAACTGAGTCACACCTCCCAGAGCCCTCCAGAGGGGATGAAATGCCTCTGGCACAGCCAGGACATCCCACCTGCAGCCTGTTGAGAGAACCGCAGTGTTTCCCAAGGCCCAGGTGCAGGTTTGGGAGGAGGCACTGGGGCTGGCCGGCATGGCGGGGAGCAGACACAGAGGCGGTGGGGCCCCGGGGCCACGGTGGGGCCGTTCAGATCACGGTCTTTGGCACCAAGCTGGCTCCCGTCTGACCTGGCATTTACCAGCTGTATGACCCCCATTATTTCCTTCCCTTACTCTAAGTCTCAGTGTCCTCATCTATGAAAGAGAGGATAGTCAGACCACTACAGAGGGATAATTCATAAGCTTCACTGCCTGCAGAATACGGTTTCTCAAACAACGGTGTGGTGCTTTGGACAACTGTGATGGGGGGGAGGCTCCGAAGTATTTCAGCAGAGATGTAACACGTGCTTCAGAAAGCCTCTCTGGCAGCTCTCTGTAGCCAGAAACTGAGGGGCTGCAACCTGACGCAGGGAGGCAGTGAAAAGGCCGCTGTTGTCACCTGTGAGACAAGCAGTGACCACAGGTCCACGGACAGGGAAGCGGGGGGGCCTGAGGAGGAGGGAAGTCACACCCGGTCACCACCCTCTGACATGCTCACCTTTAATGTCTTTAACTACATGACAAAATCCTCCAAAACGGTCCTACTGCTAGAAACTCAGCGAGTCTAAGATAAAGTAGCATGTCATCTGCTTAAAGAAGACATGGGAAATCTTCCAAGAAGAAAATCCAAATAAAACTATCCTTCAGAAGACAGAATTACTAAAGTTGTTGGTCTGTTTCTACCTCACTTCCCAAATTATTTGTTCTGCAAACAAAAATTTCAAAGAAAAGGACTTAAAAACTAATTTCAATTAGTGCAAATACATATAGTGTCTGAACAGGGAAAGCAGGTTTGGTTTACGGGAGCACAAAAATCTCTCCACCATGGTCTGTTTCGGTCCTTCTCTTCCCCTTAACTGGCTGTTCAAACTACACTAGACCCCAAACGGCCACGTGTAGGAGTTGTGAGTAAGTTTGTGTTTAGAACACAAACCCTGGAGCCAAACTCTCTAGGCATCTGACCCTGACGACCCATGTGACCTGGGGACACCCCTGACCCTCTCCGTGCCTCTGTCATGGGATCTCACATAGGATACTGTCACAGGGTTCTCTCATCATATTTAAAAGGTGATTAAAGAAGTGCCCGGCCCCCAGTAAACATTACATATGATTTCCTTAAATAAAATTCTCTCCAGAAGGCACTGTTCCAGGCACTGAGATGTGTGAGGAAAATGACACTCATTGACCATTATTACATATTTCTTAGGGGGAAAAATCACCTGTGTCCTAAAAAGGTGCAATTCAAGCCTGGTGAGCTTGGATAATGGAGATGGGGGCGGGGCGGGGGGTGTGAAGGAAGGCGTCGGCCCAGACAGAATCAGAAGGAACACAAACCGTGCATTCTGTGCAGGAAACTCACCCAGAACACTGCTGATCAAGCCAGTGCCCACACCTGCTTCCACACAGAAGTGGGAAAGCTACACGTGGGGGAGGAGGATTATAAGAGCCAAAGACCGATGGATAGAAAAGTGATGACTTGTTAAATCATCAAGAGACACAGCCTTTCACTGACCATGTTTCAAATGGGACATCCACCCCATTTTTTAGCACGTTGATCTGAAACACACAGGATTTATATGCTCGTGAAGGAAAACAACGCCCAGTCCATCTGAACACCAAACCGTATCTGTGACCAGCGACCTGCCACATGCCAAGCACTGCAACAGTCTGGGCAGCATCTGGTCTTCGCTGCTTTTCAGGGAGAAGAAAAGAATGGTAGATGAATCCAAAAAAATGAAGCGTCTACGGAAACTCAACACTATAGATATGTTCTCATCCAGGTGGTCAAACAAAGAAATATCCCCCCACGGAGCAATCCCATTTCAGTTCTCAGATGAGCTTTTTAACTTCATGAAGCTGTTCACTCTTTAGGGGCATTTGAGGAAGCTGATGTGGGAATTATCCACGTCCTTTTACAAAAACATTATGGCATTTGGTTTCATCATGGATTTGTCAGAAAAGACTCAGCACACACCTTGGGGTCCATTTATGTTGCAGGTTTATTTCCAAGTCAACTGCTTCCCTTTCCAGTCTTGTCTACCATTGCTCATTAACTTGCACATGCACTTGCCGTCATCCCTTCCCTCAGGCCCATTCAAAGAGGAAATTGTTACAAGTGTTTTTAAGGCTTCGATTGGGTGAGATTCTATTTCATACCAACTCAGTATGGAAATCAGGGCAATTTTCAGCGTTACACACTGACAGCCTGTTCTCTCTGTCAGGCTGACCTGGAGGCTGGCACGATAGCCCTGCAGGAGGGGAAAATCATATTTGGACTGATTTATCTGATTTACATAGTTTTACAAATAATTTATTTTTTCAGGACTGTTTTTAAATCTATGAACTGAGAGTAATAAAACTTTGTCTATCCAACTCATGTCAAATGAGATAACATGCTAACAGACTTGGATGACTGCAAGATGTATGCATGTGAAGTGTTCTTCGTCAAGTATATAAATTAGCTTATATGCTTGAGTACTTACTAACTAAAAAAGGGAGGTTAAATTATTTTGGAAGGTAATCTGCCTTTTAAAACTATTGCCATGAAAAATACGCAAATGTTATCTAGTTACGTACAGTACCATGTGTATGCCATCATGATATTAAATGCTGACTTTAAGAATCTGCAATACAACTGTCTTTAAAAACAACAATCACGTCAGTTCAAAGCCACTAACAGTGTGGAGTACTTACTTCTAACTTTCAAGTCTAGACTCTGGCTCTCTAGACTGACTGAAATCATGCATCTGCCGAATAAGCTGGGCATCCCAGTTATCAAAGTGCTGGTTCACATTCCTTCTTTCTTCAAAAGAAGAAGAAAAGGGAAAAGGAGGACTTTACATTTCTACTTAGAACTCAAAGTTCTAATCTACTTAGAACTCAAGTCTGGATTTGGGCTTAGTAAATCCAGACTTGAGTTCTAAGTAGATTTTCACTCAACCTGGAAACAATAGCTTCGATATGATCACTGATGGAATCACGTGAGTTGGTGATACATGTTCAGAGGTAACATATACATCAAGTCCATGCGATCATATGAACCTGGGTGATGTAACTGATTTTTCTGAGGGGTGTCAGTCATTCCGTTATAAACATACACAGTTTTACTTCTCCTAGTAAGTGCTTTCAATCAGGATAAAGTCAAGTCCCTCCCTTAATCATACTTTGGTCAGACCCCATGCATTTCTGGTGGCTCTTGGTTATTAAAACAGTCGAGTCTGATCACAGCTTCAATCTGCTGTCTGACTCTCAGCTCTCTCCCTGAACACCGTGGCCAGGCTCGTGGCTCCTGGGCTTGGCACGGAGAGGAGGGTGTGGTCTGCTTCTGACCACCTCTAGCTCCTGCCAGGTTGAAGGCAGGAAAGGAGCCTGGAGAGGGAGCGGGAGGTAGATATATTCATTCATAAGTGAATGCGGCGGCATTTCTCTTTGTTGGGGGCTGTGCCATCCCTGTCCTCTCTGTGGCTGGTGTCCCAATGCTGGCGCACTTGGGTGGGTCTCTTCCAGGAGCCCTGCAGGGCACGCCAATGCACAGCTCCCTACCACGGGAAACAGGGCTCCTACCCAACTCCTCTACTCCCCGCTCCAGGCCTCCAGAAGGTCCTCAAGTGCCAGCTTGCACCTGCCAGCCCCTGGCTGAGAACTAGGCCTGTGGGGGCAGGGGGCTGGCACGATGGCTGAAGTCCAGCCACTTTCTGAGGCAGTCCTTTACCCACGCGAGGATCCTTGCCTTACCAAGTGGGCAAGTCCCTATTCATTCTCTCTCTGTCTGTCTTTCTCCCCCTCCCCCTGCACCTCTCTCCAGTTTTATTGTCACCCCTCCCACCCCCTAAGGCATCGTCACATGGGCACTAGGCCTGTCAGCAGCTTCACTGACGAAGAAGATATCCTACCGGGGAACAAACTGCCAGGCTCCTCCCTTGTGGGTGCACAGTCTGTACGACGATCAGTGCTGAGCTTCCCAGCACCTCTTCTCTCCCCCCGCCCACCTTGGCTGCAGAAAGGGAAAACCTCCCACCACTAGTTATACGCTGCTCACTATGCCACAAGTGGGGGCAATTCCTGCCTCTTTCTCGTCCTCCTCTTATGTCACAAGTGCCACCTTCACTAAGTCTGTGGGGACATATCTGTGTCAACTTTCTTTAGCAGCGGTTCAAATCTTGACCACACACCAGAGTTACCTTCAAATGCCTGGGGGCTCCCCTGATTGATTACGTCAGAGTTGAATAAAGACTGGTATGTTTTACAAACTCCCTTTGGGGACCACCTAACCGCCCTTTCACCTGTGCCATGAAGCCCCACCGAGCTTGGCAGGCAACTTAGCATTTCTGTGCCTGGATTTCCTCAGCTCTAAAATGAGGATGTTTCTCATACTACTACCTGGGTTTGGAGGTCATTGGAAGATATAATATCTGCAAGAACTTGGAGCATGTACTGGCACATGACAAGGGCTTGATAAATGGAAGCTACACGTGTGCTGTGTCACACGCGCAGTCATTTTTTTATCTCATTGTCTCTCAACAAACAGCAATCTGTCTTCAAACACACAATTCCAAAATGAAGATTTTATATAACATCTGCTCAATAGATTTAGCTAACATGCACTGACTTGTAAGCATACCTATTTTTAGAATTTCTAGAAAGTAAGTCTTCAAAAATCAATAAAAAATGATCTCTCATACTTTCTAATAAAGATGTTACTAGCTTTCCATATGTAGTAAGAAGTCTTTATCCTCAAATATCGATATTCAAACACATTAAAAACTTTCCTTCCCCCTTTAGAAAATGTTTCTGGAATTATTTTATTTGAAACATTTTAGAAACTTCACTGAAGACACTAAGGGACAGTAATTATGCTATTTGAATTTGCTTTGCCTAAAGAGCACATTTTTATTTAAAGTTTTAAAGAGAGCATATACAGTAATAGATAAGAATCATTAAATCTACTTCTGCCTCATAATATGGGTGACTGTAATTTGTCATCTCAATTTTAAGAAACAGTTCTTTGAATCTTTGAATTGCAATATAATAGAATAAGAACCATAGTAGTCTATAACTTTTGAAGAAAGCTTACGTTTCTAAACATTAAAACACATAAAGGATAAACAGTCTAAACATTTCTTTAGTCATTATTTTCAAAATGTAAGTTATTTCTGAATTGTTCAGAAGATTTGTTTGTAAAACAAAAATTTCTCCCCAATTCTTTATATGAACATTTTCCGAAGACATTTGCCAAGCTCATGTCTAGCGACACAGCCATGTAAGTACATGTTCCAAAAAACAGTGTGTAAAGTAAAAGTGCTAACACATTATTTATAAGGACCTCACACACATATACACACACACTGGGGTTTTGTATTATAATTATGTCTGGATAAATTTATTTCTGCAGATGAGCTCTTGGAAATACATATTATAGAATATTGTCATGGTTCTGCATTAGAATATTTACTTCCTACATGTATTTAGAACACAAATTAAAAGAGATATAAACATTTTTAAAATGGGGTAATGTTGCTGATTATTTGGGTCTTTTACAATTTAATTTATTTTTGAAAACAAAACAGAATTTTATGGCTTTGAGCTTCAGTCTCAATGAAAAGTTTTGATTATTAAGATTTCTGTTAGTGATCTTTGAAAGCTGGGGTTTGCATACAGTTTAGTTAGCCAGCCTAATACTAAAAACATTTGAATATCTCTCAAAAGTAACTACACATGTCACTAGAAAGATATTTGAGAATTATAAAGCTATCCAATTTCTAATCATTCGTAATAACATTAGACTAGTTTTTCTTTTGCTATATCAGCTTGTCAGATTTTCATTCTATACAGAATTATGGAAATCTAAATACTAGATATTTTACAAGTCAAAAATGTGTTGTTGTCTACAGAACTGCCCTGTAGCATTCCCATTTTACGGGCATGATTCAAGCCCTGAAATTTTCTTTTCTTTGGAAATATATATTTTCTTCAATTCCCAAATTAATCCTTTGCGTATTCCTCAAAACTTTATTTTGCTTGCCAGCAACCATCTCCTACCCAGCCTTCCTGGAAGTCTCTTGTCTCTACATCTTCCTACTCGGAGGGAACTTGGCCCTAGTAAGTTATCGCAGTCCTGGGAAGAGGAGACAGCATACGCCCAAGCAACCTTCATTTCACCCCATCTCAGTGAGAAACTACTAGTGGAATCAAGTTGACTCAATGTTTTAAGTGAAAAACAGTGATTCCAGGGAGGTCATGGCCTTGATAACACGGAAAGTGACAGGATTCAGTCTGCTCCAAGGGTTTTTTATGAGGAATGTTAGTATAAGGAATTAGGTAGGTAAGTTTAATTAAGGAAAAAAACAGATCAACAAAAGTGGGCATTGCCATAGTAATTTAGAAATTATATCTTCCTTGGAAGGCTCTCTAGTCACTTTTTACATATGAAAAAAACACACAACTAAATATAGACTTTCTCTCTCTCTCTCTCTCTCTCTCTCTCTCTCTCCACACACACACATACACACACACACATACACACACACACACACACACACAGGAATTAAGGCAACCATCCAGGTGCTTTAATAATGATCTTTTTTAAAACCACAAATGAAGGCTAGAAAAATGACTCGGGGGGGAGAGCAGGACTGAATTTTCGGCCCTCACACGGCATAATAGCCTGTCTCAATCCTGCCATCAGCAGAGAAATGCCTGCACTAGCAACTTACTTCAGTTCTTAAAAATATCACACACAGTGGTTGCACTTTGAAACAAACACATCAAGAACGCAGGAGAAACCCAGTACACACTCTGTTCTTAAGGTCTGGCTACGAAAGAGCCACCAGGAATGAACAGCTTCGAGCCACTTCTGCCCCCACATTTTAACTGATGGGCAAGTGATTCTAAAATATGTGCTCCTATGACTACAGGCTACTCGAGCAACATAGAGCCTCACTGATGGTTCACAGAACCTCTCTTCTTTCCCACCGCACTCCGAATGTGTTATCTCTCTCCCTCCACACCACACACACACACACACACACACACACACACACACACACACACACCAGATGAGTCAGTAAGGGCAAGAGATTTGTCTCAGGCCCGGCTGCAAGTTAGATCAGAGTTGGAATTAGACCCCAGATCTTAGTCAGTGGACCCAGCCAGCAGCTATTCTAGACCCAGAGCAAATCCGCTCTGGGCTCATGAATTCTATGATGGCTGAATTGGGTTTTAATTTGTCTGGCGCTGCCTGCCATCAGCTCCTAGAGGAGCACAAGGAAACCACCTTCCGGTGCCCTTTAATCACGCTGCCAGTTCCACGCCAAAGGTCTGAGAAGTCACTTAACCTCTTTGGGTTCTTGCCTGATTGAAAATTAGCGAGTTCAACTGGAGATCTCAGAAATGTTCCAGTTCTAAAAGTCCTACTTTTCATCTCCTGTTTTATGCTTCATCCCTATGTTTGAAATTCTCACTAGGTGGCAGGATTCCACCATCATACTACGAAAGGATTTTCTGATGGAAGTCTGGGAGCAGAAAATTTCAAAGGAACTCCTTTTTTCACAGTAAACATTAAAAAAAGGGGGAAAAAAAGCCAAAGCTGAAGAATAACTACAAAGGCCAGTGGTCCATATATTTCATAAAGATCTAGATCCATTTTTAATATAAGCATAAAATAGGAAACTAATCAAACATATTCTTTCATACAATACCACCATTTGCTATTAAAATCAGATAGGTCTGCTTATTTTCATGCATTTTAAAATTTATTTTAGCTGGCTCCCAACTGGATAATAAGCAGATCTCTTCAAGCAAACCAATAGCATATTAAGCTAAGAAACAAGCAATCTGATGGCAACAAAAACATCTAAAACATTTAAAAACCACTATTAGATGCATTTCAAAGTTACCTCTAAGTTACCTACAATGTATTTTGAGTGTCTCTGAATTTATTTTGAGCACTTAATCAGATAAGTACACGTGAATGGAATAGACTTCTTGGATTTTGGGATTTGTCAAATCCCTAAATGAATATTCTTTGAAAGATTTTATGACATCATCATACTTTAAAAATGATTGCCCCAAATTGGCCTTTTCATGAATGCTGCACAACAAACGTCACTACCACCCCTTCATAAGTCCACAAAACTGCCAAGCCAACTGGCTATGCCAAGCTGAGTGGGTTTCCTCTGCCAGAGCCCAGTGACATGAAACAATAACTCAACTGGAATGTCACTTCCCAAGAGTCCTGCTGCTTATCAGAGAAGCTGGTGACGCTTTTCTTCAGCTGGTAAATATGGCACGCTTTTCTTTTTTTCCTATCCATTGCTGGTTAATTACATATATGCTATATATGGTTTTCTCCCAAGTTTCTTTGAAACAAACAAACCGAACATCCTTAAACAAAAATAACAACAAAAAATCAAGATAGCACCAAAGTCAAACTAATACGTAGGCTTCCCAATCAGAACTTGAACCCCATCGATGTCGATGGGTGGCTTTCCTGCCCTCCTGCCCGGCACGGCGCTGGCGGCGCGACACGTTTCTGGCGGTCCTACCTTAGCAACTTGTAGGGGCTGTTTCTGCTCCTTGCCACCTTGCAGTCTGAAGCCCCAGGGCGCCCCTCCGGTCATGGAAATGCAGATAAAATCCCCCGTGCCCATCTTCGCCTTTCAGTCGGGTAGCATGAAGGGCTGTAAGAGACAGACGAAGCCTGAGGATGCGCGCTCAGCTCCGGGCTCCTGCACGGAGGCAGCACCGCGCGTCCAGCCTCGGCCGCAGCCGCGCCGATGGGACCCTTCCCCCGGAGGCGGGACGCGCCCGCGCGGGCCACAGCCCACTCCTGCGTCACTGGCCTTCGCTCAGCCCCCTTCGGGGAGGGGGACGAGGCTCACACCAGGAGAAAGTCCCCATTTAGGGCAAGATGGGGCGGGGAGCAGTAGTTCTCTAGCCCTGAGGGTTGAATCCCCGCACATAGAAGAAAGAATGGCCGCAAAACTCTCATTTCCTACATTCTCTAAACAGCAGAGGGCACACGAAGGTTTGAATCTCCAGGCCACGAGTGGCACCCAAAAATTTGAGCTCTGAGAACTCAACCACTAGAGGATTGGGTCTCTCAAATAAACGTCTTCAGAATTACGCACCGATGGCTGAAACAGACAAAGGAAGGTCCAGTGGCTTTAACGATTATTTTCCTAAGCGTTTACTGTGTGCAGCCTGCACAGCTAATCCCGTAAGAACAGGAAATAAAAGAAAGCAAAACGTTTTGTTAAACCTCCGATCTGAAAAGTACTCTTCTGAACTAGGTATATACATATAACGCAGGAGAGAGGGTTTCCTCCTGGAAACTACATTCTTATAACCATGCCCACGGTGTGCTTTGCAGTATTTTAAAACCAAGCGCTTCGTTTTCCTCCTTCTTCAGCAGGAAAGAACCGTCTTAGACCTGAATGGAACAGTCAGTTAGCCAGCTGCCTACACGACACCGACAACCGACAAGGCTCTTATTTCTATAGTCTCTCATCGTGTGGAACTTCCGGATCTGGGTGACCCAGCATCAACGTCAATTTTATAAAATGTGGTCCAAAATATTTTAATGTTTCAAATTTGAATACAGTCTACCAGAATTATAGAAATGGAGCATCCCCCGTCCCCATAATACTTTGATTTCCACATAAAAATCCACTAACGCGCCTGGGAAAGTTAGTAGGTGTTACATGTGGCACCAGACACAAGTGACCATCAGACACTGCCTGTTTCCGGACCAGGAAACGCTTCACAAAGAATGTTTTCACAGTCTGCTCCCCAGAAGCCTAACGTCCAGTGATTTGACATATGTGTTCTCCTCCCTGGAGTGAAAAGGAGAATGCAAGCAGACTGTCAGAGGAGACTGGAAGAGACCCTTTGAAAGTCATGAAGACCAAACACTCTCAAGTTTGATTCTCTTCAAAAAGGTGAATTGACTTTACTAAATTCTTAAAAAAAAAAAAAAAAAAAAAAAAGTAAGTGACATCCTAAAAGATGAACTCTAAGAACAAAAGGAAAGAAAAAAGAACACTTGACATTTGTGCTTTCCACTTTCCCTGTCTCTTCTGCTCCTTAACCCACTCCAGTCTCGCTTTTGTCCGCACACAAGACAAACTCTGGGCAAGGTCACCCATGACCGCCTCGCTCCTGCGTAGCACTGGATCCTGTCCACCCGTCCTCCTGAACCGCTTCCCCCCGCAGGCATCTAGGACATGGCCTGCTCCCTCTTGCCTCTCGGCTTGCCGCTTGTCTCACGTCTCTGGCAGTTCCCGCCTCTACTCATCCCTTCGCCGTAGGTGTCCTGTGCAGGGCTGTGGATGTATGTCCCATCCTTTTTTCTCACGTTGCACCCTTTCTATGGGTTCTCCATTCACCCTGAAGAATTTAACTCCCCACCCAATCCCAGATCTCTTTCTTAACTCCAGGCCAATACAGCCAACTGCCTATTAAACCTGGTTTTATGTGAGTATCTCACAGAAATCTGAAATCAATATATATTCAAAATCAAGTTCATTATTTCCCCCCCAATTCAGCTTCTCCACCTGTGTTCCCCATTTCAGGATAACTGACTAACTAATCACCTTTCTCTTATGGCTGTTTCCCTTCGACCCTGAAGTAAATTGACATGTGGTGCTGGAGGCTGGAACTGGGGCAGGATATGACCAGGAGGTGAAGCTGAAGATAACAGCGCAGAGGCTGGTCCTCACTGAATTAATGCCAAACAGCGGCCTGCCTCCAGTCCTCTGATTGGGCAAGAAAAGTAGCCAATGCTTGTTTAAACTGCTGTAGGTCCCTTTCATTGTTCCTTGTAGCCAGCACACTCCTAACTCAGTGAACAGATTCTCCATCCAACCAGTTCCTCAAGACAGAGAACAGGGACTCAGAAATAACTATAACCTGATGAAGATTTACTGTGTCGGCAGCTTAATGTATAGTGTTTTATTTCTCCTCAGAGCAGCCACACTAGGTGGTGGTTAGTGTCTCGCACTGCCTGGGAATTAACTCAGGTCCTAAGTGCAAGAGTCAAGACTTGAACTTCTGCCAGCCTGAATTCCTAAGACCTGTTCTTGCCATCGGGATCCTGTCCCCAGCTCGGGTACTCCTTTGCGCTCACCTCAGGCACCCAATGACTCACTAAGATCTATAGATCCAAAAAAAAAAGATCTATAGATCCAACCCTAAATATTAACCCATCAGAAACCCGCCCCGACACTCCACCCTCACTGCTATGATCACGTCCACCTCTGGCCTGGATTGCAACAATCACCTAACTCATCTCTCTGTTCCAGCCTTGTTTCCGCCGTCAATTCACCTTTGACTCTATCTATAGGGGTGATATTTCTCAAATGCAATATCTATCCTGTTGTTCCTCTGTTTAAAGTCTTCCAGGGCTCCCAGAGTAATCAAAACGCCTTTAGGTAGATAACACTTTCTGCATCCCACTCCTCACTCCCCCCCCCCTTGAATGGTATGATCCAGACACAGAACTACCTTTAGTTTCTCTTGCTTTTTCATTCCCTCTGTGATGGCTTTCTTCTAGGCCATGCATCCTCCTCCACACATGATCACCTGACAATTCCTCCTCATCCCTCTGGCCTCAGGTTACACATCACCTCCTCCAGGAAGCCTTCCCAGACCCTCAGCGCCCAGGTTAGGTGCTCTGTCCACAGGCTGCCATCACCCTGCACTTTGCTTCTCATTCCAGTGGTCTCTTAATTGTCTGGATTATTAATGAACCCTGTGAGATTAGGCGTTATTGCTCATTTACTCAGAATTATAGCTCCAACTCTAATACAGTTCCTGATCCTTAACTGGCACTCGATTAATATAAGTAAAATAAAAGGGTAGGTAAGAGTTCCCAGAATTAAGGTATATAAAGAGAGCCAAAGAATTCTCATTTCTTTTCCTTTTCTCCACTTCACTCGACTTGACAAAATCTGAAGTAGAGCAAGACTCCTAAGCTGCGCCTTTAGAGACCGTGTGAAACAGGCCTGACTGCCTCCCTACCATCCTGCCCTCCCGCGTCAGGCAGTAGCTATTGGGGTAGGTCATGTGGTGAGTTGGTTATCTAAGGCAATGGGGTAGTCTTTCTTCCTTAAAGCAGAAACTGTGTTTCCCTGAAAATAAGACCTCACCAGAAAATAAGCCCTGACATGATTTCTCAGGATGACATACCCTGACATAAGCCCTAATGTGTCTTTTGGAGCAAAAATTAATATAAGACCCCGTTTTATTTTCAGGGAAACATGGGATTAGTTCAGGAATGGGTACAAAACCTAGGACTAAATCAAGGACATTCTCCTAGCCCCAGGGATTAATTCACATGTGGACCAAGCCCAGGGAAACTCAAGACTTTCCCGGCTAGATGTCAGGGGCAATCCCTCCCCCATGGACATCGATAGCAGCCAATGGGGAGAGCCAGTGTGATGATGAGACCACCATGAGGTCCATTGGGAGAGAGAACCCTCCAGGGGTCTCCAGTGCTTCTATGTGTCTCTGGGTGTGGCCGAATTCCAGGTCCTCATGCCGCTTGTCCTGAGCCATTTCTCAAGGTTATGTTTGCAGCAAACAACCTTGAGAGATGCACTAGTATCTCAACCTGGGACAAAGAGCAAGTTTGCTGGCTGACTGTTAGCAAAACAAAACAAAAGCAATGGACTCACAAGCCTGGTGCTCCTAACTGTTATGCAGTCCCACTGTGTGCTGCATCTTTCAGAGTCACATCGTGTCACCCCTGTGGAGTTTGAGGCAAGGTGAGCTGATGGAAACACGTTGATGGGCAGGCTCTTGCTGCACCCTGAGTAATAAAGTTCTCTGTCTCTGATCCAGGAGTGTCATGTCTTCTTTCAGCATCCATGAAACTGGAGCAGCTAATTTAGTAGCTTGCAAGGAGGGTAAAAGCAAACCCCAGACCCAACAGGTGAAACTCAGACACTAGTAGAGCAGTGGACCCACAGTACTGGTCAAAAAGTACATACATTTGTGCTTTATTTTATTTGGAATTTAAGAATCAAGGCAAGAGAAAAAAAAAAAGTTATTTTGTTAAGGAAAAACAAGTGACTTAAGTGGTTTTGAAAATGATCTTCTTAAAGTAACTCTACTTCTATGCTATAGAAATGGTTTAACAATGTAATCAATGCTTTGTTTTATACGAGCATTCATGCATCCATTCAGCCACGTGGTTAATTATTCATTCAGCAAATAATACAGGTCTACCTTGGAGATATTTTGGGTTTGGTTCCAGATCACTGTAATAAAGTGAATATTGTACTAAAGCGAGCCATAATCTTTTCGCTGGTGGAGGATTTTGCCTGCCATTTGTAAAAACTCAACATTTGTGAAGCACAATAAAGCAAAACACGATAAAACAAGGTATGCCACTACCTATACTATCTTCCCAATCTTGACAACACAGTAAGATTTGAGTCTAACATAAACTGGGAAAGCACATTACGAAGCAAATATATTGTTTGGAATGACTTATTCTATACTAATTTCATATTGGCCACTTATGCCTTCCTCGTGCCTCTTTTTATTTTTATAGTTGAATTTTTCACTTAAAAAATCATTACTTTCTATTTTGAGCTATCTGCGATCTCTTTCGAATTATTCAAAGACCTAGAAGTTATTATTCACTATGAATGACAGAGTAACATTTTTTTGGAGAAAAATAAACCATCACAGTAAAAGGAATAAATATTATTGTAAAATTATGTGAAATTTAGAATGACCAAAACTGGGATAATGCACCATGATTTCAATATCTAAACCAAACCTCCGTCTTCTTTCCTTTGGGGCCATCAAAGCTTGGTGATTATTACAAGGCCTTCCAAAAACTAGCAGGCATCTTACAACATTAGCTAATATATTTACATGAGTTAAATTGGAATGAATCACCAAATGAAACCACATGGATTAAAGTCCCTGTGGGAGACACATTTATTAAAAGTTTCTTTTTCAAAAAGCATACTTTATAAAAGTGGTGTAGCATGTGCGTGTGCGTGTGCGTGTGCGTGTGTGTGTGTGTGTGTGTGTACATTTTAGGATAATGAAGATCAGTTAAATACACAATAGTTTTAAGCATCTGAGTTTTCTAAAAGACTGGAGGGCATTTGTCTGTAATGCAAATGGACGAAGTGACGTTATGACTCAAAATGTCTCCTGACTATATTGTTTTGCTACTTTAGGCTTTTACTAATGCATATTGCATTTTCTTTTTTTCTTTCTTTTTTTTTTTTTTGCATTTCAGATAGTATTGGATTGTCTGAAACATCAGCAAGAATAAAGATAATTTTCAAGGAAAAATGTAAGGTAATATCAATGAATTATTGAAGATGAGGTTTAAATGGTAGCTTCTATATTTTTAAACAAACAAAACCACTTTTTCCCATGGATAACAACCATTATTTGGAATTGTCACTAATTATATCCTCCAAAATCAATGTTAAAAATTGGAGCTTTGAAAAACCGTTACTGTTTTTTTTTTTTTGTTATTGCTTTTTTTTTCTTCCTTCTGCAAAAGGTGACTGTCAACAATTAAACAAAATTACATAGATGAGGAGAAATTAATATCCCAGACAAAGACAACAAAATCTTTTCAAATGATTGTTCTTAAGCTCTGGAGGAAATCAACGCTGGTTGGTCTTAACAGCAGATAACAGAACTTGAAGTGTTAAAACACACACATGTAGATAATCAACACGGATAAATGTCAGTGAACTCATATTTAGCAGTTCTACAACTCGCAGACTATTGGAGAACTATTTGTTCACTATCTGCTGACCCCATGGTGCGGGCCTGATGCAATGCAAGTATTTGTGTTGTTTCCTGGAATGCAGATCTGTGAGGCGCCCTCTGAGCAGGTGCTCCGCACATTCCAGGGGAGGAGGGAAGCAGCGTGGTGGGGAAGAAGACACCCTCGGGCCTCCTGGAAGCATCTCCCCTGCTCGTCTGCGTGCCCTCTCTTGCTCTGAGGCTGACGGTGGTTTGGGGAGGAATGGCTGCTGCTGTGAGTGGCGTGACTTGATGTTCCATCATGGAGGCCTGCACAGCTAGGGAGATGCTCGCAGATGCAGAGGTGCCGTCTCGCTACCGCACAGCAGGAGGGAAGGTGTTATTTGCTGGCCTGTGTAACGGAAGTACCACAGGCGGGTGCCCTACGGAACAGACATTCATGTTCTCAGTCCTGGAGGCTGAAGTATAGACCAAGGCGTCAGCAGGTTTCTGAGGCCTGTCTCCTTGACGTGCAGATGGCGATCTTCTCCCTGGGTCTTCACATAGTCTTCTCTCTGGACCTGTCTGTCTCCTAGCCTTCTCTTCTTAGAAGGATGCCTCATGTTAGCTTAATGATCTTTACAGCCTCATCTCCAAATACAGTTGCATTCTGAGGTACTGGGGGGCAGGACTTCAACATATAAATTTGGGGGGTATAACTCAGCCTCAAACAGCGAGGCATAGCCCACAGACAACCCAGCTGCCAGTTAGTCTCCTTTCCAGTACACAAAAATGTATCAATGTACGTGCCAGGTTAACTTTTGAGAGCTTGATCATTTTGTTTGTTCTTCAGATTTCCCCTTTCTCCTATTCCAAGCAAGCCGTCAGACCCTTCTGATGTCCTTGCCTCTGGGACTCTAGCTGAGCAGGGGGAGAAGGCAGCACCAGTGTTCCCAGTTCTGTAAGGCCCGAACTCCGTGAAGTGGTTCTGTAAACGGCCCCGAGGACCGGAAAGCAAGGGGAGCACCCTGGAGAAAAGCAAGGGAGGGGTTTAGTCCTGAATGGGGGCGCCTAGCGTCTGTGGGCCCCTCACGTGGTGCAGACCAGTATGCTGCCCTCAGGGAAACGACAGGCCTCAGAGGAAAAGGCTGCAGGATCTTTACAGGGAAGCTGAACACGAGGAGCAAGGCGCCAGCCATCAGCATTCTCCAGCCACACGCGTGTCATGGAAGCTGCAGCTAAGTGACTGGCTGCCAGCTCAACCACGGACGGTTCAGTGAGCAGTGAGGGCAGATGACGGAGGACTCATTGCTCTGTTGAATCCCCAAACTTTTGCAAACCCTGGGGAAGAAGAGGTCCTAACCATACCTGAGACTGGTTTTTCTGCCAACCCAGAATAAATTGATTAAAATGATCAAACGATACTCTTGAGCTAGTTAAACAGGTATTTATACATGTTTGAATTTATAGTTCATTCATTCATTCATTCGAAAATCATTTTGCAGCTCTCTAGATTCAGGTGGTGCAGCTAGGAGCATCCCAGCCCAAATTCCTGGAGGCCACGCTTTACCGGAGAAGCCAGACAATAAATAAGTAAACCAAAGAGCTTCAGAGAGAAATGAGGGCTAAAGAGGGAGCAAGGGTGCTACAGCAGCAGGGAGTGGTGGGGGACACACATCAGGAGCTAGGCCCAGCCTTCTGGGGCTGAGACACAAGTGCTAAGGAGACAGTTGTCTGAAAAGCAGGAAGAGCAGAGGAAATGCAAACGTGGCTTTGCCAATACAGAAAACAGATGAGGTTAGTGGAGCTGGGAGTAGTGGACTCACACCCTTCCTGAGAAGCTAACACAGGACAATGGAGCTGAGGCTCAGAACCCCCCACCCCACCCCCACGTCCCTTCCAAGCCCTCAACAACATGATCGCATGTTCATGGGTCTTGGGACAATTTGCCCAGGTGAAATACCTGAGCTGAATTTGGTTAATATTGTTATTGTTTTTCATGCCAGTGTCCCCTCCGAGTGGCCGTGGAGTACCCACAAGCATTTTCGGAGTCCAGCTAAGGCGAAGATGAGTCGGGGATTTGCTCACTGTAGCTTTAGCGGGAGATGTGTCCGTGCTTGCAATCACCTCCGGGTGAAGTTATTGCCAGCTGCACTTCCAGGTACACCCCGCCACATGCTGTGCCAACCCACCTGTGTGGAAGTGGCACAGGGCAGGGCCGCAGGTCTTCTAGTGGCATCTATTCAGGCAGGGCAGGAAAACACTCTATTCAGGCAGGGCAGGAAAACAGGTCGGAATGGACAGCGCCACAAACTAGTATGTGGAAAAGTTTCAATCACCAAACATAAAGATTTCCAGTGAAAATTTCATTTTTTACGGACAGCTAGTCGAATGCAAAGCTCCCCCGCTTTGAGGAGGATGCTAGCGAATGCAGCAGATTCAGTTGTAAACACAGCATGTGTGTTTACGGCCATCAAATTTACCAGAATGCCTACATTTGGGCACAAACCTGCGGCCATGTTGCAGTGATGGCGTCTGTATGAGCAGACCTTGCGTGTGCAGCTGTTATCAATAACAAAACACTAACATTGATTAACCACGCTAGAGGTTCACGTAAAAAATGATATTATGGAATGCTGATGTATAAAGAGATCAAAGAGTGTTCAAACAGAGAATGTACGGGAAAAGGTGTGTCAAACAGTTGATAAAAATACTGTTATTTACCTGGATTGTGAGATGTTTGTGGTAGTGAGTGAACTTATGTGGCTTTTTTCATAGATAAAACTAACACTTTTTAGAGTTTCATAATTTAGTTGCCCCTCTTCTGATCTCTTGATTTTGTCATCGATCTTTACACCCTCTCTCTAACTTCATAGCCTCACATGATGAATGAAAATGTCTGCTTTGCCCTTGGGCTTCTGGAAGGTAATAATATTAAAAATGGATACATTTACAATATCAAAATGTCTAACGTTGCAATAGTATTGAAAATGCCTAATAAATAAATGAAGCTGTTGTGGTTCCTAAGTGAAAGTTAGATTGGAGCCAAATTTTAGCTATGGGTGGTAGTTTAAATTGAGGCTTTTAACCTATTAAAATATGATTCAAATTGCTACATTTTCCAGACTAAACCACACCATGTTGTCCACCTGTCACCGGCTGGCTGGCTACTCTGCCTTTAAACACCTGCTTTAACTCAGTCCTTCATTTAACCAATGTTTATTATTTATTTGAGGCACTGTTCAGGCATGAGTGACATGGAAACTAACAAGTCAGCTAGGCTCGTGCCCTGGAAGCTTGTATTCCATTAGGTAAGACAGACAGCGAAGGCAAGTCAGCCTATGTTTTGTCAGATGGTGGCCAGTGCTGGCAAGAAAAACACGGCTGCGCGCTGGGGCAGGGATGGTGTGTGCTTCCGGCAAAGCTTTCCGCCATGCGGAGGGGACACCAGCACAGACCTACTCTGTGTTGTTGCTGTCGTGGTGGTTATTGTTGATTTAAATCACAAAAACATTTTGACCAAACAACATATTGTAGGTTCTTTTCAGCGTCAGCGCAGTCAGAGAGGAGAGGCAGGGGTTGGCGTGGACCCCAACCCTGGCTTGGCTGTTATTTTCTGCATAGCCTCAGGTATGACATTTGTCTTTTCTGAACCCCGGTATTCGACTCTTTTGAAGTTGCTCTGAGCCGTAAATGAGATGCTTTTAAACACCTGTTTTTTTAAAAAAGGGTCCGGCACATGGTAATCCTTCTGTTACCCCAGCTTTGCTGTCGAAGATGGTCCTTTCTGGATGGAAACACAGATAGATGCCTTAACTGAGAGTTTTTGGAAGGAAACAGCTTTACATTGCAGGTCAGTGCAACAAGCTTCCCAGAAAAGTGACGAATTTCCTAGAAAATTGCTAGTTCTTTGCAAGGCAGCCAGCTATCATCAAGCAGAATAAAGTGGCCATCAGTGAGTTTGAAGAGCAGGTGGTCAGCTGATTGGATTCCATGACCCCTTGGACTGTGTAATGAGACGGGCCTGGGTTTGTGTCCTGGCTCTGCCCCTCACCAGCTGGTTTCTGAGGCTTCCTATGCCTCAGTTTCCCCATGTGTGGGAAAAAGGCCAGCCGTGTGAAGAACGGATGAGCTGACGCTTTGCACTGTGCTGGGATACTACAGGCACCGCTTTGTTTTCGCTGTTACTGTGGTTAGTAACGATTTATCACTTTTTTTACTCGGACACTTTCCCATTCACTATCTTAGAGGTTTCTCACAAGACCATGAGGTAGTAAAAATATCATCATCCCCTTTAACAGACCTGTGAGGTGAAGCCTGAAAGGCAGCTGGTTTCTCCACGTTTCATCCACGCCTGGAACTCCATTTCAGTTCTCCCATTTTCCCAGCCTCTAGAATAGTACATGGAATCCCCTAAGAGCTCAGAAATACAGTGTTTCCCCCAAACAGTCAGCCGAACTATCAGCTCTAATGTGTCTTTTGGAGCAAAAATTAATATAAGACTCAGTCATATTTTACTATAAAACCGGGTATAATATAATATAATATAATATAATACCAGGTCTTATATTAATTTTTGCTCCAAAAGACGCACCAGAGCTGATTGTATGGCCAGGTCTTATTTTCAGGGAAACAGGGTATGAACTGTCTCCCAATTTTCGCGATGTGCTTCATGTCCAGATTTAAGGGAATTGCTGAACCAGAGAGGGACTTGGGAGATGCTTTTTCTGCCCTGTGCGTAGGGGAACCCCTGGGCCTTCCAACATGGCCAGTGAACCAGTGTCTGTGGGCCCCAGGTTTTGAGTTTTCTGAAGGAAATAGTAGCTCTTCAGTAAATACACATGGAATGAAATTGCATAGAAAAGAACGGAATTAAATGGAAACACATTGAACGCAAACTTAAACTAACATTTTAAACCTGGTTTGGACATTATTTCCAGATTTCAACTTTTGTTGACTACCAAGTAGACTGACAAGCAATATTTTTTCCATCTTTGATATCTTCACCTTAGAAATCCTGAAATGAGTACAAATGTTAAGCCACACCAAGAAAGTGGCATTGTCTAAACTCTCTGGTGAAGGGAGAACCCGAGGCAGGTGAAGCAAACTGAGGTCACATTGGCATCAGTGAGCATGGGAACCAGATGCCAGGGCCCTGTCACCACCTCAACGCACACAGAAAACAGGTACATGCAGGTCACTGAGGCCACTTTCCTTACAACACAGTCAGGGAGTTTTCAGCATTTTGTTTTCCAGGATTTTTCCAAATATCTCTAGTGATAGCATTTTCTCCTGTTTTCCTTGTTTCCAACCTGGGTAATTATGCCACCATCCAAGAGCCCTGACTGCCAAGAGATGTCTATCTGTCTATCATTTAAAGTATAGCGTCCAGGTCTCTCTTCATATTTCCACTTCTAGTCTTCTTTTTTTCTTTATTTTTCTTCTTTTTCAGTGTGATATTAGTAATTATTAGCATTATTGGGAAGAGGGCATCACATATGAAAAATTCCTTCTCTGTAATAATTTTAAATGTCTATGGAAAACTCTTCCCATCTTTAACTAAAAGGTAGGATATTCCTTTTTTTAAATCAAAACATTGAAGTAATGTTTGAGACAGTCATCTGTTCTACCAGATATCTATAGAATTTCAAGAAAATGTAAGAAAACATTTTTGAAAGGCATACATAAACATGCACAGAAATTTGCACCAATTGGCAATTTTAAAATGTAATGTTATGTTATCATTATAGACAAATTTAGTGCACACATTAAATATGTTGTTTCTGATGTATCTCATTTATTAATGCATTTTTAAAATCCAAGAATCTCCCAAATTTTGACAATCAATTTAAAAAACTATAAAATCTAGAGTAAGTGTATTGTGTTTTTGTTGGAGTAAATTTTTAACAAGTGCAGGCAATTAAACAAATATATACATGAAATCCAACAGAGCCATTGCACAGACATTTCAAGTAAGACTATGTCTCTTACTTGTTTTGCTTTGTTTTTTTAAGTCAGAGGGAGAAGAGGACTGGATTAGGTCACTCTTTTATTCCTATGAAGCACACACTCAAAGTTAAACATGACAAAGCCTGATTTGGAGGGAAATTTTCAGTCCAAAAAAGAATCAGATAATGATAATTAAAACTGACTTCACTTCATTCTTTCCAAATCCATCTTAACCAGCCTTTGCAATAAATGAAATCCTGATGTTGGAATGATGTGAGATACTTTGCTTTCAGCCCGACAAAGCCGAGCCACGCTTTCTGATTACAACAACCATTCAATTGAAAAACAAGCCCTCTGGTTTCTTTACAAAATTGTTCTAGTTAAGGAAACCCTGAGATGTAAATCATTAAAAATTACCAATAGCCCTCAGGAGACAAGTGAATAGATAACAGATAGTACCCAGGTACAACTCAAAATCATAAAATGACAGTTTCAGACTTTTAAGTAACTTTTTCCAAAGATTGATAAGATTTATAGGTATGCATGCTTTTGTCACAATTAATGGAACAACACATAAGCAGACATTAATATTCAGGATGCAAAATGAGTTCAGCATAACAGCCGACTGACGATGTCCATCATTAAAGATTAGAACAAGTCATGAATAAGAATAAGATCCTGCAGTGTAAGGATCCAGGTGACCACTGGTGTTGATAGACAAGGTGCATAGATATTACTTTAGTTCAAGAACAACTAGACCTCAACAAACTTGAGCTAGCAAATAATTTCCTGTCTCTGGTTTAGGAGTCCATTTGTGCCATGCGATTATACTAATTGCCTCTACCTCACCTGTGCCTGTGAAAGTGGAAGAAAAAGGCCACTGCTTCAAGGAAGATCTGCTTTTGAAGGAAACTACATAGAATTCTTGTCAGACAATACATTACCAACTATGCTAAATATAAAGTATTATATCCTTTAGAAGAATTCCAAAGAGAATATGTCCATGTGGAATGCAAAAAACAGATTCTGTGGAACGGTTTCATTAATAGAAAGATGAAGTAAATAACCTCCTTTAATAAATACACTGTTGTTGTTCACCCCACTCCTTTCTTCTGCCTTCCCCTCCCTGCCCGCACTCCGGTTCAAGCCATTGTTTCTCAGTCTAGTTGTGTAGGACACAGCCGGCCACTCATGCTGGCTGCTCATGGCAGCACACCTGGGGTTAGGAGCATGGCGCTCCAACCACCTGAGCCACCTGGCTGGCCATGTTTTTTTTTTTTTTTTTTTTAACTTTAGGAATGATTGATTTGTACTGATGCATTTATTCACTTTGTCCTAGTTTCCTGGTAAAAAATAATACATTATTTTGCAACATAGGTAGTAAAAGGGGCCATTATGACTGAATAAAACAAAACTAACAGTTGAAGTCAAGAATTAGTCTATACTCTTAAAATTACACTCTTTGGGATTATTTTTTAACCAGCCATGCCATTTGATTTAACACATAATAATGCAGACAAATACAGTAACAGCTATACAAAAACATTTAGCCATTTCAAAGAAAATAACCGAGTTCAATTTATATTTTCGGATAAAGCTAAGAAACTTTAAACATGCAGTATTAGACACTAGAGATACACACTCTTGGTTCCTACCTTCAACGTGTTCAGGAACTAGAGCAGAGCTGGTAAACTATGGCCCGAGAACTTTCGATCGCTGTGGCAACCACTCCGTTGCCTCAGAAAATGTGTACATGATGGTGTGGCTGCGTAGTCATAAAACTTGCTTTCCAAAACAGGCCAGAGCTGGATGTGGCCCATGGGTCGAAGCTTGCTGATCATTTAGGTAGAATGAAGGAAAAATAGAACTCAATCAATCAATGACTCAAAACAACTCAATCAATCCATGACTCAAAACAACAACAAAAGATACTTCTTTGGAATTCTGTTCCTAGCCATTTGGGGATACCCCTGAGCAGACCGAAACTCCCTGAGAACAACCAGAAAACCCTAATTATTATTATTGTTAATCTGTTTAAAGACATCAGAAATGCTGAACCAGCTAGGATGAGAGAGTGTCAAGATTCCAGGCAACAAGAAGTGCACATATGGGCACTGCCTGGAGAGGGCTGTGGCTGGGGACCAAGGAATCGCAGAGCCTTTGTTGATTCCATGGAGCTAGAGCAGCGATCCTCAATCGGGGTTAATTTGGCTTCCAAGGGGCATTTGACAATGTCCAGGGACATTTGTGATTGTCATGATTGTGGGAGGGGATGGCTTGCTACTGGCAGCTAGTGAGTAGAGGCCAGGATGTAGCTAAACATCCTACAGTGCACAGGACAGCAACCATCCCCAATGAAAATTGATCTGGTCCGAAGAACTGACCCTGAGAACTTACTGGCCAGGGAGCCCTGTAGTTTTCAATTATGAAAAAAAGTATAAACTGTAAAGCATGCAAGAGAAACATCAGCTAAACAAGAAATGGCCACTGCTTCTTAATTCTTATTGCATCACTATTTCTCCCCAAATTATTTTTTAAGTCAAGGTTGCTGAAATCTCCCTCAAAACAGCCATTCACTTTCCTTATAATACAACTACTCTAAGTGTATTTCAGTTACAATATAATGATCAATGTTATTCACATAAATGGTTTTAGAAAAGTCTGTATGACTATTCTACTAAACTGGAAATAAAATACAAGCTAAAACTTTACACTGAGATTCAGAGATTTCCTTTTAACTCATTTTCATGCTATGTTGATCTGTGAAGAAATTTAAAATCTTAGTAATTTCACAGATTATTTAAAATGTTTGATTAAAAAAATGCTATCCTGTTTCAATGCACCATGTGCTCTGTGTAGTTCTTTACTGGCAGGTCCAGAAATTTTTCCATCAAAGGCCTTCTCCTGTCAATTACAATCCAGTCTATTAACTCAACCATGTCTTGGCTGGCCTTTGGAGTTACCATTTACTTATTTATTATACAATATGCACACCTATCACCATTTGTCCTGCCCTCACTTTAATATGGTTAATGTTTCCTGAGGAAATGGGTTAATCTGTGTGGCTGTTACTTTGCACTACTACACATCATTCCTCGAAATGAAGAATTTTCTCACCGTTAGTATTTTTTCTGCACTGCTTTCTTAAATTACCTTTAATGCAGAAACTCAAAGAAGAAATGATTGTTTCTATTTTGTTCCTTTAATCTTTGGAAATGAATGGGATGATGGATTTGACAAAGATAGCCCCAAGTTTAATATACTATAACCATATAAATATGATACGGTTATAGTATATTAGTTACTTGATGATACAGTTACTAAAAAATTATTTTGAAGCAAAAGTTTTCTGTTCAATTATACAAACAAGACCCTAAAGTAAAATTGGTTTCCTGATGTGAAATAAAAGACATAGTTTTTTATTGTAAACAAATTTATAAAATTATTTCGTTACTAATATTTATATATGTCTATGATTATATCAGAACTGGTTAAGAAATAAACCATTCAATGAATTATTTCAACCTAAAATAGAACAGTTCTTTCATCTTTTAAGTAGTTTTTCTCTCTTCTGAATCGAAGCCTAAATCTTTATTCAAGCCAAGATGTTTGCATTTTATTTCACCTTGAAACACCCTTCAAATAATGAAATATTCAATTAGCTAAATACCAATTTAAATATTAGCAATAAAAATTAAATGAGCATACTTTATGTTAAAAGCCAAGAAGTCAAAAAGGCCATCGAAGAAGGCAAGCAAAGCAGAGCTAACGTGTTGCCTGCAGAAAAAAAGCTTTGTTTTTGCTTCACTGAAAATACATCGTCTTAGAACATTTTTTTCTGAATCTGCTTAACTGGCTGTGCTTGGACATCACGTAAATGTTGGGAAGCCGAGGGCTGCATTTGCTACCAACCATTCACCACGTTCCCGAACGCGAGCTCTCCACACCCGGCCACTCAGCGTGAAACGCACGCGGATCTCCCAATCGGAAGCTGAACCAGAGGCGTTAACCACAGCAGCCGGAAGTCACACTCACCCCGCCCACCGCTGGCGCTTCCGGCCGGGCTCCCCGTGCGTCCGCGGGCCCACGAGTCCCCAGGCCCCGCGCGCCAGCACGCGGGTGTCTCCCAGCCACCGCCTCAGACAAACCTGGTGCCCGCAGCCTCCTTCCGTCTCGGCAAAGGCCCGTCGCGCACTCCGTTGCCCACACGCCCTGAGCGGACTTCAGTTCCAAGGGAAACTGTGACTGACGAGTGCAGCCCTTTCGGGGCCTGCTGAACACCATGAATTCACGTCACGGTAGCGCGGCAGACATTCATTCGCCATCTTGACCCACGTTAAATCCACTCCTCTTCCAATTTCTGAGGCGATTCACAACCCACTTCACTTTCTTTTCCGTGGCCGTCAGAACGAACGACTGCACCAAACGAGGACATTTTAAACAAGTGTTGAGAACCTCGGAAGGTGTTTCCTCAGGCTGCCGAGGGAGGGGACCTACGGACGGGGCCTGTCCCGCCGCGCCCACCGGGATCTCCACGTCCACGTAGAGGCACAACCGGGGCAGGCCCGCCAGCCGCCAGGGTGCGTCCTTGAAAAGGGCTCCCACTGGGAACTGTGTGGTTCCCACTGTGGACGGAACGAATATTCGGAGGACGGGGGAGCGGGAGGAGCCTCTGACTGTGGGGGCCAGCACCAGGGTCAGCGGTCCGCCCATCTCCATGACTTCCTCCGACATATATGTAAGAATACACGTGCGATTCTCCCAAGCCTGTGGTTACCAACTGTGGGGACAGAGCCCCAGAGAGCAGTTTCCAGGCTCCCGGCCTCACGTGGAAAGGTGCTGGCTCGGGTAGTAGATGGCCATCAGCTGTGAATGGATGGCCGTCAGCTGTAACCAGTGAGCCACTGGCTGCTGATACAACTGCGGTGGGTGCGCCAGCAAGCGGGGTTTGCAGATGGCACGGTTAGCAAGCGTGGTTAGCATCTAGCAAGCGGGTTGGTTGGCGGACAAGCAGACAGCGGATTGCGCATGGTGTGGCTCCAACCCAGCCGCCCTGGAGAACATAGTGGTATAACCCCTCGTCCATGGCTCCATGGGTGTTCCTTTTTGGCCTTGCCATATCCTGCGTTCTTATGTGGGGAGCAGGACCAGAGAGCCTACACGACACCAAACAGTTACACTTGCAAAAATGACCCAGATTATTATAGGAAAAGCCGCTGCCAGCTCACTGAATTCCGTTCCCACTAATGGTGACACAGCGCTTCCAGAAGGCTCCTCAGGGTGCTGAATTACATGTGCTCCTGACCTTAGCTCTGGGATCCTTCCACTCTGTCTGGGTCCTGCCACCCTGCTTGTCCTCTGTGACTTCTCCACTCCTAGATCTAAAGCGAGAGGGAACCTGCCCTCCTCACCTGCTCTGGACTCATGTGTGTGTGTGTGGGAAGGGGACTCAGAAGTGCTTCTGGGAGGTGGCAGGGGACATGGGCTCCCATGCTCCCTGCTGTCACCAACACGGGACCTGTGGGGGGCCAGGAGGTGCTCTCTGGACCTCTCCCCACTGGCATAGCTGCAGACTTCTCTGTGCCTTATGCCTGGGCTCAACTCTTGGATCTACAGGGAAGGGAACAGGGAAACCTCTGCTTTGTCAGCCCAAAAGTCACCTTAGGTCTTGGCCAAGGATACACTCTCTGCTTTGGTTGACAATAAGAACATCAGTCCCTTTCAAAAACAAACTCCAGCCTTACCCATCAAGGTATGTTTTCAATGCTAGGCCCCATGACAATAATAGAATCACCAAGTTACCAATGCATTTTCTGCTTTGTGGTCAATTCAGTCTTACCCACCCTCCCTATGTTATTCTAGTATATACGCTAATCAGTGTGTGGGAGGTTTACTCTGACTAGTTAAATTTACAAATATCTTACTTCATTTTTAAAATATACTAATTTTAAAATCTGATTATTTTAAGAGGTCCCTCCCCCACCCCAAATCAGTGGCTCAGAACTACACAGGGTTTATTTTTCTCTTGTGTAACAGCTCAGAGGTAGATGGGTTCAAGGTGAGGAGGTGGTTCTGGCTCATGCACAAATCCGGGGACTGGAGCTCCTTTCATTTCATGTTTTGCCATCAATCCTAGAGGACTGTCCTCATGTAGATGATTAGTGTGGCTTCACCACCACATCTACATTCCAGCCTGCAGGAAACGGAGAGAATCAGGATGAACAACGTAAAGATGAAACAAAGACGTTGCACCAATAATTTTCACTCTAGTAGGGGAGGCTGGGGCTGTAGCTTCCAGCTGAAAACCAGAAGACTGGATATTCCAAAAAATAAGTAGTCTCTGCCACAAATGTAATAGTCCAAAACCTTTTATTTAGAACAACAATATAGGATTGTATTGCTTGTCTAGTTAATCATGTAAGTGGATTTGAGGAAAGAATCAAAGGAAAATCCTTTATTCTTGTTAATGATCATATATTCAAGCAAAGACTTCAATTAGATTGCTAGTACCATTCCTTCATCATCCCACCATTACTTTAGTGAGTTCTCAGGTACTTTTTATTTCTCAATTCAATCCTAATAGCAAAAAGGGAAATGTTTGTGCTAGAATATCACATAATAAGCTTTCAATATTATGAGGGTGAGAGTACCTTCCTTATAAGCAGTTTGTTATGTAAAAATTGGGTTTCATTCACCTCTAAGTGCCTGCTTTCTTGTCTCCTTTCCTTAGATCAAGAAAATCGGTGCACATCGAAAATCAGTGCACTGAAAAATTGAGTCACATCTCATCCATTGGAAAATCTCCCAAGTCCCCAGGAATAAAGTGTGAGTAAGGGGTGAGTTATACATGCAGTCACGACTCAACTTTCTACCTGCTTTTATAGTCGGTTATAAAACTGCAGTTGCCGTTCCTCCTCAAGTCTTAGCCGTGACCAAGAAAGTCTATGTGAAATCAAATGAATGAACGATAAATTCCTGAGGTCTAAAATCTCATGGAGACTTTGTAAAATAAATATTCTCTGAATACCACATTCTTTATGAAGAGATGCTGCCTCCTAAATAAGTAAACAAATATATTGAAAAGTCAGAGCATCTTGTTCCTCAGCACAAAACCTGAAATGACTCTTTTTAATTCAGACCAAACATTTTACAATGGCCTAAAGGACCCAACCCCTTTACCTTTTCCCCTCCGCTCCTACAACTTTCCCTCATTCCTTCTGCTTTGGCCTTGCTGGCCTCCTGCTCCTGAAACATGTCAGAAACCCTCTTTTCTGACATGGGGGCTTTTAGGGGCTCTCCCTTCTGTCTGGAATGCTTTGCCCCCACGTGATCTGTGGGGCTGACTCTATTACCTCCTTCAAGGCTTTGTTCAAGCCTCACCTCTTGAGGCTGTGTTAGTTTAGGTCCCTTGAGAGGCAGATGGCAACGTGGAATTTGACATACAAGAGAGTTATCGGGAGACCCACCTGTGCAGAATAGAAAAGAGGGAAGAGGAGCGGGAAAGAAAGGTTTCAGGTGCCATGCAGAGCCAACACCTCGAAACAGGTGCAGGAGGTGGGAGAGCTGTCTGGGACGAGCCTCAGATTGCAGTGCTGCTCTGAGGAGTCTCACTAGAGGTGTCCCAAATTGGGGAGAAATAGTCTGACTTTAGTCCGCCCACCACGCCCCCTCATTGGCATGGAACTGCTGAGTGCTGCTTCGGGACGAAGGGACGAAAGCTGTCGCAAACCCAAAGGACAGCAGCTGAAGCCGTTGGCCATTTATGGTCCTTGCAGCAGTCTGTCTTGAAGGGAGATCTGAGTGGAGCATCTGGGGCCCACAGAGCCTGACCCCCAACAACCCAGGTAACTACCCACCACCACTCGGTCCTCCCAGTCCTCCGTACCCTGTGCTAATTTGACTTTGTTCCATCGCATTTTATCTTTTGTCATTGAATGACCACGATCACAATGAGATAGACAGTAATTCTACTGGGAATGAAACCTCTGGGTGACATGTGACTTTCATATTCCTTCTTGAATCAGCTTTGATGAGTTGAATGTTTTGCCCTTTGAATTTGGCAATTTCATTGAAGGTTTTAAAGTTTATTGGCATAAAGTTATTCAGAATTTTCTCCTGTCTTTTTGTTGTCTTAGCATCTGTAATGAAGTCAGGTTTTCAGGCAGGCAGGGAGCGGGACGGAACCATGCAGGGCGGCGGGCTCATTCCAGTGGGAGGGCTTTAAAGTTTAATGGCTTCAAGTTATTTAGAATTTTCTCCTGCCTTTTTGTTGTCTTAACATCTGTAATGAAGTCAGATTTTCTCCCTCCACCCCCCATTCTACCCCCACACCCCAAGCCGTTGTTTCGCAGTCTAGTTGTGTAGGACACAGCTCCCTGGCCCATGCTGGTGTTATGAGCCTTGCGTCCCCCCTGGCTGAGGGAATTGATGTCTTGCAGCCTCAGGATGGCCACCTACAGCTCAAGGCAGCACTCGGTAACCCACGGCAACACAGCAGCTCATGCCTTCCTCCCCCAGCTCCAGGGAGAGCCATTGTTCACAATCTTAGCTGTAGAGGGTGCAGCCCACTGGCCCATGTGGGAATCGAACCCGTTATCTCAGCGTTAGGAGCACAGCGCTCCAACCACCTGAGCCACTCACTGGGCTAGCCTAGGTTTTCTTATTCTTAATATTTTATTGTGCCTTTTTTTCTTGATCATTTTCACCAGAGATTTCTATTTTAATTAGTTTTTATTCTCTCTTTTGGAATGAGGAGATGACGTTGCATATTTTACTTTAAAAAGACAATCTCTGAGTGGTAATATTGCATAGTTTCTAAGAGCATAGATTTTGGAACCAGACAGTCTGGGCTTTGTTTTTTGTTTGTTTTTTGAAAGTGCATTGTTTGTTTAAAGTTCCCAAGAGAAATGAAAACACATATCCAAACAAAAACTTGGACAGAACTGTTCATTGCTGCTTTATTCACGATAGCCAAACAGGGAAAGAAAACTAAATGCCCATCAGCCGATGAATGGGTAAATGAATTGTATAGTCATACGATGGGATGGATGCTATTTGGCAGTAGAGAGAAGTACTGATAGATATTACAACCTGAATGAACCTTGCAAACAGAATGCTAAGTGAAAGGATAGTCACAAAGGACCACATGCTGTGTGATTCCATTTATAGGAAATATCTAGAATAGGGAACTCTATGCAGACAGAAAGTATATCAGTGGTTGCCTAGGGCTATGGGATGGGAGGGTGGGGGAGAGGGGAGTGAGTACTAATGGGTAGGGATTTTGAAAATTGTTCTAAAATTGATTGTGGTGATTGATGGCTGTACATCTCTGTGAACATATTAAAAAGTGAGTTGTACCCTTTAAGTGGGTGAATTGGTAATTATGTCTCAGTAAAGCTTTATTTCAAAAAGGAACGATATGTAAGTACAGAAACAGCTTAGTGTTGGGCCTGAGGAACACTTGAACTCTATGTTACTGCTACTGGTTGCTACTCCACCTAGCCTACCTTGTACTCCCTCCCCCCCACCCCCCATCCTCCTACCCCCTACCTCCACCTCCCCCACCCCTCAAACCCCACTCCCATCCCCCCACCACCCCCCACCCCATTTAACGAGGCCTTATTGACTGTACTTCCAGATATTTAACGTAGTCCAGGGCTTGGCTACTTCGGTTATTTAAAATATAAAGTGTCTTCAAACTGTTTGTAACTTTGTAACCAGAAACCTTCAAACTACTTAAGCTGCATAAACGCTTAGAGCATCAGAGCTCTGACTTTCTAAAAGCTACTTCCTGAGTATTGTCAGGAAATTCCTTCTCTTTCTATCTAGTCTTTAGCAGGGTTGACTCTCTACTTTCTTTCCCTTTTAAAGTGAGAACAGAGAGACCCTAAAGAACGCAGAACCCCAAGACATGGGCATTCCCTGTGAGCTCACCTCTCAATTAGGGTACGGTTACCAGGGTGGCCAAGTTAATTACACACAGATGGGCAGAGGCTGACATCAGGTGGCAACAGGGCAGCTCAGATAAAGGACGGCAGGAGATTCAGGCCGACTCTTGGGTCTGGTGAAGGCCAGTGACCCAACCACAGGAATAAAGTTAGAAAGTAGTCACTTAAGGAGTGAATACAAGAGGGAAGCAGTGCTGAAACCAGAAGCCCATTTCTTAAGGAAAAGAGATTTGTGATCAGTAAGTCCAATCGCTGCTAGAACTTTGTGGTCAATTAATATTTCAGTTATTTGAAATCTTGAGTATAAGGCAGTCACAGGAGAAAATGGCAGAGCCAATTAAAAGAGAATAGCAAATCTGAGCAGTATCAAAAGGAAAAAAAATTGAGGTGAAAAGAGCTTTGGAATTAGATTAAGAAGGCATGCCTTCCAACTAATGCTAAGACTAGTAAATCATTTTCCTTTTTTGGACCTCAGTTTATTAATCTATAAAATGATTGGGTTGAATTCAGTTCTCACTGAATGTTGAGTTGAATATACATATCTCTAAAACCTCTTCCAGATTTAAACATTTAAGAATGCAAACCACAAGTTGTTTGTCCTGGTGCCTCTGAGCAAGGGGAGAGAACGAATTTACAAATTCAAATTTAGTGGTTTTCTAGGGGCAACAAGCCAATCAGGTCATTGCCTGGCATTTCTAGTTAGTTCCAAGTGAGTCTACTCTCCTGCATTGTGACATAGCTATGATATGGCAACATTTTTTTTACTGCTCTTATAAGCCGTACTGCTTCAACACTGGCCAGAGATTCTAAACTCCGTCAAACATTTTGATTATATTGAGGACATAAGAAACAAATTTCAAAGAAAAAAAAGGGTTTCTTTGTGGATTTTGAAGCTGGATGCAGGCAGGACATCACTCCTAAAATCTTACAAAAGGAGAGTGGGGAAGTGACCATTAGTCATCACCACACAGGGGTGACTTCAAATGTCTGCAAAATTCATGCAGCGTTTCAGCAGTAGCAACGCCCCCATGTGAGTTTTTACATGGGCATTTCATCAGTAAAGGGATTTGTCAAGTAGCTATTTTCTTGTAGAGCAGAAGGAAGTATATTTTGAAAACAAAACACTTGTCTGGATTAACTTTTATAAGTTTGAGCCCAGTGATAGCTAGACCAAAGCTAGCGTTGGCTGAAGGCCTTTCTCTTTAGCAGTGGTGTGCGTGAGTGTGTGTGTGTGTGAGGAGAGAGAGAGAGAGAGAGAGAGAGAGAGAGAGAGAGCAGCAGATGGTCCTGAAAGGCAGGAGAGAGGTCAAGTTCCAGGTGTCACACAGGTGGCCTTGCTTTCTCAGCTCTCACAGTACAGTAAGCTAAACGCTGCAGCAGTCCCTGTTTTGGGGTGGGATCAGCCATTCTACTTCACAGACTAATTACTATGTCGACATCCATTGATGGAATACATAGGAGTCCGGCAACCCCAGCTTCAGTGAAGACAGCTCTTCCCATGCTTTCCAGTTGGGACATCTTTTACTCCCTGTTTTCACGCCGCCAGGCCGCCTCCTCTCCTGCACTGCAGACCACGTCCTCAAATTGTCCGTGTACGCGTGCCAGATTTGCCTTCAACTGATCTCTTCCAGGTCCCGAGTTGTGTGCCTTCCTGTGGCGGCAGTGTAGCAACTGCAGTGTCATAGTTACCCCAGTAGCGTGTAACGAGTGAAATAAATGACCCTGCAGCTTGTGAATGAAAGAATGAATGAACCCTCAGTGCGCACTCCCTCCTTCCTACGGGCTCCACGGAGAAAATATTGCTCTGATTTAGCAACAGCTTTGAAATCTTTGACCTGTTGGAGGGAAACAAACCAGACAGGAAAGGCGAAAGGAGAAAAGGGGAGGACGAGTGGCCAATGAGTCGACCAGGCTTGGTGGCCGGCCCCGCCCCGCCCCGCCCCGGACACGCCCCGCCCCGCCCCGGACACGCCCTGTTGGCATTTGTGCGCGTGCGCAGGCGGAGCGCGGCCCCGGTAGTAGCCCGGCCCGGGGACGCGCAGCCGGGAGTGTTTGACGTGGCAGTTCCCAGACCGGCTGAAGTCGGTGCTCGGCGAGCCTGTGGGGACATCGGCGCGGGAAGACGCGGTGCGAGCTGCGGCCGCAGTGGGACTTGGGGCACCGGGGGCGCTGGCACCAGGAGCAGAGCCGGGCTCTGGGAAGCCGGGCGGCGGCGGGAGCGACCAGGTAACGCCTGGTCCAGGCGGGACGCCCTCCCCGGGCACAGCTGGAATTGGCGCGGGGCGGCCTGGCGGGGCGGCGGAGGCCGGGAGCTCACCTGTGGCGGGGCAGCGCGACCAGCTCTGCTCCTCTGGCCCTTCCGTGCAGTTTAGTGACGGGGCTGGGGTGGGCGTGGGCATCTCCCCCGCCCGCAGCTCTCAGTCCGGGATGCTGAGCTGCAGGGTAGGGTCCTCAGCAGCCCCGCGATTCCAGAGCCACTGCCAGAGGTGTTTTCGTCTCCGGAACAACTAAATCCCCCAGCCCCCTTTCTTGGAAGAAGGGAATCTTGGAAATATTCACAGTAAAAATGGCAACTGTGTCTGCATCCTGATAGTGACATTGATTTTTCCAAACCCGAACGTGGTCCAGGGTGAGAAGGGTACCTGGGCTGGAGCGCGAGTGACAGTGGACGGGGGTTGTCCTGGGACAGAAGCGCCCCAGCTTTTGATGCTCGGCCTGCTCATGCCAGGTGGCATCCTGCCATGTCGCCGCTGGGAGCTGACTCAGGTTTCTGTAACTTGGGGCTGTGTGAGGAAGTTTGGACGTGGCAACTGGTTGCATGAGGAAGCAGAATCCTCCCAGGACCAGTTAAGAGGGACCCGACAGCTTCCTGCGCCTCCAGTGACATCCCTGCCTTGCTTTTCTTTCACTCAGCAACAGGCCGCTACGTAGGTGTGTTCTTGCTGACTTCCTAAAAGTGCTGGGCTGGAGCAGCCTGACCAAAGCTCAGGCTGCCACGTCTCCCTCTGCTCAGTGGGAGGAGGGAAAAGTGCTGTCAGTGACAAACTGGCCCCAGGCCTTTGCGTTTTCTCTCCTCTAGTGTTTCTCCCCTGCCACAGAGAAGAAAGTGGTTTTATGATATTTTTACTTGGTTGCTTTAATTTTGGAAACATATAGTTTAATATAAAAACGAAACCAAATAAAGAATGCCATTGTCTGAATATAGATCTATTAGTCTTAGCAGGTATAACTATTTTTTTTTTTCTTAAAAGGTAGAATTATAAAGTAACAAAAGGGAGAATATTCCTATGCTGGTTAAAGAAACGAGAGAAATTGTATTAATAGAATCAGTATTTTCTAATATATTTAGAAAGGCGTTTAGAAGCTTCATTTTGTAAGAGGGAACTCAGGGCAAGGGAGATTCTTCAGCTTATTCCATGTCACACAGCGAAGTACTGGCCAATTTTGAGTGAAAACTCTCTTTTCTTGCCAGGATTCAGAACTTTTTCTGTCTTGTTATAATTTTTTTGTTGTTGTTGTTTTTTTGAGAATAGACAGTTGTATGAAGTCTCTTATTTTGTGAAACCTGGAAACATGGAAAGTTTTAACAAATTGATGTTTAGTTTCTGAGTAGAATCAAAATGGATGTATTGTATTTGTGTGTGTGTGTATGTGTGTGTGTGCCTGTCTAAACACATATGAAGTTGCACTTTTTTTTCAGTTCTTTAAATACGTGTTCATATGTTCTTAGAGGTGTGAAATTTAAATCAGAAAGAAAGTCAGTCACCTTTGCCTATGAAACCACTGGCAACTCTCAGGTAGGCTGCGGCCTGCTTGGCCCACTATGACTCATAACATAAATCCATTATCAACTTCTTTATCTTCTGCTGTCTTTGTTGGACTATTGATTTCTCCCTGTGCTAACTGCCTGATTAAAATTCCTAATGAAGATAGCACTGAAAAGATGCAGGTCTTTTTAATGAAACATCCAATTGCAGACTACTGACAGTTCTGCTGCTCAGTCAGTGGAATGACACGCGATTATTGCCAGTGGTGTGCTCTGTGCTGAAATGGGGCCATGGAAACTAAAGGCACAGAATAGTAGCCACACTTAGGGGAGACTATCTGTGAAGCATTTCAGCCTTCCAGTGAAAAAGCAGTCGGCGTTGTTCCGATTTCATGGCTGAGAATTTGCCCAGGACTAAAGAAGTGAGTTTCTGAGTTCTGCAGAACTGTGGTTAGAGCCCTTTTTAGGGGATGATGGTATGATATGGTGTATGACAGGGAGATGTCCCCTGTACCTGATGGTTGTCCCTTTCCTCAAACCGTCAGAAACATTTATTAACACTGCTTATATTTTTAAGAGCATCAAGTGACTCAACCCCTCTTGTTGACATTTTTTTTTTTTCTGTTGCAGGGTTCTTTTGTAAAACTCTCACTTGGAATGACAGTTTCATAATGAGTCAACAAGGTTATGTGGCGACACCCCCCTATTCTCAGTCCCAGTCTGGGATGGGCCTTCCTCCACCACATTACGGGCACTACGGTGGCGATCCGTCTCACGCAGGCCCCCCACCAGGTAAGGGCATCGCTCTGACATGTATGTGACTATTGACTTCTCAGGCTCAGAGGTAGAAGATGTTCTGAAAGAGCAGCTTCGGGAGTGTGGTACGGTCATTATATGATGGCAATGGCTTGAGATTATAGGGTCCCTTGGAAAGACTCCCGGGGAAGAAATCTGTGTCATCCTTTTGGTTATTGCATAGAATACAGTGAATTTAGTTTTTAAATATAGATTAAAACAAAGATGCTTCCTGAATGTTTATTTTTTACTTGCTCTTATTATTTATTGTAGACTTGCTCTTGCTTTTAATCAGTGGTGTGATGTAAACACCCGGTTAAAAACATATTACATTTATATACAGAGGGTGTCAAGAAAACGTATACACATTTTAAGAAAGGAAAAAAATGTATTAAAATTATGCTGATGGTAACCACTTTGAGCACCCCTCTTGTAATTATAGAAGTGAAAAATGATTTGTATTCATCTTTTGTTATCGGTACATATTGAGTATTACAATTTTAATACAGTGTTTTTCCTTTCTTAAAATGTGTAACGTGTTTTCGCACCCCCTGTGTGTGTGTGTGTACATATATATATATGCTACACTGAGTTTGGCAATAATATCATAAAATTAATTTTGATACTGGAAAAATATCGTTAGATTTTCACACTAAAGATTACTCACTGGTAATTATAATTAGGAAAATAAAGCCTTGCCTTGAAATTATTATTGAGCAATCTTGGTTGCTTTAAAATATGATGCCCGGCCGGGGATGTTGGTTTAGGGGCAGAGGTGGGGAAGAAAGGGGTAATGGAGGAGGCCTCCGATGGCTCTGGTGGCGGTGAACACCACGAAGCCACCTCCCTTAACAAGGGGCTGCCCTGAGGGACCAAGTTTCAGGGTCAGGGGTGAAGCTAATAACAGCTTGTTTCAGGTTCGATGTTCCCCAATTCCCCGAAAATATTTGTGTAAGTAAGACAGTTTTGGGGGCTTCTGAAAGAATGCTGAGGAATGAACTCAAGCCCTTGGTGGAAATGGACTGTATCTAAATCAGTGAGTGTCCCTCGGGGTCACTGGGCCTGCCTCCAATATGTAGGGTCCAGGCTGTGCTGGGTAGGCTGGCGTGGGTGAAGTGTGGTCACTGAGTGGGGGGAGCCCTGCCCAGAGGCTCCATGGTGGCAACCACACGCTGTTTCCTTATGATTTAGTCCACCCCTAATTTTCAAAACCCTCCGGATGAGGTGTGCTGCTCTTGTTCAGGACCAACCCTCCCCATAACATTTCAAGTCTTGTCTCTGGATCCTTTAGGAACATTAACCCACCTTTCTCCAGTTCCTGTCAGGTGGTTCATTGCTTCTCAGCGTTTGTGTATAATGATAATTACAAATTACTCTTTTTTATTTTGAGTGCTTACCATGTATCAAAAACTGGTCCTAAAAACTTTATGTGTATTTATCTTATTTAACATTCATACAGTGCTATGCAGTAGATTATTAGCCCTATTGTACAGCTTAGAAAACAATGTCTGGAGTAACGTGACTGGTCCAAGGTCACAGAGCTGGTGGTGTAGCTGGAATTCAAACCCAGGGCCCTCAAGAACACAGCAGCAAACCCCACACACCCCTAAGTGCACACTCAGCACTACTCACACTTTTTTCCTCTCTCAGTCATTTTCTTAAACAAGTACTCACCTCACTTCGGGACCCCCCACCTTGCCTCTTGGTTCCCCGTGGCTCAGTGTCGTCTCCATAGCTTGGGCCCCATCCACTGTCCCCTTCTCCTACCAGGTCATTGGTGGCCTCCCATTACTGAATGCAGTAGACACTGTCCTATCCACTTTCGAATCTGACACTGTTTACCACTTTTGTTTGTTCAAAATCCTCTGCTCTTGTGGTTTCAGTGACACCGTCCTTTGTTGTTTTTCTTGGTGGCTTTCTGGACATCTCTTTCTAAGGAGCCCCCCTTCTTCTGCATGACCCTTAAGCATTGCTGTTTTTCCTTCTGTGTTCTTTCTTCATCCTCTTTTCCTCTCGCTCTATGGGTTTCCCCCTGAACTGTGTCATTCCATATGAAGAGCTAGTCTCAGATCTGTTTCTCCAGCTCACGTGTCTGACCACGCTACACCGTGCTTTCAGTTGCCCACCTGTTTTAGGCACATCAAACTTATCATGTCCAAAACAATTCAGGATTTCTTTTTATGACCCCCCCCGCCCCCCGTTTTTTTCTGGTATTCTGTATCTCACTCATTGGAAGCAGCACTCATTCCATTATCCAAATTAGAAACTTTCAGTATTTAAAAAAAAAAAATTTCTCCCCTTTACCTTCTGCAATCCAATTAGTGTCCCAAACTGTTTTGGGTAATTGTAAACGTCTTTCTGCCTGCTTCCTTCTCTCTGTCCTCCTGTCACTCTTCCTGTTCCAGTCGTCCATCTCTCACCTGGATTACTGAAATGGTCTCTTAACCACCGTCCTCTCTCCAGCACTGCCTTTCTCCTGTGCTGGAGGGATGTTTGTAGCAAATCTAATTTAGTAAGTGAGGAAAATACTGGTGGCGACATAGCAATGAGTAACATATACCCAATCTCCATCCTTACAGCACTTAATCATCTAGTGGGACACGCAGTAAGTAGGTTGACAATGACAGTATAGGGCAGCACTGCCATTAGGAAGTGGAGAGTGGTGGAGAAGCAGGACTTAGGCCTGGAGGGAACCTTCTGGAGGGAATGAACAATAGATGACAGTTGGTCAGGTAGGGAGGCAGCTTGTGGGTGGGAGGGGGCACTTCTGGGGACCTGCCTGAGTGTCAGCATGGCCAGGGTGCAGTTTGGAGCAGTGAGAGGTGGCCTGGAGTGGAAGTGGGGCCATCTTCAGACTTTACGTACAGTTTACGTTAAGGGCAGTGGTGCCACTGAAGCATTTTAAGCTGTGAAGGGTCAGATCCCATGTATGTTTTAGAAAGAGTCTCACTCCACATTAGAAAGTGTGTAGAAGGGATCACAGCGGGGAGACTGTTTTCAGGAGCAGCGTTTCTCTTCCTCAGCACTTGTGACATTCGGGGCCACTTGATTGTTTGCTGTGGGAGGCTGTGCTATATAGTGTAGGACGTTTAGCGGTGAAGAGAACCAACATTGTGCCATGAAGCTGCCTTTGGGGATATTGATTTTAAGCTGGTTATTAAGAAACAAGACTCAGAAAGAACCTTTGGCCCTTCCTCCCCACGTTCCTGCCCAAGAGACTGAGACAGAAACCTGCTCTAGGAAGGAAACCTTAGGGTGCTGCCAGAGCTGAATTTGAATAAAGTGTGGTAGATAAGAGGTTTCAGAGGGCCGGGCAGGCACCTGTGAGCTGGATCCCTGCTGTGTCCCACTGTTTCTGGGTTGCCCAGCAGAATGTTTCCTGCCATGATATTCCTGAAGTCCCTGTGACTCTTCCTTAACTACCTGTAAGTTGCCTGTGCTCACTTCCAAAATCTCATACCCCTTCCCCCTTTTCTCCTTTGTCCAAAAATGTCTTAGAAACACAGCGTTGCCTCACTGCCTTTGGAGTTTTCCTGCTTGTGTGAATTCTCCTGTTCATATATTGAACATTTGATTTTCTCCTGTTAATCTGTCTCTGTTAATTTGATTATTAGTCCAGCTGGAGGCACTTAGCAGCTGAGAGGAAAGATAGTAGTAATTCTTTTCAGCCCCCACACAAGCATCTTGGTCTCTACCCATCAGATTCTAGGGCCTGCCCTCCACACCCCCAATCCCCAGCTGTGCAACTGGAAGCCCTAGGCATAGCTGAATGTCCCTTCAGGGGCAGAAGCAGCCCTGATCTGGACAGGCAAAGCCTGTGGATGTCCTGGGGGTTGGGGCTGGGAGGTGGTGGTGAGGACCTGTCAGTGGTGAGCGTGTGTGACGTGCCACCACCCAGTGTCTTAGGAGCAGCGGTTGTTACCAACCTGATTCTGTCCATCCAATAGGGACTTTAGATAAACACTTTTCCACAAGTGTTTTTTCATTTCGGTTTTAGTTTGTCAGGTTTGGGGCCAGATCCAAGGTATGCTTTTCTGTGATGTTTCTTAGGGCTTCTTTGCTGATAACAGAAACCACTGTAGCGGGGAGGGATTTATTAAAGGGCACCAGGAAGTGAATATCGGAGAGAGCCAGAGAACCAGGCTTGGGCCTCTCGGCCATAGAAATGCACCCCGCCACCCCCCTACTCCCACAGGACTGGACCATCAGTGGCCACTGCCTGTCTACCCCAGAACCACATCTCTACCCCGGGTCAGGGGCCCCTGAGCTATGTAGCTGTGCTGAATTTGGAGCACACGGGCAGCCCGTTTATAAGGCAGACTAGGAAACGGGGGCTCCATGTGTCCTGCTCAGGCCCGTCCAGGAGGGCCAGCTGGAGAGGAAGAGGGATGGGCACTGAGTCCGCTAGTTGCCAATACCTGCCTCTGTGAAAGACCACTTGTGATGTCAGATGTTTTCTTTTGGCCTAAGCGTCATGGGTTCTTCCTCAGGGCATGGCTTTCCTGTCTTAGTACACTCCTCACACCGCTCTCTGAAGAACCCGATGATCTCTGAGCACTTGTAAATGCTAGTAACGTGGCCTGGGGAAGACTGCCTTTTCAGATAACACTGTATCCCTTTGCCCCGGGATAAAGTCCAAATGGCTCTCAGGACTTTGCAGTCTGGCCCCAGCCAAGCTGGGCAACCTCTGCCCCCGCCCTTCCCATCACCCGGCTGCCCCGAGCCCGCGGCCAGGCCCTCTCAGCTCCGCTCAGGCCCTGCCTTCTGCCAGAGTCCCTGTCCTGGCCTCCACTGAGGACGCTGCTCGTCCTTCCTCTGGACTTCTCTCGGGTCCTCTGGAAGAGTTGGGTCATCCCTCTCTCTGTACCGAGAACACTCACCACGCGCAGTGTATTCGCTTGTCTGTGCGAGCTCGCAGTGCCTCAAAGGCACACTGAGTGTGTGTGGAATCGTTGCTATAGAGTTGATTTCCAAAAATAAAAGGGAAAGAGCAGTGTAGGAAAATCGGTGTCTAACAGTTCTGCTTGAGTAGAAGAGAACTGGCTTTGTTTGCTTGTTTGTTTTGGTTTTGTTTCTAGAAACAGAAGTTTATTAACACGAGCATGGTGCACACACGTGGGGACACCAGACAAGAATAACTCCGAGGACGGGCTTCTGCTTCTCTAGACACACTGTGTGAGAGTTGGTAGTGGGACTGCTGTCTGCCTTCTGACTTAAGAAATGAGAATGTCCCTGGTTTTTTGTAGTGCATATAATTAGTTACTATTTTAGTGCTAGTGTTGTGGATTTTCTACTTTCATCACAGTAATGTTTCACACATGAAAATACAAGCGTGCATGTAATTATGGCATATATGTTTTGCTAGAATATAAATCTGAAAAAAGGAGGGAAGGGGATGTGGCTGGGGGAGAGGAAAGTGGGATTTGCTGAGTGATCTCCTTTCTGTACCAGGTGTTGTTCTGGATGCTCTTGTACCTGTTGCCTCATTTACTTCTCAGAACAGTCCTCAGAGACGGGCATTACCGCCATGACAGTGGTAAACATCTAGGTTTTGAAGATTAAACTATGTTGTCAGGGTCACAGCTGCTAAATGGTGGGAAGGGATTCAGACCCGTCTGTGTGACTGCAAGCCTCATGATTTTTTCTATTTTTCTGGGTTTGGGATTTAGAACTTTATATAAAAATGTAGAACTTTATATAAAAGTGTTTTAAGAATAATATTTTTTGCTTTCATTCTAAGTATATGAAAAATTGTTAAGTAAAACTGTGACTGTAAAGTTAATATAAAATTTATCTTAAGTTTGAGGAATCCTATTTTAAGAAAGGAACCTTTCCGTAAAAAATTTGGTATTATTCATGAATACTGTCCCTTCATTAGCTGTATTTCCTTCCAGATTATCCAAGCATCTGAAAGCATTTCTGGACAGTATTACTATATAAGAGACTCTCTCTGGGCAGCTGCAAGGTCACCCAGTCAATTCCCTTGCTATCTGGGGGATGAATGTTCTCCAGGAAGATAGAAGAAAGGAGATGCTACGTCTGAAGTGCCATTACGAGGTCTGGTGTAGGCATCCTCAGAAGGCAGAGAGGAGGTCACTGATGACAGGGCCAGAGAGGAAGGTGGGAGCGACAGTAAATGCAGCCAGCTGCAGGGAAAAAGGGACGGCAGTGCAGAGAGCAACAGAACAAATGTACTTCTTCTTTTTTTTCTTTGTAAAAGTCTGGGAGGGTGTCCCAGGTACTCTAGTGTAAGCCTCTCCTTTGCAGTGAGGGGAAACTGCGTCCTCAAAGATAAACTTCTTGCCCAGCACCGTACATCTGCTCGGAAAAGGCCTGGTGCAGCCTTGAACTACTCAAACCCAGGCCCCCTGATGTTTTCTCCGATGTCACACTTTCTGTAGAAGAATAGAGAAAAATATCTGAGAACAGGGCTCAAGAGAAGCCACTGAAGATCTCTGTTCGAGAAGAGCTGCTTGTACATGAAAACGCAGTCGCCACCTGGAGCAGTGGGCCCTCACATATGACCCCCTGTGTTGTGTGAGCAGCCGTGAGGACCTTGCAGCCCCGCAACTGTTTGTCATCCAAGCGTGTGGGTTCCTGGAGAAATGAGTAACTCCAAGGGCGGGATTTGTTGGAGAAACAGGTGCTCCCCTCCATTTGCTTTCCTCGTGCTGTAATTCAAAGGCATTTCCAGAGGTCTTGTCTTTTTCTTTTTTTTCCCCATAGAGTCAGGATGCTTTAAGCCTTATGCTGTTTTGTTTTTCCCGATTTATTTTCTCTCATCCCCCTGGCATCTTCCATTGTGTGTTCTAGCATCTTTGTGTGATCGTGTGTTCTGTTAAGGTGTCTCTACCAAAAGGAAAGGTGATTTCTTCTGTTTCAGTTTCTGTTTAGTGTGAAAATGCTCTCTATTGTTACGATGGTCAAATGACTATGCCAGAACCTGGCATGGCTGGGCCTGTGATGGTTTAAAGGAAAAACTGTTCTAACCCATTTCTTCTCCTCCTCCCCTCGGAGTTTGCATTTTTAACCTGAGTCTTTGCATCCTGTCTCTTAGCACTCCATCCTCTTCTAAACCCCTGCCTTCCGTTACAGGTGTGATGAAGCCGGCAGGGCCTTTGGGGGCTGCTGCACCCGGGGGGATGTTGCCACAGGGCCCTCCACCTCCTGGACCCCACCAGTTTGGCCAGAACGGAGCTCATGCCCAGGGTCATTCTCCCCAAAGGTGAGCGAGGTTGATTCCAGCTTCCATTTGTATATTCTGCTAAAATTGTCCCACAAGTGCCTTCTGAACTTGTGTGTTTGTTGATTGAAAGTTTGACCTCTTGACCTGCCCATGTCCTTGAAAGGATGTGCTAGAACACTGCCCTGTGATACAAAGTGTTTAGAAAAGTTAGGAGGAAAATAAACAATACCAGTACATATTAACAAATATATAAAAATTATGGTGTCGATACATTTTAGGTTTTGATTATATTCTTATTTTAGAGTTTTGAATTAATCTCTCATATCTTCAGATGTCTATACATCCTGTATTCCCCAAAACAACTTTAAATCCCTTATTCTCTTGATTCCTTCACAGAACTGAGCTCAGTGCCAGTAGGTGCTTGGATAAATATTTTGAAAATTAAATCAGATTGTGGCCCATGGGAGAGACTGGATTTGGTGTGGAAGGCACCGCTACCAGGGAGGGACTCTTGAAAGGCTGGGCGATAGTAAGAACAACACAGAAAGGAAATCTTCTGTTTGTGATATAATACATGAAGGGAGAGTTGGAGGCAGGCCTGGAGAAGCCAAAGTAGGAGACGTATGGGATCCTCAGAGCCCGATGTCGTGCGGGGAGGCCTGCGGGGTCTCTGCTCCCGCTCCCCACACAAGAACGCAGGATATGGTGAGGCCAAACAGGAACACCCATGGAGCCATAGATGGGGGAGTCATACCACTGTAGTCTCACTGGTGGCTGGGTTGGAGAAACAGGAAGCAGGAACCAGACAATTCTCAACCCTCATTGCTCCGCTTGCAGGCTCAGCCACCATCTTCTTGCCAGCCCCCATTTTTTTCTCTCTTTCTGCTAGCGTAGCCACAGCAGTTATATTAGTGGCCAATGGCTCACTGGTTACAGCTGACGGCCAACCAGCCACAGCTGATGGCCATGCAATCACAGTTGATGGCCATTTACTACCTGAGCCAGCACCTGTCTATGTGAGGCCGAGAGCCTGGAAACTTCTTTCTGGGGCTCTGCCCCCACACCCTACAACCCACTCGGGACCGTCTTCTGAGCAGGGAGCCTGAGCCATACCATCCCTGCTGGAAACCCCGCTATTGTTTGTCCTGGGAGGTGTTGCTGTGAGTAGATAGTATTCACGCTGGAATTTCTCCAAGGATCATCTAGAGGCTGTTGCTTTCCAGATTCCTTTCCCAGGTGGTCAGGCTGCAAGGTTGAGGTTTGGGAGGGAGGAACCCTTCAGTATGAATCTGGACCCTGTTGATGGTGAAGCCATTTAGTCACCTTTCAAGGAGCCTATAGTCCCTGCTAGTGGCAAATTCCCTCTGGAGTTTGAAAGATCATCGCATTGATCCCCTTATGGGGTGTCTGTGGGCTTGACAGTTCCCGGCTCTTCTGTGTCTTGATAACATTTGCTGTTGACATGGTAGCTGTGAAATGCATGTGGAGGTAAATGCAGGAAGCAGAGGACAGGTCTAAGTAATTTGGTTTACATGTGACTGCGGTTTGAAGAAGCAGCAGTGAGAAGTCAAAGGGCCTGACCCAGGTCCCTACTGCCTGCCCCGCCCGATGGTGCTGGTGGGGCGAGGGCGGGGGAACAGAAAGACTGGGATCCAAGAAGCCTCTTCTGGGTGCTGGTGTCGTTACTGGGCCTCTAGGTCTCGTTTTCCTCACTCGTAAGTTGAGGAAATAGAATTCCTAGTCCAGAGTAGAGGGCAGAAGTTCTGGAGCAATTCGTTGTTGTGAACCACCAAGTATCTCATTTCTTTTTTTTCAGAAGAAATGCAAAAATCAAACAGCTGCTTTGAAGTAAGAAAAGGTTTGGTTCATTACTACGCATGAGCCTGGGTTGGACTGGTCTTTGCCTTGTGTCCATTTGTTTCACTTGAATTAGGTTCCTTAGGACTCAGCCATCTGGGGGCTTTGCCATCAGACAGACCCTAGTGTGTGCTGGTGAGCTTAGCGCGGCATCCAGCCATGAGGATGCCGACTAGTGCCCAGGCAAGGCCCGGTCCACCTTAGCAGTTGGCAGTTTGTGTATTCCCTGGCTGCGGGATGCAGCACTGGCCTCTGTAGCTTGCCACTCCTGCTGGCCCCGCCCATCTAGTCATGGCGGCGCCGGTTATGGGTCTGCTCTTCCCGTCATGCCCAGCGAAGAACCCACACATTCTGCCCCCTTTCCTCCACGACTCACTTGCTTCAACTTCAACCGTGATTGATAGGTTGGAAATGGGGTTAAAAATGAAGACGGCTGGGGGAAGTCTAGCAGTCACCCTAAGCCTCGGCGGTTGCCAGGTGGCCTTGCCCTCATGGGACATACTTCTGCGTTCGTGGTTCAATGCCAAGGCTGAAGGGCGCAGTGATTGACAGGTGGATCATGCCGTCTGATGACCGGTCGGAGTGCACAGGTGCACACAACCTTTGATGATTACAGCGCTTGGTGGGAGTTGCTTGTACCATTAGAGGGCCCATCAAAGACGTATCTTAAATTTTCACTAAGCGGTCAAATAACAACAAAACATAATTCAGTCATTATGTTGATTGAAATTTAACATGTATGATTTTTATTTTTAAAATACTGCTATTTCAAAAGTAATATTTCATAAAATTTAAAATCATACCTAGTGTGGGGACAGAGCCAGGAGAGCAGTTTCCAGGCTCTCGGCCTCACGTGGAAAGGTGCTGGCTTGGGCAGTAGATGGCCATCAGCTGTAACCAGTTAGCCATTAGCCAATATAACTGCCATGGCTACGCTAGCAAGTGGGGTTGTTGGTTGGCAGAGAAGCGGACAGCAGATTGCGGCTAGCAAGTGTGGTTAACAAGCGGGGATGGCAGATTGCAGATTGTGTGGATCCTACTTCCTGTGTCTCGCCCGACCCGCCAGCGAGACTGGGGTGCAGAAAGACCCCTCGTTGGGGTACTGGCAGATGTTTGCTTTTGTGTGTCTACCAGCCACCAGTGAGAATATAGTGGTATGGCTCCCCTATCTATGGCTCTATTTTGTTCCTTTTTGTCTTCACTGTATCCTGCATTCTTGTGCGGGGAGCGGGAGCTGAGAAATTGCATGACACCTAGACGGTTGTCTTTTAGATCTTGGCTGAGCAGAATAAATGTCTTAAACTTGTAAATGGCACTAAAGTTCTTTACAGAGGGTTTACTGCTGGGCAGGATTAATCTAAATAAAATCTATCACCTAAATATCTATTTGCTAATTATAAGGAGAAAAGTCAACTGTAAGTGACATATTTTGACCAAGAAATAGCCATTGGAGGTAGAGGAGGAAAGGAGACTCATCTTCCCGGATTAAAGCTGCTGGGGTAAATCTGCTGATGAAGAATTGGTTGCAGTAGCAAAGGAGGGAACAAGAAAAATAAGAGAAATAGTGGCGGGGTTTTTTTTGTTTTTTGTTTTTTGTGTGGAAAGTGATGAATGACTGGATTTGGCACAGCTCTTTGTTTCAATCAAACCGTGAAAAACTTGGCACCATATCCACACTCTTACAAACGTGAGCACACAGCTCACTTCTTGAGCAATTTGTGGCAAACTTGAACATGAGAAGTGTTTGTAGTTGAGCAGGCCCCAGACAGCTGAGTTAGCTCTCCACAGGTCTAGGAACCAACTGTGGCTAAATTGTCATGTTTTCAGAATCCTCTTGAGATAATACTGTATTGACTGTTCTTTTTGATGATGATTCTGCCTTTGCCTGACATTCAATGAAACGGCGAATTAAAACACATAAGAGAATGTTTCTTACCCCAGAACCTGTTAAATGAAGTAATCAACATGAGAAATATTGAGATCTGTGTGACTCGTACTTTTAATCACATTGTATTTATAGCAGAGGAAGGGGCCATTCTGTTCCTTCTGCTCATTCTTACAGTTGGAAGGCTGGGAGCTCAGGAGACCAGGTGCTTTGCCTGCGGTCGTGCATCGGGTCTCCAGGTTAGGTGTCAAAGGACCTAATGGTGACACCCACATGCTGTGTGACCTCGGATAAACTAATTTAGTAAAGTAATGAAACTGGAAAGTATTAAGCCACTTTGTATGTTTTAAATGTTCTGTTAATTTCTTCTTTATATGAAACCTTTTGTTAGCCTTTTAATATTAATTTTATTTTCATTTTTGGTAATATTGCTTTTAAAATCCAAATCTATTGAAGACTTAGAACATTCATGTTGTTCAGAAAATTTTTTGTGTGTGTATTTCTGAAGCCTAATTCCTAGGATTTATATTAAGCAATGAATGAAAAAAGTTGGCATTTATGGGTCAAAAAGTAATGACTGGTGTTTGTACATTCTCTTATTTTATATTTTAAATCTTTAACCTTTTGTTAAGTTAAAAAAATACTTGTGGCTGCTTGTGTCGTAACTTTTATTTGAAACATATTTCATCCTGTTTCTACCGTCTATGTAATATATGGTTCATACAATTTTATATTTAAAAAATGTTATTAAAATATTATTAACTAACCTCTCAATTGGCAGTGAAGGATGGAAGGCAAGAGCACAGGCCACTCGGGAAATCATTTCTGGTTTAAAGAGAAATTGAAATCACAGTATGCCACTGGGAAATTTTAATTCTTATTTAAAATTGGTAAGAGCCATAATGTGACTCCACGGGAAGGCAGATGGACCATAACAGGAATGTAGTTCGGGTGGCGGTCACTGTTTCATGCAAAACAAGGAAAAATAAACATACACTAAGTTCTAACTAAATGAACGGTAAAGCATGATGAAATTTTTAGGTTAAAAAATGGGTGATTTCAAAACTTTTCACTGAGTCATTTGCTTTCAGGTACTGTTTTGTAGATAACGTCCTGCTTACTGAAATTACATTGCAGGTGACATTTTCTCTGGAAAGCTGGGTATGATTTAAGGAGAATGATCATAAAGATGCAACCACAAGCATGTTAGTTTTCTTCATTTCTGTACTGTTGACCAGTAACCTGAGTACAGATAAGGCTGTAGTGGGTCGGCTTCCCAAATTGACTTCCAAAGCTGCTGCTGTGTTTACATTGGGATTGATTGTTCCCCCCATGTATCTTGATGTGTTCGGCCTGTGAGTGTAGATATGGGATGCTGCTGCATGATTCACTTTGAGTTCATATTGAGACTAATTAAAAACTTACCAGTCATTTCCTTCTTGTACACTGGATGGGCTTATTTAGTTTCACAAGTTACTGACGTTTGCTCTACACCTTTTGCATATGAAACTCAACAGTATCGTCTAACATCCTTTTTTCTCTCTTAGATTTCCAGGTCCTCCACCTGTCAACAGCGTGGCACCCTCCTATTCACCATATGCGTCTGCTGCACAGTCGGCTTACCCCAGCCCTGCATCCACTTCATCCATCTCCCAGCTGGGCGGTCAGCTCAATGCCATGCACATCAGCACTGGCGGTAACCGTTTGTTCACGCACAGCCTTGCGTCCTGAGTGCTTTAATGAGAAAGGTTTTCCTTCTTTAAACAGCCATAACTCTGGCACACCATAGTGAAACCATTTTGGGGACTTTTTATATAAATTATCTGTATTGTATATGGTGGTAATTATTTTTTTCCCCTGATCGTGCTGCCATTTATTTCAAGACCCTCAGAATAGCTTACATTCAATATAAGAAAATTAAAAAAACAATGTAGATGTCACAAATAAACATTAGAACAGTGAAATTACTTTAAGAAATATAAGAGTGGTTTTAACTTTGGGTTGTTTATTAGGGGGCCTTAAAATAAAAAGTATAATATTATTTCACAGTGCCTTTTGATTGTGCATTCAGATCATGGGAAGAATGGGCGCTCAGATGCAGTGAGGCAGCAAAGGGAATAATAGGAGAGAAAATAGTTACAGTACTGAGACCTCCATCAATAGAAAGGCTGGCTGTTCTCGGGGCCAGAGGACTCTCCACTGTTATAACAGAGTAGTCGGCCATCTGTTTCCATGAGGAATGTTTCCACTACTCAGAGTTCGCTTTTTCAAAGTATCAGTGAAAAACCCTCAGAATATTTTCTATCTTTTATCCATTCCCAAATGGGTAAGTCTCCAACGAAGCAACTCAATTTCACATAGTCAGAGAAAGGAAAAAGTAATCTGGCTTTCCAGCTCTTTCCAATATCATTGGAAAGCATGTTGGTGGCTCATCCCTTCTCTCTGGTTATTTCGATCTAGTTCTGAAATCCATTTGATTCAGTCAAGCACAAGATGCAAATAACTCGTTGAAGGTACATAATAACATTTTCTTTTATGTGACTTTCTAGATTTTGTACAGATACAATTGCTTAGTTGATGGCATGTATCACGCAAAGTTAATGAAACTAAGTTAAAGTCTGTACTGCTAATTTTCTGACTAAAATTATACGTGTTGCTTTTACCCTTTAAAAGTTTTTCAGGTGTAGAAAATGCCCCAAATAGCGTTTGTGTCACTTTCTGAATAAGAGTTTTATCTTGTGGCAAAAAAAAAAAAAAAAAAAATTGTAGGCGCCTTCTTGCTTTGTCTCAGAACAGGTGTCCCTGTCTGTCCTATGGGGAAGTTGGAGAGCTGAGAGATGCGGTGTTTAGGTGGGCTGCTCTCCTTTCTCACACAGGTTCGGGCATGGCGCCCCCCGGCCAAGGCCCCCCCGGTCCTCTGTCGGCGCCCTCGTTCCCGGGTCCTCCACGACCTCCACAGCCGGCCATTTTGCAGCCTGGATCTCAGGTTCTCCCGCCTCCACCCACGGCACTAAATGGCCCTGGCGCGCCACCCTTGCCTCCGTCAGCGCACAGGCAGGACGGGTTCCCTGGGCCTGCTCATCCGAATGCCCAGTTCCAGCCCCCGCCGCTTCCAGGACAAACCCTGGGCACTGGCTATGCTCCACAGCCAGGTGAGGTGGGCAGGGCTCAGGGACGGCCTGGGGTTTCCTAGGGCTGCCCTGACTTGGGAATCGGCTCTATTCCTATGTTCGTAGGCATCTGTCACTTACTTTTAAGAAAGGGTGGCAACCACAGATAGTCACACTTAACTCCCCGCCTCATTTAAAGGGATGAAAAACGCAACATGCTTGGCTGAACAGCATGATATTGTCCCAGAGCACCACACCTGGGATTCGGGTTATAGTCATTTCTTTGTAACATGTTTTCCAAGCAGCCAACTATGGTGCCCAGATGCCAGGCGCTCAGCTCTCATACCCAGGAGGCTTTCCTGGAGGCCCTGCACAGATGGCGGGCCCACCTCCGCCCCAGAAGAAGCTGGACCCCGACTCAATCCCCAGCCCAGTAAGTGCCCTTCTCTCTCTGCAGTCTCCCCTGACAAAGGACCATTCTGTGCTCACTGTTCTCAGCCATGCTTGGTTTGCTAGCATCTATCCTGTCCTTTGTGGTGGCAGCACAATACCCATCACATAGAGAGAAGGCCTCCTTCCTTGTATGTGTGTGTGGGGTGGGGGTCAGGTTACAGCAGATGAGGGTCTCAGTGAGAGAAACAGCCTGTGCAGCTTGTCTCTAACATTCTGCAAACCTGGCAGCATCTATAGGTGTTTATACTGGTGCATATTGGCAGTGAGTCCAGGTATTTATACATGTATTTTAAATAACTAAAGGACCCCTTTCAATATGGGTAAGATCTCCATGCAGAATGAAAGTACAAAGTAGATTCCATTTTGCATACTAAAAAAGAACAAGACTTTTTCATATAAAATTAGAACTACAACATAATTCTTCTCCACCGCAGTGATATTCTTTGGGGGTTACTCTAGGATCTGTATCAGTGAGCTTTCATTAGATTATTCTGTGTAACATACAATCCCCAGCTTTGCTTACAGCTGCAAAGATTTATTTCTCATCTCAGTTACCTGTAGGCTACAGTAGCTGCAGTTTGGCTCATGCCCTTATCACTCCGGAATTCAGGGTGAAGGGGCACCCCTTTGGGGATGTGTTATTTTTATGACCAAGGGAGAACAGGAGTTATGTTTGGAGCATATCCTAGATCTTGAATTTAATTAGAATTCAAATCCTATGAAATCAGAAAGATAGAAACATAGATTTAAAGGCAGGCTAAATCGGTCTCTAATATGCCATAGAACCAGTGATATCAGTGCCAGCAGGGCCTGGATGGAAGGAGATGGGAGGGAAAACTCTACATTGCAGAGTGTGGTGGAAGACAGTTTATTATTATAGAATATAAAAACTACATATCCTCCAAAGCTACATATTCCAGTTTGGCAGTTGTTCATTTCTCCTTTTTTCCCACTTTTTACTCCCTTCTTTTCCCACCCCCACCCCCTAGTCTCTTTTATCCCATGAAGAAAGAAGGAGGGCAGGGAGAGAGGAAGAGAATTACTAAGATTCACTCTCGTTTTCTTGCTAACTCCATACTACTAGATTTTGCTCATTATTTCCAGGCCCGATACAATTACAACAGAAAGACAATTTTTTGTCTCTTTATTTTTTATCAATAAATGTGGTAGGAGAGAAATATAAGATGTTTCCAAACTAAACAACCCAACTTAGGGACTTGTGTTCCTTTTGATTTCTGTATCCTGCAAAAAATTAATTGATTAAATTAATTCTAATTAAATTCAATTCTAATTAAATTCTAGAATGTGCTCCAAACATAACTACCGTAAAACACAGATGAGACTAAAGCTGTTGTTTGTCTCCGCCGTCTCAGGAAGCAAAGGTGTGGTGGGCAAGCCAAAGACCAACAGGATTTGAAGCGAGAAGTTAAGGCTTCTTTGCGTTATACATTGTAAATCAGTTCTTCTGAGTTTAATCATTTTTAGCTTTTTAGAGTTTTCTTTAACTGCAAAAAATATAATCTTTAAAAGGTTATTTTGAATTTCTTTTCTACCAGAATCTTTTATTTTATTTTTTAAATGCTTATCTGTGGTCCCAATAAGCAATTGACCTCCGCAGGGTCAAGGGCATAGCTCAGAGTATTAACAGTAGATTTCTGAAGCTGTATACGTGTGAAGGTAAACAGAGGTGGAACTGAAGATACAGTAGGTTGTCGATGAGAATTTGATCTGCAATGAGCTGACCAGTTCAGAAAAGGCCTATTTCTGTGTGTGAATAATGAAAGGGAGGGAGGGGATGTGGAGAAAAGTCTTAACTAACTTCGACTTGCTCTCACTATTTCACTGATCAGATCCAAGTGATTGAGAATGACCGAGCCACCAGAGGGGGACAAGTGTATGTCACCAGCACCAGAGGCCAGGTCCCTCCCCTGGTTACTACAGACTACGTGGTGCAAGACCAAGGTATTTGTTTCCAGTAATATTTTCTGATTGAGGTTTTAAAATTTCACACCATTATTTTTATGCTTGTGCACTGATACCCTTCAGTAACGCTGCCACTAATGGGGACCTCTTTATAGTTGATAAAGGGACCAGTTTGTCATCAGTCATTCAAGTACAGAGAAGGAACTATCAACCGAATTCTGTTCTCTGCTTAGACAAATCTAGAGAGTTTCCGGTGAGATTCAGTGCAACATACCAGCTTTTAAAATTCTTTATTTTAGTTTATGGTTGAAATTGGTCCAGACCCTACTTTGGTTTAATTTACTAGGTAGAGACCTGGCAGGGTGGGATGAGCACAGCAGGGGAAACTGAGTCCTGAAGAAGTCAGCAGGCCTGCTTCTGGCCCCAGCAACCTCTTCAGCAGGTCCTTTAACATTTTGGGTCTGTTTTCCCACTTTCCCGCTAGGATGAGGAGAGGCTGAGCTCTATTCCTGACTCTGTCCACGTCTGCTGTCAATGTCATATACCTGTCAAGCCTTGTGTGGAGTTGATCTTTCTGTTGTTTATGGCAAGTTAAACTACTTCCCGCTAAGATCTAGCATCTCAGATTCTGAATATTCTATTTGAGTGGGTCACGTACTCAATCCTAGAAGAATAACGTCGGTGTCATCGCAGAGCTGTGGGGCCAGCCAGGTGCTAGTTGGGGGCCCCGTGTGTTCTTCTACCCTCAGTGCTGCCCTAATGGGAGGCCACAGGTGAGGCAGAGGGGCTTCGGGCCTTGCACACCTGCCTGCGCATCAGCTTCCCCCCAGGCCCAGGAAGTTGTGCTGTGGCCTCTGCCCCTTGGTGCTGCCCACCGTCCTCCGTGAGGTGCCTGCCTGGGCAACCCCTTGCCTCCTGGAGCCTTGGCTCAAATGATACCTTTTCATTAAGGCCTCCTCTGAGACTACTAAAAACTGCATTTGTCATCTTCCAATGTCATCTGTTTTCTCACTAATTTATTAGGTTTTATGTTTATTATCTGTGTCCTCCGCAGAATATAAGCTGTTCAGGGAGGTGCCAAGGACGTGTCTAAAACTTAGTAGACACTCAATAAATATCTGTTTGATGATTACGCTCTTGTGATCATAATATAGTATTATAGTCATTAATTATCATTTAATTTCAAAAGTTATTTTAGATAAGTTGTTCTAGTGATTCAAAAGCATTCTTCACGCCTTGGGTATTGTTTTAATACTCATGTATGCTAGCAAATAAAGATACTTGGTGAGGAATCCTAATGTATATTAAAAATAGATTAGCGTGTTTTAAAAAATGTTTCTCTTACATGTAAAATTTTCATTTCTAAATTTAATTTTCAAGTTGAGAAAAAGCACAGTCAAATGGAATCATATTTGACAAAGTATCACTTGCAAATGGTGTACAGCTGCTCACCTTTCCCATAGCACATGTGCTGAGAGAAGGGGAGGGAGAAGAAATTGCATGCTTTTGTGTTTTTGTGCCTGTGCTTTATTTCTTCCATTACTCTAAACACCTCTCAAGTCTGAGTTGGCTATATGAATAACCTGCTTAGGGAAAATAATAATAAAGTATCTCTTTAATATTTTTGCAGTAGAATTCAGTGTTTTATTTTGAAAGAAATTACAGTGTGCTCAGATTACAGATGGTAGAATTGTACAAGACTACCTTTAGTTTTTAGACATCATGAAGGAAGTGTTACAAATAAGGCAATGCATGCATCACCCAGTGGTACCCTCACGGATGCTGAGTGTCCTGGGGCAGGGCTCCTCAGAGCAGGTTCTAAGTGTGCCTCTGAATGTTCCAGGCAACGCGAGCCCTCGGTACATTCGCTGTACGACGTACTGTTTCCCGTGCACGTCAGACATGGCCAAGCAGGCGCAGATCCCACTGGCTGCTGTCATCACGCCCTTTGCCACGATTCCTTCCAACGAGGTAAGGATGATAGAAGACAGCCATTTTGTACTTTTCCGAAATCCTCCTTGCAACATTACTCTGTATTGTTAACAGAAATCTGAATATGTATGTGTGTGTGTGTGTGTGTGTGTGTGTGTAAAATGCAAATACATGCAGTCATTCAATTCATTAGGAAAACGAAAATCTGACAAGCTAGATTTTTTGGCTTCCTGTAGACCAAACACTGATGGGCTGGGTCACTTTTTGGCCAGTTGTAGCAATGCACATATATAGAAAATACGGAATGTCATGTAGTGACAAATACCAAGCCCTCTTGCGAGGTCCTTAGGCCCTGTTCAGGGTCCTAAGACCCAGGTATTCTGGTGGAGGAAGAAACTAGAGTCTGAGGTTCTGGGTCTCCCTGCTTGTACTTTAAGACTCTGGGCCAAATGCTTGTACATTCCTGCCCCAGTTAGCACGCTTGCAAAGCATGAGCAGGTACATCTGTATGTTTCCACTTGGGAAGATGCACTCAATATACGGTTACATGGGAGAAAGGACAGCAAGTGGTGCATATTTCAAGTCCCTGCTACTAGGATGCTGTCACTGGGTGTCGTGATCGGGGCACCACTCCCTATACTGCGGCCTTCCTCCTCGGGCCGCTGAGTGGTGGGTGCCCAGTACACACAGACACGGGCGTGAGGGCAGAGCTCTCCCACAGGACGGGAGAAATGCTTTCCTCTGGCAGGAGCTCTGACTGAACCCCACTGCAGTGAGTGGGGCAGTAATTAGGGTGAACCCTGGATTCCTTTCACTGCGCCAGAGGCCGATGCCTCACGTTCTCCTCCCAATTTAAACCTCCACTTGGAGGCCAGCTGGTCTGATGTGTACCCGGCAGCCCCTGAGCAAGAAGCCAGGCATCTGTGAGAGAGAACAGACTTGTGCCCACCTTGGGCTGCCCACGCCAGCTGGTGGGGGTGCAGTGGCACGGGGATGGGGAGGGGCCTGCTTTACGTCATCGCTTCAGGGAAGGAAGACTGTTCCGCGTGCATGGTGGCTTCTCTCCCCTTTGAGATGGCCACTCACTCTCCTTATGAGTGAGTAGGACGCTGCCATGTCTCCTTTTGGGAGTAGAGTGAGCTGGGTGCGACTGGGTCATAGAAGAGGCATTGGGCTGTTTCTAGAAGCCAGTCGTACACGCAGTATGGTCTCCTATTTGTAAATCAGGAAGTACATTTAGAATTTAGGCATGATCTCTTACATGATGGTCCCAGAAATTTAATATATGCTCCTAAGCTCCTCTTTAAAATCACTACGCTTCATAAAGCATAAAGTAGACCAATATGTAATGATCCGTGCCATGTATGATGTGTGTGTGTTACATAGCTAGCTGTTTTAACTAGCTGTTTTCAACATCTCATTATGAAAATTTTCCAACATCAGAAAATTTGGAAGAATTTTACAATAACACCTATATACCTGCCACCTAGATTCTGCCATTAACCTTCCACTGTACTTGTTTGATCACATATTGATCCATCTGTCCATTAATCCATTCGTTTTTAATGTGTCTCAAAGTAAGTTGCAGATATCCCCTTAATACTCCAGCACGCATATCATTAAGCAGTTTAATATTTGCTTACAGATTATTTTTCTTTGTGAGGCAAAATTCACTTACAATAAAATACACGTATCCTAAGGAAACCTTCCACTGCATTTTGACAAGCGCATCCCCCCGTGTCACCCAAACCCCGTCAGGATGGGGACCGTCACCGTCTCCCTGGTGCCCTCCCATCACCTTCCTGTCCGTCCTCACACTCCCTTCTCTGACGACCGCTGTTCTGATTCTCCTGCCATAGAGGTGTTTTCCTACCGTCGGTCTTCATAGAAGTACACTTCTAGAGAATGCACTCTTTCATGTACGTTTCTCTCGCTCAGCGTAACGTTGGGAGAACACCTGAGCCGCCGCGGTGCTGCCGGTGTCAGTGGGTTCTTTCTTCTTGCTCACGAACATTTCATTGCATGGATATGCAGTCCGTTTAGCTACTCTCATGGCTGGACATCGGGGCCGTTTCTAGTTATGGGCTATTGTGAATAAAGGTTCTACCGATACTCTTATTCTAGTCTTTCTGTGGACGCATATTCGTTTCTCCTGGATTAGTACTTGTGCGTAGAGTGCTGGCTCGTGGGGTACGTGTGTGTTTAGTTCTATCAGAAGCTGCCAGACCATTGTCCATAGTGGCTGCACCAGGTTCAGTGCTTCTAACGTTGCAGCAGCGTTCCTGGAGCTCTGCAGCCTCGCCAGCCTTTGGTGGTGTCATCTTTTTCATATTAGTACTTCTGAGGGCTGCGTAGTAGTAGCCACCAGATACATGTTTATATCACTATTTGTGCCTTGAATAAATTTAAATTATAAAAAGTACTAGTGAATAATATTACACCCATGTACATGTCATCCATCATTAACAGGTGTTAATATTTTGTCATATTTGCTTAAGATCATTTTCTGAGAATGAAAAATGTATAGCTGCACGTGATGTTTTGTTTAATCAGGACACGCTTCTCCCTCCGTCCCCCACCGGGGGCAAACCTAATGAGTCTGTATGTGTCCTCCTCGCGCTGTGTGGATTTCCGTATGCGTGTCTCCGTAATATGTAGTGTTGCTTTTTACTTCCTCTGAGTATTTAACTGGACCTCAGTGTGGGGAGCCAGCAGCATTAGGAACCCTCATTGCTACACTCCCCTAACGAGCTGGATGACAGTCTGTCACCAAGCAGCGACTCCTTCGTGGCTTCCAGGACACCTTCCCGGTGTACTTTTCCTACCTCACAGGCAGGAATATTTTAGTTTTCCTGACTTCTAATATTGGGGTCTGTCAAGGCTTGTACTTGGGACCTCCTGTCTCTTCTCTCTTAGACTCTCTCTCCCTCCAAAGACTAAATATTACCTGTAACGGCTGCTGTTACTGATGAGAATAATAATGGTCAAAACTTATTGAGCATTTAATGAGCACAATTCTGAGTTTTTAATGTATGTTATTTATTTCTCCCATCAACCTATTTATTATCCTATTTTAGCTATAAAGAAACTGAGGCACAGAGTTAGATCGCTCGTTAAGGTCAACGGCTACTAAGCAACAGAGCGAGGATTGCAACCCAGGCATCTGACCCCAGGTCCTTAATACTAACTCCCCCTGCTGGGACTCTCACTCACGCATTCCTGCCTCTTCCCCCCATATGCACACATCCAGATGCCTTTCTGATATCTCTCCTTTCCTACCTCGTAGAAACCTCAAGCTTAACATGTTGAAAAGTGAATTTCTGATCTGTACACTCTGAACCGACTCATTCTTCCACACATCTATCAATGGCACTATCTTTTATTCAATTGCTGAAGCCAGAAACCAAAAACTAAACAATTATAGTTAATAATGGAAAATGAGGGGCATGCTAATTTGGGGTATTTATAACCTGTAACCAAGGAATTCAGTTTTAAATTATCTTTCTTAAAGGTAAATAGGTTACATGAATACTGTTATTCTCTCTATAAATAGTATTTTAATTTATTTTTCTCTACCAGAAAGATTTCCTAATTTTTACATATGGTAAAATTTTAGGATTTTATTCCTTATCTGAATAATCTGCTATCATTTAGAAAAAGATTTCTAAAATTTATTAAAAGATTTAAAAAATCTTTTAGGAAATCTTCCGATTTGGCATCTTCTGATTTGGCATCTATCAAAAAAATTTATTTAGTACATTACAGTTTTCTTTTTTAAATTCGGTTCTAATGTTTAAGAGAACCTTTTACAGTATGTCATTGTGTTAGCAACTGCCTATAAAAATAAACGTCACTCCAGCACTTCTGATCAGAGAAGGTATCCTGTGAGCATTTGCTTTGGAGATGTATGCTACTGCCAAGCTCACGTCTAGGTCATCGTCCTTTGGTATTTGATATTCCTTACCATAAATGTCACATTTTTGTATGTGTTTTAAGTGAAACCTATTGCCACATCAGTGTAATTAACAATGAGGTTATTCAGCGAAAGTATTTGGCTAATCTTGTAAATTCTTTTGTTTAATAACCTGTAGTTTTATTTCTGATGCTGTATTTTAAGAATGGAGGTAGGAATGGCATAGATTTCTGCTGCAAAGGATTGAAGATTATACTTAATTTTGCATTTTCTTTAAAATAGGAAACCTTTGCATGCAAAAGTATATGCGTCTAATTATACATGAAATTAAGTAATTTCACTTATAAACCAGATGGCAGCAGTTTTTACTGCATCTGTGACTAGATTCAGGAATATCTGTATATATAATTTTAGGCTATAAATGGATATAATAGTCAAAGTAATTTCCTCTCTTACTGAATTAGGTTAGGGCAGATAAACTTTTATTCAAGACTTTGAATTTCACTCAATTTATAACCTCCTACTTACTCTCATTAGGAACCAAGCTGGAATTTAAGGATGTGAGAAAACAAGACCTGTTACTCTTGTCTAGCTAGGACTTACAGAAAATTTACAAGTACACTGCTAACTTCTGTACGATGTGGAAAAGGCTCTGACGGGGATAACTCGTTCTGTGGCATTTAGTTTAGTTATGACTCAATGAACAAAGATGTTTGTCCTATTATTAGATACCGTTTAAATTATTTTTTTGCTGTGATCACCCCCATTCTGATAGATTCAGTAGATATGAGGATGGTGCCATTGGAAAGAAAAAGGAATGGATGTCACAGAACTGACAAATGAGATTAACAAAAAGGCAGAGACCGTCAGGGAATAAGCTCACACCAGCGAGTTACGTCAGGGAGGCACTTCCTGCCATCTCTTGCCGCGGGATTGCTTGGTCAGCTCTTTGGCTTCTCAGCCAGTCTTGCTGGCATGAGTTGGCATAGTTTGGGCAGAGTTCACACTGCTGTTCAGTGCATCAAAGGAAAAAAGTTGTGCTTCACTGCAGTGTCATTCATCCTTGTCTCAGGAAGATGGCAGCTTGTGAAGTGGGTGTTACCAGGTTTGATAGAGGGAGAAGCCCTGTAAGTGGGGCTGTTACTGTCACACAGCTGATTTAAGTAGTGCTGCTGCTGGAGCTGGAAGATCCAAATTCTAAGTGCTTTCCATGACATCTGGCTATGAGTGAGGTTGTCGAGGTTTTATTTGGGGAATCACATAAAAACAGCATTGCTTTTGCTGGCAGTAGTTTCAGCAATGCACTTGGTGCTCCTGCAAGCTTGTGAGTTATCTTGAAAGGTCCATCTTGGACCTCTTTGAAGTTTTTTTACTCCAGGCTACTGCTCAGCACTCCTCGAGGGCAGGACCGTCCAGGCACTCAGTAGCGGTTCTAGTTGAGTAAATGGGCTCTCCTCGCGGTTGACAGGCATTTAAAAGACAAAGACAAACCAAACTACAGAACCATGCTTGATTACTAGGTATTTTAGGTCTCTAAATCAATATTTTCAACACAGTAAGTCTTAATTATTAACTTCCTTGGCAGCAGGTGAGTCTGTTGATAAACATGTTGCAAATGAAGTAAACGTTTTTATCCTGCTTTGGCTATTTTGTTTCATATTTTTAAATAACTACAGACTCACAACCTCATTCACCTCTCTAGCTCTGTGGGTAAAGAAAAAATCATTTGAGAAATCGTAGATGTAGTCTATCACTTATTAACGAGGGCGGGTGGTTATATTTCATTATAAAGAGCAGAACAGCAAAACAAGTAGGAAGAATTTTTGATTACCACTAAAAATGGGCAACTTTCTCCAAAGCACAGTAGTAACCAAAAGATGAGACACTGGTTAGGAGCCGGGAGGTGACTCTGGGTCTTCACTCTGCCCCTACTGTGACTTGTGCCTCCATGGCCATGTCTGGCTCTGGTGTCCTAGAAATCTAGAAGTAACAGAAATGTAGTGTCTGCCTTACTTTCGTAGTCTTTATTGGGCATTCAGCGTGGATGACCATGTATTTGTCATCTGTCTTATATGTTATTAGAAATTCATGTGAACAAATTGTACAACCCAACCCAAGGTGGTGTCATTTACATGACACTTTCAGTGTAAGAGATCTCACGTATTATTCAGGTCAGGATCACAGGAAGGCTGTGGGACTGGGCATGTAGCTCTAATTCAGCTAGCTAGAGCGGTAAATGTGCTCTGAAATGAAGCTGATCGTTGCATAACATTTTGTCCTTTAAAGAATTTAGAGAAAACCTAACTTTTTTTAAAATTAAGGCTTCAAAAGCCTGAATCTGTTTTTTATGTGCATTGTTATCTTAAATTGTTTGCTTCAGTGCAGTATTTTAAAAGGTATTAACATAAAATTATACTTAGAAAAATCACATGCATGTACTCCAATAGAAATAGAATTATGAGTATATAACATTTAAAAGACTTTCATGTATAACTGTTACTGTAGAAGTGGAACCCCTTAAGAATTTTGGTCACTGTTTATGAAGCGCTATGAAAAAGCTGGCAGCTGAAGACAAGAATGGCATCCCCTTTTAGAATGGTGTTAATTACAGATGTACAGGGACAGTCACATTTGTTAGGGCAAATGTCGTTAGAATTCTATTTTAAGTTAGTTTAGAAGCTAAATGCACCAACCTGATTTTCTCAATCACAGAATTATTTATGTAAATATTTATTTTTCATTTAATGGAGAATAACTTTAGGAGAAATAAGAATAAAAAAGAAAATGCTCCGCCTTGCTTTAATGTTCAGTGAATGTAGGTGTGGGTTTTATGACCTTCCAGGCTTGGCGTTGAGTGTACGGCATTGTCTGTAGGAGCTTGGTACCAGCCTCCCTGGACAGGCCGCTGGGCATCAGTGCGGAGCCATGGAAATGAAATATTTTACAGCCTCTTGCTGTTACTTCCATCAAGTCTAAGGCCCACATTTTCTCACACTTTAACATTTCTGCAATACGAATATGTCTTATTAATAAGGACTTCTTAGTATTATGTTCAACTGGAAGCTTGGGTGGTGCCTCCTATAGTTAATGGGATTTTAGAATCAGTGAAACACATTATTTATATACCCTGCTTCATGATTCCTAAATTGAGTCAGATTTTGTGGCTACTTAGGTATTACAAAGGCTTAAAATTTGTGCAATTGATTTGTCCCCTTGGTAATCAAGTATGATATAGTCAAATGTTTTCAAGTTTTCTATTTGAAAGTTTCCTAGGCATCAAGTTCTCACTGAAGAAAAGGCTAAAAATATAAAGTCCTATTTTTAAGAAGGAAGGAAGGAAAAAGAAAACCCAATGCAAACCTTTAATTTGGAATTGTTTGTTTCATGCAGTGTCTGAAAGTGGCCCCTGAGTTTCCCTGAAGCCCGAGTGATGTGTAAAGTGCTTCCTTGTCAGGAGCTGAGCCATGTGACTAGGAAGGTGGGAAGGGCGGGAATTTGGGAGGCACATGCCATCAGTGTGTCCTGGAAAATTTTACTTTTTTGAGCTTCATGTCTTTCATAAATGAATTCATTTATGAATAAAATAGCATCCCTTCATTTTATTAAATTGAAAAATAGTTTAAAAATAAAATAAGCTGGTAGAAATGATAGTCACTCTTATCATCTTTGTCATTTTTGTGATTATTTGCTTTATAGTAATAAATTCCTCCATGGAAAACTTTATTTAATCCAGCAGTCATGATTTTGGGTGTCTACTATGTACAAGAAAGAGAAGTATAAAAACTACAGTAATTTAAATTAACCTGAAGTGTATACATTTACGAGGGATACAAGCGTATTTGTTCACGTAACTTCTATAAGGAAGAGGAGGAAACTGAATTGGACGCCACAATTTATATTCATATATAAGTGGAAAGAGTAACTCATTTCCATTTTTAAGAAGAAATGTTGCCTGGTGTCTGTTTTTGATAAGCACCCATTATATAAACATTACACATCTTTTGTCTTTTCATAAGGTGCTTCATGGGCATTGGTTGGAATAATTTTTCCTCCACCTTCCACACTCTGTCCTGTCTGTTTAGTCTAGTTCATTTCTATTCCACTTTCAGATTTTGGTTCAAAATCACATCCCAGGAGAGCTTTCCAGGATGCCCCACCGTACACTCACTGGAGATCCCTCCTACTGTGTGTTACCATTGCAGTTTTGTGTTTGTGTATTTGATTGTGTCTTCTTCCCACCAGCTTCTGTGAGGGTAGAGAGCTCATCTAATTTTTCCTCACTCTTGCATTCCCAAGACCTAAAGCGTTTCCCAGAACCTTGTGTGCTAAATAAACATTTAATGGGATATTTTCATTGCCCGATATCATTTATATATGGAAGTAAACTAGAGTTTTGAGGACAAGTAATTTGATGAAATTTTCCCCATGGAGATCTATGCTCAAATGTTTATTGAGTAACTACTTTGTGTACTAATGCTGTACTTGATACTGAATGAGTGACATAGTAATAAGGGAACTGGTAAGTTAGGATCCAAGCTAAAGCAGAGACCTGCATCTCTACTCAGGCACCTCGTATCTATTTGAATTTCCATGTTGTATATCAAGGAAAACATTTTATCTCCTCCACATATGTTCTTAAAGAAAATAGGCATTTGGGGACTTACTGCATATTATCCTCACTCTTAGTATTACTGGCGACAAAACAGCTGTGCCGTCTAGAGTGACAGTTGCTTAAAGAATGTCCTGGACAGTTAAGATTCTTTATAAGTTTAGCTTAGGTTTCACTATTACTCTCCCCTCCAATGTCTGTTTCTTTTAATATCACACTATAAATGTGAAGATATATATATATATATATATATATATGTATGTATATATGTATGTATGTATGTATATGTCTATATATAGTGTGTATGTGTGTGTGTGTATTTATAAGAGAAAAGGGGGGGAGGACATAGGAGACATACATGTAAAAAGATTAAAATCTTCAAAATGTTATGCATTGTTTGGGAAAATAAGAGCATCATTGGCTTTCTTAAATAATATTTCTGCAAAATACAGGTAAAACAACAGAGCCACAATGATAAAATCTAGTGTATGTAGATACTATGGATCCCTTTTCTTAATCCTAATTGAACTGTCTTAGGTAACTGAAGTGTATCAGAGTCTGTAACATGGCAGTGAGACTTAAGTTTGTTTGATCTACTACATTCCATACTTTCTTGTCCTCTACAGTTTAAAAAGGTTTGAAAACCTCTTATCTAAGTACTTCAAAACATACAGTTTCTGTGTACATTTCTCCTTTCTTAAAGGAAAAGGATAACAAATGTCTATTAGCTCGTATCTATCAAATTTTATTGTTTTTGGGTAATTGAGAAGTTATCTTCTTTTTCTTTCTAGCTCGTTATTGATATATAATAAATATGTACGTGTTCATTTCTCCAGATGCTTTTGAATTGATCACACCCATTCTTTTAAATTAAAATTTTTGTCTTAACTTTTTTTAAACCCTGTTTCAAGTCTTTCCTGCAGATGGCTTTTGACTATTTGCCCAAATCCAGTTAGCTCAGAAGAGATGGTTTGCTGCATCACTTGGCAGTGGCCAGCCAGGCTGCCCCCAGGAATGGTGACTGAACGGTGGTCATGTGGACAGCGCTTTGGGCTGTGCGACTCCTAGAGGCCCGTGTTTTTTCCCACTCGAAAACCAGTTCGCATAAGAAGCTTTAGCTATGTTTGCATAAACATGTAGCTTCCGTAGGTGTCTACCCTGAAAAGCGGGATTATAATTTGATCCATTCTACTTACAGCATCAGTTTTATAATTGTATTCGGTTGGTACAAAAGTAATTGCCATTTACAGGTTAAAAACAATTGCAAAAACCGCACTTACTTTTGTACCAACCTAATATAATCACACCTGGATTTAGGAATTTTCCAGTTGTCTTGTATACCATAGTCTGGGCGATAACATATTGTGATTTGATAGGATAGTTTATAAGCAGTGTCCATTTTTATGAAGGACTCTTAATTGATGTATTCTGCCATATTCCAACAAGCATTTAATTCAACAGATACTTAGCGTTCCCCCAGTGTGTGCTGGACACTGTTCTGTGTGCTGAGATGTGTCAGTGAACAGACGAGCTCTCTGGCCTCAGTCTCGTGGAGCTGGCATCTCAGCAGAGGCAAGGCAGGGAGAGATGAGGAGAGTCCCCTGCTGGAAGGAGGACGGAAAGGCTTTGGATGAGACAGGTAGTGGGGCAGCACCATTGAGAAGGTGTCATCTAAGTAAAGACTTGAGTCCTGCACAGAGGAAAGTATTTAGAGGGTGTTTTCTTGGCTGCTTCAAGAAATGAGATAAACAGAGGGAAGATTTGGCCAGAGAGGCAAAGGGAGTTTGCTGTCTAGGCTTATTATTTTAACCCTTTCATCTTTAAAGTGGATTATTTTACAACTTTCCCTTGAGAAACAGAAAACTGCTGTTTGGAGGAAACTGGATTCATGGAGTTTTTAAGTCTAAAATGTCTTTCATCACATGACATCGTGCATTCTTACAGCAGTTAAACTTGTCTTCTGTGAGTGGCCTACACTTAGACAACAAACTATAATTCTCCCTTAGGGTAGAAGATAAACTATAATAGGTCAAGGTTTAAAAGACACGTGGGAAAATATCTTTCAACTATAAAATTGCTGACTATCGCAGCTCATTGAGAGGGAGCGTCTGCCTCAGAAGTCCCCAGCATCTGTTGAGCAAGAACGGTGGTGCCGATCTTTGCAAGTACACCCCTAACCCGGAAATGAACCCCTAACCCGGAAGTGAACCCCTAACCCGGAAGTGAACCCCTAACCCGGAAGCCTGCATCAGCGCATCCCGAGGTGAACAGTCAGTTTTGCTGAGGAACCATTTATAATCATTTATAATTCAGGCCCTAGAGCTGCCGTTCAGTATCCGATGTTCCCCTGCCCCCTTCACTGCACCGACAGTGATTTTCCCTTTTGAAACTATGGGGCCGTCGCCAGGAACGGCCCTGTCACAGAGGGGAGCGCATAGTCCGTTTTGACCGTCCCGCTGAGTGGCCCTCCTGCAGAAAGGCCACAGGTGGACCGGCTTCCAGACACTCATTCCAGGAGAAGACTCTCCTGCTGTACTTATTTGTGTATATTTGGGAGGAACTTAGCAGGTTAGCATTTATCACACCGCGCGCGACCTGCTCTTCTGTGGTGAAAGAACAGACATCGTCAGGTGCACATGTGACTCCTGTATTTTCCTCCTTCCTTCACGTAGTTTTCATTCAGACTCCTTTTATGCTTCAGTTTCCCCCTTCTTTCCTCTGTCCTTCATTTCATCCAATAAATATTCGTTGAGCGTTTGCTCTGTAGTTTAGGCCCGATCCCTGACTGGGGATCCGTGGTGCGCGTTTAGCTTCCCTTTGCTGTTGAGGAGCAAATCTTTGTACTGAGAAATTTAATTTAAAAGCTAGACCTAATATTCAGACAACTTTTGACTTTATTTTGAAAAGAGTTTTATGAATTGAGTGAAATATAGGCGATGATACAACAAACAGAAATTCCAAAAATCCCTCATGGTAATTGTAACACATATGATAGAATTTACTAATTTATAAGCAGGTTTCAAAACCAATACTGAATGTACCACTTTCGCAAAGACACCATTTTAGCTTACTGAATGGTGACATCGCCTATTTTCTGTCAGAATTGTTGCCAGGTAATAACTGGTTAGATGGGGAGGGTGGGGAGAGACAGACAGACAGACGGAGAAAGGTGGGGGGGGGGAAGAGGGGGGGAGACACACCTAGCCAGTGTGGACCTACCACCCGCCTGGCTCTGAAGGTCCTCACACGTCACTCCACCCCTTTTCCTCCTCTTGTCCCAGCTGGACGAGCCTCCTTGCCTACCAGCCACCGTCACACCCCACGCTTTTCTTCCAGTGTTAGCTGTTCTCACTGAAATGGTCTGTCTCTGTCAGTCAGTGGAAATACACCTCCTCATAATGACCTTCCTTGAAAGGGCCCTTTATTTACACCCCATCACAAGCGATTTCTTCCTTGATTTGTGCCTTTTGCTTTAGCACCTACTGTGAAGTGCCCTGGGCTTATGGCAGTAAATTGTGGGTACCTGGTAGAGGCTTTGTTCATTCATTGTGAAACTATTGGCTGCCCGCTCTGGCAGGTGCTGTGCTATCGGAGACCAACAACAAAAGGTGGCCGTGCAGAGCGTGGATCTGAGGAGCGAGTGGTGCTGGCCGCTGTCAGGCACAAGGTGGTGTGGGGACACGCGGCTGAAGTGGCAGTGCCCACCCTCAGGGGCCACAGCCCTGTCCCACTTCAGACAAGGTCTCTTAGAAGCAGCCTGGAGGACAGAGTGGCGCCCTTCTCCTGCAGCAGGACGGGGAGGGAAAGGAAATAGTAGGTGGCTGCTGGTCATTTAGAGGAGGGTCCAGGCCGTTCCTGTCTGAGAATTTTTATTTTCTTTGTGAACAATGAGGCAGAATTACCTGCTGAGGGAGGTGGAAGGAGAACTTACTTGGAGGATAAAACGAGATTGAACAGCTAGAAAGTAGCTCCTGTACAGACAGAGAAAAGACAGGAGAACTTAGTGGTTGGTTAGTGGGAGCACTGAGGGCTCAGGGCTGGACTGCGGGTCCCGGCAGCTTTGTCTGGAACGCAGTGCTTTTCCGCAGAAGCAATCCGCAACCCAGAGGGTAAGTCGGGGGGGCGAGTGAAGGAGAATTCAGGGCACAGCTCTGCAGCTGAGTGCACAAGTCCCCTCCGGCCACTGACCTTCCACTCTCCTGAGCACGTGGATGGGAATTTCCGGCCCCAGCGTTAGCATCTCCCCGTCAAATTGAGATTTTATGTAAATGTAAAGCATTGTAAACTACGAATCATGCAGGTGATAGTTATGGCCTTACAAGTATTATAAGGTAGAATGAGTAAAATTTTTCAGGATTTTTCAGTGCTGGATACACAAAAATAAACACCCCCCAAACCAAAAAAGACTAATTTCCAAATTAAAGAGATGTTCTCTAGAAATAGTTATAAGAAGAATAAATAGACTCTAACAGTTTTAAAGAGAAAAAAATTGAAGATAATCTCTCCAGTGCTACACACACTAGCAAGAGCTTAATGTTTCTGGAAATGTAAAAACAAAGTTTTAGGTTTACAAGGGCCAATAAAAACATCCTTGAAAAGTATAAATATATTCTTAGAATCAATACAGTATATTGGGTGTTTTATTGTCAGGCCCTGTTTCTTTTTAGAAGATACATAACATGATTTTTAAAAGGTATTCAGAAAATAGTATTCTTTCAGGCCATACTTGTTATTTTAAAAAGTCTAACAAAATAGCACTGCTGTTTAGAAGACGTGTGTACAGTAAGTAGCTGATTGCCCTTATGTTTTCTGTGCCTCTAGGCTGATGGAGTGTCATTCATGGCAAAGCTAAAAATAGAAAGCACACAGGCTGCTGCTTGGTCCCTTTCCTATAGAAGTGTGGAACCAGTGCACTTGGTACCGACTCTTCATTTGAGCTTCTGGGCACAATCCTCTGGGAATCTGACTCCACGTGTCCACAGCATGCCTAGCGGTCTGAATGTTTAGCATTTTTAAAGGGTAGTTGTCCATCACAGGTTCTGGATTCTCTTTTCTACTTAGATCCCCCAATTAATCCAAATTACCAGCTGACCCCTTCCTGAGACAGATGCAAACACTAAGCAGAACTCCAGCCACAGAGGGAGCTGCAGGCTGGGGCTGCGTTTGGCAGGGTGAGGCCATTGCTGCCAGCTGTGTGCATCTGTGGTGACTTCCTGGGGTTAACCCGATGTTGAACAGGGTCCTCTGCGAGCTGGAGGACCGGGTCACAGTTTGGCAGGTGGTCTTGCTGTAACTCTGATCTGACTTAGAAACCATGTTCGGCCAAGATTCCTCTCCCATTGCCAGTTATGATTTAGCTGAGATGTTCCCTCAGGCACTCAGTGAAGTAGAAGAATATTGGGCACGTGGGCATGACCACAAAGTCAAGGAACATGTACCTTCCTGGAGACTTCTAATGAAGGAAAACGGGGAAGAGAAGTATACTCTGAAAATGGAAAATATGAACATTTCCAAAATTAGTAAGCCAGTCTGAGAAGATGGGGGCAAGCTGATGGTCAAAGTGAGTTTGTGTATGTGCGTGTATTCAAGCTTAGGGAAACTCGGGGACTGAAAAATGAGGAGGAGGTAGAGGGGCAAATAGTTCTTGAGAAGAAAGGGGGTGCGCTGACAGTTTTCACCCATCGACCTCCTGGACATGGGAAGGTTTCCGTTCCTAAGTCAGGCTGTTCCTGCATCTCAGATTTGGCCCGTCTGTCTTGCCCCTCCTTCCATCCACACGGTTGCCTGTGACCTGTGTTCCAACAGGAAGGTGAGTGTTCACCTTGGGAAACCATTTCTCCATCACAGTGCCGCGGAGCGCCTCTGCTTTGTCAGTTTGCACTTGAACGTGAGTGTGCAGAGCAGAACCTGGCAGCCGAGCACTGGCTTCCCCAGGCCTTTCACTTCCCAGGCTGTCGGAGTTTGTCACCAGCCATACTCAGGGACAGTCTTCCCACAAGCCCCCTGTTTCCTGCATTTGCCACATTCTGTCATTTCTATACAAGTTATGCTTAAAATAGCCTGTATTATAGTTTAATCTCATTTTGTTTCACCCAGAATATTTTTTAACCATTAAAGTTTTTTTCAGGAAAAGTATAGGTTTCTTAATTTTGTTATTGTAACAGCTGACATTAACTTCAGTTAAATGTGATTAGAGTTACAAAAAATGAATGTGGCATAATTATCTTGACTCTTATTACTTACGAAGAAATTGTGTTGTTTTAATTTTTAGTTGCACAGCGCCACCTACCGGACCTGTGTTAATGTGTTCTTCAGCTGTCCAGGTCTGAGACAATCAGCTTCTAGTAAGATAGTTGCCTACTGTTAAAGCAGAGAGGACGTATCAGCTTCTAGTAAGATACTTAGTTGCCTTCTGTTCACCAGTTTTCTAAAGCAGAGACAATGTATCAGCTTCTAGTAAAATACTTAGTTGCCTTCTGTTATTCATCAGTTTTCTAAAGCAGAGATGATGTAGCGAGGCTCATTTATTCAGACTTTGCTTAGTTACATAGTTACAAAAATACTTGCCGTTACAGACTATAAAAATCCTCCATGCCAGATCTTTTTAGGTTGTGCTTTATTATTTTTTTTGAGCATTTACTTTTGCTTTGGAAATACTGTCTGTGAATAGTTTACCACTGCCTTTTAAGTTTAAGAGAACTTTTATTAATGATGATTTCCCAAGGATTCTTTCTACTCCTACCTTGAGCTTTTAACTGCATCTTTGCATCCTTGTTTTTTAAATGTCTTTCTAGCCACTAGACAATAGTCCCAGACCTGACTATACAAGTGTTGAAAGTTACCTGAGAGCATGGCAGGAAGTCTCTGGAAACTGATAATATATTAAAATAAGAAAACTTTACAAACTGCGTAGGTAGTGCCAAAGAGTTACTGCTTGATACAGCTTGTTGTCTACTCCTTCACATGGAAAAATAACCAAAAGTGTTCTGTTTTGTTTTGTTCTTAATAACACGTTGCGTATGGATCACGAGAATCTTCACGAGGGATTTAAACCCCGCCGTACGCAACATGTTGAGTCACTTACTTCATTTTCACACTGAACCCAATTTCTCTGTGAATTATATTCTTGCTTCTGGACTGCATGGCATTTCACATGCACAAAAAAGAGAGACGTTTTATTCAATTAAAGCTCCTTAATTAAAATCAGTACCAGTATAGTATTTGGCACAGCCCTGGTCATCTAAAAATACAAGCAGACACCTCAGCTGTCATTGTCCTGCCTCTTGTTTCCTCAGCTTGCCCATCACTTTCATGTTGTGTAACTCATGCCACACGGGACCAGAACCACGTCTCGCCCGAGGACGGTTTGGGGCCAATGTCTCCATTCCGTCCCTTTTTCCATTTAAGAGAATAACAAAGAAGGAGCAAGCAGGAAAACACTAGAAGCCAAAAAGAGTAAAGCACATTTATAAGCAAAATTACGAAAATAAAATACTTTTGCGGGGGTAGTATTGGGGAAGAAAATAGATTTTTTTTTTTTTGAAAAGCTGTATACACACAAGTTGAACTCAGAAAGAAAGTGAGCTTAGCTACATATGAGCTCATGCACACTACTGTGGAACAGACATCTGGAGAGAGCAAAGAAAAACCTCTGATGGTTTTCAGCAGGGCCTGAGAGATAAAACAAGATGGTGTAATTTTACCCTTGTCTGGTTGCCCACAAGAAAATGTAAACAGTTAAAAAGCTTTTAACATTTTTTGCTGTCACCTCAATTGTCTGAAGACCTTACTTACCTATCCATCACCCCATTTCCAACAGAGTGAAGATAGAAAAAAATGTGAGTGTGCTGAACAGCAGTCATCGTTCAACTCCAGTTTCTCACTAGACTTTTCAGTTCTGCAAGTTTGAATCTGCTGGAACTAGAGCATTAGGTGTTAGTTGCTGACAATTTTGCAGTAACTTTAGGCTGGGCCTGCCTATGAGTAAATCATATCGGTAAGAATAAGGTCAATTTTCCTTGCATTGCGTCTGCTTTGCCCAGCGGATCCTTGCATCGTGTTTTGTTCCTGAAGTCGTCAGGGCATTGATGATTGTCTTTGAACTCTGAGAAAAGTAGACTTGACCGGAGTACATTCCAATTGCAGACTTTCTGCCCAGGTTAACTCTTGAAAGCATCTCTTGATTTCAGTGGTTGAAGTTGTAAGAAAGACAGCAACCAAAGGCACAACTGATTATCAGATTTGGACCCAGCAAAAGCACCCTTATTGTTTTTGCTGTCTTTGACTTCCTACTCTAGTTCTCCATCCACTGTCCTAAGCTTCTCCTTGTACCTACATCTTTTTGTGGTTTCCCTCTAATCCCCTCAGACTATGTTCTTCTTATTACCTGCTAAAGAGGATACACATTTGTCATTGCATGGATTTCCAACAAAAAGCTTGTATAGGAAAATGTTCTATATATATCAACATTTGAATATGTATATATATATTTAAATCAAATTCTTAGATTCTATCAAAAAATCTCCTGCAAGGTAGATTCCCTGCCTTGTAGGTCATTTTTACTATAACACTTTCCAGTAACAAGTTGGCTAATTTAAAGGTTGTATAAATAAATGCCTTAGAAACTCAAGCCTATCGCAGCCTTAACGAACGATAACTCTCCTATTAAATATACTCCCTCCTGAGCCGAGTAGGTTTACGAGAGGAAGGGCTGTTTTGTGTAGATGGATGACAACAGTTACCATTTACCCAGTGATTTGTTCCAGGCATTGTGCTCTGCACTGCGCATCAGTTTTCATTGACTCCTCGTCACAACCCTACCAATGGCACAGCCCTGCCCGTGCTGGGAGCAGAGGAGACCATGCATGTCATGTGCAGGGCCAAGGCTTTCTGCCCTCCTGGGGGCCAGACGTGCAGGAGAGAGCAGTGCAGAGGCAGTATGGGGGGGGGGGGGTGTTGATTCTGGATTTTTAAAAAAATTCTACCCCTGGTTCTTTTATGTGTTATACTAAACCTGTCTTTTGTGCATTTGTTTGTCTAGTTTGTTTGTTTTGTTTTCCTGCTCTGAGACCTCACAACTCATTTCTGAAACCTCAGCAGAGGATAGGTTTTCATACTGAACACCTGGGCCGGAACAAGCAGTACATCTCGGTTTTCTAAGATGAGCAGAAAACGGCTTTCCATACCTCCTCATCGTTGCCTCCTTCCTTCTCTGCCAGGAAGCAGTCTGCTTTATTTACCTCTTATTCTTTAAAGGAAAATGTAGCTGAAGTGCCAAACCCTGTCGTCTCAAGCTTTTCTAGAAATGTTATCTTTAAGGAGATTTATAAAAACAAGAGGAGTCTTTGTGGTTTTATTCTGAAAGCCTGTGGCGCTGAGAAACAAGGCAGACTTCTAATGCTGAGCCTTTCCACTTTCAAGCTGTAAATAAAAGACGTGTAACAGTTTCATGCATGTTTATGAGGAAGAAGCAGTTGAAATATTTATTTTTTCAGTTCTAGCAAAGCACGAGCAGCCTGCCACACTGAGAGTACTTTATGAAACATTTTGTCATGTAACGAACAGGCAGGGCGGCCTCTGCCTAAGTGAGTGAACATTACTGACACTCTTTCAGGTACCTGCATTTTGGAAGAAACACTTTGTATACTTTGATGGCACTTTCTAAAGGGTGATTAAACTAGAGCTTTTAAAATCAGACCCAATTCACTTCTTTCTTTACAGTCAATGAACAACCTTAGCAAACTGTGTGATACAAGGTGTTCAGGCCCTTTTCAGCATGAGCTTTGTTACGTACTCAGACCATCACTGTCTTCACGCACATGTAGGGAAATATACATGCCCACATGTACATGAGCACACATACATGCTTAGAAGTGAGGTGCCAATTTAAATTCATTTTGACTGGGTGTTGCTCTGAACCCCGAGGTATCAGGAGAGGCTTCTTTACTCTCCGGGTGAATGCTGAGCATTAAGCGGTCCTTGATGGGTGCCTCAGAAGACTTTCCGGATCGTCCCGTGGGCACGCTGCAATGCCTAGAAACCCGGTCACCAGCTCTCTGTCACTTTGCTTGCTTCCTGCAGACGCCCCTGTACTTGGTGAACCACGGAGAGAGTGGGCCCGTCAGGTGCAACAGGTGCAAGGCCTACATGTGCCCATTCATGCAGTTCACGGAGGGCGGAAGGCGCTACCAGTGTGGCTTCTGCAGTTGTGTCAACGACGGTGAGTGCGGGCAGATCGGGCTGCCGCGGGGGCGCCTCGGAAAGGGAAACCACGACCCTTCTCACTTAGGAAAATGCCGTGATGCCCTGGGTTCACACCTGAGCGTTTCCTCAGCACTGATGAGTTCCCATTCCAGAATAATTCAGAGGACTGAGCCTTGGTGGAAATAAACTGTGGAAATGAAATGCTCTGCTTTTGAGTTTTATAAGAAACATAGCAACTTCCACGTGGGGCTCATGCGTTTATATCGCTCAGAGGAGCTTGGATGTTGCAAACAAACCATTTTCTGGTGGCTTTCTTTCCAGGGAAATTACAAAGAACCTTCTTTTATCTATGTGTTATCTATGTTTATGTATGTTCACAGATGATAAACGAGAGATCTTTCCTTATTCCTCTGAATTATTCTTAAATGTGAGCTCATCAATATTTAGGAAAAGCTAAGGTATAACCAAGGATTTTAACATGTATATTAGATTTCCCCCCTCCAATATAAAACATTCATACAAGGGACTTCCCTAGATTCACTGTATTTTTCAACTCCATTCCAGTGTGAATTCACCGATGTTGAAAACTCCACAAGCTTGCTGAAAGCACTTCCATTTATTATATTTATAACATGTCTGTATTTTTAATTCTTTTGAGTCAAAGCACGTGCTCAGGCTGAGAACATTCCCACATCCAATGACATTTACAGAGTTTTTCTAGAACCATGTGATGACTTTGAGAGCACGAGTTTTCTGTCTCCCTGCGGCAGCTGTGGCATCTACCTACTCGGGACACACTGCACGTACCGTGGGACTCCGTCCTGCCGCGTCCCCACCATTGCTGCTCTTTCTAAGGAAGGTCTTGCTCCTTCTCTCATCCTGGACAAAATCTGCAACCAAATCCGTGGCTCCACACAGGCCTGGGACCTGGATTTCAGGAACCTGTGACAGTTCACTTCTCTGTGCTTTAGTTTGGGGGAAAAGGTCAGGAGGAGGCAGATGCCCCCCCAGAAGCAGTTCGTTGAATGTCTCCACCGGGGTCACCAGCCCTTCAGTGTCTTCACTCTGGCCCTCAGCTTCCTTAGGAAGGTGATTAGAAATTGACCCAGGATCTGTCCACTTAGAACATCCAAGATTTTCAGTTTGGGATGCACTCTCTGGACAAACACCCGAAGTGTCCGCTTAGAGAAACCACTCAGAGCTCGTGTGTCTCTAACAACAAGTCCCCTCCCTTGGGCACCCACTCTTAGCAGGTGCCATGTTCATTTTCCAACAGGCTTATTCACACTGGGCTCAAATAGTTGTCTCTGCAAGGAAGGCGGACTGCCTTAGAGTCGCATGGATACTTACATTCTCCATTTAGGGTTAAAGCAGGCAGAGGTTTGTTGAGTTAGAGAACCCAGCAGGCTTGGTTACAGGGTGCCACTCTGTTCCCTTCCAAGTGTCCAGAGGCTACAGAGTGGGGAGCACGTGAGGCCAGAAGACGTGCAGGGGACAGGTGTCACATGGCAGCGTGTAATTTATGGGATGACTTGAAATTGATTTATAAAACATGACAGATAGTATTAATTACAAACAAATATCAAATTAGTTCATTTTAAATGGAAACTTTTTCACATATCCCGTGCAGATGTGTAAATGAAAATGAATTATAGGAACTACGTAGAAATCACTGCAGCGTACACCCTAAGACAGCCAATGCAGCATCCTCTAGCTCAGGGCTGTCCAAACTGCGGCCCACGGGCCAACTGCGGCCCGCGATCCATTTTTTATTGGCCCACAGCAAATTCCAAAAATATGTTTAGTTTACTTAAATAAACCAGGTGAGGCAATACGTACTTCACCTTGAGTGAGTGGCCCGGCTGTTTGTATATTTTACTGCATATGGCCCTTGGTGAAAAACGTTGAAAAAAGTTTGGACACCCCTGCTCTAGTTCATCTGAAGGTCACAAAGTTGCAGTTAAGGCCCTTGTAGCTTACTTAGCTCGGCTGAGACTCACTGTCCCACTTCCATGATCTCTCAACACATGGAATTTCCCAGCTCAGACATCCATGTGTACATACAAATCTTATAAAACTTGTTTAAAAAGAAGTGGCCACGGCCTGGTAAGGAACTAGGAAGACCATGCCTCAGTGATGCCTTTTTAAGTCCAGCTGAGGGAACAGTCCTGTAGGAATCCACGTGTTAGTTCACAGCTGAAGATGAAGAGTACTGAGTTGTTGGTTTTAAAGCAAAAGGCACTACTTCTGTGGCTTCACCAATGAAAGTGCTGTTCTTTATGGAAAGCCTAAAACCAGAGCACCGCCGGGTATTGAGTCCTGCTGTCAGTGGTCAGTAGCCAGCCCTCTTACTCTCAAGGCCCGGGATGCGTTTGCACAGATGCCAGGCCTTATTTGTGCAAGTGTTCAGTGTGTGACTCATGGGCGTTCCTGTGCTGTTGGGTGGCTTCCCGGTCTTTGCCAGAACTAACCTTCTGAGACATTTGAGTCAAATTAAGGGTTCCTCAGCTGAGATCTCAGTGGTGTAGTCTTTCCCTAATACAGTAATCCTGTCCACTGTGAAGCCCAGACAGTCAGGTTGCCGTGCAAACCCCCAGGGCTGAAGACAGCGCTTAATTAACGGATAATAAATAGTGCAGATCAGAGAGGAGTCCACATAACCAGTGCATGTTTCTGTTAGGTGTATTGAAAATGGAAATGGTTAGAAAAGCCAGAATTCATTTTAAAAGAGGTAACTAGACAGGGACAGTTAAATGTTGGTTGTGACACCTAAGAGCACCAGTCCTTTTTTCCTACGTCTTCACAATGGTCCAAGTCATAAATGTTCTTTGTCATCAGTAACCTGTAGAAGGGTCATGAAGAGTTTTTAGAAAACCCTTGTTCTTTCCAAAACGTGCTTTTTAGATACGGGATATTTAGAATGTACTATATTCCAGCTTTAAAATACTTTTTTTTCTCATACTCCTTTCCTCCCACAATAAATTTTGAAAACTTATTCAATTGTCTGGGTTATGAAAACAAAAGATTTCCTCTCCTGTTTTGTTTCTGTTAGTCCCACCGTTCTATTTCCAACATCTGGACCACGTTGGAAGGAGATTGGACCACTATGAGAAGCCGGAGCTGTCTCTGGGATCTTACGAGTACGTTGCAACTTTGGATTACTGCCGAGTAAGTGTTCCCAGGACTTCAAGTGTTTGTCACTGAGGTCAAATACAAGGGAAGAACTTGCATATGGAAAGAACTGACTCTTGATTTGCTAACAGACAGTTTTGGTAGTGCCATGGGGATGTAGACATGCCTTTTGGGCTGTTAACATGATGAAAGAGCCAAACCATCCACTGCAGTGATCTTTTTTAAAAACTAAAAAGTGGTGCCAGAAATAGAAAACAATAATTTAATTTTCATGTTCCTACCATGTAGAACACGCTGGATTCTTCTTTTTTTCATTAAAGATTATTGGGGTGACATTGTTAGTAAAGTTACATAGGTTTCAGGTGCACTATTCTGTAATACAGCATCTATATATCATATTGTGTGTTCACCACCCAGAGTCAGTTCTCCTTCCATGCTGGGTTCTTAATGCTGCTTCTGCCTAGTTTTGTCAGTCATCTCAGAACAAATTCACTTCTAGGGTAGAAGCTCAGCCAATGTGGTCAGTGGCGTGTTTCTGTACCGCCCTTCTCCTCTCGCGATGTCACCAGAGTGGTGGAAGGCTCTCGGAATCTCCCTGAGACTATCTCAGCAGCCTGGGATGCTGTCCCCGGGTTTCCTGTGCTCTAAGATGTAGCCATGAGACTCCCACCGCTCCCTTCCTCTAAAGTAGGAAATTCAAAACTTTCAGTTTCCTTAGAAGACCATTAACCATTGGACCCCAGGCTACCACCTCAGCGCTCTGTTCATTTGTACAAAACTCTCCCCCTACTCTGAGCTCACCTCTCCCTTCTAGTCTCCATGCTTCTGTGTTCCAGCCGGACAGGCCCCATCTGGCGGACGCTGGCTTGCCCTTTAACCCCTGGCTGGGATTTAATTGTGTGTGCGTGTGTGTGCGTGCGTGTGTGCGTATGTGTGTGTGCGTGGGTGAGTGTGTGTGCGTGTGTGCGTGGGTGAGTGTGTGCGTGTGTGTGTGCGTGTGTGCATGAGTGTGCGTGTGTGAGTGTGTGCGTGCGTGTGTGTGCGCGCATGTGTGTGCGTGGGTGAGTGTGCATGCATGTGTGTGCGCGTGCGTGTGTGTGTGCACACACAACTTCTCTGACTTCACTTAGTTCACTATGGTAGTTATTTACTAAATCTTCTGTTTTTTTACATACAAATTTCATAGGATTTTCGTATATCTGCTTCAACAGTTCTCCCCAGGGGTTTTAAATCTTACATGGCTTCCCTCTGCATAGACCCTGCTATTCTTGGGGACAGGCATCTTGTCCTAGCTGACTTCCTGGCATCTGCCAGTGCCTGGCACAGGGGGGAAGTTGGTCGGTGTGTGTGGAATGAATGACTGAGTGAGTGAAGTTGCAGGTCTGTGAGTGTCCCCAGGCCTGGCTGTGTCCCTTTTCAAGTGTCATGGTCATTCTGACTTATTTCTTCACTTTCCCTTCCCAAGACGAATGCCTGCTAGGGCCCAGTTCTCAGAAAGTGGCCTTTGGCCCACAGGTTCTTTTGGAGATGTTTGCTAGGAGACCAGTCCACGCATTGGGCATCAATTGCAAAGAGCGTTTTTCTTAACTAGATGTTTTTTCAGGTAGTTGGGTTTTTTTCAATTAACATAATTTTGCATTGTAATGTTTTCTATGATTTTTTTTTACTACTTTGCATAGAACTAGTTATTAAAGGTTAATGCTTTATTAGTTTAAAATGTTATAACATTTGAACATAGTTTGGGAAACATTTTTTGTACAAATGCTGTATTTCAGGAAAAAAGCGTGTCTTCAAGTACTGATTACTCTGGGACAGTTTGTTCCTTAGTGCCATTGACTAAAGAAGAATGACTGGGGAAAACATAAACATTCTAATAAATGTAATAAAGCCATCGTAACTGGTGATGGAAATTTAGTCCCTCATCTTTGCAACCGTAGCACAGCCCTGACTATGCTCTGAGTTCCCAGTTCTCTGCCAAAAGGCTACATTATCTTGATGTTATGTTTTTTTCAGTGGAAACTTAGGCAGAGAGTCAGATCTGTTTCTGGGAACAAAAGTCTCAGTATCTTCAAATTCTGCTATCTGGATATATTCCAGAAGTCTAATTGATGGGAAATCTCGCCCAGCAGGCAAGGAACCAAATAAAATTTGTACATTTTGAAGAGGTTTTTGTAAGCTTAATCTTCCTTTTATTATTCCAAGTGAGGTTCATAATGAAAGATACTATAAATATCTTTAAATTTAATTATAATTTAAAATGTAAATAAAATATAATAATTAGCTGCCTTGGGGATTTAGATGATGAAAAAGAGCTTATTTAATTTGTACATGTATTTTTTAATACCATACAAACAAAGAATTACGAAATCATGTTTCTCCCTATTCATTTTGGTTTATCTTATTAGCAACCTTAGATATGAAGGTGGACGTTTATTGAACATTAAGGACATGTGGTGGTTTGTACTAAGTGCTTCCTGTGCAGTGTATCATTTAGTCCTCACAGTGAACCCACATGCTGAACGCCACCATTATATGGGCCCCTGAGGCTTAGCGAGCGTAAGCACCAGCCCCAGGTCGTACGTAGAATGATGGAGCCGGAAGGAACAGGGGGTCTGTGCAACTGCAGAACCCTATTCGCTATCAGTGCTCTGTGTATAGGTAGGTAAGCGTTTATGAAACCAGCATGAAGTTCCCTGGGAAAGAAGCCCCCAGCTATTATGTACCTGAGAGTTATTCACTCATAAGTTTACGGAATATATCTGCCTATACGAGTGAACCTGAAAGGAAAAATCTTACTCCAAACCAGGCTTTTCTAAATAAAAATGTTTTTCCACTTAATTTTAATTCACTTTGACATTCACCGGATACCTAAATGTCCAACGCACATGGCTTTGTGCTGGGAGAGACACCCAAATTAACAAGACAGTGAACCTGACCTCACGGTACTTACCATGTGTAGACCTGATAAGAAAAGTATATAATAATGACACAGACCGCAATATAAGTTCTGTAAATACTGAAGGAGTAGAATGATCCGAGTGCCAGAAGAAAACAGAAGTGGTAACTTATGGTTTGGAGGATTGGGAAGGAGTCAGGAAGTGACGTTTGGTTGGACCCCGAGCAGGTGTGGACATGTGGGGAGCAGAGCCTGGATGGTGAGCAGAGGCCGAGGCCGACTCACTGAGGTGTCTGCAGCTCACTCAGCTTAGGTCGGGCTGGGTGGGTGTCCTGGGAGAGGGACGTGGGCTGCCACGGGGCCGGGTCACTGCAGAAGGCAGCTCCCCTTCCTACAAATACATTCAAAATCAAATATTTTCAAAAATCCTGTGCCAAACAAAACACTTTTCTGGCCAAATCTTGGCCCTGGGCCCCTGGACTGTCACTTGTGGGTAGGAAGGAAATGTTTTGAAAATGGCAAGCACTTAAATTTGTTGGAGGAACGTGTACTGGGAAGTAATGGGAAGTGAAGCTGGGAATGCGTTTTGAGACACAGACTCTCCTTTTCTTTTGCACTGGGTTTGGCATCAGATCTGTGATCGCTTCGGCTTTTATAGTTTGTCAGATGAGTGTTATGGGGTGTTGAATGCCAGCCCACTGAAGGGTCTGTGCTACCTCAGAAGCCATGAGCCCACGTCAGCGAAGCTGGGCTTGTTCCAGCCCCCTCGCTCAGTTGGTCCGGCCCTGAGCACTTGGTCCCCTGCTGCTCTCTGTGGGAGGAGTCCCTGCCCTCGGAGGCAGTGCACTGGGGTCTGGACTGTGCCTCAGACGGGTGATTCCCACTGCAGCCTTCACAGTGAGAGGAGAGGCTGCAGGTGGGCGGCGTGACAAGTTCATGCCATCCAAGCAAGAGAAAAGGACGGTGACGTAACCGTTCGTCAAAAGATGAACAATAGAATGGCCATGTGACCCATCAATTCCACTTCCGGGCGGACATCCCACAATAATTGAAAGCAGAATCTCAAAGAGACATTTGCACACCCCGTTCGTGGCAGCATTATTCACAGTGGCCAACAGGGGGCAGCAACCCAGGTGTCCTGGGTGGAGGACAGATAAACAAAGTGGCACATGCTTACAGTGGAGTTATTTAGCCTTGAAAAGGATGGCCGGTCTGACACGTGCCACAGCAGGGATGGCTGTTAAGGACATCGTGCGAAGGGAAATAAGCCAGTTGCAGGAAAGACAGATACTGTATGATTCTACTTATATGAAAAAAGACAGATACTGTATGATTCTACTTATATGAAGTGCCTAGACAAGTCAGCTTCGTAGAGACAGACTATAGAAATGTAGAATGGTCATTACTAGGGGCTGAAGAGGGGGGGATGGCAAGGCATCGTTTTGTGGGGACAGAGTTTGAGTTTTGCAAGATAAAAGGGTTCTAGAGATGGATGGTGGTGGTGGTGGTTGTACAGCAGTGTGAATGTACCTACCTCCACTGAACTGTCACTTAGACATGGTTAAGATGGTACGTTTTATATCATGTGCATTTTACTACAATTAAAGGGAACTTGAAAAGAGAGAAAACCAGGGTCTGAATTTAGGTACTGGCACTAGAGAAGCCACAAAAGACTTGGCAGTGACCCAGCTGTGGATGGTCAGGGTGATGGACAATTCCACAGAGCGGGGGATTTCAAACCCAGAGTATTTTAGAGCATCCTGTCTTCTGTAAGTTTCTTATAGAAAAGAGCCGTGCAGTGGGAGAATGTTGTCGTAGCTTCTCAATTTTTGAGTGTAAGGTGCTGGCAGAACCTGCACGTGGAGATGTGCTTTGGTTAATTAGATGCTGGTCTGGAGCTCAGAAGACGCCATGATGAGAGAGAATTTGAGGATTTGCTGGTTAAAACTGAGTAAATGAATGAGATGTCTGTGATGGAGCTTGTGGGAAGAAGAAAGAAGAGGGTGTTCTTTAGAAGAAGATAAGGAAATGAGAAACAGAAGCAGAAGACAGGGAAGCTGGAGAGGAAGTGACACTGCAGTGCCTTGGCAGATGAAAAAAGTGAAAGTGGTCTGCCATGCCTAAAATTGCAAGGATAAAAGAGATTTAGGATGAGAGCTGGACTTTATTCCAAGTCCCTGCAGTTTGCAATCAGGACGTCTGTGATGGTTAAGACAGCAGTTTTCGTAATGTGTCATTGAAAACCAGGCTTATACATAGTCCACACATGTTAAGTTTGGCTGTACAAAGCAAGCTGGATTGAATGGGTAGAGTAATGGATTAAGGAAGCCAGTGAGGAAGCCAGTACAGATTCTAGGCGCAAGATGACAAAGTTCCAGATGGGTAAGAGTGGGATGAGGTAAAACCACGTGAAAGAGGCATTCTGAAAGAGTAAACAAGTGGGATCAGTGGTGGAAAGAAGGAATCAAATCATGTTTGAAGCCACTGAGTTAGTGTGTGGTGATGTTATTGATAGAGAAGGAGACGTGGGAAGAGAATGTTATTTAGAGGAAAGGTGGATTCGTTTTGCACACGGAGGAAACAAGCTGCAGTGACACTTCCATAGGAACGTATAGGTTGGAGATAACACAGACGCTCAGTGGGGAGCTGGTAATGCGGAGAGCACATGACATGGTGAGGCGCAGCTGGGAGGGTCACGACATGGTGAGGTGCAGCTGGGAGGCTCACGGCATGGTGAGGCACAGCTGGGAGGGCACACGACATGGTGAGGTGCAGCTGGGAGGGCACACGGCATGGTGAGGCGCAGCTGGGAGGGTCACGACATGGTGAGGCGCAGCTGGGAGGGTCACGACATGGTGAGGCGCAGCTGGGAGGGTCACGGCATGGTGAGGCGCAGCTGGGAGGGCACACGACATGGTGAGGCGCAGCTGGGAGGGCACATGACATGGTGAGGCGCAGCTGGGAGGGCACACGGCATGGTGAGGCGCAGCTGGGAGGGTCACGACATGGTGAGGCGCAGCTGGGAGGGCACACGGCATGGTGAGGCGCAGCTGGGAGGGCACACGACATGGTGAGGCACAGCTGGGAGGGCACACGACATGGTGAGGCGCAGCTGGGAGGGCACACGGCATGGTGAGGCGCAGCTGGGAGGGCACACGACATGGTGAGGCACAGCTGGGAGGGCACACGACATGGTGAGGCGCAGCTGGGAGGGTCGCAGAGAGGTGTGAGTCTAATGGTGGGAATGATTGGTGTTTTCATCTGATACAAACCAGCGTAAGTCTGTGGTACAAATAGATTAGGTGGGAATTAGGAATGATTTGCAATAAAGATTGCTCACACAGACAAGCAGTAGAGTTCTTTCACTTCTTTGTTGGTCAGATTTTGGATGAGGCAAAGCACTGAAGTTTCCAGGTTGATCATTTTAAATCCTGTAATTTTTTTTTTCTTATTTTAAGTGAAGGACTTTCATTAGAAGAATGCTATATCTAGCCTTGTAGTGGTTATAGAATGAGTCAGAACGATGATTCGGAGATATTCTCATCTAATTTTACAGTTATGACAATTAAAATACAGTTTTATTTTAGAACATCTTTGTCATTATAAAGTTAATTAGTCTTAACTCTTTGTTCTCTCGTGTGAGTCACTTAAGTTGTTTGCCTGTGGCTTTCTTTTCTAAATATTTTGTAAGACCCAACTGGAGAATCACTTCCTAAGATCTGTTTGGACGCCAGCAAAATAAGGGACCAACAGCTACAAAGCATTTATGTAGCAGCTGTTTTATGTTATAATGATTATTTTAAGTAGAGAAAAGGCCACATAGTCCATGTGTTACCATAAATATGTTAGAAATAGGTAAGTAGCAATATTGTACTACCTTTTTAAAATATACAATTATATTTTGGTATGTAATTTCCTATCTTTAAAACTGAAAAAGCTTACCAAGGAAGAGATTGAAAGTAGCGGTTTCAGGTTAATGAAGTTTTAGTACAGTTTTAAAAACAAGCACTGATTACTGTACGTCCTCTTTTTTGGCACAATTTGTCAGGGATCCCGAGACATTTCTTCCTATAAGGCAGCAAGCTAGGAGCAAGGCGGCCACCAGACCGCCCCAGCCTTGGGCAACTGTAGGAGTGAGGTCTTTGGCGCTTCACAGATGGGACCCTTCACTGCCAGATACTGTGAAGCTGTCTGAGGCAGTAGTGGGACCCAGGCTACACCCCGGGAGAGAAACAGCCTTTATCATTTTGCAGCATCAGAGACTGTGGTCTGGACAATGATTTCATCCCATGTTCTGTCCTAAATATTAAGTGAGACATCTGATGGCCTTCAAGAGTTTCTGAGTGTTTTAATTTGATTATGAAATATATATGCTTTATAATTATCTCTGTGCTCTGTCTGCTTTCCTGTAGAAGAATAAGCCTCCCAATCCTCCCGCCTTCATCTTCATGATCGATGTTTCGTACAGTAACATCAAGAACGGTCTCGTGAAGCTTATATGTGAGGAGCTGAAGACTGTGCTGGAGAAACTGCCCAAGTAAGGGGAGCGCCGCTCTTTGTGTGACTTCCGCAGTGTTGCCGGATTCATGGGTTGGCCCCTTAGTGTCTTTTGCTAATGAGGACATGGGGTGACTATATAGACATCTGACCGCACCAGTCTTAGAGTCCTTAAAGTGTCAGAATGCTTTTTTGTAGAAGAAACCAACTGCTGAAGAGTGGTGCAATGTAGACAGCCTTCAAGATACTGTGTAGACCATAAGGAGAGTCCCCAGTGTGGTAGAGGAGACTTGGGGAGTCCGTTGTTTGTTTGCAAAAGTGTTGATTTTCCAGTGGAAGTGGGTAGTTGCCAGGCATGTATAGTTGTAGGGAGTGTCAGGAAACGGAAGTGTTGTCACACGCAGACATGTGGCTTTGTCACCAGAGTCCCTCTTGCCCTCAGGAGGCGCTGTCTGACCCCTTGCAGCTTGGCTGCCTCTGCCTCTGTGACTTAATGGCTAATCGCTTTCCTGACCACTGCAGAAAGGGAAGGTGCAGGGGCATTTTAGCAAAGGTGGCTGTTTTCCGGTGTACAAACGAGCTGTTTAGGGTGGGACTGGCATCTAGTAAGAAGACTCAGGAGCAGGGAAAATGCCTTCCTTCGTGAGAGGAAGACATGCTTAAGGAAACAGGCTGAGAAAGCGAGAGTCTGCACCGGTGTCCACAGCTGCCGCCCTCGCTGTCTGTCTCCTGAACACAGCAGTCTCTGTCTGGACAGGGACGTGAAGGGGGCGCCTTGCCACAGCCCTCAGGGCTCCCCAGGTCCTCGCGTGCAAAGCAGACAAGGGACTGTGCAGGAATCATTTTGTTTGTACCCATGAAGCTGAAGTCATAATATTCCCGAAGATGGTTTGGAGAAACAGTGGGGATGTTTAAAAAACACTGAGATGCTTTCAGACTGAATTCTAGCATGAAGAGTGAGGTAGCAGCAAGCTGAATATGGGGCTTAAGGAAGGAATCTGGTGATTGCTGCTAACTAGTCTGTGTTACCTGTTTCTCGGGGCAACTCAAGAAGTGTGGACTTTGTGCTGAGTATGACACATTTTATCCTAGAGCTCTGCCAGGGCTGCCTTCATCCTGAATCTGACTGTCCAGCTTGATTGGCATGAAATGAAACTGCTCGAACTTCGGGCAGTGGCCTCTGTCCTTCCCTTTTCTCACACTGGGAGCCGGGCTGTCTTCCTAGCCACGTCCCCATCCCGTTCCTTTTCAGCACAGTGGTGGTAGGAAGCTTACAAGCAATGGATGTAAGTTATGAATCACACTCTTTCCTTATATGTCATCGTAACTTTTATATCCCATTGGAGCAGATGTGTGACTCTGGCACGAGACAGGTGAAAATCAATAAATGAAAGAGTACTTCTGGTTATTCCTGGCCATTTGGTAGATAGCGCTCTCAAAAGTTTTTATTCAAGCAAAACACCCTTTCTCCCTTTACCTTTTAAACCAAATCTGTTTTTTTTCTTTCTCCCCTGGACTTTATTTTGGTGTATGTATATAACTTTATATCTTTATAGTAATTCTGCCATCAGTTTGACTGACTTCTTAGAACTCAAGGAGGTTCTTTGCCAAATACCTGTTTAAAGCACAGTGTAAGTCTTGATTAGTGTCTTAGGGTGTGTCCATCTCTTAGTTAGTCTTGTGAGAGGGAAGGCCCCATTCTCTCCCATTTCACTTGGAATGTACATCTTTGGAATCACCAGGTGGCCAGGCTTTGCTGTCTGACTTCTCTGAAAAAGGGAAGGAGACATGTGAAGTGCCTCACCTGTTGTACAGATCAAACTCTTGGATGTTTCCTGCTTGCTTGTACTTAAAGTTGCTGGAGCTAAAATGGTCAAAATGCTTCACTTTGGAATATCCCAGGTCATCTAGTTACTAACGTCTCGTGTTGCTCTGTCAGGTTCATTCCATTAAAATAACCCGGGCAAGCGTTAGGGAATTGAAAGGCAGAAGAACCAAAACATGTTGTTTGGTACGATTCCCCTGGTGCTTTATAGAATTTGTATAGAATTAATATGAAAGAGAGGCTGAGGTTTCGTTTCCTTCTCGGTATGATTTAACAAGGCAGTTACACTGTTGAAAGGAAACTTTGAAGATCTCTGTTTCTCCAATTAAAAAAAAAATATGTTCCCATGGAAATGTGTACTCATATTTTGCAATAATGCGAGATGTTCTGCTTAGATGTTTTTTAAAAATGTTAGTTTAGATTCTGAGTTAGCCCTATGAGTCTGAGGATGCCCCTTTCCCATCACTCTGAATGTCCAGGTCCAGTGGGAAAAGCAATCCAGATTCTTGTCTGTCATTTGCTTTTCTGCTTTTTGCCTTGTTGACTCCCAATTAACTATTAGAAGAGAATTAGTGCTCTTGGTAATGCGCTGGATGGTTTTCACCTTATGTACAAAAAGGTTTGCTGGGAAATGGGCCTCAGACTGTGTGGTGTGCTGGCCATTTTCCCTTCTGTGGTACTCAAGTAACTCTTTATGCTGTGCGCAAGATTTGGAAACTGAGCAAGCTCGGCTCATTTGCAAAAAGTTGTCCCCCAAGCAAAATCAGATTTACTGGTATCTAAGGGTCAAAGAAAATGATGTATATCCTCTGTGGCTTTCACGTAGCCATTGCACACTATGTTGTATCCACCACTGAAAGTTAGTAAGAGTAGTGTCCAGGTATGTGATCATTGTGTGTGTGTGTGTGTGTGTGTGTGTGTGTGTATACATACAGAAGGAGAGGGAGACAGAGAGAGAGAGAGAGAGAGAGAGAGAGGCACTTTGGTCAACATGTAACTAGAGTCTAGACCACTCTGCATGCACCTAATATAGACTTGAATGCGAACATTCACACCTTTATACTCCTCTCAGGAAGATTCGGGCCTTGTCTCGAAAGTCCTCAAATAATTTTACTTTTTGTTATAGTTTTGGAGTTTCATTGCTTTTATTGTCAGTGTTTACCTATTGCCTAGTAAGAGTTACATTGTCTGTTCATACATGCGATGTATTTGTACATTAACATATACAGACAGTACATAGCTCCTAAAGTCAGCCCCGTTGTCTGTGGAGATTCTCTAGAACATCTAGGGGAATCACACAGGAAGGGCGAGGCCTTTCCTCATGAGAAGAGCCGCCCTGTTTGTGATGACGGTTCTTTCTCTTGCTTCAGATACTCCATTTGTTCTTTTGACCTTCTGGTGGCTTCTGGGAGGGCTTTGTTTATAAAAAATGTAATAAGCCTAGCTTGTTTAGCAAAAACAATTTGCTGTGGATTGAGAGTAAATATATTAAAGAAATATGAGCAAATGTTTCCATAATATCTATTTCATTGTTTTTACCAAGAATATTTTTATCAACTTACTTATTTTTGCCATATCCCCCCCTTACCTACCATTGTGACTCAACATTGTTTACATTTGGTAAACAATTTAGACCAGAACTTTAAACATGTCTTCCATATGTTTTATAGCAGTATACTTACTGAGTTTCTGACAGAAACCTCCTCTTATACATTTATGCAAGAATCTCCAACTCTTTTTTTTTCCTCCTAGGGAAGAGCAACAGGAGAGTTCTGCGATTCGAGTCGGTTTCATCACATATAACAAAGTTCTCCATTTCTTTAATGTCAAGAGTAATTTGGCCCAACCCCAGATGATGGTGGTGACGGATGTTGGCGAGGTCTTCGTTCCTTTGTTGGATGGTTTCCTTGTCAACTACCAAGAATCCCAGTCCGTGATTCACAAGTAAATGTCACATGTTTCATAATTTACATACAAATCAGGTGTCCGTTGTTTTTGATTCAATCACACATTATTTTGTTTTGCCATTAGCAAGGGGGTTATAAAACTCTATCATTTATGGAAGGAATTATAAAACTCTTATGTTAGTTCTGTCTTTTTTAAGTGTAGACCAGTATTTGAAAGAAGGAATTCATTGAATATTCACACTCAACCATGTCAGTCCTTTCTTTTGCTGGAAAGGTAATGCAAGGGAGTTATTCCTACATGTGGATGAGTGTATTCAGAGATAATGATGATAAAGAATTGTTCAAGAATTTATAGTCTAAAGGGATCAGGAAAAAAAGTGAATAGAAAAAATATCTACAAAGAATGTGATTTTGTAAATGTTCCAACCAAATCATAAATTTTGGTGCCAACCTATGCCAGGATATGATTCCCTGAGGAATGACCTGTGAGACTCACCCTCAGGTGTTCAGGTGTTTGGGGTAAATGTTAATGCTTAAAATGTGAGTGATTTATTTCTTGAAGGTTGTTATAAATATGCTAAACATTTAAACCGTTTGCTCATGCATTTCTTACAGTTTATTGGACCAGATTCCAGAGATGTTTGCAGACTCTAATGAAAACGAGACTGTGTTTGCTCCCGTCGTCCAGGCTGGCATGGAAGCACTGAAGGTGAGAGGAAGCCTTTGAATTGCTAGCAGATGAAATGTAGAAACAGTCACACACACAAAGCAAGTGTCATCCCTGAAAGGACACACTGCCTTTATTAACACATCTCATTGCTAGAAGCTGTTCCAGACTTGCCCATGGATCCCAGGAGGAAATGGCCCAAACCACAATTGCTCCCAGCATTTACATTCCAGCTCTGTTACATGTGGGCGACTGATTCTGTCAGGATTTCCAGTTTAGCTCCTCCCTTTGGCTTTTACATGAACTTTATGTGATCTATTTAAAACGATTTCAACAGTATCTGAACTACCAGATATGAAGAGAAAAATCCCCATTTCACCCTGTCTTTCCTTGGGGTTTTCAAACATGCAAGGGCAAGGCCTGTGAGTCTCAACAGCAGATGGGCGGGCTCCACGGGGCCTGCCGGATGCCAAGATTCATGTATGAACTGCCGTGTTCTGTCAGGTGCCGGAAGGACCACTATCCCTCTTCTCAGTTCCTCACTGGTGGTGGGAGCCGTGCGGCTAATACAGGACACGGTGTCCAAAAAGGCGGCGTGGTGGGTGGTGGGCACAGAATGGCATTGGAAAGCCCAGGGCAGCGGCCAGCGCGCCAGCAGCTCCGGGTATTGTGAACAGGAGGCCAGAGATGAGTCTCGTCTGTGGACGGGGAAGGACCTGGAAGAACATCAAAGTGCAGTGCTTCTTCCTGTGTATCCAACTGAACATGTTAGAACCGACTCCCTGTTTGAATTACAGCTTCGCTTTCTGTCAGGCAGACGCCAAGTAAAACCTATAGATTTTATCAGCGGTAATAAACTTCTTGAAGCAGAGAGAGTTGACAAAAACTAACACAAAACATGTGCTTATTTGTCACAAATATAAAGAGGGACTGTTTGGAAAGTTCTCAGACATGCTTTCTCAAAAGCCCTTGAACTTTTGAAGACGTGAAGGCTTTGACACACGACTTTCTGTTGCTCGTGTTTCTGCGACCACAGCATTTTGTATTTAGTGTCTTTTTTTCTACATAGTCTTTTAAAATCTGACACTCATAACTCAACTATGTTGTGTGGATTTCTGGCACTGTCTTTGAACTTGGCCAAGAAACACTTTTCTGAGTTAGCTGTTACTTCCACCATAAAACTAGATAAGTAGAATTTGGCAAAAAGCTGGAGTGATATAGCCGTTAGTGGTTAGATTTTGAATCTGTCATTAGTTGGGGGGAATTCGTCTTTAAATTATCTGTAGACCTACATTCACTTTCCAGATGATGCTTTACAACATCCCTTCTACAAGAATCTGTGGGGCACCCGCAGAGTGGCAGGCACTGGGCCCCCCAGACGGCCTGGAGAAACACACCAGAACAATCATGGTCTTTCCTTTTTCATGGAGCCTGTGATGTGTACAAGACAGTAGAACATATGAAGTTGTGACAGTGACAGTAATTCTAGAACAGTCTTACCTACGAAGTAGTGTGGGGACATAGAGGCAACCAGGCAACCAGCTCTGTCAGGGTGATTATGCGTCTCTCAAAGCGAAGGATACAGGACCTGAATTTTGAGTAAGGTTCTCAAGGCCAGCGTTCCTCACCCTGTTTTATGTAACAATAAGCATGATATATGCCATTTCTCTTATTCTATATGACACACTTGTGGGCACAATCAGATTTTTGTGAAAACATAAATTTTGTAGGGATATAGAACATGTAATGCCTTAGGAGCTTTATCTATTATTGCTACTTATAAAATATTTTATGTTTGTGATTAATGAAATTATAAATCTAAAATTAATAGCCATTACATAGGGAAAAAAGAAATAAATATGGCTACTTTTTTTTTCAATATTGAACTTAATTTTTTTAATGGACCCTGATTTTTATCTTCAGAGTTTTACTCCATAGGTAATATTAACAAGGCAGTCATGTATGTTTAATTATGATTAATATGCTGTACTGGGCCATGGAATTCTCTCAACAGTATTTTATGTAGTTACTATTTTTCCTGTGTCATATTTTAGATAACTGAGGCTTAGAGACATTAAGTAATTTGCCCAGTGTCACTCAGCTAATAAAGTGGCTGGGATTCCAACCCATGCACTTAACTACTGTGGTGTAAAATTACAGTACTTCTGTGAGTAGAATATCTAGATGGACAGAGGAATTTTGACAGTGAGCTCCTGCAGGCAATTGGGTGTGCCAGGCAAGAAAAGTTGGGGAGAAGGGGAGAAGATGGACTTTAAAAAAGTTTTATACCTTTTCTGCTACTTGACTTAAAACCAAAAAAAAGGTACTTTTATAATAATAAAAACGATAGAAATGAAAACAATTAGTCCCAGAATTTCAAAATTTGTAGCATGTTATTGTCAGTCTTACCGTAAATTTTCCTTGGATTTGGTCGTTGGAGCTGCTGTGTCTGTTGGACAGTGTTGGCAGGTCTTTCCTTGCAGTGTGCACACAGGTGGCCACTGGCTGCGCTGCTCCATGCGTCCTCGCCTTCCTGCTTACCAGTGCTGTGGACCTCTTAATAGAAGTCATTTGCAGTAGAAGACTCGCACACACACAAAAATAAAATCACCGCTCAGTACTGGCCACAGCAAAGACAAGACAGGCTGTGTGTCAGCTGTGACCCCACCTCTGTGACTCCCTCCAAGGCACATTAGGATGTCACTCACACACTCAGATAGGCTAAGCTTGAGTTCTTTCCATTGGTTTTTAAAGTTGTTCACAAACCTAAGTGCCTTATTAGGAGCAAATAATTTATAAGACGTCTTACAGCTGACCCCAGCTCACCAGTGCGTGCCACAAACCCAGCCCCAGGCCAAGAAAAGGGCGGAATGGATTCCAGGCCGAGGGAACAGATGTGCACAGACACGGAGGTGTGTGAGGCATGTGCTGGATTCCTGGAGAGCAAGCACCTTCCAGTGCGAGGGCTGGCGGGGCCGGGCAGAATTCCCAGGAGGTCAGACTGGAGTGCAGATTCTGACGGGATTCCACAGGGCCTTGGGGTTATGTGACCTGGGGCAGACGGCACGAGCCTCAGTTTTCCTGTCCTCAAAAGGCAGAGCACGGGACCTTGTTCACAGGTTGTGAGTGTGAAATAAGAGATGCTTGTGCAGAGCCTGGCACGGGCTGGCAGTAGCTCATCTTACTGTTTCCTACCCACCCCCACCCCCGTCCACAGAGAACATGGGCTCTATCCTCTGTCACAGTCCTCAGGATTCTTAGGAGAGAAACCCATATGTGACCAGATCACTCACCTTTGTTTCAGAGACAGCATTCTGAGCCGTGTGCCGGGGGGGGCGGGTTTGCAGAAAGGCGAGATGACAGTGGGGGGGTGGGGAGGCGATAGACTGATCTTTTGATGTCAGTAAATTTTGCTTGATAGATGACTTCTTACGCCTTAACTGAGATTTTAAATATTCTTAGTGTTGAGTTCACTTTCGTGGAGCCCACATCCTCCTTTTCGTGCTTCCCAGGGACCGCAGGTACATTTCTGCTTTTGTCGTCTTGCCTGGTCCGGTGCCTTGTGTCTCCTGCTGCCAACACCATGTTCTCATGCATCCTTCCTTGAAATACCACTCTAGGTTTAATTCATGTTCACTCAAGCTTTCAAAGAGCGTCAGCTGCATTCTGACCCTGCGAATGCCATCACTGATTTTTGCATCTCGGATTCCCCGGGTCCTGAAAGACTACTGTAGGCTGAACGCTGAAACGTCATTTAGCTTGTTTTTTAGAGCATCATGGTATAGAGATCGACATTTAAATATTGGCTCTTTCCTTTACAACTTGTGTGACTTATCCTCTCAAAGCCTCAGTTTCCCCATCTATAAAACGGAGAGACTAGAACCTGCCCGAGGACACAGAGGCCATTGTGAGGATTCAGAGACATGTAGTCACCTTTCGTTCATAGAAAGTACTTACATTTTATTTTCTCATTCCCTTAAAATAAAACGTTCCCCCCCAAGACATTTTCTGTGACTGTTTCAGGCAGCAGACTGTCCTGGGAAGCTGTTCATCTTCCACTCCTCCTTACCCACTGCGGAAGCCCCCGGGAAGCTCAGAAACAGAGACGACAGGAAGCTCCTTAACACAGACAAAGAGAAGGTACCACCAACACTGCCCTTTGAAGTGTCTGTGTGTCAGTTCTGAAAAGGAGTCAAGAAGGAGGGAAGGGAAGGTGTGCTTTGTGTAAGAAACGGGGAGAAGCTAAGTGGAAATCCAGGAATCCGGGGTATTGCATATTATGGGAATACTCGGAATTGCAAATAATTTAAGAAATTTAATAGGAATTAAAAACCTAAAACAAACAAATTGTGGTTTTCATTTTCCTTTTGTGCATCTTTTTCTTCAGACACTTTTCCAGCCCCAGACCAATGTGTATGACTCGCTGGCCAAGGATTGTGTGGCCCATGGCTGCTGTGTGACACTCTTCCTCTTTCCCAGTCAGTACGTGGATGTGGCCTCCTTGGGTCTCGTGCCTCAGCTCACAGGAGGAACCCTTTACAAATACAACAACTTCCAGGTAAAAGCCCGCAATTGGTTCGCCTTGGGCTCTCTACTGCCATTTTACCTCTGGTGCTTAGATCACAGGGTGAGAAAGCCGTGCCCCCTTGTGGGCAACTGACAAATGTAAATTCTAGAGCTGATGGAAGACAGTGCACACTTGGTTAAGCGACTGCTTTCCTGCTCCCTAACTGTTTGCAACAGGTTGCGCTCATCCAGCCTCAGAGCTGAACGTCCATGGCGGGAAAGATCTATTTCATACCAAATTTGTCTGTCTTGTATTAAATATGTTTAGGGTATTGTTTTTAAGTGTGACTATATATTTGTTTTCAATTGTTATGATTTGGGGGTCAGTCCCTTCCAAGCCTGAACTGGGAGAGTCAAGAGAGGACCAGAGTGTATGCATAGAACGGACCTGGGTCTGCGGGCAAGTGGGCTCAGTTGTCCGTCACCCTCAGTGTGACGAATGTGTACATTGGGTGCAAGGGGGCACAGTTACAAGCTTCTACTTGGACACTGGTACCATGAAAACTCATCATGTGGAGGGGCTGGAAATGTGCGCCTCCTGCAGGCCGGCTGCCTCCCCAGAAAGGGGGCGCAGAGGGGGCTGAGCTGTGCCCACCAGCTTCCTTTTCCCACGCTTACTGATCAGATCAGGCACCTGCCTTCACCTGAGGAGAAGGGCCGGGGGTGGGCGTGCCTCTAATTTATGTCCCTTCGCCTGCAAACATGGAGTGGGCATGAGTGTCCCCCAACATAAGTGACGCATGTCAATCGTCATCTATGTTTATCATCCATAAAGTTATTTTTAATCACCTAGGCACATATTTATATTGTAAACTAGTTAAAGGATTTGATAAGGCCAAAGAGTGCAAATGAAATAAAACTGAAATGCTTTAAGAACCCTTTTGAGGTTATTGGAATAAAGTAGGTTTTAATCAAGATTTAAAAAAAAAAATGTTATTGTAAGTATTTTACTGCCATCTGGTGGACACTGACCATCCTTTATTTTGTAGATACACTTGGATAGCCAACAATTTTTGAATGACCTCAGGAATGATATTGAAAAGCAAATAGGATTTGATGCTATAATGAGGGTCCGTACCAGCACAGGTAATTGTCGTTTATACTATTTTCCAGGTCTCTGTTGTATAATTGTTTCCTCTTCAAATTGATAACAGGCCAACGAAGACAATAACAGTCACACGAGGAGAAACAGCATCCCTTTCCCCCTCACCCTTAGGTTTCAGAGCCACTGATTTCTTCGGTGGGATCTTTATGAACAACACCACTGACGTGGAGATGGCCGCCATCGACTGTGACAAGGCCGTGACTGTGGAGTTCAAGCACGATGACAAACTTGGTGAAGACAGTGGAGCCCTAATCCAGGTGGTGTCCAATTTATTCCCATATTTTGCTGTTTAGTTTTTTACTGACGGTGATCAGTCAGGAGACTGAAATGCCATCAACTGTTTTAGTCTCCCCACAAATTCTGCTCTATTTCTCTAAAGGCAAAGTCCTTAGATTGGAGCACGCCGTTATGTGTTCTGATTCATATGAAGTCACGATGACGTGTCACTGCGTGAGAGCCCGTGGACTCTTGGTCAGTGTGACAGGCGTCAGTGGTCAGTTCTCTCAGGCCTCAGCACCAGTCACAGCTCCTGCTGTGTGTCAGACACTGTTAAACATGTTATCATGTTCTAAACGAGTATAGTAGGGTTTGGCTTTGTAGTGAATGCAATTAACTAGAAGCCATGGAGACTCTGAGTTAAAAAAAGAAAAGTTATATCCAATGGCCAGAGTTTTCAGACCCAATCATCACCCTTAAAGACTGGAGAGACACTGGCGTTGGTGGAGAAGAACTCTACCTAAAGCTTATTTTAAATCACAGATATTTGCGGAAATAATTATGCGTTTGCTTTCGCAAAATGTCTGTGTCATCAGCATGAAACCCAGGCCATCATCACAGCTAGTCGTATGTTTCTAAGGGAAGGGAGCCTCGCGGGTGGCTATGAGGTCATGAAGGTGTTATATCTGGACCCCAGTTCCTGGTAATCCAACCTGAGATATGTGAAATGTACACTAGTTGTGTTGATGCCAGCACATACTTACATGGGAATAGCTCGATTACCATGTAAGTTTAACCAGCGGAATGCTACCTAGAACCCAGTGCATGAATTGCTGTCCCTCCTTTGTCCCTTGAGCCACACACACTGTTCTGTAACTGTAAGACCAGACGAGCTGGGGCGGGAGTGCTAACGCAGGATGTGCCCTGCATATTGCCCTGCAGTGTGCTGTGCTCTACACCACCATCAGCGGGCAGAGGAGACTGCGGATTCACAACCTGGGCCTGAACTGCAGCTCTCAGCTGGCTGATCTCTACAAGAGCTGCGAGACGGATGCCCTCGTCAACTTCTTCGCCAAGTCAGGTAACCTTCGCTGGCCCTGTGGTGCAGGACGCCGTGCCTGGTACAGGCGTCCCTCAGAATCTGCGGGGGACGGGTTCTGGGACCCCGAGGCTGCCCAATCCCACGGACGGGTCCCTTATGTAAAATGGCGCAGTGTTTGCATACAACCTATGCACAGCCACCCATATACTCTCAGTCGTCTGTAGGTTACTCGTAGGTAATACCTAATACCATGTAAATGCTCTGTAAATAGTAGTTCCCGTGTATTGTTAGGGAATAAGGACAAGACAAAGTCTGTACACGTCCCGTACAGACACAACCACCGTAGGCCTAGTTACAGTGCATGTCAGCAACCATGTGACTGTGTTTCCCAAATATTTTCCATCCACGGTTGGTTGAATCTACACATGTGGAACCCGCCGATACAGAGGGCCAACTGCAATTCAGGCAGGCCTGTTGGTGAATCCAGTTAGGAGCTGAGAAGGACCGTGGTGGGGCAGCCTTTGCTGGGTACATTCAGAATTTAAAAAAGCAAAGGGCGAGGAGACTACTCAGTATCTCTAACTCTAGGTTAATAAACAGATGACTGAGTCAGGCCCACACCGTGCAGCTTTATCTAAAGTTTCCTTCCGAGGGGTGTGCGTTGAAATCTGGGCAGGTGATACTAAACTCATTATGGTATGTACGTGTGCCCCGGGCACCTGGGGATGATGAAAGAAGACGGTCCCTAACGTTATGATACCTCTGAAATGGCAGAGGTGGGGCCAGATGTGAGATTTTCTTTGGTTCCTTCTCTCCTTTCCCCCAAACCCCAGTGGAGATTCCACAGTAACGTTTAGAAGAAACAGCAATCCAGCCTATAGGAATTCAGGACATCAGAAGCTAGTGAACTAGTCTTTCTTTTCTCTGAGTATTGAGTTCCGTTTCTAGTATTCTCAGGAAAGATCGGGACCAATGGCCTGTCTTTGGTTATAGGTAGCGTTGTTCTCCACTGGCTGGGTCCTCAGACCTAGTCCAGAGGAGAGCATTAGCAAGTGACTAGCATTTTTAAAGGCCGTCATTCCTTGCTGAGTGGTCTGAAGATAATAGCACTTTGTTCTTTTATTACTGTTTGAAGGGACTAAAACTTGACCCTTCCATTGTTTTGTGCAAATAGCTTTCAAAGCAGTTCTGCACCAGCCCTTGAAGGTCATCCGGGAAATCCTGGTGAATCAGACCGCCCATATGCTGGCATGCTACCGAAAGAACTGCGCAAGTCCGTCTGCAGCCAGCCAGGTGAGTGAGCCCATCCTTGGACCCCACCGGGTCACGTGCCACTGCACTAGCTGTGGAAGGCCTGTGATATTCCAGGCGCTTGGATACAGCCAAGAAAACTGAGAATGCCATTAGGGCGGGGTGTTGGTATTCATAGCCAACGTGGAAAACTTAGTGGCTTTAGAAGACGCGTGAACCAAAAAAAGTGCGTGTGTGTTGGGTTGACAGTCACCGCATTGTGTGTGAACAAAAGAATGTCATGTGTAAGAGACGGCACGATGTACAGGGATTCTCTTTGCCTGTGGAGAGAATGTGGTTGTGAAGTGTGTGTGTGTGTGTGTGTGTGTGTGTGTGTCTATCTATGTACTTTTTAGATGTATTAACAAAGCTGCCATGAGCTAAAGGTACTGATGACTTCTTTATATTTTATAAACATAGGTAGAATTTATAAATATTGGAATTCTTTATATTTAAAAGTTAATAGGTGTGAAGAGTTTTGAAAGCATTGTCTCTGGCTATCATCTAGTAATTTGAAATTTTAGATCTTTGAATAAACCTTATTTAGACTCTCCTGTAGAAGTAGAACCTGAGTCCACCTTTATTTCTGCATCTCTTCTCTCATTCACATCCCTCCCTCTGTCAATCAAAGCTGGACGCCATTTTTCATAGTTGTGTATTACGTTTCTGAGCACAGAATTTGGATTCAAAGAAGACAATGAGCAATAGTGGGAAAACTTCTGGTTCGTTTATTGTCAGAAGTGGGTAAGTGGGTGCTGAGAGCATATCTGATACCCCACCTAAAAGTACACCTTCAGCAGCAAAGATAATGCAGGTGATTTTGAGGGCCAAATAGATGATCTGGGTAAAGAAGGAAAATAAAATCAGCATAGTTCTGAGCTTGGGCTTTTGACAAAAATTCCTGTGTGTCCAAAGTGATTCCATTAGCCATCCATTGGTTTTTCATCTCCTGTGTTGAAAACGTGGAAGCATCTCCTGAGCCTCCATGTGAGTTCCATCTTCTCATTATCCAGGAGATTTGCCCCTGTAGTGAACTCCAGTATCAGACTTTACAGTGAACTTGGTTAATTGACGCAAAGCCCACCAGACGGTGTCGGACAAAGTCTGGTTGTGAGCACATGACACCAGTTCTGTCTGTCTTAGAGTTCTGGGAACAGCTCTGCCTCTGCAACAGCTCACACTTCAGAAGGATTGGTTGAAGGAGAACAGGTACAGTTAGCGCCCCTTCAGGAAGTTTATTTGCTCAAAGTTACAACAGCTAGATTCAAAGACCTTAAGTTAAAAACAAATCTGTGACTATTTAAGGCAAAAAATAAAGCCTGTTATTTTCTTCTTGTTGAAAAAGTTTAAAGCTTTGTCTCTACTACTAGATCATCTGTGTATATAGTTTATTTCTGGAGTAAAAACCTTATGATGCCAGATTTTCTCTGAAAAACTTGAGAGAGATTATTACTGTTCTTATGATGAGAGTTTTCTTTCTCCATGAGCACATTGCAAATGTGTCTTTCAACCAGTGCTATGAACGACACAGCTTAGCCAGCTTGTGGTCGTCCACCAGGAGGCCGGAGGATGGAGGAATGATAAACTGCTAGTAACAATGATGTATTAAAATACACCATTCAGGAAAAACCTGCAATGGCCGGACATGGGCTTCTCTTCAGAGAATGTGCCCTCAAACTTGGTATCCTCCCAAGTTTACTTGTGAGAAACGTTATCTGTGGAGACATCCCTAAAGGGATCCCACTTTTTACCAGAGAGCCTTAAGTTTCCCAGACCAAGCAAGACTGTTAGGGTGGGCTGTGCTTGGACTGCGTGACGCTGGCCTCAGGACAGATCTGTCACTGCATTGCTGGGCCAGGACCAGGGTGAGGCCAGGGAGTGGCTTAGGGTGCAGCCTGCAAGGAGGCCCCCCCCGGGGGGGTCGTAGGACAGACAGAGCCCCAGACGGCATTAAAAAAACTTTCTGAGCTTCTGTAAGCGTGGTAGATTCTTTTGATTAAATCCCATAGCTCACTGTTTTGAATTTAAATATGTTCCATTAAATGGGAGGACAGTGGCTTCAGAAGGCAAGTCAAATAACTTAACTGCAAATAGGGTTTTTTTCTCTTTTTATCCATTACCATTTCTGTCACTTCAAAACCCAAAGAGAAGAATTCTCCAAATTCAATCAAACTGGGCTCATAGGACTTTCCCCCTTCTCCTCCTTCACACCATCTTCCCCAAGAACAACGCTCCCCTTAGGGAGAGGACCAGGGAGGTGGGGACGTTACACAGCCGCTGTCTGTCGCTCCATTTTCTTCCCACCTCAGAGACGTCCACTAAGACTGTCTCCTTGTTTTCTGTCAGTCGAACTCCATTTTCCTTCTTCATCGTCAGTTTTCCTTATTTACATCCTCTGTTCTCTTCCTTCTGCACCTGTAGCCCCGTCTCCTCTTTGAGTCCTGAGAGTGACATCCTGGGCCAGGCACCCCTTTGTGGCATGTAGGACAGCAGTTAGAAATTGTCTTAACATGACCTGATTAATGATAAGCAACCAGTGAAATTGCAGGACAGCATTCAGATACTGCACATACATGCTTCTACATGGACTCCAAGAACAGTCTTGATTCCGAACACGTCAGATGCCTGGCTAGTAACGAGCCCAGAAACAGCACTGAGGCCACGTGGCTCTGGAATGGGACCACAATCTGGCATCTTTGGATCAGAGTTTCCCTTGGTTGAGAAAGTAATCCAAATGTCAAATAAAAATATTTTATACAGAGAAAAAATGACAAGAAGAGCCTGCTCTTCTCATGTGAAGACGTGTGCATTTAACTGCCTGTCATTTTCTGAATGGAGATTAGAAGTCACGAGGGGCAGAATGTGCTGAATACGTCTGCCCGACCCAGGTGGAAAGCTCTGTCGTGCACACACCTTACTCAGTAGGTCGTGAGGAGACCAGTGACATGAAGGATTGAAGTAGGAGAATAAACTCTAGCAGAGCCCTGAGGAGGACTTTCTTTTCAGTGTGGATTCTGATAAGTGTATATTGTTTTTCGTCATCAAGACAGAAATTGAAAAAGAAATCATGGATTCACAGACCAGATCCTTCTATTTGCAAGTTATCATCTGCTCTGGATACCTCTTCCTTGTGCGCTGACGTACTGTTAAGTGGAAGGAAGTGACACTCTGATCAGTCTTAAGCCTTAGCTGTTTTTATAAAGTTGAGTTGGGAGAAGGTTAAACAACATGGGCAGATTATTTGTAATTATTTGACCCTTCAAGTTCTGTTTCTAGCATCGCTGCCCTGTGTTATTATCTGTAGCATCATGGGATGGTACGTGCATGCGCCAAAGCGAGGAGCGGAAGGGAAGGTACAGGTGGGTTATAAAGGTAGAATGAGAAGAATCCGTTTAATAGTTGATGGTCAAGAAGAAATAGAGTTAAGAGTACTTTAACCTCTGGTTCTTCTAGCACCTAAACTAGCAACCGTAAGCGGAAGGCCGAGTTTGTGGACTTGTAGGACTTTGATTTTGCCTGTTGCCCTTCAGTAGAGACACTCCTGAATTCAGCAGGGGTGTCCTATTAGCTTGAACGTGTAGCACTGCAGCGTCCTTGTTGTGTTTGATCTATTCACGTCCGTCATCCCTAATGGACTTCGGGCGCCGAGCACCGTTGACGGAGCCTCAGGCCCCTGTGTACGACCCTGGGCACAGAACCTGTGGCATGGTGGCTCTCACTCAGTGTGTCGCTGCCTGTGACTGGAGGACACATGGAGGGGCTTCGAGGAGGAGATGCCTCGTGGGCAGCCGGAAACGCTGGTCCTGAACTCAGGAGGCAGAAGTTGGTAGCAGATGAGGAAGCCACCGACTCCCTTCCTTTATTTAACAAACGTGCCTGATGTTGTATGGGGGCCGCACTGAGTGCCTCACCAGTGAATCCCGTTTACTGCTCAACAGCACCCCCCTCAGGTCCTGAGGTCCGTGTGCTGCCACCCCACGTTTAGGTGAGGAAACCCAGGAAAGAGCGAGTGAGTCTGGCAAAGCCATGCGGCCGGTGAGGGGCAGAGCTGGGGCGGTGCGGGCAGTGGGGTGTGGCGAGCAGGGCGACCAGTGCGGCTGCAGGTGGGTGGCGCCCCTGCCCCGTGTGCCTGTGCCGGCTCCATGCGCCAGTCTGTGCACAGGGCACCATTGCCCCTCACGACAACCTCGATGCTTCTGACTGACGTGAAGCCCGGCGTCTGAAGTGAATGTCTTTCTCTTCCAGCTGATCTTACCCGATTCCATGAAAGTGTTGCCGGTGTACGTGAACTGCCTGCTGAAAAACTGTGTGCTGCTCAGCCGACCAGAAGTCTCCACAGATGAGCGGGCGTACCAGAGACAGCTGGTCATGACCATGGGCGTGGCCGACTCCCAGCTCTTCTTCTACCCGCTGCTTCTGCCAATAGTGAGCACCCACTGGGCACTCCCACTTAGTCCTTCTCCGTGTGTCACAGTGGAGGGGACATGTCACGCCCCGGGTGCCCACAGAATGTGCCGAGGGGCCCAGGGGCAGGGGCTTTCTGAGCAGGCTGGGCCGGGGTGGAGGGAGGCTCCTTCTCTGAATTGCTCCCTTGGCGGTTGCTTCCCCCACCCCCACCGCTACGCTGAGTGGACAGCTGGGGAAGGCAGGAAACACGCTGGGGCAAGCCAAGCCTTGGTTGTTGGAGAAAGGTACCTGAGAGCATTAAAGACAGCTGCGTGTGCGTGGAGCTGCACGCGTGTACATGTATCCATCGGTTCTGTGTGGCGTGACTCAGTCTCCACAGTTCACCAGAACGGCCAGGAGCAGCCTTCACCACAGGCAGGCAGTCGGCTGACAGAGCAGCAGGACCGAGGGTGCCTTCGCTGGGCGGGGACTAACTGCACTTGTCCTCGATTTCCTCGGCGCTGGTTTCTCCTGACGTGAAGTCAGCCTTTAGTTCTCGGCTACCCTGCCCTCCCCTGAGACCAACAAGTTTAGGTTCAAAGTGAAGGAGAGGAGAGGGGACGGCCAATGGCTTCTTTCTAACTCCTATCTTTAAACTCAGACCCAGGCTCTCAGTAACAGGGAAGTTAGAATTAAATTAGGTTGGAAATAAAAAGCCATCGATGCTTTGAATTAGGATGGATGTTAGATGTAAATGATCACAAATGATTGATTTTCAGATAAAATCGGATGTTCAGCAATCTGTGTGTAGAGACACTGGAGCTCTAAGCGACAGGAACATTGCCACCCCCTAAAACTGCCAAGGTCATTGGTGACCACATCCTAGACCAGGGGGCGGCTCTCCCCTCTGCTCTGACCTGTCGGCAGTATCTCCACTTGCGTCCTTCTCTGAAACAGCTTCTTCCCTGGGCTCAGGTCCTGGGGGCTTCTCTTGTTGGCCTGCACTCGGCCCCTGGGGTCTTATCTGTCCTCGTGGCTGCGGTGCCGCCGAGACGGACGAGTCCCAAGTCCTGCCTCTGCCCTGAGCTCCCGATGCGGCAGTCCCTGCGGCCTCCTGCCATCTCCCCAGGGGGTCTAACGGGCATCTTAACCCACCGCCCAGCACACTTCTCCTGTCGCCCCTCCACCTCCATTTCCACTTCAGGCCGCAAGCCTGGAGCCCCCCGTGACTGCTTTCTTTCTCATCCACCTGCAGTCAGGGCCACTCTCATTGCAAGAGCATCCGGATTCTGACCACTCCCCACCCCATCTATGAACTCCCAGCTGCAGGCATAGCCCGCCCTCTGTCCTATGCACAACTGAGGTCCCCTCCTCCAAGTCCCTGGCTTGTGCCTTTGCCTCTCCTTCAGTCAGTTTTCAGCACAGAAGTTGGAGTGGTCCTGTTAGAGTAATTGTCAGTTCCTGTCCCTGCTCTACTCAGGACCCTTGGGATTTCCTGTTTCAGTGAAAGCCTCATTCCTGGCCCAGAGCTGTCTGTACCCCCACCGCCACCTTCTGTCTCCCTCCAGCTTGTGTTCCGCTGCCCTTGCTCTCTCTGCTCCAGCCACACTGGCCTCCTTGAGGATCTCGGAACATCAACAGGCTCTTGCCTTAGGACCTTTGCCCCAGCTGTTCCCTCCCTCCCTCCAGAATGCTCTTCCACAGATCCCCCCATAACCGTCTCATCTCCTCGGGTCTTTACCCCAAAGTTCCCTTCTCAACATCATACCACCACCACCTGACGTGTCCTATCCCACTTTCCTGCTTTTTTCCTTCATGGCACTTAACCCCACCTCACATGCTGTATAGTTGACTGATTTTATTTGTTGTGTCTTCTTCCCTCCCCACGTGCATCCCCTGTACGAGGCAGTGCAGTGAGCGGGACAAAGCCGGGCCTTGGGAGGGCGGGTGGGGGAGGCGAGGAGGGGCTGCGACCTCTGACTCTCGCCGTTGCCTGCCCAGCACACGGTGGACGTTAGCAGTACAGCACTGCCGGCCGCCGTCCGCTGCTCCGAGTCCCGTCTCTCCGAGGAAGGGCTCTTCCTCCTGGCTGACGGTCTGCACATGTTCCTGTGGTTGGGAGCCAGCAGCCCCGCAGAACTCATCCAAGGCATATTCAATGTGCCATCCTTGGCGCACGTCAACACAGAGATGGTGAGTGTTTTCTCACTGGTTTTGTGGCAAAATGTACGTTCTTAAGTATTGTTTTGTTCATGTGCAACAATGGGTCACAAAGAAGACACCAAGAGGTATATAGTTCTCACACGAGAACGGGAGAATTTCATGTTTTGATGAAGAACAGTGAGCTGGTATAAAGTTATTTGTAGAAAGTATTATCCAAGCACCCAAAGAGATTGCTAATGTTTCTGGATCAGTTAGTATGTGTGTCACTGTGCTGTAAATACTCTCAACATACCCTTTCACTTCATTCCTGTAACAAGTCAGTGAGACGTATTGTCATCACATTTCATAGATGACTCAGGCTTGGGGACACATCCTCTGGGAGGGATGGCAGAAATGGGAACTGACACCATTCTGAGGCTTTGGGCTCCTGTCTGGTCCTGGATCTGAACTGCATGTTCAGAAGAAGCAGAACTCTCGTGCACACCCGGCTGCAGCTGACACTGCTGAGCTGCACAGCACTCCCAGGAAACATGATTCCCCCTCTGTTGCAGTCATTACAAAAGAGAGTATGGTTGCATGTGGAATGAATACAAGTGGCTTTATTTTTAAAGTGTATTAGGAACACCAGCGATTCTAATTTGAGAGGAGCATTTATCCCGAACCTCATTTGCAGACCATCATTGGGTGAGCTCCTTGGCTGTGGTGGTCACCGTCCTTGCTCGGTGGCGGTCAGTGCCTTACTGTGCTCGGCGGTGGATTCCTTATGACCCACAGCTGGAACTCAGCACTTTGTCCCCTGAGGCTTCACTTAGGTTATGGCAAGATGGCCAAGGCTGCTTAATTCCTGTTCTGGTATGAAGGGTAGCTGTGCAGCGTCTCGGAGGGAGGCAGGATTAAAGTTCTAGGTAGGCAGTCAGGTCAGAGAGCTGTGTGTCCACTACAGGTGTCAAAAGTATAGTTTTAAAGCATTCAAGATGCCCATATCCCATGAAGAACTAGTTTTAAGGGGAAGATGAAGTTTGAGAACTAGTAAGACGTCTGCATGTGGTTGAAATGAAGGAATGACTAGAAAAGCAGTTTCTAAACAATAAAAAGCAAAACCAAAAGTCAGTAGGCAAAGAACTATGAGTCTGAAGAATGTTTGTGTGGCACTGCAGGCGGCCTCCTGTGATTCAGGTGTTGATGAAGTTAACATTAAATGTTTATTTGCTGACTTGAGTACACATATGAAATAGCCTGTCTCCACCACAAAGCAGATTGGAAGGTCTGTGCTTCTGTGGCATACCTCCTCTCACCTGCAGAAAATGCAACAAAAGAAAAAGCCAGTGTCACTTTGTCTTAGATGCAGTTGGCACTTTGAGACGTATACATGAAGTACACTCATTCTATTAGTTGAATAAAAAGATCTACCTTAATGTCAGAGGATACAAATAGCAGATGGAATGTAAATATAAATGATGAATTTCTGTTTTTCCTTACAATGCCTGTGAAAACTATTGACTGTGATCTTCTCCTGGGACTTGTGACTTGGGGTAAAATGTTGTAACCCGCCTTCAGCGGCTAACTCACAAGTGATTACTCTTGTAGCTTCTGGCTGAGAAGTACACATTTGCATTTTCCTGTTTCATGGACAAGATCTAAGTGCAGGTCCTTCATGCCCCGCAGGCCACGTGCAGCGGCATAGGTGTCTCTTGGGGACCACTGACCAGCTCAGGGACATCTACAAGGCCACATTTTCCTTGGACCAGCATTCAGTGGTCTTACTGTTGAACAATGGTCCGTGGGTGGCATTTGCCCACCTTGCGCTGCCTCCGGGCCCTGCCGCTGACCCCGCTGAAGGAATGAAGTTCGTCCTCTCTCGCAGTGTAGTCCTGAAATAACCTTGCAAACTCCCAGGGGTGAAACATCATGAATGGTCCAAGGACATCCTTTGCATAAAACATGTGCCTGTTGTGTCATTTCAGTGACGTATATATGTCACATGCCAGATGGTTTTTATTTTCAAAAGACAGTTCGCTGGTGGAAATGTGTGCCAGTAAGAATCATTTTTAGTGCATTTTTTCATATTTTTGATGCTTAGGTAAATGAACTAAGTCAAATATATGGTTTAAAAAGGTGTTTTTTTAACTTTAACATTCTAATAATCTTATTGCTGCTTCTATCTAAATGCTATAAATTATACTGAAACTTAAACTTTGATTTTTCTTAATTTTAGACATCACTGCCTGAGGTGGGAAACCCGTATTCTCAAACGCTCAGAACGATAATGGGTATTATCCAACAAAAGAGACCGTACTCAATGAAGGTAAGAATGAGATTTTAGTTTTTCCTTTCTTCAGGTGTTTTATTTCTAAACTTCATTACACTTTTTAAATGCATGTCCTATGTTTTTATAACAATCTTTGACAGAAAACTCACACTAACCTCTAAGTATATCTACCTACTCATCAGACACAAACATGCAAAACTAAACAGCTACCGCCATGGGTTAGCTAGGGTCGTTAGTAAGTGTTAACTTAGTAATTCTGAGGGTCCTCTCTGTGGTTTGTAGCAGTGGACACCACTCACACACGGCAGATTCGGAACTGACTTTTCCTTCAGTGCCTAGAACGACTTACTTATAGACGTATTATTCAAAACATTTGTAAAACTTTATGTGTACAACCTTAGCTTTATGAGCTCTGGGAAGTTTTGTTATCCTGGCCCTTCTAGGCCCCTTTCAAGCCTTTTTTGAGTTTGAGTAAAAGAAGTGAAAACATCTCTAACTCAGGAAAGTGGGCCTGTCGCTACGTCCGGCTGCTCCCCCATCTTTCCTCTCAAGCTCAGTGTTGGTCTCCTGGAATTGGGAATGCCCCAGTGAGGGTGGTCCAGGCTGGAGAGGTGGAGGGCCCTCACCTGGAGGCAGGTGCCTGTACGAGCCAGTGTCCCCTGGACATAACACGCGAGCCCCGAGGGAAGCAGCATTCTCCCTGTGTCACACACCCACATGCCCACCGCAGCCTCGGGGAGACTCTGGCGGATTGAATCAGAAAAGAGGTTTATGACCACTGGGTGAACACAGACTCTTTCCAGAACGGTTTCCACTCCACACAGCACCTACCTAGGTTCAGCTTGAGGATGTGACCTAGAGATGGCGGGGAAGTCCCAAACTAAACACATTCCTCATGTTACACTCATGAAATCTTAGGGTCTCATGCCACACAGACGCACAGCAGTGATGATGTACCTTTGTCACAGCTGCAGCCACTGTGTTCCCAGATGGGCCCCGTTTGCAGAAAAGAGAAAACGTGGAGCTCATCCTGTTCTCAGTACCCTCCTTCCTGGAAAAATAGGACTTTCCTCTCCTCTGCTTCCTCTCGCCTGCTCCAGGAACCCCTTAGAGAGGTCATGTCAGCTTCAGTTATAAAGCATCTGGGGCAAATATGACATGTGGACAAAATATAAGCCGTTGCATGCTAAAATAATTTTAACTTAAATACTTAATATGATTTGCGTATGTGCCACTTGAAAATGTATGTTTGTGGGATTTCTTTGAGCTTTTCAGGTTACTATCTGTATAAAGCATTTGAAAACCTGAGATCTGCAGGTATTAGAGCTGAGAGGAATCTAAGCTTCTGGTCCAGCCCAGCCTGTCCGCTCCCACCTCTGAGTAACAGACCTGAAAGTGAGGTTGTGAGGAGCCTGTCGCCTGGTCAGCGGTCCCCGCACGGCCATGGCAGACCAGGACCAGCATGCCCTTGGGCCCCTGCACTCAGGCTGACCACGCAAACGAGTTGAAATCTCTTACAGTGTAAATCCAGAAGAGGAGGAAGGAGCTGGAAGGGAAGGGTCAAGAATAGCAAAATCAGACCCAGAAAGCACGCTGTCTCCTCAGGTGCTGACTGGCTTTGCAGAGATCGGCCTCTCAGGCCTCACTGTCTGCACAGTTTTACATTTGTGGGGGGACAAAGGGAGAGTCCCATCAGTGTCCCGATCCCTACGTCCAGCGCCTTTGCGATGAACCCCGTCCCGCCCTGCTCAGCTCTCCAGGCTGCAGACTCCCCGCCCTCTTCCTCCTGTTTTCCCCACAGCCTCCTTCCCCTGTGGAGTAAGATCTCCCTTCATCTCCTGCTGCTGCTTCTCCAGGATTCTGCTCCTCTTTCCTTTCATTTCACTTCACTATGTACTGAACACTATGATCTACCAGCAGCTTCACCGCCATGTTTCCTGAACGCTGCCATTTCCGTAACCCTGGTGCTGAATCCACAAGGATGGATACTTCCTTCTTCCTCAAAATGTTCTCTCCCGTCAGTTCCCAGAACATGCCAGCGCTCTCCCAGTCCTTTTCCCCTCACAGTCCCTTTTCTTGGGCTTCTCTTCACTCATTTGCCCTTGAAGAGTCTTTGTTCCCCTACGCTGTGTCCATGGTTCTGTCTTGCAACCTGTTCTTACTGGGCCGCCCCAGTCCCTGCTGTCATTTATCCTTTCCCTGTGAGGCAGGCAGTGACAGGGGAGAACGGCTCTCGAGTGCAGTCATTCTGTAAGGCACTGGCAGTGGCCCAGGGAATGTCACCTGCAGAGCCCTGGAATAAGCCACGCACATGGGAAGCTGGGAGCAAGACCAGCCGTGCACTTCATCCACTCCCCTCACTCTCTAGAGAAAAGTAGAGGGTAGAATGTGGACCCCAGTCCGTCCCACCATGTCCTCTTCTCTGTGTGGTGTGCTCTTTGAGAGAAGACCACCCGCCCGGCCACCACTTCCATGGCTCCTCGGGGGCTTCCCCCGTACTCTGTGGCATCCTGAAGCGAGCAGTCCCGCTTGGTCCGCAGGCTCCAGTGCTAGGGCAGGAGCTAAGCACCTCACGTTACAGCGCGGCTCCTCACACAGTGAGCTCCATTCCGTTCTACTTCCCACCTCAGAGCATGGCACACACACCATCAGAGGCGGTTTCACAGCACGCACCACAGGAACACCCAGCAACTACCCCAAGTGAGCGGCAGCCATAGAAACTCCCCCGCTGAGCAGCAGGGACTTCCTCCCATTCCTCCCCACAGGGGATAAAACGGGGGCCCGTGACTCGTTCTGCCCAGTGCTGGCCTGACGTGTGTGACACTGGCCTCAGTCACGTGGCCAGTGCTCGTCCATCATGCACAACAGCGGAGTCCCAGTGGCACGTGGGAGAAGGTGGACACAACACAAATGAAAAGAAAGCAGCCTTGGCTGCCAGCTCACCAGGGCGCACGCCTTCCGTGCCCGTGAAGACGTTTCTGCACATTGTTCTGGTGTCACCTCCCAGTGCCTGGCTGACTCCCGAGAGCCTGCACCACCCATGTCCGTACCCACGTGGAATTAGCTGGGTTGTATTGCTAGCAGCACCAGTTGTGACATTATTTCTATAGGATCCAGATGGTTTAAAGCTTATCAGCTGAGGGCCTAGGCCAAAATAACACAAAGGCAAAAAAGCAAGCTGTGTTGAGTTATTCTACTTAATAACTAAAAAGCACAGAGACCAACGGTCTCCCTGCCACCCCGACAGCAACACAACACTCCTGCCCTGCGGTGGCCAGTGATGCCCACACTGTAGGCTCTGGGGGCTTCTCCCTACTGTGCAGGGAGCAGGTGGGGGCCACTGCTGTGCATGGGTGGCTCCGCTCGTGGCGCAACAGGTATGAAATTGGCCCGTTCTGATCATCTGCTCGGATTGCTGAAACGAGTGAGGAAGGTGGCAGACAGATGGGCCCGGAGCCGTCACGACAGACCTGCCGTCTTCTGGGCCCTTCCCCGGAGCAGCTGTCCACTCATGCCACTCCACACTCTCCAGTAGCCGCATTTAAAACTTAAAAATCTTTTTAACTATAGAAAAAACGTATACACATGTTGAGAAAGGAAAAACTATTAAAACTGTAATACTCAGTATATACCCATAACAAAAGATGAATACAAGTCATGTATATACATTTTTTTGGCACCCCTAGTATTGTAACCTAGTATCTCCAAATGTTACTGTTTCCACGTGTAATCAGTATAAGCCACAACTGAGTTTTCCCTTTGGTCCTTCATACTAAGACTTAGAAATGCACTGTGGGTTTCACATTCACTGCGCGTCCCGGTTCGGACCAGCCCTGTTTCAAGGGTTCAGCAGGCACACGTGGCTGGTGGCTACAGTGGCGGGCAGGTGGGCAGCTCGGCCCGAGAGGGTTTGGAGCAGGGAACAATCCTGCGCGTGCGGCCCACCGCCTGCTGCAGCCATCTACACCCTCTCCACCGAGGGGCCTGCATTCAGAGCCTGGTCACCTCTCACCCACATGTTCTACTGCTTCCCGGCAGGTTCCCTCAGCTCACGACGGTGTTCTATTCTCTCTACCTGTCCTGCTGCCACTGCTGCTAGCATTGTCCCTGGATCGTGTTTCCTACAATAGCCCCAACTCACCAGTATGGTGGCACGTCCCTAAGCTCCCAATAGCTTCTAGACGTCGTGCGCATTCCCATCCAGCCAAGCTGTGTCTCTGGCACGTGGCGGGCACACGGATGGCTCTCTGACCGCACCCCACATCCTAGGAAATCCTGCCCTGGCCCTGAAGGCTCAAAGATGCTCCCCACCCAGGCGACAGGCCCCAGCACGGTGACGCCTTTCCCATAGCATGGTGCTTGTGTTTCCTGGTTGCCACTTAGTATGTCTTAGTTTTCGTGGTTTGGGGATCACAGCTACTCTCCACTTGGGCTGATAGCACCTTCCCACGTCCTCCCAGGCCCCACACAGTGGACATTATGCCGTTTTGGTGAAACTGAAGCATATGAAGTGGAGCTGCGTCCAGAACATGTTTATAATCAGCTACTTTGTTGTTGTTTTTTCCCAGCTGGTGATAGTGAAGCAGCGAGAACAGCCAGAAATGGTTTTCCGACAGTTCCTGGTGGAGGACAAGGGACTCCATGGCGGGTCCTCTTACGTGGATTTCCTGTGCTGTGTGCACAAGGAGATCTGTCAGCTGCTGAATTAATGGAACCTCTATTGTGATGTTGCATTTCTATGGCGATGTCCCCCTCTTGGTGCCTCGTTCTCCAGGTGATAGCAGGCTAGTTGTGATTTCTTGCTCATTTTCAGATTGCCTTTCCAAGAAGCATTTAGAACTTCAGCTTTGGTGCTCAGGTATGAAGCCAGTGAAGGTCCAACTGTACCTTAAAGGGAACAATCTGTTTCTGATTGCACAATTTTTAACTGTCAACACTGACACAGTTTAAATTTCATGAAAGGCACAGTTTACAGAACTATAAACATTCTCAATTTTCTTTCTTTGTGGTAGACATATAAATTATTTTTCAAAATGTATAGACTTGGGGTAAAAAATTGTTTTGGTTCCTCTCCCATTTGCAGTGAGGGAAAAAAAACACTTAGTTTTTACATTATACTTAATTTTTCAAACCATGTAACCCCACTGAACACATTTTCCAACTTGAGGTTTGCATAGCAGACTTTTAATAACCTTGGAATCTATTTGGTAGAACAATTTGTATTCTACATTTTTTTCATAATTGTATGTTATGTATGTTGAAAGTATTTTCCAGTTGTGTTTTGTCTATAAAACTGCCTTTATCAATACTCTTAATGGTTTTCTGTACAATTTTAAAGGTTTCTACCTGTATATAATGGATCTTAACCAGTATCAATAAATCACTTCATATGCTCTTAGCAGGTAGGATTCATGTTTTAGGTACTTGGACATCACTTACTCAAGGCACACCTTTGAGATTTCTCAACGGCACCACCTTCACTTCTGGAAATCGACCCTAATGACAGTAGACAGGGAGTAATTAGGGATGGTATGTTAATTTAATGTTCAGTCAGATGGAAACATGTTTCTGTAGTAATAAAGCAAAAGAGTAAAGATCAAAATTTAGATCTATGTTTTTGGACAAGGAAAGATAACCTGAAATTGAACTTCAGCTCCACTAGAGGGCGTTATGCACTAAAGTGCCAGAAACCCTCCAGAAAGGCTCCTCAGTAATCGTCCAGAACAGGCAAATCTTTGGGGAAAACTATGTAAATTTTAACTGCAGAAAACACCGGATTGACCAATCTGGATAAAAGAAAGAAAAAAAAAACTTGGTTGGAAGACGAATAGAAATCCCCTAGTTGTTCCCTCTAGTGGATGCTGTCTGGCCTCTGCTTAAGGAGCAGTGACTCCTGCCCAAGAAGCCATTGCAGAGTTCTGTTTGTTAGAAAATCGTACGTAGCAGACTGTTTTCCTGAAATGTCTCCTTTCTGTGCAAGCTCTCTGTCTTTTGGGGCCACAGGTGAGTTCTCCCTCTACTTGACAGCAGTTTCCAGAGGCTTCAAAGGCCATCACGTATCCCTGTCACGTCCCTTGTCCAGGCCAACTCCTCCAGTTCGCAAACTATGTCCTCACAAACATGGTTCCAGAACTCCGAACTTAATGCCTGAAGATCCAGTGTTAAATCACAAAGAACAAGGTCAGTTTGGCTCAGAACCTGGAGGATACAAGGCAGGTATCAGCTGCAATGACAGTCAGAACTGGGAACGTCCCCAACAGCTTCTGATGCCACCCTCACCCAGTATCACGTCAGCATCGTCTCAAGGAGGTGGTGGCATTTAAAATTCAGGGAGTTAATTGGCTGACAAGCTCATGTTTGTGCTTATATTTTCTTAAATTTTGATTTGGAATTATTTTTATAAATACAGCATTCTTAATCATGCTTATACCGTGTTTTCCCGAAAATAAGACCTAACCGGAAAAGAAACCCTAGCATGAATTTTCAGGATGACATCTTCTGAACATAAGCCCTGATGTGTCTTTTGGAGCAACAATTAATAAAAAGACCTGGTCTTATTTTCGGGGAGACACAGTATGCTTTAAAAATCTTATTTCAGTAAGACGCAGCAGTGGGAAAGTACGCTATAACCTTGCACTCCTGTGTACCATGCAAGTAAGCCTCGCTGTTTGGACAAGGCCAAATCATCCATCCAGCTGTGCAACAGTCTTACATTAAAAACCTCTCCTTTACTCAAAATTAAAGTAGGTACTACCTATCCAGAAGTTGTCTTAAAAAGCGTAAACCTACAAAAGGACAGCAAATTCAGTTAAGGCATTTAAGCAATTCCCTTGGTGATTTAAGCAGCATAAACTACTAAACTGGGTAACTCGGGACAAAATTGCATTTGACTGTCCTCTGCTTTGAAGACAAGATGAACACGCAACAGGGCAGAAGGGTGTGGTGGTGGTTTTATGGTAACAGGACTAGGCCCCTGCATTCCCCTCCACTGCACAGGTGAGTGGCGCCTAGTTCCATCACTGCCTCACCTTACGCCTGCCCCTCCGTGGCTCCAAAGTACATCAACTACACAACGTGTTCAAATGTGATGGTTTCCTGTCCCAACTGAGTAACTATTTTTCCTCCTGTGTTCGTCAATTTGGTCACATATTTAGAGGCCAAAATTTAAAATATGCATGTGGTATTTAGCCAGCCAAGTTAAGTTTAAGAAACGTTAATTCCATGAAAGTCGCATGTAGGACGATTGCACGTGAACGTCTGAGACAGACTGTCTGCCTTCTGTGGTGACAGCGGAGCTAAGCAGTGATGTCCACCCACCCAGGGTGTGAGCCCCTGTCCCCACCTGCCTCGGGTCTCCATGGCCCTGAGGTCGTCAGTGGCTGTTAGTTAAGGGGCTCTGAGTTGCTCCCCTTTTCTTCGAGGAGCTGAGAAAACCCATCCAAGTGGGAAAATGGCACAGACGAGAAATGGAGACTCCTGTGTTTAATGCGCAAACAAAATGTGTCTAAAAAAGGCAATTATTCCACCACAAAACAAACCCATGGCTCGTGTCACTGGTTTGTATCATATACTTCGTTCCTGTATGCACTAGATACTGTTGACCTCTAGTCTGAATTAGTAATATTTTTGGAAAGACCTACCTTCCCTGATTTCCCTGTTTATTAGCTCCTCCAGTAAGAGGCAGGAACTATAACACATGCTAAAACTGGTAACTTAAAATTTTGTCCAATACTGGAAAAAGGGCTTAGTGAAAAGAATTATCTAGATTCAGTGAGGCAGTCTTTTCTCTGTGTTGTAGCTGGCAGTTTGTATCTTAGTAAATGATGGAGAGCAGAAGCACCGTGGCTTTTCCATAAATATAGACTTCAGTGGACTCAATTTGCTGGGTAAATGGTCTTTCTGGGAATCCCTAGATCTATAGCTTCACAACTGACTGCATCTACTTGAGACCCAAGATCAAGTTTAGTCCGTCACCAGACATCAAAGATGGATAATGCTGGAAGTCCTACATGGGCCCCAACGTGACACAATTGTTCCAAGAAAGGCCTTTCTTACAAGCAAACACTTATGTCTTTAATAGCTCCCAAAATACAGGAAACTTTCAAAGACTACTATTTAGAATGAGTCCCAACTGGGCCATCATTTGGTCAAGTTAATAAAGATTATGTTAATTAACAAATCAGTAAATCTGGAACTATATACTTCAAAGACCAACCCTTACGTTCTTAACTTCAGGATGAAAACCTTATGAATTTTAAAGGAAGCTGCTGTAAGTAATCAGAAAGCAGTCATTCAGCAATTATGATGGGTACACAGTACTTTAACAGACATGAAAAGGACGTACTGGTGCTAACAGCCCCAACACGGGGACCTCAGCAGGCAGCAGTCATCCCAGGCACCCTTCCCTTCCAGCCTGAAACGGACCCGCGTGAGTTTCCACGTTTATGAGCCCCGGATGTCGGGGGCTCTTGTACTCAGCAAGCACGGTTACAGGAGGCTGCTGACGCAGAACTACCGCCCCCTGTGGCTGTGCCCTGGCTGCCAGCTTCCCCTCTCTGAACCCTCACATGGCGCCGCCTCATGGGGAACACAGCACACGCTGACTGACGTCCCTATGGGTCGAAGCTGGTTCTGGAGTATTTGGGTGTGGTGTTCCCAGCACGCAATCGGTTCCAGCTGACGCCATCAATTCTCCCCGCCACACGCACAGTGATGAAGGTCAAAAGGAACTGAGTGCTGTGGGCGTCCTGCCCCCCACCTTCTGGAAGGAGACAGGTAAGGCAGTTGTTGCCCCGACAGTGAACACCGAGGTTTGGCCTGGAACGCCTATAACTGTAACTGTGTGTGGTATTAGCTATGATGATCTTAGAACTTTAGAACTGAAAAACTGTAGGGGTCTTTCAGAATTATTAACTTCTGGCCCCAATAAGGCATCATTAAATGAAGCAACTAAAAATTATTTTTGGTGCTTCCTAGGTAATTTTGTGAAAATGTAACTCTCCAAAGTCAGAGTAATGAGTGTTCATTGGAAACCTCTCCTCAATGAATAGATTCTATTGTAAAAATGACACTGCCACTTTGAACAAAAGGAAAGGTAGGCAAAACTAGTGGGCTCCATCATCATAAAAACGCCGCATTACATTGTAAAAGTGCTAATTCTAGACCTTTACATTCTTTTCCAACCGCCTACTTACTTGCTCGGTTCTAAATGTGGTGGGCTGTTGCTCCCTTTAGCTCTCCACCTCCAAAGCCCTCCCTAACTCTGCAAGATGACATGATACAGACCTCGCAGGGGCCAGGCCAGGTAAGCCCCAGCAGTGTGCCCTCACTTGGTTGGGCCCAGGGCATGGACCACACGACAGTCCGGTGACAGGACAGGTCACTTCCTAGCTGCTGTTTCTAAGGAGCCACACTGGGCAACTGAAATCTCTCTTCACCTTCCTCATTCCAAGGCCAGCTTTGACAAATACAGTTCTCTCCTCCATAATTTATAATTCCTGAAGTTGAAAATACTCCGTTATTTCAGTAAAACCTCTAATCAACTGTGACACATCAGCGCCACGTCAAGAAAGGCATCAGTCACACACAGTTTGTATAGAAAGTACTGTCGGGTCGAGCACGTTCAATTCCTGAGGCTTCAGGATCACAAGCCTGTTTCTAAAACTCAGTCCTGGTCTTCAGACTGCGTCTCAGTGTAACACTATAACCTCCTTGCAGGGATAGCACGAGCAGCGAAAAGCACAGTGGCCACCAACGTGCATCGCAGACCGAGAGTCTGACCTCAGCTCAGCCCTCTCATTTGGTAACCGCGGCAACTCCACTTCCAGAAAACAGGCTCCCGATTGCAAAGTTTTCAAGTTTCATTAGAAAAATCATACACAAAATAAAAAATACATTTATCAAGAACAGTAATGGTATTTCATTTATCAGATTCATTTAAAACACAAGTTACAGCATAGAAAGAGGAATGACAGCATAAAGTCTTATCCAACGAACTGATCTGCAAAGTGAGTCCCTTAAAAAAACACGGTTTTAAAAAAAGGCAACTGCAGTTCCATTTTCCAAGCTCTCTTAAGTTCAGGGTTTTCTGCAACAGGTTTTACATGAAATTTTCTCTGTAACAAGTGTGAAGGTGTGTCCTTTCCTCATCACCAAGAACTTAAGCCCGCAAATGTTTAAAGCAGGCGCCTGGTCACCAGGGGTCTCTGCTGTGGCCGCTGCCTTCACTCTGCTATGGAATCTGCAACTGCACTGAAGGGCGATTCAAGTTCGTGTCCACAGTGGAGTTCTAGCCCTGGATACCCGCCCTACACCTCCCCAGCAGGTTCTGATTTGAGAAGAGGGGATTTTGTTCAACGTCTCCCAATTTCTTCTGTAGTCAAATTCTATCTAAGTTTAAGATTTTTTTTGTTTCATGAAGAACATGTTACTGCCCCCCCGCCCCCCCCGAAAGTTACCATCTGGCCCAACTCCACTCTGTCAAGGCTCCCGAACGGCTTCCCATCGGCTGTGACAGCAGTGGCACAGGTTGGGCTTTCCCACTGTTCCCGTCAACTATTTCCAAAAAGCAAAAGCCTTGTAATTAGCTGGGATCTATGAGAACAAACTCAGTCTCTGGAAGTGAAGGCATCTGTGTTCCATTGTTTGGTTACATGCACATGACAAAGGGAGGACACACGCATCCTGGACCAAACTAGCCAGTGTGTGTGGCAGAGAGAGTCCCACAGCTAAGTGAGAGCTGAACCCAGGCACTAAACGAGGTGTCCCGTCTGCAGTTCCAAGCAGGCCAGAGGGAGGAGGGGCACGGACTCGACGTCACTTACCGAGGTGGAAAGCCACCTCTGTGAGCTCCTCCGCGACCCCCCCGAAAGCCACCTCGTTCTCCCCGGAAGTTCGATCGATTTCTTTCCCGTCCACGACCAGCGGAAGTGCCTCCTCTGCCCCCACCCCGGGGAGCCCCCCCGCCCCGATCCGACTTAGATTTGGGAGGGGGCGATTTGGGTCGCAGCCTCTCGATTTCTTCTGTGCAGCCCGTCAGGTAGGAGTTAGGGGCACTGAAGTAGGAGGCGTACGTCTCCGCATTGTAGTTGCTGTTTGTCAGGGTCGGTCCCACCGTAAGCCAGCCTGGGTGGAGGGAAAAAGGATCGTTTTGTGTCAGTTTTCTCTTCCTGACCCTTCAGGAGCTATTGCAAATCTGCAGTGCATTCTTAAATGTCCCTGTCACTCACCGGTATCGACTGATTCACAGAACACACAGCACTTAGTCTGGTCCTAGAGATCTCACACACAGGCACCTTGTTTCTCCTCTCAGACTAACTTATAATTTACCTCCCTCATTGTCTCCATCCACGCTTCACATTCTGTGAGAAGAGCACTTGGAAAAATAAATCATCCACTACCTCAGTGAAAACGTACTTCTACATAACCTGCGGGTTTCTGATTAAAACCCTGGAACCATCTCTTGGCTTGACTCTACCAACCCCAACCAGCCCAGTTGCTGGTCCTAGAAGTCCAACCATGACCATGTTGCCCCCATTCGTTCCAGTCTTCCCATCCCCCTGCCGCCCTGGGTTCCTACTAGGTCCGGCCTCTGCACCTGCGTTGGATGCCATAACCTCCCTTCCCTCGGAAGGTGGGAAGCCTCAGGCAAAGCGGGTTTGAAACGTCACTTGTCTGTGCAAACTTCCAGGGCTTTCCACAAAGCCCAGATTCACCAGTATGGATCTAAAGCCTTTTATAACGAGGCTAGAACCAACCTTCCGACCACATTTCATGACAGCTTCACTTGAGGAAAACCATGACCCACCAGGGACCGTTGCCACGGCCGTCTCCACCTGTGCTGCTCCCTTCTCCATCCTGTCAGCCTGCTGCACATTCCACCCTTCAACATCCAATTCAAATACACGTCTCATATGAAACGAAGGTCCTTTCTCTCCCAGAAATCCTTGCACACGTCCTCTATAGGTTAAAAAGGCATTTCTGTCAACTACTTTGCTAGACAGCTGTGCTTCTAAGGGGGATGATTTCTGATGGATTAAATTGTATCTGGAATGGGAGGAACTACAGTTAACTGTAAAAGCCCAATAGAGACATCATGCTTTGGGGTCCCCTGGGTGTGGTGACTCATAACTGACACCCTTGGGGGGCACAGTGGAAACCCACCTCTGGAGTACCACAAAGACACGCGGGATCCCCTCGGGCAGCTCAAGTCACCTGTGAGAATTAGGTTCTTCATCTGAAAAGTTAGGTTCACAATAGTTCTGCCCCAACATCCTTAAGGTTATTTCCTAGAATGTTAGGTCCATCATAAAATGCTATAAAAATGCAAAATATTTTTTTATAAACATCACATTCCAAAATGTGATTCCATTTTTGTACAACAGTTCATTCATCGTTTAAAATCTCATTGGTATGCAACAGTACCTAGGTACAGTAAGATTCCTGTAATATTTCAGTAAAAGAATAACACGTAAATCACACGTGCCTTGTGTTGCATCCCATGGCAAGTACCCTGGAGGCAGAGAAGTGCCCATCAGATCAAAGAGCACGTGGGCACCTTCGTGGCCTCACTGAGCATTGAACCTGAGATTTTCACTTGCTCCCGTCTAGGTTTTGGAATGGATGTGGTATTATGGAACACAACACAGAAACTTGAAGATTTACTAATAAAAATAGCTAATAGTGTCTCTTCCTGCCTCTTACATGAATAAAACAGAAATCTCTGAAGACTAAACTGTAACAGACTCCTCCTCCCACCTATAAACTCATCACTGCAACAGTGTTTATTACAGTTTCTAGAGGCAAAAATTGTAAAAAAATCAAGATTAACATGGGCTGGCTTCAGCACATTTGACACATAGAGCACTTTGTAAACCTTTTAAACAGGGTAACTAGTGTTCCTACAATATATGATACACCTCAGACTACCTCCTGGAGGAAGACGTGTATCTCAGTTGCTCCTACTGTTATTTACGTGGTTAACCCGCAACCTGTAACTTCCCCAAGTTTTCCTTCCTGAGTTTATTTTACTGCAGTTAACACTAAAATAATTTTTGCAAGAATGGGGAACAAGAAACAATCAGATGGTAGTTTGCAAGCAAAAACTAAAATTTGTATGTCTAACTTTGTTCAACAGGTACAAATCCAGATAGAAGGATATCCTATTGGAAAGATACAATGTATAATCTATAGTAGATCAAGTGGCCACAGCTAAATGGATGGAGAACACCACTGAAGAGAAGTTATACATAAAAATGGGCATTCAGCAAACATCGCTATTTATGTCGATACCTGTGACTACACTTAATGATCGATTCTCTCTACTCCTTAGGTTCTTCTACCTATGCATTGCTTCCTTCAACAAATGGTTACTGAATGCTGTGAATGCTGGGTAGACAGAAGTAAGACCGTCTGCCCTCCATGAGACTGCTAGAGAGACGTAGTCAGAAGAATCTACACTACAGATGACGGTGAGTGCTATGAAGAAACAGATTAAGGGGAAAGGGTGGTGGTGGTGGTGGCGGCGCAGTGGGAAGTTGGCAGGTTTAGACAGGGTTGTGAGGAGGTCTGCCAGGCAGTGAGAGGAGAGGCGCAGAAGCGTGGGAGCCAGGCAGGACGCTGGCATACTTGAAGTACAGCAAGAGGGGGGATCAAATCCATCATGAGAACCGTATTTTACACAGTGCTGTGAGCTATGTCGTGCCACCCGTCTCCCAAAGGCACCAGAAAGTTTCTTTCATGTTCCTGAAGTCCTACCTGGTCGAATTGTGCTGTCTCTTCCAAATAAATGAAGGCGTCTTCTACCAAGACAGAAATGTTCAATGATGTGAAAAATCTCTACAGGCTTTTCTATGTTGCCAATTTCAGGCTCTTCCGTGATAATCAAGTCGATGTCGACGTTGGCGTGGATGAAGTCGCCATCAGTGCTGCGCTTGACGGTCCCTTTGATCCCCATGAGGCAGTGTTCCTGCAAAGCACCAGGGCGCCCCGCTCAGTCTGTCCGTCAAGCCGTATTCATAACGCTTTACAGCGCTGAGGTCCCCAATGCCAAAACCCTCCTCCGTTCTCTGACTCTCTGGGATACAGTCCCATGAGCAGTACAATAGAACTACTGGGTTTCCGGGTGTGGGAAGACTGCTCGGGACGCTGGATATAAGTTCTGACTCTGGGGCCGTCACATATCGCATTTCAGAGCTGCGTCAACGACCAGGGGGGCGCCTTCTCTGCAACATTTGGTGATCGCTTGTTTTCAAGTTATGGAAACATGGCACTCAACCTCAGAATGGCTTCATATGCTCCCAGATCAAACTATATACAAGGTGTAAGTAAGCCTTTTTACAAGGAGAGAGGACTCTAAACATGGGTGGAGAATTCTAAGTACTGAACATAAGCAATGGGAAAATCCAAATTTTTGTTTTGTTTCTTTGACCTTTTCTATTTAATCTGGATGGCAGGAGTAGAGTAAATAAAAATTTAATCTCTCACTTGACTCCACGAATAGTGCAAGGGTGGCTTAGGTTCCCTTCAAAAGCATTTTCCAGGCCACGAAAGACTCAGAAGACCCTCCCACCAGTGGCTCCCTGAGGAGCGGAAGACGGCAGGACAGCGTCTTCGTCCTTATGTAAGTGAAAGAAAAATGGAAGAGGAAGAAAGTCCTCTATGCTGGCCAGCTATGACTGTTGCTGCCTAGAGACAGGGAAAAATTCTGTGGGTCAGAGGTACCCAAGCCCGTATCTGATTTAGAATTATGGCACATAGAGGGACACACATTACCTCCTCTAGCATGGTGGGGCCTCAGCTACCATAGTGAATAAAATATTTTAAAACACTAATTTTAAAGGACATATCCTATGTTCATTTCATTGCAGCATTATTTACAGTAGCCAAGGTGTGGAAGCAACCTAAGTGCCCAGCGATAGAAAAATCGATTAAGATGTGGTGTGTGTACATGTGTACACACACCCTGGAGTATTACTCAGCCATAAAAAACAAAACAAAAGAAACAATGAAATCTTGCCATTTGCGACAGCATAAATATACCTGGAGGGCATTATGCTAAGTGAAATAAGTCAGAGAAAGACAAATACCGTATGATTTCACTTACATGTGGAATCTGAAAAACAAAAGAAGTGGACAAACAAAACAGAACAGAAACAGACTCATCGATATAGAGAACAAACTGGTGGTTGTCAGAGGGGATGGGGTAGAAGGATGGGTGAAACAGGTGAAGGGATTCAGAGGTAAAAACCCTGTTATAAAATAAATAAGTCACAGGGATGCAATGAACAGCAGAAAATAGAGTCAATTCTACCATAGTAACTTTGTACAGTGACAGAAGGTAACTAGACTCATCGGGTCACTTTGTAATGTATACAAATATTCAGTCACCAGGTTGTACACCTGAATAGAATACTGTAAATCAGTTATACTTCAATTAAATTACCTTGGATGGATTACTATAATGCCATTTGTACAAGTTTAAGATAATGGCCTCGCAGCAAAATTAGACAGTATAGTCATTTGGAAAAGCTTGAGAGAAAATAATGAAAATAAAGATAACGAAATAGTACAGGCAATACCTTTGTTCTCTGGAAGACTGCCTTTGGATCTAAAGTCTTAGTCTTCCCAGGATTGTTTTTATTGGTTTTAATCCAACAAATATCTTCACATCTTCTATAACCCCACTTGCGTAAACACTAGAAATAATTAAAAAAAGAAATCCTTAGCTAAAAGAATCAATACTTAAAATAACCATCCAGCATTAAAAAACTTCCTAGAGGTTTGTGACACTAAATTCCAAGGTGTCACAGGTATTTGGTTATATTATAGTGCAGAAACATAAAAAAAGGAAATGCTAGTTTTTATACAGAATACATATATAACTTCTACATAGTAACGATCACAACACAGGAAGTTAAACATCACAACATAGGAAGGTTACATAATACTCCAATTCTTTTCATACCACCTTCCACTATCACCAACAGAAAGTGGGTTTTCAGCCATAACACTCAGCCTCTCTTTAATCATAAAATAACCAAAAGATAACTTGACTCCCACCACCTCAATTTTCTATCTACCGACAAACTATAAACTGTTGAAAATGTTCTAATTGATACCTTCTTTTCAAATGAGAGTCTTGTAAATGTTACTTTTATGTAATACTAAAACTCAGAAAATTCCAAGACCTAAAATGATTATGTATGTGTGTTTACTAGGTAAAGCTTTACTTTCATCTTCATATAACCTAGAAAAGAGAGACCTGAACCTCTGTGTGCGAGACTCTGCTACACAGGAACACATGACAAGTACCAGCTACGGCATCGCTCGGGGCACTGACGACCTACCACGTGATGCCGTCTAGCTGCTGGGAATAAAAGCCCGAGACCGAGTCCTCACCCAGCTGACTGAAGAGCAAAGTGGGAAATAAGGAAAGGGAAGTGCAATACCGCTGGCACCATGATCAAGACATTTAGACACAGCGGGGCAAAAATCTACGCATGTTTCAGGAACGCTCTTGCTGTGAGTGGGAGACACGCCGCAAATGAAACCTGGATTTTTATTTTAAAATCTCAAAAATCAAGGTCAGTGTCTGTTCCTGTCGCCATAGATTTGTTTTGCACTGGATATTCCTCAAACATCACAAGATCCTAAGTCCTACAGGCCCTAATCAATTCCAAAACCTCATGAGTCTTTCTCATGCAGCACTATTTGTGTAATTGTTTTTGCCCAAAATCTGCTTTCACCAATATGCTAAGGTGTAACATAAATAAGTAAGATAAAACCTCCCAATCACATTCAATCTAATTTTGGGGGCGGGAGGAAAGCCTAAAGCTAGACATTAGAAATAAAAAGATAAGTACTAATATACCTATAAAAACACAGGTTTCTATTTTTGTAGTTTTCCCATAGCATCTTGGGAAGCGCCAGCCAAAAAAGTACATACCCCAGTAGTACAGTCTTACCTTGGAGTTAGTAAGTAACAGAAGCAATGAAGTTATCTAATAGTCTCAGACTTGCTAGTTATATACAAAGTAATCATAGAATTTCAGAATTTGAGTACAATGTATCCCAATGTAACCCTACTTAAATTCTCTACCTGTCATATGGATACCTCCTAAAATTACCAGGATTAAATGAGATCATTTGCTGTGCAACAAATAATGTGTCCTAAAACGGAAAGTATCATCCAATAGCAACTGATAAAACTGAAACCCACAAAAGTATCTCTTTACCCAAAGTGTCACTGTTGGACAGCAGAACTGAAACACACTGAAGACTCCCAATAACCACAATGCTCCCACTGTTCTTGGATTAAAAAGCGTGTTATTTTGTTTCCCCTTAGAAATCTAATATACCCCATAAGAACAAAGCAAAGCAAAGCAAAACAAAACAACAACAAAAACTTCTGAAATATGATTAAACATAAGGTACATAGAATAAACTGAGATGTTATAACTTAATTTTCACCCATGTTATTTTTCCAATACGATCTGGCTTCTTCGACTTAGAACTCAGGCATTTAAAAGTATTACTTTTAAACTAGTCATAATGAGAATAATGGACACTAAGCAGGTTGCTTCTGAGCTATAATGTAAAGTTTTAAATCTCTAAACTGTTCTCTTCCTGCCGTTGTATTAAATCACATTTTGATTTATTTATCCCTAGTACTAGTTAACTAAGGGGTACTGCCCTTTGTACATTCTCTTCTGAACATTTTTTCTTAAGATTGTAGTACTACTCAAGATACAATAGACAAAACGTTAATCTTTAAACATCTTATGCCTTGTTATGTGTTATATTTTTTTCTTATGCACTTGAAAAATCCACTTTAGAAAACACCGTCTTACCACTCTCCCAAGGTCCAATCCCTCCCCGGAACCACACCAGAGAAAAATAAATGATCGAGGTGCTGCAATCTCATCAATTTCTAACTTCATAATCTGTAAGAAACCAAAACAATACAGCATAAATGTATTTTGTTTCCCATTCATCCAAAATTCAAAAGAACAATCAGAACAATCCTTGAGGTTTATCAGGACTTTCAGTACATACATTCTTTAAATGCACTAATTTTCATGAGGAAACATAATGGAAATGAAATGTTATCCTTAAAACTTCTTGTCCTACTCGTTTCCTTATTCTATATCAAGACCATACACACACACGTGCACACATACAAATATATACATTTACTTTCACATATAGAGGATATAGAAACCATAGTTATGGAATTTTATAAGATGTAGCTTGTGAACAACCGTTTACAGAAAAAGAAACTGAAATGGAAAGCAGGTTAAATTACCCCAAAGTTAGGGGCAAAATTAAAATGAAACAGCACAAGAAATGTTTGGGGAGAACTTGGTTTCCAGTATCTATAGAACAGTTCTAGATAAAATCAATCAATTTTATTATAATTACTTGGTCTGAAATGCCAACAAAATACAATCTATACTTTTGTTTGCCTTACATGTGTTGAGTGTGTCACATTAAAAAAAAGTTCTTCAATAATTAAATCTCTAAATTTTGGGAATACCATATCATGTATAAAAAACTATAGAAGCAATCGTTTTATATAGTATGCTTTTTCTTTCAGCTCTGTAAAAGTTAAGAAGTTTGAGAGACCATGGCGAAAGCGAAAATTTATTAGTTTCATTTATTAAGAAAATAACTTCTACCTGAATAACAGGTCCATTTAAGTTATAACCGATCATCTGTAAGTTATCTAGTTAGAAAAACATTACTTGACAGTAATAATGGAAATAAGCTACAATACACATAACCCACTCATTTTCATACTTGTAACTTTTTAAGTCTTGGAACCTCATCTCATATTCTCATAGGAATCTAAATAAACAACTGTGTGTACAGTATACAGGATTCCCAAGACTCGAGGTTAAAGACGTGCTCTTAACATTTTCTGCTGAGCAGCTTTCCATACAGCTGCACAAATTTAAGTTCCTTCCCATGGTGTTTAAGAATGTTTATTTCACCATATCCTCATCAAGACGGGTAATTAATATACATATTTCTCAGTTTAGTCACAAGAAAAGAAAATTGGACGTAAACCTCATCATTCTCCGGCCAGCAGTCAAGCCGGACCTCACTTCCTCTCGCCAGTCTGAGGCTTGTCAAGGAAGACATGAGCTCCAATCACAGGTGACAAACTAACAGAGCTTTTGACACAAAGTAATTCCTTATATGCATGTTGAATAGTTTTGCCTGGCCCCAGAGCCCTAAGCATTTAACCTTTACATGATAATACCCTAAAGAAAGTGCTAATAGTTAATAAAACAAATAAAATGTAAATAAGAAAAGCATTAGGCTTTCACGAGTCGTCTTTTTCCCATTAGAGTCAGTAGTGGTCGTGTGCTTTGGTTACGGATACAAGCACTTACTTAAGAAACCACCACTTCATGCTTAGCATGCAGTGTAAGAGAGTGATTTGCTTAGTATTCTTCACTGACGCGGATCACTCGTCTTTAGCTAAACGACGTTTAAACCTATGTAGGAATGTGTGTGTGTGTGTGACACATACTTATTTCTTCTGCTTGAAATGTCTGTCCCACCCCTTTCTTCATCTGGCCAATTCCAACTTCTCTATTTATACTGTCCACGCGCCCCTCCTTTGTTCACATGCCCTGGCTTCCTACCCCAGGCGTGTTTTCTCAGATCATCTTATGCAGTCAGTCCTCCATTACTGAACTAACAAAATAATAATGCTACTACTGTGTTTCCCTGAAAATAAAACCGTTTGCTCCAAAAGATGCATGTGGGCTTATGTTCAGGGGATGTCAGCCTGAAAAATCATGCTAGGGCTCATTTTCTGGTGAGGTCTTCTTTTGGGGGGAACATGGTCTGTGTAGGTCAGTGTTCATTCACCCGTGCACTCCTTTAGGCCAAACACTGCGTCGTGTGTCTTTGAATGTCCAGCACATGGCACCTGACATAGTACAGAGTGATGATTAATAAATATTTGGTATTTTTGTTACTGACCTGTAAAAACAGACACTTTTTAACTAATTAATCAGCTTGCTAGTTTTATTTAGGAAAAATGTGCCTTTATCACAGTTATACTGAAATTATGTCTCCTGTGTATCTATCATACTGTCAGTTCCTCAAAGAGTAGAAACCGTATTTTATGTATATGTTTATACTCTGATTTTACTAAAACTAACCAAATGCAGAATGAGCTCTCAACCGTTGTCTGTTTCTAGACTTTTCTAGCTGTCCATCCAGACTGAGACTGGAACTGTGCATCTCCTGCAGACTGCTCGCTCACTACCTGTGCCACGCGGGCCTCAAAAAGGGAGTGTGATATCGGTTAATGTGCATAGGCCTTCAGCCGCGATATACACTGTACATCTACAGGTATGACGCCTAAGAAAGTAGGGATGGTATCTATAATCTTAGTTTCTGATCAAATAAACATACATTCATTGGAAAACTACATAATTCATTACAATGTAGAAAGTTTCATCATACATCATCCCAAGTCCAGCATTTCTCATTGGCAGTGATACCAGTCTCTCTGTAATACTCTTCCAAAGGGGGTTCCAGGAGAATCACATCAAACTTGGGTGTTAGTTCTCTGATGTCAAAGGCTTCTATATCTGCTTGTAAGTACCTATTTGAGTAAAGCATGAAGAGTGAGAGATTTTCAAATACCTTACGATGGTAATGAAGGACAAATCTTAAATGTTACTAACCACAACTTACAAAGCAACCATGAGCCAATTACTGAATGCCCTGTATGGAGGGGCATCTACCAAGGTCCATCCATAGGACACGGATATAAGGAAACTGCAAAGTGAAATCACATTTCCCCACGTCCATCAGAACACAGATTTCTCTTCTTTTTACCCAGGAAATCCATATTCAGATGGAAGACTCAATCCCTTTCCAGTATCACCTGCATTTTCTAAGGAACATCACATTACTGTTTTTCTCAACTGTTCAGTTAGGTTAGAAAAACTATTTTGCTATAATTTTAAATTCTTCCCTCTAAAAAACAGTTTCTAAATTTTGTTTATATTAATAGTCTTTTCCAGGTACCTAGTATAAATCATCACTAGCCTTTTATGAAAGGTTATTTCCACATAATATGAAAGTACTTTGAGTATAAAACATTTAAATATAAAATGCTTCAAATTTAAGAGTATTTTTAAGTAGGATATTATAGAGTCCACTAATATTTTCCCCACATACGCAGACTTCTTTGTGGCTCTTCTAATCACTAACAGCATACATTTCAGCAAATTGTTCAATGTATAAAATGTTCTAAGTAAGCTAAATGTGAAATAAGCAGACTCTCCAATTTCAAAGACCTATACGCATTTCTGAGGAAAACATTATTCTGTTCAATAAAGGTCAAAATGAATTACCATATTCCAAAAATGTTAATAGCCCTGCATCCTAAGCTATAATTTTCATTTTCTTCTTTTCCTTCATCTAAGTTTTCCAAACTTTCTTCAATAAACAAATTACTTTTTGAGAAGAAAAATCATTTAAAAATATTTTAAGTAACCTCAAGGATACAATGAAGATGAATGGTTTTCTAAGAAGAGAAGTATTTAAAGATACTTTGGCAAATTTTTGGAAAAAGTGAAAATAAGAACCTACTGTGTACTCAGCACTGAAGTTTTAAACTAATACATTTTACTATAAAGAAGAAATATAAAAGTTGTGTTAACCTTACCTAGGTATTGAATTATTTTTAAACAGAAAGGTTAGACAGGATAAAGAGATCGATATTTTAGGACTGAGTTGAGAAGTCATTTTTGAAAATGCTTACATAGGAGGAGTGTTGGATTTCGCTATTAGCTCATCCTTCAGCCTGATGAGCTCCCTTAGCTTAGGGTACTCTTCAAATCTGTCAGCCAAACCTGAGAAAAACAGGCAATCCTACATTTCAGTACAACTGAAGTTAATATTAGAGAATTCAAAGGTTATGAGCTTTCTCAGGAAAACAATACACACATCATGTTACTCTCATGTCCTTTTAAGAAAGCTAATTTTGAGTATTTTTAAACATTTCATATGTAAGGATTCTAACCCCATAAGCAGGTAAAGACTCAGATGTTTTACAGCCCAGTTCAACTGACCAAACCATTTAATTTCTCATATTTAATAAAATAATCTGCTCATAACATCAAATTTAACCATTCTGTTCTCAGGAAGGGACACACCAGTTGCTTTCCTGTCATGCTTTTCCCCCCTTTCTTTCAGAATAAAAAAAATATATATACTATACATACGTACATATATATATTATATATACACACATGTATATATAATATATATAAACACATGTATATATAATACATATATATATATATATATATACACACATACATACGCTGCTATGAGGGTTCCAATTTATACATATATATAATTTTGCACATATATAAACTGGAACCCTCATACATAGCAGTGTTGTTTATAACAGCCTCAAAGTGGAAACAACCCAAATGAATGGATAAACAAAATGTTATACACAGATACAATGGAATATTATTTGCCATAAGAAAAAAGTACTGATACATGTTACAACACCAATGACCCCTGAAAACATTATGCTAAGTGAAAGAAGCTAGTCACAAAATATCACATACTGTATGATTCTATTTATATGAAATGTCTAGAAAAGGCAAATCTATAGAGAAAGGAAGTCAATTAGTGTTTACTTAAGGCGGGGGCAGGTAAGGGGGAGGAAATGGGAAGTGATTGCTAATGGGCACAGGGTTTCTTTAGGGGAGACGAAAACATTCTAAAATTAGATTGTGGTAATGACTGCACAAACCTGTGGATATACTAAAAAAAACAAAAACTGAACTATATCCTTGAAATGGGTAAACTATGTGGTACATGAATTACCTCAATAAAGTTATTTTTTTAAATGTAGGGGTAATGCTTATTAGTAAAGTGGACACAACTGAGGGAAAAAAAATCTCTGAGCTGGAGTATATTTCAATAGAAATCTCACAAACTGAAAAGCAAGGGGGGGGGGACACCCAGAATATCCAAGGACTATGGGACAACTACAAAAGGTGTGACACACCTGTGATGGGAATACCAGAAGAAGAAAGAGATAAAGGAGCAGAAGAAATATTTGCAGCCATACTAACTGAGAATTTCTCCAAATTAATGTCAGACACCAAACCATAGATCAAGGAAGCTCAAAGAACATCAAGCAGGATAAATGCCAAAAAAACGACACCCAGGATTGCAATTTTCAAACTACAGAAAATCAAAGATAAAAAATCCTGAAAGAAACACAACTGTACCTAAAGAAGAACAAAGAATTATATCTGACTTCTCAGAAACCACGCAAGCAAGATGAGAATGAAGTATTTAAAGTGTTGAAAGAAAAAAAAAGCACCAACCTAGAATTCTGTACTGTGCAAAATTATCCTTCAAAAATGAAGGAAAAATAGGACTTTCTTAGACAAACAAAAATTGAGGGACTTTGTTGCTACTAGATCTGCCTTGCAAGAAGTATTAAACCAAGTCAGGAAAAATGTTAGAAATAATCCACAAGAGAAATACATTACATGCATGTAATCAAGAGCTAGTGATAGCATATTGCCAACAAATCTGACATACCTACATCCCTGATGAAATTCTGAGGTCTATGTCCAGTATCTACAAAATGTTGGCAGTAATCATTATGGGGGTTTAAACTTTGTGTTCCCTAAAGAAAAATCAAAATTAAATTAAATAGCACACATGCTGATACATTATTTCTGTACTTTGTCTTTTACTATGAAGCTATACAAAATATAAGTTTATTGACAGATTAAAAAATTAATAATATATGAAAACACCACAACTGATAGCATTACTCTTTAGTAGCTACAGACATTAACAGAACTTACTCATCGGAAATAGCCAAGTATCAGAAGACTATGTATATATTTCATGAATAATTTTAAAATACTTGATTTTATCATGATACCTTAATAACTAAAAAAATCTTGAAAACAAATAGGTATTTAAAATCTTTTCAGTTACAGAGCTGAAATGTGACCAGTTGTAAGATTTGAAAATTATTTATTTACCTTAAGAAAAGTACTAGAATCTTTATAAATCTCTTCTTCATATGGCAAATTCTCTTCCTCCTGTTGCATTTCTAGTTCATCCTTGGAAAGGGAAGATTAAGTGGAACATTTCATGTACAGGAGGAATAGTTTATGTATTATGATATCTTAAGACTAAACATAAAGATTTTGTTTCCCTAGTGGATAATAAAGTTCAAATTACCATTAAAGTCAAACATTAAAATCTTTGCTTTCTCATCATTAGATCTAACTAGTTGACTATTTTTAATAAAACAAAAATTTTCTTTTCATTTTCGTTAATATTTATCTATACTGTTTTGTTCTGACCAAATTGTCTAGAATTATTTAATCTCAAATATAGTATTATAAATTTTAGAATTTAGCTTGAATCAAAAAATGTAACCACCAATGGGCCAATTTTATTTCTACTAGATTGAACCTTATAAAACTTTTTATAGGTCAAAAATGTCATAATATTGGGAATTACATATGATCTGACCTAAAACAATCGCAAATATTTAACTACATGTTAACATAATCAAAATGTAACACACAAGACAGTATTCATAAGATTAGGTAATTATATCACTGAATTACCTAGAGATTTACTGAAATAATGCATGTTCTCTATTAAATACAGTTGTATAACAATGAACTTAAAAAAATGGAGCTAGGTTTTTCATCATAATTCTTTGAACTAAATATTGCAATTATAAGTTTAAAACTTGGGTTTTTTCTTGACCTGTTTCAGAAACGGTTCTACACTGCTGTCTAGCTCATGAGTTTCCAAAATATTTTAATTGTACTGCCCTATATTAACACTGAATAACATAACACAAAAGACAGCACTAGCCTCTCCTAATCCAATTATCCAAAGTTTCTGCTACACTTACCTCCTTACTTTTATTCAAGAATATTATTGCTTAAGTGCTTACCAGGCATCATGCTAAATGCTTATATATATCACCTAATTTAATCCACACAAGTCTTCTGTTAAAATGAGGAAACTGATATAAAGGTCTCATTAACTGATTATACATATGCTCAGCTATACATGTGTGTACTATACATGACAATTATTTTGGACACTTTAATAATCAGTTTCTGTCTAATCTGTTTTCCTGGATAAGAATTTACTATTGTGAGGATTTACTTGTTCCGACCACAGAACTGCCCGTCTCTACTTACCTTGTATTCTTCCATCTTGTCTTCATCTGTGTCGCCTTCATCCTGATACTTACGTTTTGCATTTGGAGCAGAGGTGTCATAGGATGCTCTGAAAATTAAAACTGAAGTATCACACACAAACATCCACAAGATGTATAAACACATCTATTAATATTAAATAACAGATATAAAAACAGAATACGGCAAAATTTTCCTGATTAAATAGTATCTATTCACCCAGTTTATAAATCACCTAAAAAGTCACACAATTTGATTGATAAAGGAAACATTTCATAATTCACAATCAATAAAAACCAGTGTTTCTGAAACCTTTATTTTGATGGCTTTTCGTAACAACACACTTCATACCTCAGATTATTTGCTTATTAAAACAATGGTCCTTTCACAATATTAACATGTCACTAAAAAAACTACTCAACTGACCTGCAAGTTTCTCTTGTTTCAGCAATTTCTCTCTGCTCATCTTTGCTATTTAACACAGCACCAATGCTGTCAGCACTTTCGGCACCCAACTGAGAAAAAGCAAAAGTCAAAACTTAGATCACAAGGCACTGGATAGCCTTTCTGGCTATTTGTAGCCACATTTAATACATAAAGAATTAAGAAAAACCAAACACAACAGCTCTAAGTACTTCTGCAGACAAATGGATTGATTAATAGCTTGCAGAACAAACTGGAAATGACCTTGGAACAAAACCACATTAAGAATGATTTTGACAGCTAAAATCCATTTATGCTTTTAGTTACATTTGAAATTAAGACACTTAACTTTGCCAATCTTTTAAAGTAAATAATAAAACACGATTTAGTAGTAGTTGCAATAACCAAAAAAAGGCAGCTAACATATAGTGTTCATAGCGTAGTAAGCACTTGGACACTTTGCATCCAGCAACTCACACATCACACCTTATTTTAGCTCATGCTGTGATGAAAAGCTATTAAGTTTTACTCAAGCCAAGCCTTTATGATTATAGGCACAATACTGAACTTTACTAATTCCTTAAAAACAGTAATGATTGAAAAGAATGTATGTAAACAGCTTAGCCGAGTCTGACACACAGAAGGGGTTTAGTAAATGGTAGTCATGATCAGATCTGATGTACGCCGTTCGCTCTTTGAGGCAGGGGCTACGTGGTATTCATAGTTGAACTGCAGAGCTACTAGCACCTGGCCCATAGAAAGACACTCAACAAACAATCGTTCTGTGATGCATTTTGAGTCAAACAGAGTTTGAATTCAAACTAAAGTGCAGGAACTTTACTTGGTGGCAACAAGCAGCCACTTGAAGATACGATGGTAAAAGAAGTTGGGAAAAAGAAAGCTTAGAAAAGATACCAGATTAATCCAAAATCATAATACCACAGCGACAGGAACAGATCTGATTCCAATCCCCGTATTTTTAACACTATACCGTAAGTGTTTTCATTAGTCATAAAAGAGGGTAGATTTCAGATTTCCATGTACTAAAACCGAGATTTATAACTGAAAAAAATCACAGTAAGGTGCCTCATTAAAGCCCGTGAGCATTTCCATCACGTTTACTGATCTGAAAGGCAGAATGTGAAACACTGCCTCTGATTTTAAGTAGAGATACGCACCACTTGCATTTTCCGCATCTGTACTCTACTAAGCAGCAAGTGTCAACTTACTCACTGACCCAGAGCCAAAATTACTTTACCTCTAGAGCCTGTTTCGTTATCAAGTGAAAATAAAAATACTACTACTTATGTCGGTGGTTTGTTGTAATGTGCAGAATATGAATTCAAATATTAGCTGTGGGTGAAGGCGAGGATACTGTACATTGCACAGTGGACTGCAATGCACAAGAATCTAAAATTTACACTTCAGCCACTTTCAATGCAGTCTTTAGATATAATCTAAAAGCCCTGTAAACCTATTTTTCAGTGAAGCCACAATCTCAAGAATTAGGCGCTGACCACGAGGAAAGGCAAGACGCAGAAGACCATTTAAACAGGTAAGAGAAATTCAGGGGACGACGTCACTTTCCCTTGCGTGAACTGCGGTGACGTATTACCGAGACCAAAGCTTTGCATCCTCATCACTGAGCACTGGCCCAGACACCAGGCCTGCATTCCATAAAGGATGCTGAAAACCAATCATGGCGCTCGCCTTAGCACCACAACGACCGCCACACGAAATCGAAAAGGGCACCGAGGAGTTAAGAACCAGAAGGGTAAGTAAGCTCGGGGATGAGAGTCGGGAGAAGGCGAGCGGGCGGGAAAGGGACGAGGGCGGCTGCGCACGCGCATTCGCCATCCCTCCCGGGCCCGCTACCTGCTGTGCAAGGAGCTGTCGCCGTAGCTTCTGCCTCTCCCGAATCTCCTGCAAGCGGCTGTCCATGTCCCAGCTCCTGTTTTCCACTCCCCGCGAACTTGGCGATCAGCGGGTGAACCCCCGCCCAAGTCCGCTTCGGAGTCTCAGGAACACGAGATCGGCCTGGAGCTTCAGGTGGCGGGTACCTTTCATTCTTTCTCCAATAGACATTTCCGGCGCGCCCGGAATTGGCTCTCCATCCAGGAAGTCCCGCCTCCTTCCGGACGCCGAGAGTTGACGTCACAGGAAGGGGCCCAATTAGGGCGCTGCGGCGTGGGCGGAGGCTCGGAGCCCTCGGCGCCCGGAGCCGCGGCGGCCGGAGCGGGTCGGGTCGGGTCGGGGCGGGGCCGTCGCGCGCTTGTCACCTGTCCTCTCTGGCCTGGGACGTCAGACTCCCTTGCTGTAGCAGCCCTGTTTCCAAGGTGTGGACCGTTTTGTTGATGCCCCTTTCCATGAGTTCCCCAGTTGCTCGTCTCGATATTCTAAAAAAGTTGCCAGATACCAGTTTTTCCCCGATAGCACGAGTTGGAGCCAGATGACCAGGTTTGAACCGCGGGCTGTCATTCACTGAGTGTGCGCGGCTAGTTAATCACCCCCGTGTGCCTCGGTTTTCTCCTTCGTTAAGGGGGAGCGACAAGGGTGCCGGCCCCGGAGTTGGGAGGATGGGAGGACGCGAGCCCGGCGCGCGTCACCGCAGTGTTTGCTGCTGAGACTTTTATTACCACTTACTGGGCCCCCCAGGCGGGGAGCGACGGCCGCAGCGTCCCGTGCTTTCCTCTGCGCCTCACCAGCCCTCGAGAGGGTTCCTGTTTTACCGTAATGCACTCCATGGATTCTCTCCTTCAGGGAAGCGGGCGGGTGATGGCAAAATGGGTTTTGGTTTAGTGTCCTAGAGGTCAGAGGCCAGGGGACCAGCCCCTTTGGGAGCTGGTACATTTGTCTCAGCTGGAAATAACCCCGGGATATGGAAACACAAAGCCGGCTGCTGAGATTACCTGGGTCTGGGGGGATTCTCCTCTCTCCCTAGGAAGGCAGGCAGCGAAGACCAAGCAAAGTCTTAAGGTCTTACTATTATTATCCATCATTTTACTCCAAATTCAGTGTCGGAAGTAGACTGAGACATTATGTTGCTCCAAGTTTAATTGGAAATTGTGGCAAAGCACTTACCCACATTAGTAACAAGTGTTTATTCTTCCAGAGTGGATTTCATTTATGAAAATGATACTAAAACTTCCAGGTCAGAACCTGGTTAAGTCAAGCTAGGCCAAATGGGCAGGACTAGATTCTACTGATTCTCATGTATTTCTCAAGAAGTAGTTCTGAAAGAGTTTCAAAAGAGGAGTTCTAAAAATCTGTTGAGCGTGGCAGCACTATTTGAATACGTATGTTAACTTCAAGGGGCCGACTTACATTGTAAAAGACAGTACTGATTTGTACATATGAGTTAAAGTGTGTTTCTTTAAAAAGCAGCTTACATTGCATGGCAGTCCTGTAAGTTGAGTACTGACTTGAACTATTTATCAGTGATAGGAATAGGCATTTGTTCTCTCAAATATTTAGTGATACTTACTGAGCATTTTATGTGGCAGTCACTGTGATAGACCCTACAGTTTATCACGTTCATAAAAGATGCAAGACCAAATAAATGAGAATTTCTTTATGGAGTTAACTACGTACAGGAGGAAATTTTTTGTACCTAATGAAGTGCAGTGCAGGTTATTTGCCTGTGATCTTTGAGCCCCATATTTACCTAAACTGTGCTCTATGATGATGGTTGGGCTGGGAGTCTGCAAACTACATTTCCCAGCCGTCCTTGCCAAGGTGGCTTCCAGTAACTTTCTGCCAAGAGGAGGCACAACAGGAAATCAGAAGGTGGTCATGGGAAAATTGTTGTTCTTCACTTCTTTTACTCTCCGCTTCTGGTATCCTGGGGAATGGCTGTGTCCTTTACAAAATCTCAGAGCCAGTTGCAGCAGCCCAACCTTTTCCCGCCCTCACATGACCTTGCTCTGGAGCTCTGATAATACCACCCTCACTCTGTACGCTACTAGCTCTCGGACTAGCAGCCACTTCCTGCAGTTAGGAATTTCTGATTTAATCTGAAGGTCCCCTTTTTGCTCTTCTAGCTTTTACACCTGTGGGAACATTTCTCCATAGTCTAATGAATGCTACCTGTTTAGAATTCTTTAAATGATTTCTGTTTTCCTGCCTGGAACCTGGACTGATAAAGATGCAAATAGGTACCACCTTATAGTATGTACAAAGCCATTGGAATCCAGCAGGGTTGTCCCAGTTTCACAGAGACAAGACTCTGAAACCTGTCTCCCAGCCAATGAGTTGAAAACACCAGACCATGCCAACACACCTGTAGAGTATCGAACATGCCCATCTGTGACAGCTGTTCCCCACAACGTAGGGCCACCAGGGAATGTGCCTGGCAGGGAGACGGGAAGAAGAAGTCTCCACATATAATTCATACTCTTTGAAAAAGCAATTTCTCTTCTAGGCACTTAGTTTAAGGAAGTAATGAGAGATCCACATAACAATTTATGCATCTCCTCTTAAGCTACTTGAGAATAATTCCTCCAAATGTATACATCTAGATGCCTATTATACATCTTCTAGAATGTCCCTCACAATCTCATACTTAAAATTGTTAAAACCTAAGTTCATCTTTCACCTCCTTCTTCTCAAAAAAAAAAAAAAAAAAAATTCCACTCCACAGCATTTCCTATTTCATAGAGTAGGATCAATATCCATCCGTTCTCCGGAATAAGGAGGACGCCCCCTCTCCCTCAGCCTCCATATCTGCTGTGACTACAGCTCTGCCCCTGCCTCCAATCCTCACTCACACACACACTCACACATGCACACACACACACATGCACACACACACACACACACAGTTACACGCACACCAGTCCATTTCTGTAACCACAACTTACGGATGATGTGTTTTCTGATTCATATCCCAATCGGCCTACTGCTTTCCAGTCTATCAAATTCTTCCTCAAGATTTGTGGAAAATAATCATTTAATTATTTCCAACTCTGCTCAAAACGTTTTTATGTTTCCTCAATGTCTAAGGTAGCACTCACTGTCAATAGAACTTTTTATAATGATAGAGATATGCGCCCTGCCCTACCAATATAGCAGCCAGTAGCCATAGGTAGCCATTGAGCACTTGAAATATGGCTACTATACCAGGAACTGAGTTGTTTTGGGTTTAATTTAATTAATTAAATGTAATTAACCATACCTGGTGAGTGGCCACCGTATTGGACAGTAGAGGTCTATGTTCAAGGGGGTAAAAATCGAAACCTCTTAGCATCATATACAATCCTCTCAGCCTCATTCTAGTCTTTATGTACCCAATCTTCCAGACATATTAAAGTTTTTATCTTTTTTCCCCCAAACGACTTCTTGCTTGTACTTTTTTTACGAATATAATTAAGAGAAAATTCTAAATGAAAGAGATGGGCTTCAAAATGACTTTTGGAAACAAGCAACATTTGGTAAGCAGAACTTTTCAGGCAAGCACTTAAAAGAAAGTGAATGTCAAAATCTGCTGGTAACCTCTGCTGTCTCAGGGCCTCGTGAAGAACAATCGGTGTTCACTGATGAACCTGTTCATGGAGGCTGACTCTGACTTTTCTGAGCTTTCTTGGAAAGACTGGTGTGAGCAGCTGTGTTGGGGAGGGCGAAGAGACAGTCAGCATTCCACACCACCAGTGGAAATGCTTCCCAGGCCATGAGGTGCGGAAGGTTTCCAGCCTGTGCTTTTATTGAGCCCACCGGAACAACTGCTAAGGCCAGGTGTGGCTGTGGCCCAACAGGATATTTAATCAGCCTCGTGTGTCAAATAGATAGACTACAGAAGAGACATGGATGGCAGTGGTTTTGCTCATCATTTGTCAATAGATTTTTTAAGGGTATTGTGATTACATAGATACTTTTAAAACATTGATTTCCTGGAATATAAAGTAAGGAGAGAGATATTTCACAGACTATATGTTAATACCAAATAGAAACATATGGAGAATTGAGTAAGTTTGAATTGTGGAGGAGAATTTTGCACAACACATGTCTAAGTGTCTTTTCAAAATGACCAAAATTGGGAGGAAAGGGAGAAAAAGCAAGGTGAAAAGAATAAAATAGTACAAAGACATTATAAGTAATGTGAATACATTTAACTGAAATTTAACTGAATAAATGAAGAATACTTAAATGTTGCTTAGTGTAATATGAGTTTGCTGTATTATTTGAGAAAAGCAGTTCTGCTAGAGAGCACGGAATGGATGGGTGAGTTTCCTAGGATGTGTTCAGTACAGAGAATGAGTAAGCAGGCAGCTCGTGAGACATGGCAGAGTTCATAAGAAGTGCTACCTATAGAGACTAAATCAGCTAGTAATCCTAAAGGTGTAAAGCTCAAGAGAGTAAATGAAATGCACAGTGGAACAAACACGAGTGTTATGTGTGGATGGAAATGGAGGGAAAGACCAAATCACGACATGCCCTCTCTGGGCTGACAGCCCTGTCACCTTTGCACTGGAGACGCGTGGTCCTAGTCTGGACGCAGTGTGGTCTGCCTCACACTTGCTGAGAGGACCTGTGAGCTGCTGGCAGGCTATTGGGCAGCTGCAGCTGTGGGAGGCATATGTGCCACTGCTTCTCTTTAATGGCGCAAGTGTGTGTAATGGCCCCAGGTATCTTTTGTCTGTTGACCTCCTTGCTGAAACATCAGCCTGTCTCCTGACCATCCGTGGGGAAGGCTGATGCAGGAGAGAGGGGAGAGAGAGGGGGACAGGGACATATGGACGCTGTGTAACGGTATTCTTGCAGTGTGGTCCTTCCCACTCGCACCCAGTCCTCCGTGAGGCAGCGTGCTCCATCTCTTTCCTCTTGCTTTAAACTGACGTAATAAGCTGTATGATTGGAGCAACCCCTTTTTGGTCTGTGAGGCTGTCTGTCCTGTGACTTCTGGGATAGCTTGGCCTGTAATTTCCTTGGAGGCCACCGCTAGAGCAAGGTAATTTCCCATGACAGCTGGAGGAAACAGAAAAATAAGAACATGGAGTTGTATAGAATAAGCTAAAGTAATGCAAGGAGGGAAAACAAAGGCAGTCAGAAATTGTACCTATTAATAGACTGGAAGACTAAGACAGGCAAGTAAAGGGCGACCCAAAAGGTAAAATGGGGGAAAGATTTCTCTTTCCTAATTGATTTATAGAAAGGGGAAGAAGACAGGGAGGAGGAAAGACATGGTTTTTGACGGTGTTGTGTAATCACTGATGACAATTCTGCTTGACCTTGAGACCCAAACCCTGTTTCAGAGGTAAATACAACAGTCCAGATGAAGGGAAATTCTCTTCCAACAAGTGGACTAATCCCTGATTTTCTTTCATATTCACTCTATGTAGATTGCAATAGTATTTTTAAATATTCATTGCATTAAAGCATTTAAACTATCAAGAAGAGAGAAAAGAGCTTTAAAAATATTTATAGATAATTAGGAGGAAATGCACATATAGTACTAGTTTCTATAAAAGTTTTTATTTTTACTATACAATTCCTGAAACATTCTCTGTAAATAGATTCCAATTTTTAAAACACTAGTAATGCAACTATTTTAATGATCTGTAGGATGAAAGATTTAGTAAAATGAAATGTTCCTTTGAAATGGAAGTGATTCATTCCTAATTTATCTCTTTTACATCTGTTTTCTTTAACAGGTCACTGTATCTCTGTATTACAGAAAATGATGAGTTAGACTTCTCAAGGTAAGTGAAATACTGTATATATAAAGCTTGTAGTGCTCTCTTTCAGAAAATTATTCTCACAAAAGAAAAGTAATTGTTTATGAAGCAAATACTTTTAGCAGTTTACTCTTGTTTTTAAAAGGTTATGACATTTTGGGATGTAGTTCATTTGAAGCCTTGGTGCTTTTATACTGTTTTTTAAATTTGTTTGTTTGTTTTTACAACTTAATTTTTACTTTGAAGTTGAATATTTTCTCCCTCCAAAATATGAAATGGTAAACACGACTAGAGAAAGGAAGTGCATTCTGTGATGAATCAAAGAGAAAAACCTACATTCTGAGGGAGATTGATGCTATAATACCATCATTAAGTGCTGCTTATTTTTTAATGATATGTTTGGGATTTAAAACATTTATTTCATTTTATAAATTATATAGGTGGTAGGAGATCTGTTCTCAGAATTTACAAAGTACCAGTGAACTTTTTACCATTTAAAAAATTATTATTATGAAGAAAGCCCTTATTCTAGAGATCTTGATCAGAAAAATAGTGAAAATTATTTTTGTTACTTTTTACCAAACCACCATAAAAAATGGATTTAGTTCTTTCTATACATTGTTTAAAATGTATGAATATTATAGCCAATGCAAGTACTGTAATTTTTACATTTAGAATTAAATGTCTAAATTAAAAAAATTCTCAAATAAATATAAAAAGGCAATCCTTGTGTATATGCTCAAAACAGATAATAAAACCAAATATGGCTCAGATGCTAAATCTGTTTCAGATTATGAGTGAGTACATCCAAAGAAATGACAGGCTCTTCTCTGTCCACCCCAGCTGCTCCTTGGGCGTCCGCGTCAGGTGCCTTAGGAATGTGCAGGATTAGTATTCACGGGCCAGTCACAGCCAGTCTGATCATTCCCTGTGATCGGAATGATCTCTCCCGTTTTTCTCCTGTCCATTTATGGGTCAGATGTACCATAAATCAAAGCCTGTCGATCCTGGTGAAAGCTAGCAGAGAAAAACAGCTTTGGCCAGTGGCCACGGGAGCTTGGAAAGCACGACTGAAGGGACAGAATTGGACATTTTCTCTTCCTGGGTGGGAGCTGGATTCTAACTTGCATTTCCAACCGTAATGCTTCTGCTATTCCTCTGAAGACTGAACTTTGCGTCAAGCCAAAATGCTCAGTTCCCATGGTGGTACTGAATTACTGCTGAGTACGTGACCTAATTCAGGAACACTGAACTCCTCTGGTGAAGGACTAACACCCCACATCTAGGCAGGTCGGAGCGGCAGTCCTGAGAACAGGCGTTAGAGTCAGGCTGCGGGCTGAGCACACAGTTCTGCATGGCTGAGTATATGCACACGCGCTCGTATAGCCACACGCCAAGAGTGTAATTTGGAAAAGTTTTGTTAAGATGTAGCAGGAGATTACCTTTGTATTTGGTATACTGAGCAAGCAGGATGTGTGGTGTACATTTGTAAAGCAAATTCTTTTCTTCTACAACCCTTTCTGTGAGGCCTTGCTTGTCCCTGGATGAAAGGTGACATGGTCTTCATGCTTTTTCTGGCCATTCTTAAATATTGGAAACCATTATTTGGTTATTTAAGCTTCGCAAACAAATACGAGGTCAAAATTTAATTTTGGCTTTGGGTTAAGTCTTCTCTTGCTGCCCCGTCCCCAGGCCAGTTGCAGGCATGAGGCTGGCAGTTTGGGAGGTGGGAACGTGAGGGCACAGCATGCTGCTGCTCCCTTTCCCTGTGGGACGCTCCAGCTCCATCGGGGTCTGGCCTCCAGGCCCCCTGAGGTTGCAGTGTGGAAAAAGAGGGGATTTAATGGGAGCAGCTGATGGGAAAGCCCTTGCCTTACAGGGACTGTCTTCCTGGTCTCGGGTGGGAACTTTCTGGACTTGCAACTATAGCCTTACTTCTTGTGCAGTCCTACAGGGTGGTCGTGCTCCTTCCTTGCTATTGACTCTTTTGGAGTCCTAGCCAAAACTTCCACAACTCCTATCATTATCATGTGTTTAAGTGAAAGATGTTTCCCCCCACTCTCTTTCTACATACATATATATATAAATATTTTCTGTTAGTTAATTTTTAATTGAACTTTTTACTTTGAGATACCTGTAGATTCTCATGCTGTTGTAAGAAATAACACAGAGGGAGCCACTGCCTTTACCCATCTCTCCCAAAAGTAACATAGAAACATCTTACAAAACAATAAAACAATATCATGCCAGGATGTTGACATTGACAAGTATGTCCATCACCACAGGTCCCTCATGTTGCCCTTTTATAACCACACTCCCTTCCTCCCCTTAACCACTCCTGCCTCCTTAGCCCCTGGAAACCAACAGTCAGTTCTCCATTTCTATAATTTTGTCAGTTCCAGAATATTACATACTGTATATTTCCCCGAAAATAAGACCTAGCCAGACAAGCAGCTCTAATGCGTGTTTTGGGGCAAAAATTAATATGTTAAAAAAATAAGACCGGGTCTTATATAATATAATATACTATAGACCAGGCTTATATTAATTTTTGCTCCAAAAGATGCATTATTGCTGATTGTCCAGCTAGGTCTTATTTTCGGGGAAACCTGGTAGTTCGTTCCCTTTTAATTGCTCAGCAGTGGTCCACGCTATGTATGCATTCTGTTCCATGATTTAACCACTCACCTAATGAAGACCATACAGTTTGCTTCCTGTTTTTGCTATTATGCATAAAGCTACTATAAACATCCACTTACAGATTTTTGTGTGAATGTAAGTTCATTTCTTCGGGATAAATGCCTGGAGTGCATTCATTTTCGATGTCGAATGATAGTTGCATGTTCAATTTTTAAAGAAACGGAAACTGTTTGCCAGAGCACCTAAACCTGTGTATATTCCCCCCAGGAGTGGATGAGAGATCCAGTTTTCCATGTGCTTGCCAGCATTTGACAGTGTCGCTATTTTTTATTTCACCCTTCTGAAGATGTGTAGTGCTTTACATCTTGATGAGGTACGGAACACTGCAGACACGTTTCCTACCGTGAGATGAGAAAACTTTGTGATGGTGCTGAAACCATCTCATTGTGGTTCTGGTTTGCATTTCCCTGATGAATGGTGTCAAACATCATTTCATGTGTTTATTTGCTATTTATATATCTTTTCTTGGTGAAATGACTCTTCATGTCTTTTGTCCGTGGACTAATTTGATTGGTTTTTGCTGTTGAGTTCTGTACATATTCTAGATATTATTTCTTGGTTCGATAAGTAGTTTTCAAATGTTTTCTCCCAATCCGTAGCTTTTCTTTTTGTTCTCTTTATTGAGAACACAGAGTGAAAGTTTTAATTTTGATGGAGTCTGTTTTATTTTTATGGATCATGCTTTTGATGTAAACTAATAGCTCACATTTTATGTGTGAAAATAAATACATCCTTTCTTTCCCTCACTTCTACGTCCAAGTCACTGTCAAGTCCTATAGATACTACTTCCAAACTACAACCCAAATATAAGCACTACTCTCATTTCACAGCTACCTTCCAGGTTCAAACTACCATCATCATTCACTGAATTCCTTTTCCTTCTTCACTTCCTTCCCTCACTTACAATTGCAAATTGTATATAACTCCTTAACTTAAAATCCTCCAAAAGTTTCCCATTAGGCTGAGAATAAAGTCCAAACTCCACCTTAGCTTATGAGCACTGCCCCATCTGGCCTGCCTGACTGTCTCTGACCTGCCCCAAGTTCATTAACCTCTGACCTTCCATCTCACCTGGTGCACCAACCTGACCTCCTTCCATCTCACCTGGTGCACTAACCTTACCTCCTTCCTTCTCACCTGCGACACCCAGACCACAGCCACACTCCTCTATTCTGGGTTTTAAAGGAGCCTGCCTTTCTCTTGTCACTTTGTGTCATTACTGTGTTGTTTCATTTTCTATAGCACTTTACTAGATGCAGTTATTTGTGTACTTTTCCCCCCTCAAAGGTAATCTGTCAGCGCAGTGGCCTTACCTGTCATGTTCATCACACCTCAAACCCCCAGCACATAGGTGTCACTCAATTAATATTTATTACATTTTGAGCTTTTCCATTTCTTTTTGGAAATGCAGATTTTCTTTTAAGTATTCAGCTAGTGATAAATTCATTATATACTCAAGAGGGACTATTTATAAGAATGCTAATTAATTAGAGGAACAAAGAACATTGAGTTCTGGTTTCTGATAAATTCTACTCATATTACTATGCCATTTATTCGTGTTGTTTGAAGTACAAAAACAAAATATAGAACAAAACATGTCTCGAATATATCTTGGTTCTAACTGCAAAAGGAGAGACCGTTATTGTGTTGTAACAAGCTCCCCAAACTGGAGATTCCTATCCACCAGTAACTCCATGACTTACCCGAGACAAGTCTGGACAGGTCTTTACAGCTTAGTTTCTTGCTGTATTAAATGGATACAACAAAAGTTTACCTCATCAAGATGTTATGTAAAGCAGTTTCTATTTATTGCAAGTACTGTATGATTTTTGTGACTATATTGGTGTGGAATGGCACGTTTATTACATGACGGCATCAAAAGATTTCGTTCCATGAAGGATGCCACATTCTTGGAGATAGTAGAGGGATTATAATGCATGTGTCAAATTAATTTTGGGAATTGTGTTGCAGTGAAATCTAAAGATAAATTTGGAATGTAGCTAGGCTGAAAAATTGTCTCAAATAGTTTTTAATTGCATTTTAAAATAAGACTTAGATATCTCAGGATAGTCTCAAAACTTTAGTATAAGATCGTGAAATGTACCTTATAAACTTATAAGTTTGTAAAGTTATATGTGTATGTATTATATAAATAGAACTTTGTTAGACACATTCTTATTTTGAAACAAAAAAAACTTTCTGATATTATTAGTATTCATCTACTTGAGATCTTGTGGAACTCAACAAAATAATAGAACTCAACAAAGGATGGTTAACTTATTCAATACGTAGCTCTGATTCTGAAACAATGATACTATTCATCTTTCTCAAAGAAACAGGAATTTGAAATATATATACAGTTTCATAGATGTATTATGTCGAGTTTTTAAAAGGACATGGATCGAGTCATCTTAGCATTTTGTATCACAGGTTCCTCAATTGTAATTCAAAGAAAATGAAATAAATCAGTGTTTTTCAAACATTTTGCTCAGGAATCCCTTTTCCCTATAAAAACTAGGGACCTCAAAGAGCTCAATTTATGTTTGTGAGGATTCTGTCAATCATGATATGTAATATTAGAAATTAAAACAGAAAAATTAACATATGTATCAATTCATTTAAACATAACCATCCCCACTATATGTTAGCATAAACAAGATATTTCATGAAAAGTAAAATAACTGTGTTTTCCAAAAAAAATTGATAAGAGTGACATTGTTTTACGTCTTTTAAATTAAATTTATTGGGGGTGACAATTGTTAGTAAAATTACATAGGTTTCAGGTGTACAATTCTGTATTACATCATCTATATATCACACTGTGTGCTCACCACCCAGAGTCAGTTCTCCTTCCATCATCATCTATTTGACCCCCTTTACCCTCTTCTACCATCCACTTTTCAAATCTGTCTAATGTCTGACTTAATGGCTGGATTCTCCTATTTTTTCCCACATACATTCTTCTGTGATATGCTGTTTTAGTTGAAGTATATGAAGAAAATCAGGCCTCATGGAGATGTTTGAAAGGAATTTGAACCTGTAAAACTTTAATAGTCTTTTCAGATAATAGTGGATATTCTTTGATACTACATGGAAACTTGACATTTGGTAATTTCTCAAAGCCTAATTGCTATGTGAAATCTGAAGCCATAGCAATGAATTTTTCATATTTAAGACTAATAACTATTTGGGGAATGGCTTGAAGAAACTAATAGAGATTATACCATCCTTTAATATACCACTGTATACATCCTTTAGTATACCCCCATGTGTTGAGGGCTCTTTTCCTTTATCTTTCTTTGGCTACTGTTCATCAATGATTATCATTTTATTATACTAAAATATTTATTTTTGGTGAGTTTTCTCAAGGCGAGATGGTAGTAAGATTATCTCTCTATGTAAATGGATAGATAGGTAGATAGATATCACAGTGAAATGATGAATATGAATATCATTAGTTTAACCTGAAATTCTGTGAGGTCTCCAAACTTGGTGGGGGCGGGGAGAGTGATGGTAGTGATTGAATGAGTCACAGTAATCCTAACGTAGCAATGCTCTGAGTCAGTTCTACCAGCAGAATCAGGGGAACCGAGCCTCTAATCTTTCTTTTAGGATCAAGAAGCACCCACCATGTCTCTTAGGTCTCTCCACAGTCTGGATCTTCCCGGCCCCTCTTGGTACCTCCCTCCTTGGTTGTTGCTGATGTAATGGACTCCCGGTTCCCAGACCACCAGACCTCTGATCACGTGTTCTTCCCTGAGTTGAAGACACGCTCCGCTCCTCATCTACTGTGCCATTGGGCTGGAATGAGGAGGGATGAGAACATCGTGCGCCATTGGGGGGAGAGTAACTCATAACACGTAGTGAAGTGAGTTGTCCACGTGGCTGCGTGCATAGCATTCGCAGCTCTGGGCTGACACTGTGTGCGGATCCTCAGGGGCTTCATGAGCGCGATGGCATACATGATTCATGATAGCAAGGAATTACAGGACGTCTGGTGTCTCTAAGGGAATGGCCGATCCGAATGCATGGTGTCTGCACAGTGGACCGCAATACAGTAAGAAGTACTTCACCATTTTTATATCTAGCAATGTGGATAGATCTTAGAAGTTGAGAACAAATTCTGTAGGGTGGAACGACTTATGTACATTCAAAACACACAGAGAAAACAACAATATATTAGTTTTCAGGGCTGTGTTTTCAGATGCCTCAGGACGTGTCCTGGACGTCCTGGTGTGAACATCTCTGATGGGAAGGACGGTGCAAATGAGAATGGGGAGGACAAAGAGGAAAGAATAGTGAAAAGAAGTGAGGGGCATTCTTGGGCTGGCAGCCATAGTGGAATGTGAGATCTTTGAGGGCCATGTGACTCCAGGATGGTTAACATGTTTGTCCTCATTTGGGGGAGGAATAAGTAATGTTCCCAGCAAAAGGGTACATGTGTTTTAACACAGATTCTAGGAGGACTTGAATGGCCTTATGTAGAAGACAGATGGATATTTGGTTAGCATAAATTCTTGCTTTGAATATATTTCTCCATCAAAAGTTATTCTGAAATTTGCTTCCAGCTATCAGTCTAGGAAAGGAGTGGAAATTTGAAAACGTGGTTATTTAATATTCAAACAGAATTGCTCTGTAAATCTGGAAAATACAAAGATACTGTCAAAAGTTTGCCTTTTGTTGAGTTTCGTGTACTCTATCAGGCGGTAATTTAAAAAGCATCAGTCTGTTTTGTTCTGATAGTGTTATCTCATTGTGTGTACTCACTGACTAAGCCTTTGATTCATCAGTATGATTTCCTGTCGTTAATTCTTGTGAGAACACACACTACAAATCATAGCTCACACATGCTGCTCTGCCTCGCTTAGCATACGGCATGATTCAGTTGCTGCGGTGTCCTTGCTATCGATCATAGGCTCTTTAATAGTGTCTTCTAGGTAGTATGTCATTTCCATGCAAATTATATTTAATAAATCATAGCAATGTAAACTGTGTAATCAAAGGAAGGTTTAATTCCATGGGTTATAATATTCAAAGGGCACCACTTTTCAGTAGCCCAACCTCATTTAGAAGCTTTCCTGGATGTTTCTCTTGGTTTAAAAAGAAAGTGTTCAATATAACCACCTTTTCCTATGAGTCTTTCACATTTTAGGAATAATATAATTTCCATTACTAATATTTTAAGCACTATCCTTTAATTCAAAGTTAAATATTTCTACTACAATGTCTTAGAGATTGTCAAAAATGTTCCTAATAATGTCATTTATATATATGTATATGTTTGTGTGTGTTTCTTATTCTTTCTGAATTTTGTGATTTCTTTATTCGATATTAATGTTCTTTTCCAACTTATGGAAATGTGGGTCATTATACAAATGTTCTGAGCATATTGATGTGCTTCTTTCCAACGTTTTCATGCCCTGGCAACATAAAATATGATGATATTAGTAAGGCACCCAGAGAAGACTGCGAATCTACTTGTAGCGAGGTTGGGGGACAGCTGCCCTGCCCTGTGGGTCCTGCCCCACCACCCTCGAGCTGAAGGGGGCGCTGTCTTCTACACACTTGACAACTATTTTTGCTTCAGCAACCCCACTGGAAAGCTCTGAATTAATGCTTTGGAATTGTTCTAAAGACATAACTTTTCCAGCCTCTAGAGGTTAGATTAGTTCTAGAACTTAGTGAGACCTCCTCTTTTATAAAGGAGTTAGATGGTAAAGGACAAAGGATAAAAGATGGTAAAGGAGTATTACCCTTCAAAGCGTGGGGAAGACTCAGCGAAGATCTCTGGAGATTTTCTCACAACTTACTACTGCTAGTACTAGTAGTAGTACCGTGTTTCCCCGAAAATAAAATCCAACTGGACAATCAGCTCTAATGCATCTTTTGGAACAAAAATTAATATAAAACCCGGTCTTATTTTACTATAATAATATAATATTATCTAACATAATACAAGACCCAGTCTTATAGTAAAATAAGGTCTTATATTATAGTAAAATAAGACCGGGTCTTATGTAATATAGTATAATATAACATAACACCGGGTCTTACATTAATTTTTGCTCCAAAAGATGCATTAGAGGTGACAGTCTGGCTGGGTCTTGTTTTCGGGGAGACGCGGTAGCACTACTAGTAGTAGTCATTGTCATCATAGCTTATGTTTCATGAAATCAGTGTCTGGATTTATTAGTATTTAAGGGATGCTAGTGGTCGTGCAGTCACTGAAAGGTGACAGGCAAGCAGGGGAGGCTACTTGGAAGTAACTGTGGGGTGGGTAATTGATGAAATTAGACATGAAACAAGAGGTTATTCGAGAGCAATGAACCACAAACTGCTACAACAGTCTTTTAACATCTAAAGGATTGGAGGAGACTCTGAATAGGTATCTATTGGACTGTCTGCATTTTCTAAACTGGTCTCTGTAGGACATCTTTGTGAGATAAGTTTGAAGGGGGAAACATGGTGAATCTCTTTCTCAAAAAAAATGTGAGAAATTCTGAAATAACAAAGTTACACTTGATGCATGATTTCTGAGAGTCTTTCAAATGCTGGCTTCCTTTGTATGTTTCTAGGAGGACACAAATATACACCCTTTCTCAAACGTGTTTGGGCAATGTGTGCTTTATTTTGTCCTCAAAATACTTATTCACCTCTGCCAGGACACTAGGGTTTCCTCCAGTAAGAACAGACCTACCGCACTGCCTCAAGGTGTCTTGTCAGAGCAATCGCTTCCAACTTTGAAGACGACACAATGTTTGCTGGTAGAAACCTTCCTTAAGCTGGGTCGGGAGAACTGGTTTTTCTTTGTTTACCTTTATTTTGTCTTCTCTCTCTAGTCAGTCTCTTTTAATGGGCACCGTATCTATAGTATATAGTATAAGGTAGACTATATAGATCAATTGGTAATCCAAATTGACCTGTGACATACGTTTCTCAATTTATAGAGCTGATTTCAGGTATTTTTGACAATCCATTCAATCTTTCTAGTCCTTTTGGTTTTTCACCACTCTGGGAAAAAGTTGATGGAGGGTTATATGGCTTTACTAGCCTTCTAGTGTTACTTTTATGTGCAGCATTTAATTTATTCCTAATATGATTATGAAAATATAGAGAATTAGAAATTAGTAAAACTTCTTAAGAATATATCACTTTTATATTAAAGGTCATACTGTGTAATATGTTTTGTTGTATGATATTATATAAAATATGAGGTCCCATAAACTGGAAGGAAATGTGAAAAGTAACTATGATTATTATGGAGTGGTGGGACTTTATGTGATTTTATTCTATTTTTCAATTTGTTTCTATAATGAAGACAAGAAAAGATTTAAGATTGCATAAGTATCTTGGATAAATAAGATGCCCTTTTAATTTAATTTTATATTTGCAATCTTTTGTATAAGTAATCAGAAAAAAAATCTTGAAATGTTTTATTTCACTTACTGGTATAGAAACATTCACAAGAAAATCAGATGAAGACCATACTTGTGGAATCAAGTAAGAAACAAAACTCTCCAAAATTCTTTTTTCTCTGCTTTATCAAGTACATGGACAGTCAATTTCAATATGACATTTCTTTCAAAAGTTTCACCCAAGTATTTCAGTTGGGTATTTATTGTAAGAAATATACCTCTTCAGTTTTGATCACAGCGTTAGAACCCAATGTTTTGGCTTTGAGGAAATACTGGATACAGCATTATAATTAGAGTATACAAACTGTATACAAACAGACAATTTTCAATCTAGTATTTCCAGAGGAAATGCCATAAGCCAGTTAGTTTCTTAGTTTACATTTCCAGTTTTTCCACTTTTATTTTTACTGAAATTATTCTCAGACTTCATGATCAATATTTTTAAATTCATCTAACTTGCTGTTATCCATATAAAATGGATCAGAGTTTTATTGTGAAATTTCTTTTTTGTACCTGTTGTATCAATGACATTTTTTCTGGCCTAAATTCTATTTGATTATTCTGTATAACTGGTGATTTGAAAGATAATCTTGAACAAAGTCTCCTCAGTGCCTCTTCTCACAAGATGTGAGAGGCCATGGAGAACTGTCTCCAGGCAAAGAGGCAAAGGCCGCAGCTCTTCTGGTAAATTGACCACTAAGCTATGGAATTAAGGGTGGCGTCAGTTGTTTTTATTTCTATTTCTGTTTCCTTCTGTGTGTCCCTTCACTGCTGTCTCCTGCATCTAGCATAATGCCCCAGCACCTAACACAGTACCTGGCATATAAAAAGCCCTTATGTTTTGAAAGAGGAAAGGAAGGAAAGAGGAATTCAGTTTCCTATCGCTGCCGTAATGAATTACCACAAGCCAGTGGTTTAAAACAACACAACTTTATGATCTTCCAGTCTGTATTTCAGGAGTCCATCATGAGTCTCCCTGGGCTAAAATGGAGGTACCACTGGAGGTGCATTCCTTTCTAGATGCTCTCGGAGAGAATCCATTCCCTGCCTTTGCTAGGTGCTTGAGGTGGCCAATGCTGCTTGTCCCATGGTCCCTTGTTTATCTTCAAAGCCAGCGGCATAGCTTTCATTGTCACCTCTCTTCCTCAGACTCTCCTCCTTAGCTTACTTCTTCCACTTTGAAGGGCCCTTGTGATTACATTTTCCCCACCTGGATAATCCAAGGTAATCGCTCTTTGTATCTGTATCTTAATTCCCATTTGCCATGTAACATAAAATATCACAGGTTCCAGGGATTGAGGTGTGGGCATCTTTAGGGGGCTATTGTTATGCCTAGTACTCTGCCCTTCAGAGCAGTGCCCATGCAGACCCGCCAGATCTAGCTAGGGGGCAGTGTCACATGGTAGCTGCAGAGTAATTTAGGTGAATGAAACCACAGGGGAGGATGTTATGAACATGATGAGCATGCTGAGTCTTGCTTGTCCAGTAAACCCAGCCAGTAATTGCACTGTGATTTTTTAAAAATACACTGAACTGAGTGATGCATGAATATATTAAAATGATCACCATTGTGATCGGATTATGGATTTGAATTTTCTTCATGTTTTTTTGCAGACTGAGTTTTCTACAATAAACAGGTTTTGCTTTTATAATGAAAACAAATTTTCAGAATTTCCAAATAATCTCTATAGACTGTGAAAGTTGCAAACACACACAAAAAATAAGTGAAATGACACACATAAAATTGATATAAATGACAAAAACTCAATTCACATAATGACCACAAACTCAACATGGCAGCCAATAAACATACTAACAACACTGTGTAGCTGGATCACATTTTAAAATATGGCAAAATTATCAAGTAATCCTACTACTGCACTCAGCACGGGTATTACTAGCATCCTATTCATTTTCTGAATTTGAGAAGGAGGCAGTAAAACAACTTAAAAATTAGATTGCGTGAATAAAAATTATTTTTTATGATACAAAAAATTCCTGAAAGATGTCTTAAATATGTTCAGAGGATGGATAAACCTGGCAAACATGGTTGAGTTGTGGTGGGATTGTGATAGGATGGGGTTGTCACCAGGCAGGGCTTCTCAGGACACTCCTCCCTGCCAGCTCTGCCTGCCTGCCAGGGCCAGCGCCCCCAGCATCCTGAACCACTCCCAGCCGGGCAGGAAGTACACCCCACCAGCTGGCGCAAGCTGGAATTAGTTCTCTGGGGATTGATCCGGCACTGGACATGCTAGGGATACGTGCCCGCACGTAGAAATTGGTTTTCTGTCTCAGTTTCCCTGTCGAGCACTCCTTTTCATGACTGTAATTAGAGTTCTACGCAGAACCTCAACCTGTCGCACATGGGCTGGATCTCCACCCTGTGCCGGCACGAGCCCCAGATATGCCCAGCAGCTGGAGCATGCCATGAAGGCACAGTTTTCCAGATCTACCGTGCCGTTCTTTGATATGGCTATACATATTTTTCATTATACACGCCATGATTACATGACCAAACCTTAGAAAATAAGGACAAATTTTATACACAATACTCCTACCCCAACACCATCTTAAGAAGTTTGGTTAATTGTTCCTATAAAGGGTTATATGTGTAGTTGTTTTTATGTTCATGTACAGCAAGTTCCCAGGCTCAGAAGAACCTGTGCTGACAAGGCACTCACATGTCTCATTTCCTGCTCCCGCAGTCAGCACACTGCTGCACATAGGAAGTGCTCAGTGCCCTTGTGAATAAATGGTAAATAGCACCCAGAGAAGGCTGGTGCACTTGCTGACGTGTGGGGCATTCAGAGGTTAGCGCAGAATCGGGGGAGCCAGTGAACTCTCTGTGATGAGGCTAAAACTAAGATCTCAGACTGCGTTAAGCTCTTGGGAGGGTGAGGACTGATCAAAAGCCTGCATATTGTCTGTTTTTAGTGCAGATAATCTGTGCAAATGTCATGGACTCACTTTGTGGGGGGAGGTGGTGCTTTTTGCTTTGAGAACATTGAAAGACCGAGGCTCTTTGGGACACTTAGGAATCTGCGAACGAGAAACAGGTCAGGAATTGGGTATGCACCCATGAGGCTATGAGTCAGAGAAGTTCAAATACAACATTTTAGTGATTCAACATAATAGAAATGTTTGCTTCTAGGGAACGCAAGTTCACACACGCTGTCTGGGGTAATTTGGTAACGGGCTACTAACCACCTATGTGCCAGGCTTGCAGTGGATTTACTCACTGGCTTCTCTCAATCATCCTGAGCTAGCTGCTCAGACCCACTGCACAGTACAGCTGGGGAGCTGGGACACGAGGTGACTCACCCAGGAGCACACAGCCCGGGAGTAGGAGCGTGAGCTTACACGGCCCAGCTTCCTCCCTACACGGGTCTGTCTGTGTAGTAAGAGGTCAGGGCTCCCTGAATCACACTTTTAGGGATTTTCTGAGGACAAATAAACACGTTTGTAAAAAGATTTGTATCGCAACCTGGACCACAGGGGTGAAAAACTGAGCATCCGGTGTGAGGTGGCCCGTCCTGGATGCTGAGCCTGCTGGGCCCTGTCGTCAGGTCTCATCGCCTGCCGTGGACCTGGGGCAAGTCACCGACCCGTCCAAGTGTCTTCCTTCCAACTGGAACAGTAATGTGTCTACCTCGCAGGAATTTGAAATAGGGACCTACTGCTTTTGGAGTGGCTAACCTCAAGATGTGACTGTCTGCACAAAGCTAAAGTTCTTTGAGAATCTCCAAATTTATGATCATACAATTATATAAACAAAGCAGTGTTTTGCTCCTGACGTGATCAGTTCCCTCTTTAGTGAATTAAAGCTTGGGAAGCCTGAGGGAAATGGTAGAGGGAACATTCTAGTCTAAAAGAAGCCGCAGCATCTCTGAGGAAGGATGGTTTCCAGGCTGCCTCGTCATGTCTGTCTGCGTTCTGCGTGGTGACGACTTCCGCTGCGTGGGACGACTTCCGCTGCATGGTGACGACCTCCGCTGCGTGGTGACGACTTCCGCTGCGTGGTGACGACCTCCGCTGCGTGGTGACGACTTCCGCTGCGTGGGACGACCTCCGCTGCATGGTGACGACTTCCGCTGCGTGGGACGACTTCCGCTGCGTGGGACGACTTCCGCTGCGTGGTGACGACTTCCGCTGCGTGGTGACGACTTCCGCGGCCTGTTTCCACCGGGACCAGGGCGCCATTGTTCCCCTTTAGCGTTAAGGTGCGAGGTTGCTTTTCTGCTTTGGATTCCACCAGTTACCTCATCTGGTTCTACAGCGTTTTAACAGCGACGTAACTGTTCAAGTTCCACGACCAGCGGCATGAAAGGAAATGGACAGTCTCGAGGCAGCGATGTTTCAGATGCCGGAGTGCTTGGAATCTGCCCCTCACGCTGGTCCACGAAGTGGGACATTCAGTTCTCCGTGTGCCCGTGGGACGAAATGAAGGTCATGCTCTAAAACTTTTCTCTACTGTAACCAGTTTTTACTGTTGTATTGCCTTTCTTTTCAATTTAGAAAGATAATAAGAGAAAATTACAGGGGGAGCTGTGTTTCTGTGTCAGTGTTTTGAACAAAGCAATCTACTGAGTCTCTGACATTTCTTAGAAACCACCCACATGATTAAAAAAAAAGTTTGCTGCTCCTTAAAGAGCGTTTCATTTAAAGAAACTTCAAAATACGAGGAAATGCGGATTATGAACCCTGCTGTGTGGCGGGACTCAGGCAAAGCGCTCTGCCACCCTGCGTGCGACGGGCCTGCTCACCTGCGACCGCGTGGAGCGCGTGGGGACAGGCGCTGCGTCTGCGAGCAGACCGCCCTGTTAGAAGTGCGGACAACTTGACGTGAGGTTCCTCCTCCGCAGTCGTTTTTCCGGGAGAGCGCCAGACCCTGGGCCCAGGGCCGCTGGTTGCTGGCTGAAGAGCCAGTTGCAGCTCCAGAGGGGGAGAGAGCGACATTGCACGCAGGACAGTGCAGGCTGCGCACGCGTGCCAAGCGGGAGCCCAGGGCAAAGGTTCGCTCTACGGCTGCGGAGGTCTGCACGTCCAGCTTGTTGTTCACTGAGTGCTGTTTCTTGGAAGGAAAGTGCCACTGCTCGTCAAGATCCAGTCAGGAATACAGGGCCCATTCCAGGCAGTTCAGCGGAGGGGATTTAATAAAGGAACTTGTTACAAAGGTCCTGGGGCCACCGCGAGTTTCTGTCCATAGCGTCCTCACCATAGGACTGTTTCTTTCACTTAGGGAACAGATCTTTTCCAGTTGTTTCTTTCTTAGGAATATTATTTCCCACATACAGTCTTTAAAATATGTTTAACACAGTTACTCTAAAATCCTTTCCTCACTTACATTTCCTTTTCAACCCATACTCTGAAAAAAATACCTTTAAAATTATAAAAATCCACAATGCACATTTCAGAAATAAAAAAATAATGTAAAGAAAAAAAACTTCAAAATGCTAGTTACCACCCAGAGATACTACTTTCATTTTTGGTTGTAAAGCTTATAGAAAAATCTGTGTAGGATCATACAGTCTTGTTACTAGCTCCCCCCCACCCCCATCCAGTGAACATGTTTTGGTTTTTTACTATTACATTAATGTTCTTCAGAGACTTTCCCTTTGGTGGCTTCAGTATATTCTAAGTTTCTTTTCCATTTTCCTACTATTGGACATAGAGTTTATTTCCAACTATGTTGTTTCAAGTAAAACTATAATGTAATATTCTTATAAACAAGCTTTTTTTCTACTGCTTTGATTATTTCCAAACCTAAGAAAGTCTTACCCTCTGTCTCTTCTTAATTAGATTTGTGAGAGGGGGAAAAATCAGCTCTAATCATCACTTAAATATGAGTAGTGCTAAATGGCATGGATTCCTAAAAATAAAGGAAAATTATAACTTTAAAATACAATTATATTTAACAGTCAGTTCCAGCAACCTCTAAAGACCTTGAAAATGCCCCTTAGTCACCTCAATGTTCTCTTCATTTTCTGTTTTCCTTTTAATGAATCCAATTTTCTACAGTATCATTCTGCAAATAAAAAACAAAAATCTCATTCTTTTGTATAGATTTTCCACTTTATTCAATACTGTAATTAGAGACTATTATTTTCTACTGTTGTGATAAATCGCATTTCAGTTAAATAGTAAACTTAAATATATATACCCTTATACTTGATATCGTTTCTGTGGGGAAATGTGTTCAGAGATCCAAATGCACTACAAATGAGCTCTGAACAATGCGATTGGCTTGTAGGTGAAGGACTTACAGTATCTCAAAAAGTAACCCATATTTAGTTAATCTCATGATTTATAGTTCATATATTGCTAAATAACATTGTGCTTAGATATATAATTCATCAGATCAAACATGGATAGCTGTCTTTTCTAAGTGATGTATGTGTGCGCATTCACTACTGGAGATGGTGGATTTCCTGGAGGATCTGGCCTTTAGAATTACTAATGACCCTTAAATTAGGTTCATCTCCCAAAAAGAGATTATAAACCATAGCGATGCAGATCCTGAGTGAGCTCTATAAAATAGCGTAGTCACCTCTGTCCCCTGTCCCCTGCCCTGCTTTATTTTTTTTCATAACACTTATCACCATCTGGCTTATATATATCTTTATATTTATATGTTTATATATATATATATATATATATATATATATATATATATATATATATATATATATATATTTATATTTATATTATATTTATATATATATTATATTTATATATTGTGTGCCATCCTTCACTAGACTGTAAGCACTATAAGAGCAGGACATTTTTTTCTTTCTCTGCTTTATTCACAGCCTAATACAGAATAGGTGCTTAATAAATGTCTGGTTTGAATGAATGAAGAGTGAGTGAATAAATAGTAAACATTCTTTGTTTGTAAATTTGATACAATAGAAATAATATATAACAAAATATTGAAAATTCTGTAAATAAGCCCAAGTTTAAACACTTGCAAGTGTCGTGCTTGTATTATCTTACAAAATTGAATGTGTCAGATCTTTAGCTAAATCTGTACAGGAAAGAAATATGGATCTCAAAGCCTACAGGAAAAAAATAACACATATTTTTCTTTCCAAGTAAATTGAAGAGTTTTGCATTAAAAATATGAAAGAGACATAACTCTTTAAACCAAATAACATTGCTTAGGATTTTAGAATGTGGTTGTTCTGACCTTCATGGAAAGTCACAAATATGTTTTTCATTTAATACAGACTTCATTTGCTATATTCTTATTAAGTAAGCTAAAACTCCCACACCATAAAAAATTACCCTTAAACAAGAATAGTTGGTATTTCAAATCTTATGAAAGTTAAGAATTCCCCACAGTGCAAAAATAAGCTGTTCAGTCTTTTTTTGGAGGGACAAGGCTACAAAGAAATAATCAGATGACCAGGGTCAAACCGAGTCTGTCTGTATTTTCTGACAACTCTCATGCATAGGAATACATTTGTCACTGGGTTTAACAGAAGTTTCCAGACAAAGCTAAATGAGGGAATGGAATTAGAATAGATTTTAAACAAATGTTTATTGAAATCCACAGCTGTATTCATTGTTGGTAACTGGATCTCCAAAGCAAAGTAATAAATTTAAACATACAATAACAGGAATGACTTTGTTTAATTTATAAAAATAACAAATTAGATTGGAAACAATAGAGGAAGAATCATCAATATCAGTCAGTCTCACATCTGAAGCCTTTGTTTTATGCCTCCCTGAGAGGTGAACCCAATGCCCTACCAAGGATCTGTATCACTACGGTTTATAATCTCCTTTTGGAGATCAACATAATTTAAGGGTCACTAGTAATTCCAATGGCCAGATCCTACAGAAAATCCACCATCTCCAGTAGTGAATGCACACACATACATCTCTTAGAAAAGACAGCTATCCATGTTTGACCTGATGAGATATATGTCTAAGCACAATGTTATTTAGTAATATATGAATTATGAAACATGAGGTTAACTAAATAGGGGAAACTTTTTGAGATACTGGAAGTATCTAGTTCTCTGTCTCTTTCCCACTCTTGCCTTCCTTTCAAAGCCCTTCCCCACCTCTCCCAACACAGACATGCTACACATGCCCAGGCCTGCCTTTGGTGTAAAGCTATTATCTTACGCTTATTGTTGGCAAGTTATCTTTACTAAAAGACCTAGTCACAATTATTTCATTAGAACAGTTACAATAGCTGCTCGTTACTACAGAAGGGCACATGAATAAAAAAGTAATTCCCTTTTTTGTAGTTGTTCTAAAGTGCCTACCTTGTAAAGAAGGCAATTTTGCCATTTCCTGCAGGAATCAGAATGTTCACATTACTGATGGAGTAGGAAGAATTTTCCTGTTTAGTTTGGATTTTGGAATCACAGAAAGGCATTTTTATCAAAGGCCAGAAAACCATCAAGAAATTTGATTCAAAAATTGCAATGCTATCAAGTCTGTGTTTCATATAAGAAAATAATTAATCTAATATTCCAAAATATGTAAAAGTATGGATGCAAATATTGCTGAAAGTAACAACCTACCAAGACTGAATCATGAAGGAATAGTAAATCTGAACAGGCTGATTACTACTGGTAAGGAGATTGAATCAGGAATCAAAAAACTCACAATAAACAAAAGTCTAGGATCAGAAGGCTTCACTGGTGAATTCTACCAAACCTTCAAAGAAGAATTAATATCAATCCTTTCAAACTCTTTTAAAAAATAAAAGAGGGGGTAGCTTTTCCAAATTCATTTTTTTAAAAAGGTTTTTTTTTTTTTTTTTCATTTTGTTTTTGTTTTCTATTGGGGAATATTGGGTAACAGTGTGTTTCTCCAGGGCCCATCAGCTCCAAGTCATTGTCCTTCAGTCTAGTTGTGGAGGGCACAGCTCAGCTCCCAGTCCAGGCACAGTTTTCAATCTTTAGTTGCAAGGGGCGCAGCCCACCATCCCATGCAGTAATTGAATGGGCAACCTTGTTGAGAGCTCACGCTCTAACCAACTGAACCATCCAGCAACCCCTCCAAACTCATTTTATGAGGCTAGCATTATCCTCATATCAAAACCAGATAAGGACAACACAAGAAAATTACAGGCCAATATCCCTGTTGAACATAGATGAAAAATCCTCAAAAAAGATTAGCAAACCAAATCCAACAATACAGTAAAAGGATTCTACATCATGATCAAGTGGGATTCATTCCTGGGATGGAAAGCAGGTTTAATACCCATAAATCTGTCAGTGTAATGCACCACATTAACGAAATGAAGGATAAAAATCATATGATCACCCAAATAGATGCAGAAAAAGCATTTGACAAAATCCAACATTCATTTATGATAAAAGCTCTCAACAATGTGGGTATAGAGGGAATGTACTTCAGCATAATAAAGGCCACGTATGTGACAAGCCCACAGCTAACAGCATGCTCATTGGTGAAAGCTAAAAGCTTTCACTCTAAAATCAAGAACAAGACAAGGAAGCCCACTCTTACCACTTTAATTCAATATGGCAGTGGAAGTTTTAGCCAGAGCAATCAGGCAAGAAAAAATAAAATCCAAGTTGGAAAGGAAGAAGTAAAACTGTCACTATTTGCATATGGTATTATATTATGTATAGAAAATCCTAAAGACTCCATCAAAGAACTGCTAGAACTAATAAATGCACTCAGTCAAATTGGAGGCAACAAAATCAGTACACAAAGATCTGATGTGTTTCTGTACACTAAAAATGAACTGACCAGAAAGAGAGATAAAATAATCCCATTTACATTGCTTCAAAAAGAATAAACTACCTAGGAATAAATTTAACCAAGGAGGTGGAAGACCTATATATTGAAACCTACAAGACATTAATGAAAGAAATTGAAGAAGACACAAATGGAAAGATGTCCCATGCTCATGGAACAATCAATTTTGTTAACATGTTCATACCATGCAATGCAATCTACAGATTCAATGCAATCCCTGTCAAATTTCCAATGGCATTTTTCACAGAACTATATCACACAATCCAAAAATTTATATGGAACCACAAAAAAAAACAAAAACAAAAACAAAAAAACCACAAAAAACAAAAGACCCAAATCACAAAAGCAATCTTGAGAAAGAGGAACAAAGCTGGAAGCATCACCTCCCTGATTGCAAAATATATTACAAAGCTACAGTATTTAAAACAGTATGGTACTGACATAAAAGCAGACACATCAATCGCTGGAACAGAATAGAAAGCCCAGAAATAAACACATGCATATATGGTAAATTAAGTTATGACAGAAGAGTCAAGAACATACAACAGGGAAAGGAGAGTCTCTTCAATAAACGGTGCTGGGAAAACTGGACCCCTATATTATACCACATAGAAAAATTAAAATGGATTAAAGACTTGAATGTAAGACCTGAAACCAAAAAACCCTTAGAAGAAAACATAGGCAGTAAGCTCCTTAACATGGGGTTTGACGATGATCTTTTAAATCTAACACAAAAAGCAAAGGAAACAAAATCAAGAATAAATAAGTAGGACTCCATCATACTAAAGAACAGCTGCACAGAAAAAGGAAGTCATCAACAAAATGCAAGGCAACCTACTGAATAGGAGAAAATATTTGCAAATTATATATGTGATACGGGTTTAATATCCAAATATATTTATATATATAATATATATTTATATATTTGGATATTAAAATATATGTGTGTGTGTGTGTGTTTGTGTAACTCATACAACTCAAGAGGAAAAAGCAAACAATCCAATTTAAAAATGGGTAGAGGATCTGAATAGACATTTTTTTCCCCAAAGAAGACATACAGATGGTCAACAGGTATATGCAAAGATGCTCGACATCACTAATCATCAGGGAAATGCAAATGAAAACCATAGTTCTAGCACTTCTCATCCATTAGGATGGTCAGTATCAGAAAAACAAAAAAATAAATGATGAGTGTGTGGAGAAATTGGAACACTTGCACACAGCTGGTGTATAAATGGTACAGCTGCAATGGAAAACAGTACGGCAGTTCCCCAAAAATTAAAAACAGAATTACCATACGATCCTGTGATTCCATTTCATGGTCAACATGATAATGGCCTAACTTCATAAGAACAGTTTCAGGTTCATAAAATACCCCTCCAAGGAAATGTGTTGTATTTACTTAACTTTTACCACTAGTTAGGTTACTTCCACTTTCTTATCGAGTAAGTAATACAGCAATGAGTAACTTTGTATCTGTTGACCATTAACACACAAGAAACCACCCCCAAATTGTCAATAATCCTGTTGCTGCTCATAATTTGGAAGTAATTGATTACATTCCAAAGGTATATAACACTTTAAGGGGTCCTATTTTTAAATAACTAAAAATCATAAAGTATGTAACAGCTTGAGGAGAAGACAAAATATTTTAAGAACACTATGATATCTATAAAATAAATTTTATCTAAATTGGTAATTTCATTTAAACATAAAATACATGAATCTAGATATAAAAAGTAACATCAAGAAGACAATGTTGATTTCTTCTCATAAACTTTGGGATCTTGAATGTAAACTGTCCTATGCTAAAGGAAATAAATAGATCTTAGAAGTTAGGGTAACTTTTTCAACTTCCTATTCTGTTGCTGGACAGTCATACCTCCTGACAGACACACACACACACACACACACACACACATGAAAAAATATTTTGGATATATTTAAAGTAAAAACTTTAGAACATGTAGTGGGGAAATGTATTTAGAAAATGTATTGTTACTGGGCTAACAATACACATTTCATGTCTTCAGAGATTGAAAGTGGGAACTAGCTGTAAAGACCCAGTAGGCAGCTCTGCTCATTAAGAAAATTGTGGGTTGTGAGTCTGTGAGGCAAAAAGCTTTGATTTATTTCACTTCAGTTGCTATTTAGAGACACTTGTATGATTGTAAAATGTCTTCTGTGGATGTAGTTGATCTATTTGATTTGTTTATAGGAATAAAGATAACATAGAACCTGAAGAGGTATTACAGCCTTCAGTGCTGACCAACCATTTAGTGTTTTTCTAATTATCTTTCTTCTCGCCTCTCTGTATTTAGACCATTTAATTCAGTTAGTGTTTGTTTTCCCATTGAAACTCCAGCACACCCTCTCCTGTGAACCCGTTGTGGAAAGACTTCCTCTGTGCAATCCACTTCATGTGATACAATGAGAGCTGAGCAGAAGGGATTGGTTAGGCATAACTTACATTTACTGCATAGTCAAACCTTAATTATTTAGTGGTGGGTTGTCCTTTGGGGGGATTGTACAAGCACTTTGTTTCTACTCTGTCTCACTGTTGCTGGCTTCTTAGCCATTTCACTAATCATCCGTATATCTGTCAGAGTGGTTTGGGGATAAAGTAGAGGATCATGTTTTCCATCATTTTGCTATTTCTTAGAAGGTTTCATAAAATCTTTATTGAATGAGGGGATTGAAACGTGTGTCAATCAGTGGACTTTAATGTTTTCATTACCCGTTTTATTCTCTGTCTCTCAAGGACAGTTAGGTATGTTTTGAAAACCCTAAGAATAAGAACGTGTCTTAGTGCATTCGGCTACACAGACTTGGGGGGGTTGGAGGGGCCCTTATGAACAGCAGACAGTTACTGCTCCCAGGTCTAGGGGCTGCACGTCTGAGGTCAGGCTGCTGCATGGTCAGGTGAGCGCTCTTCTGGATAGAAGCTTCTCCTCTGCAGACTTTCTGTGGTTTCCTCACCTGCTGGACGGCGTTACGGATCAGTGGGGTCTCTTTGGTGAGGGCACCGACCCCATTTATGAGCCCTCCCAACCTGTCACTTCTCAAAGGCCCCACCTGCTAATCCCATCAACTTTGGGGGTTGGACTTCAACATACAACCTTGAGGAGGACAGACTCTCAGACAATAACAACACGGTTATGCACATGTACAGTTTTAATGGATGTTGCTATATTGTCCTACAAGAAAGTTCTACCAATTTACAGCCCTCGTAAGTGGTGTCTGTATGAGAGTACCTTCCTCTCTAAGTAAGGAACTGGTTGGAAGAAGGGAAAGGGAGAGAGATTTACCTTTCACTCTATCCATTTGATTTTTTAATCCGTGTACTTGTTACCGATTCAAAGAAATTATTTAGAATGCAGTCATGTGCTTCGTATAGATATTTCAGGCAGCGACGGCACATATGTGGCCGTGGTAAACCATATCGCCTAAGCGTATGGTAGGCTGTGCGCCCAGGTACAAGTCCTCTGCATCACGGCCGCACTGTAATGAGCAAACCACCTAACGATGCATTTCTCAGAACATACTCCTGTTGTTAAGAGGTGCGTGAGTGTAAATGAATACATTAGAAGCATCATGTTTTTATGTTCACGTGTGTGTATTCTGTGTCATCGGTTTTCAACCGAGGATGCTTTTGCCCCCCAGGGGACATTTGGCAAAGTCTGGAGATGTTCTGAGTGGGTAGATGTCAGGGGCGCTGTTATGTATCCTTCCATGTAAGGACAGCCCCCCATCAATAATAAAGAACTCTCTGGCCCCAAATGTCAGTAGTCCTGAGGTTGAGAAAGCGTTCTGTATACGTATGTTAAAGAGGAAAATTGTAAACGCCTGCTCGTTACTAGACATTGTCAGGGTCCTAGGCACACAAAGAGGGATCACAGCCTCTGCACCCCAGTGGCTCACAGTTCAGGGTGGGAGTGAGGGGTAAGCAAATAACTGTAGGCATGGGATACATTCTAGAATAAAGTACAAACAAGTCACTGAGGAAGAACTAACGTATCTATAAACATTCATTCAGTAGAAAGCCACCTGGTTGAAACATCAATTGAATTGAATAATTGAAATGGAAACATCAGGTTTAGAAGTTCTTTCCCACCGAATCCTTCAGGTTGAGGATGCAGCATCTTATTCAGAGGCCTTAAGGCCCCTGGGTCCTGACACGCGGGCAGTCAAGGAAAAGCAGCTGAGGGGAGCCCTTAATTTGGTGCTGACAACTGTTACTCTATTTCTGTGCCGAATAACACATTTTGAAACTTGAAATGAACTCAGTCTGTATTTTAAAAAGAATGTGTAAGTCGTGATTAAGTTGTAGCTGTCTGAAAGAGATGGCTATCTTTTATAAGAACAACAGTCTAAAGGATTATCATGGTTTGCATATTTTCTCTGCGAGTGTCTCCATTCTTCTGAGAGTCTCACAAGTGCAGTTATATTTCATCACCAGAGAAAGGCCAGACTCTGAAATCCACTGGCTTTGTTTAGGGTTTTTTAAACTTGAGTGCTCTCGCACTTCTGCTTCGGTTTAGTTTTCGTTGGCGAGTTAAAAAGGACCACACACATCTGTCTGTCTGAAAGTCACCAGCAGTCTCGTGCCTTCCTCACTGCGTGATGGCTGCCCACCACTTCACCGCTCCAAACCTCAGGATCTTTATGGAAAGTCTCTATCTCGCAAGAGTTGCTGGCTTGATTAACTGAGATAGCTCCTTAAATTCAATGAGCACTGCCAGGCATCAATCAAATGATGGGCACTGGTTATTATCCAAATGGCACAAAAAACAGAAAGCAGACTTTTAAGCCACTAGTCAGAATAGTGCGTGTGCAATTTCTCTCCCAGAATTTATCTATGTATTTATTATAGTCAGTATTTGTGTAAAAAATAGGCCATTCCCTACCTTTTATTTGACACCTTTGTAAGTGCTGGGAGAGCTTCACAGTCCGGTGCTGGCGCTCTGGGTTGAATGAGCTCGCCTGTGCCGGCACTCGCTCTTGCCTGTTGATGTCTGTCTGCCGCTTTCCAGCTAAGTTCACATCTTCTATGTAAAACCCAAATGGTTTTTGAAAATTTCCCTTCTGCCCTCATTATCACGTGAACTAAACCTCACTAGTAACCTAAATCTCTCGAGCAATGAGCCGCCCTCAGTAGCTTGAAGAAATCCAGTGCTGTTCTGCAGAGCTCATTTTGTCCAGAAACAAAAGACTTCTTCTTGATTGGAATTTCAGCAGACCAAGTGGTGTAACAGCACTGCAGTAAAAATGCAGCTGCATTGTTTCATACTTTCTAGAAAAGTTGAGATAAAAATCTCGCAGTTGCATCGATACTTTATTGGTACTTTATTATTTAAATCTCAAACTGGTTTTGTTTCACTCAGAAAGGTGAAATTTTAAATTTCATTTTAAGTTTCCGTAAAAAGTTGTATTCTTATAAATAATTTTCATAGAAACCCTTATATTTCTCTTCTACTTATGTTAAAATATCTACTGCATGCCTTACTTAAAGACACGATAGTTTTCTTAATGTTCATATTTTATACCAACCTATTTTAATGAGAGTAAACATGTCATGACTGGATTAAAGATTAAAGGAGGTTAAATAACAAAGAACATAGGCAATTGAGTTGTTTTTCTTTGTTATGATAAATATTGGTGATGGTAACAGTGGAATAGAACATAAATAAAAGGCAACCTATTTTCTTAACAGCCTAATGGCTTTAGAGGGACAATTAAAGATCCAGTGCGTCAAGGGAGATGAGGGCACCCCCAAGGTGGGAGGGTGTTTCGTAGAAAGCGGGGGCCTGGTTTCTGTCTTTCCTTCGGTCCCAGAGAGGAAGATGGGAAACAGATCCAAAGCTGCTTTTATCTTTCTTCCTCCTCTTTTCTCTTTATTCCCTTCCTGAGGTGAAAATTTCGGAGCTGGTATGTCCATTATACAAGCAACAGATTTCAAAGGAGGGATTTTTAAAATGATAGAGGATGTAGTTGAAAGAGGAAAACCAACGGGGCAGGGCAGGGACAATTTCAGGCTGAGTAAGCCGTGTCGAAAAACACCACTGACATGGGCATGGGAAGAGACGGAGCATTCGGAGTGGGGGGGGGGGGATGGCTGAAACCACGAGGGGAGAATAGTCTGGGGCTAGATGTTTAGAAATCACCAGAAGAGCAAAAGCAGCAAGTGGGTAACTTGATTTTCCCCCAAACGACACGCTCCTGCCAAGTGTTTATCAAGTTCGGGAAGGCCAAGCCAGAGAGAAAGTTGTTGGCCACACACGCAGAAGAGTCTGAGCTGCCCACCCCCGCTGCTCATCGGAGGCACCTGTCCCAACCTGCCCTCTGCCTTCACCTCTTCCCCCTCCTGGAATTTTCACCTCTTCCCTCATTCCTTTGGGTGACACACCAAAGAGGGTGGGTGTCTTAAAAAGCTGCAGCTCAGACTGGGAGATGGAGAAGATGCCCGGGGCGCTTTCATTGTGGCACAGAGGGATTTACGAAATTAACTGCTTGCAAACACTGAGCCTGGTACTGCCTATACGGGGATTGTCGGCCAGGCGGAAACAGTAGGGAGGAGAGTGTGTCACACAGCGGTTGTCCTGCAGAGGCCACCTCCTGGGACCAGTAGCTGGAAAGCAGCAGACAGGACCGCAGGCCCTCGCCCCAACTCAGGATGCACACTTCTGGAGAGGACAGAGGGTGCTTGGAGGGAGGGACATAGACAAGCAAGGAGTACAGGGTGTTCCGAGCCTTACCTGTGCACATGTGGCCTACCTGGAGCAGTGCCTGTTCATAGCCAAGACTGGAATGGGACTGGATGGGCTTCCTCACTGTCCTGGCCGGGCTGTTAGGACAGTCCCTTTCCAAGCTTCATTGCCTGGAGCAGGCTGGTGGCACTCTCCAGGGCCCAGCGCTAATACCTTACGGGACGCATACTCACTGCCAGTGGCTCTGAGGACCGACTGGGGTCATATGTGGTTGGTTCCCACCTAGACCAAGGGCATCATTTGGGTCAGAGTTGACTAGCCATCGAAGCTTAGTGCAAAATGGCAAGTAATTCTAGGGCATAGTTTAGTACTGTTAAAAACAAGGGCTGTTGTTCTAATCAACACTGGGCTAGAGTCCTCTGGAAGGATATTTATAGGGAGGAAATGGACCTTAAATGATTGGTAAGATTTTAGCAGGTGGAGAAGAAGATGAAGACATTGATCCATTCATTTGTTCCTTCAGGAGATGTTTGCAGAGCATCGTGGGTGCCGTGCCGAGCACCAGGGATTCTGTGGAGAACAGAAACAACAAGGTCGCTGCCCTAGTGGCGCTCACCTTCTTTAGAGGCGTGTGGAGTGAGACAATGTCGTGGAAGAAGGAAAAGATCCTTTCAGATGGTGGTGGGGGCTATGAAGGAGAGAGAAAAGGTAGCAGTTAGGTAATCCGGCTGAAAGGGAAACGTGTTTCTGTAGTGTAATGTGGAGGCTCAGGGTCTGCCTCAGGGGTCCCCGTAGGCACATACTGCCTGTGTAGATTTACGTGAGGTCATTCAACTCTCTGAACCTCAGTGTTCTTTTCTTTCTTCAGTGGGATAATAATGCCTATATTACAAAGTTTGGGAAGGATTAATAAATGTGCATTCAATGAATGGTTGATAATGTGATTAGTGCAGGAGCTTGGACATAATGAGGGTTCAGTTGCTTTCATCTCTTATTTAACCTAAGTTGTCAGGACAGTTACTTTGACTCTTCCCTTGCCTGTAAATTTTGTGCTGCTAAACTAAGCTTTGAATATGAGCTAGTGTTCAACAGGCAGACAGATCCGAAGGAATAAGGATGGATATTTATAGAAAATTGTGAAGTATAAAGTCATAGCTTTCGGACTATTAATGGATCACAATCAAAACTGAAAATCAAGGTGTTGTTTATCTTCTTAAACCTGATGTCACTTTCAGGTTTTTGTGTTGATTTTCAGAGTTTAAACATTTTAAACTCTTCAAGTGATCTATTTCTTCACAGGTTCATTCCTTCTGCTTTAATCATTATATGTCCTGTAGAGCTAGTTAAATTCCAAAGGTTAATGTCATTCAATGTTGTTGTTGATTTTTTGAAATGTACCTAACATATTTCTGAAGATAAGCATTCCACAAGACATATGCATTGCATTAACAGGCCGTCTTCCTCCACAGAACACAACCTTACTAGTTAGTGTTTCTTATTTCAGACTCTTAGATGAAACCCAGCATCTTCCATAAAAAGCTTCCTTTGCTCAGACTAGCTGTAAGCTCCTGTGTAACTGGCCCTACATGCCAAGTGTTGCTTTCCTGCTGACTGACTGACCATATTTCATCTTTCTGATGACCATTTGATAGCAGAGAACTTTTGGTCACATACAGAGCCTTTTTACACTGGGTAGGGGTTTCTAAGCCTTCGGAAAATAAAGACTAGCCTAGAGTAATGTCATATTTTCAATGCCCTGAGTTTGTTACACAATTCAGGTATAAATACTGCCAATGAGTCTCTGTTTCAAAACTGTATCGATCTTTCAGTCCCAAAATGAGGCCGTATGTCCTTCACAATGTAGCTGTTTCATGGAGGGGAGCGGAGAAAAAGAAATGCTTTCTGATTTCAACCGTACCGGAAAATTTTGTTTCTAGTTGTTACAGCAGTATTATGCATAAATATAAGCCTTTTGGATGCTTTGAGGGGTTTTGTTTGGGTGAGGATGGGTGGGAAAGCAGCAGTAAATTAAGCAGTAGCTTAATTTCTTGGACAAGAAACTCTGTTGCGTTACAAAATACTGGGAGTTGTTAGTTTTACAGATAGTGAATACAATTAAACTGAAAAGGTTTGTAATCGCCTCCTCAAAGTAAACTGTGGCTATTTTTGTTTTGCTGTATGTTCCTTTGTGTTTAGCAGTATTCTGACATGGACAGCCTTACGTCCAAGTGATAACTTCTCAGGAGGCGTTCCCTGTCCACATTCCTGCTCCCGTGGGCCCAGTTCAGGGGTGCCTGGAGTCCCACAATCCCTTTGTCCATTCCATGCATTCTTTGTCCCTGTTCAGATGTTAACTCCCCACGGTTGACACATTAAGTCTTATCGGACAGCCGGGACACTTTGGAGACTTATACTGGGAGGTCTGAAGCTGAATTCGTTGGTAAAATCAATTGTTTTCTTGCAACCAGACAAAGAGCAAGCCTCAGTCTGCTCATACGTAGAGTGAGAGATGTAGATGTGGGGAAATTAAGACAGATTTGCTTACCGATGACCCTGAGGTTCATGGAAAGTAACTGTTGAATTGACAATGTACTCCCAGGACATTGAGCATTTGGGAAATACATGTAGCCACACTGCACATAAGTATGTGTGTAAATTCTCTGTTATAGAGCAAGTTTGCAGGACATCCCTATGGTAGCCAGCCTGAAAGATGGTCCCCAGTGACCCCACCCCGTGTAGCCCCCTCCTACAGAATGTTGCACGAGTGTTGCTGCGTTACTGCTGACATCAGGTGATGGAAGTCTTTGACGCTCCGGTCTTGGGCACTCTCCTGGACCACCCACTGGCACTGGGGGACACCAGTGCCCCGTAGTGAGCGGTCCTCTGGAGAAGTCCATGTGGTGAGGACCTGAGGCCTCCAGCCAGCTGCCCCCTGAGTGAGGCTGGAGCAGCTCCTCTAGCCCAGTCAGGCCTTCAGACGGCTGCACCCTCAAGAGAGGCCTGTGCTCAAACCACCCGGCTACGCCACTCCCAGATTCCTGACTCTTAGAAACTGCAGGAGATAAGACACTTGTTTTAGGCCCCTGAGTTGTGGGACAAAATTTGTTATGTCACTATAGATACTGACACAATTACCCATGCATCATTAGTCTCCAGAATCCATACGCTGGAATACCCAGGAAGCGTCATAATTTAGCATAAAATTCCTGCCAGATAAAAATGTATAAACCAGGTGTCGTAAACTCACATGCTTACAAGTCAGACAGGTCATGCCCGGGGTGAGCTGAGGACGGTTCCCAGGTCTGAGGGTGGGAGCGGCTATAGACATTTGTTGCCATGCAAGAATTTGGGGTGCAGTATTGCCAGATCTTTTGATTTTTCAAGGGGTAGTATACATAGATCAGTGTCTTCCCAAGCTTTTGGTGCTCTCTAGATAACCAGTCCAAGCTAACCATATACTATGTCTGTCCTTCCCCAGTGATTGTTTCTGGAACAGGCATGGGAACCAGTAATGGCCAACAAGGTGTGAGGGAAAATCTCCTAGGAAGCTTCCGGGAAGGATGCCTGTTCCCCTAAAAGAGAGGCACAGAAAGAGCACGGAAAGAACGAGTGTCTTTTCTTCTTCTGAACAGGGGCTCTGTCTAGACAGAATGTCTTCGTATTTGCTGGAGTCTGAGGACGAAGGCAACACTGAGATGGCCAAGCGGACAGATGGGGAGCCGGGGGCTCAATGGCACAGGTAGGCACAGCGCAGTCACCCCCTGGAGAGCCGCTGCTTCCACTGTAGGAGGCCATGTCGTCCTTTAAGATACTGTATCTGAAGGCATTTGACATGAGCAGCCAGAAGGTCTCTAACAGATACACCGGGGAAGCTGGCAACCCATAATTTCATGAATGAGCTGTTGCTTTTTAAATAATGCATGAAATTTCATTTGCAAAATGATTGTGTACCAGGTGAAATATATGTGGACAGCCTGTGCACCTTGCTGGGCGCTCGTGGTGAGCGCCTCTGTAGACACTACGCTACATCTAAGGAAAAGTGGTGAACGCTCATTGGCGTTGTATTTGAAGAGCTCATTGTTCAATGACTGTTTATTGGCTAGCGTTTTTTTAATGAAGGCTTGTTTTTAGAGTTTACCGTAAAATTGAGGGGAAGGCACAAAGATTCCCCTACACAGCCTGCCCCTGCATACACACAGCCTCCTTCACTGTCACCCCCACAGATGGGACATCGTTACATCGATGACCCACACCGCGTCATCATCACCCGAGTCCACAGTTCACGTCAGGGTTCACGCTGCGTGTCGTACGCTCTGGGGGTTTGCACAACTGTATAGTGACATGTTTTCATCGCAAACCCTCTGCAGAGGCTCCCCCGTTCACCCCCCCTGCCGACCTGTTAACCGCTGGTCTTTTTACTTCTTCACAGTCTCGCCTTTTCCAGAATGTCATTTAGTTGGAGCCATATGAGTACAGTACGTAGTCTTTTCAGACTGGCTTCTTTCATAATAATAAGCATTTAAGGTCACTTCACGTCTTTTCATGCTGAGTAATTCTTTTTAGTGCTGAATAATCTTCCATTGTCTCTTGGCTGCCAGCTGAGGGCCAGTCACTCTGGAACATATAATTCTTTCCACTGAGGAGTTTATAATGAAGACAAGTGTGGAACAGTGTGATTGTGAGTGTGGAAATTCTGGGCACAGCACGCCAGGCTAACATATTTCAAAAGCAGAATTTGGTTAGAGAAGATTTCACAGTTTGAACGGTGCTGTGAAGGATGTGGAGAATTTTGTCAGGCTGACAAGAGTTTATTGTATAAGAGACAAATGTGTGTGGCTGTGAAAAAGCTAATGCAATCATAGGATGGTATTGAAACAAGGGCAGCATTTTTTTCCCATTGAAATCTGCAATGGGCAAATAATACCTGAGGTATTTTTGTAATTCTATAAGCTACAGTTTAATGAGGATATTGCCTCACTTGGGTTTAACCAGAGAAGGATTCCAGCCTAAGGCATGAAAATAAGAAATGGTGGAAGGAATGATGGTATTAGGTTAGTGCAAAAGTAATTGCGGTTTAAAAGGTTAAAAATAATTGCAAAGACCTCAATTACTTTTGCACCAACCTAAACTATTTAGTCAAGAAAAGAATAAAAGTCCTGATAATTGTCTTTGCATACTTAAATGATAGCCATTTGTTGGGTGTGTAGCACTTAACATACTGCTTCTACTTTGCTACAACTTTGTGAAGTACCACTGTTATCTCCTTATTACAGACTGGCAGACGTTATTTAGACAGGTTAGCAGGGATAGATGGATGCCTGGGGAGCCAGGAGCCCCAAGTCCTACCTGCACTGCCCCCCACAGGCCCCACCGCCCTATCCTCTGGCAGTGACTTCCCCAGCAGACGTTTATGCCTAGAGGCTACATGCAGGTAAATGCAGACTTTTACAGTCAGTGGGGCCTTTGATCCCAAACCCCAGAGTTTTTCCCTAGCAGAAGGCCCAACAAACGGCCTAACAGTGTTTTTCCCCCTTTCCAACCTCAACCCATACCCAGACCCACCTTTATGGTCCTGAAGGTTCCAGTGATGAAGTGAGGAGACACTAAGAAAAGGGGGGAAATGGGGCACTAACCATGGATGCTCATGCAGACTTCCGGATGTGTCACCTGACGATGAGACTGTGAAGCGACTCGAGTGGTGGGGACCAATTACTGTCAGTGTCTGCCCCCTGCCATCAGCTCATCTCTGCCCTGAAGGTGGGCAGAGAGAAGTGGGGGGAGAAAGGTGTTGTTAGTGCCCCCTGGAAGCCAAGAAGCTAATCATAGTTTCACAGGGATTTGAACCCAGGTCTGCTGGATTCAGAATCCACGTGAAGTGATCAGGAGGGTAGAACCAGAATCACAGTAGAGGAAGTAAGTTTCTACCTGGAGACACCTGCTGACTTGGTAGAAGGGAAGATTTTGCCAACAATTGGGTTTTGTAGAGATGGGCATGTTGTCTCCCACCACCACCAGTTTCCAAGCCCCGCTGAAGCCCGCGCGCCAGGAAGTTCTGGATGGGAGTCGTGTGCTGGCCCGCGAGCTGGGCTCTCAGTCCTCTCCCGCTCATTTGTGGCTGCCAGCCTGCTTGCTTTTCTGTGTGAGTGTCCCCGCCTGTGGCCACGGCCCACCTGCCGCCGAGCGATCTGAAAACCACTCATCACACTTAAGCAGACTCCTCAGGAAACGTGTTTAACTCCAAATACCAGTTGGCATTTCATTGGCTTTCATGGACCAAACCTATTGAGGGGAAGAGAGAGGACAGTCACTCACTGAGCAGAGCCAAGCCACCTCACACTTGCTACAGGCCTGGAAGGGAAAGCTAGGTGTGGCAGGAGGCAACCCCTGGCAGGAGGGTCCTCACAGGTCGGCTTCCTCCACGCAGGTTTTCACAGGGACTTAGTGGGCGGGGTTGAAAATTCAGAGGCAGCCCGGGGCTCTTCTCCCACCACAGCTGGCACCTCTCCAGTGCTGTCAACAGTTTCTTTGCATTACCTCCGTTACCCCTCTCAGAGAGCTCTCATGCAAGGGCAATTACTGTCCCTTTTCCACAGATGCCGAGCCTTTGGCTCAGAGAAGTAAGGGGACCTACCTAAGATCCCACAGCGAGTAAGCGCTGAGCCAGACTGAGCGCCAGCTTGATTCCAAGGCCGAAGATGTTTAGCTAAAAGTTCAAGAAAAAAATGTCTTTACTTCATCCCTCACCATGACAACACTCTGTGTCACCCATTGGTTCTGGTACGGCAATTTCTGTCCAATAAAAACATTACGGTGTGTCCTCATCCGCCTTATTCACTGGCTCTGGCACCGTGCGACTTCTGGCTCTTCCCCAAAGTCAAAATGACCATGAAAGGTAAACGTTTTGAATTGATTCAGGACATCGAGGCAGCTACAACAGCACAACTAAAGACACTCACAAAAGAGGACTTCCAGAACTGCTTCAGAAAGTGGCAAGAACGATGGGATAGGTGTGTTCGAAGTGAGGGGGAGTATTTTGAAGGGGATTAATGGCAATGTGTCATTTACTGTAATATATTTTTCTTTTTAAACATTCACCATATCATTTGATCATACCATGTATGTTCTTTTATTGTATCCCTCCCCCCCCCAGTGGACTGATAATGTTTTATTTCAAATCTCCTACTGTCCCTAGACAGACCCTTTAGACGATTAGATCTTTCCCCTTTATGTGAAAGAACCATGCCCCTTTTAATAATTTTTCTGCACTTGGAATTGTACAAGTAAATACTGCTTTTCTGCCATGTGTTTAAAAGCTCTTAGCCTTTCCAAATACAGGCAGTACCCAAATCGCAAATGGAACTTTCCCAAAAGTTATTTTGTGTGTTGGTTTTGGGAACTCTATAAAAATAATATGCATATTGGTTATATTTCCAAATCAAACTACACAAGAGTCATTCAGCCCAATGGATGTGAAGTAAACTGATCCCCCAAACCACCGTACAAGCAAATTTTCATATGAAAGTACAGATAAGCTGATGTGTGTGTACCCCATGACCACTCCAAGCCTGCCCCCCTTCCCTGCTGCCCTGTGGCAGGGAGACTCCCCTCAGCACTTCCTAACTTTCAGCCCGGAGGCTGAGTGAGCGAGTAGGCACCAAATCAGCAAGGCTGCTTGACAGAGCTGGAGGTGGTCCAGGTGACAGGAAGGGCTATGGGGCCCCCTGGGCTCTCTGCGTATGTGCTGGAAGCCCTGCAGGATGGCCTTCGTTTCTCACTTCCCTCTCCTTGCTCCTTTGCTGCTGCTGAGGGATTGGAAGAAGGATGGAATCATCCGTGACAGTTCTTGCAGTTGGAACGAGATGGAGTTGGCCCCTCCCCCCTGTCTTTGGCTCTGACGTCTGTGAGGGAGGGTCTGAGAGTCTGGGGGAGTGCTGCGGCTAGGCAGTGCCCGAGGCAGGCAGGAGAGGGTTCCTCCCTGTAACCTCCCCCTGCGAAACACACTGTGCCGTGATGGAGGTGGGCCTGGAAGTCGGCAATCCTGAACTTCTGTGTAGGTAGCAGTGAGGTGGGGCGCAAGAAGAGGGAAGGGGAACAGCGCAGAGGAGGGGAGTAATAGGAACACAGCACGTCTGTTTAAGTCCCACTTTGCCTGTAAAATAGAGGACAAAAGCCACATTGAGGCCCCGAAATTCATAGTCCAATTACATACCTGCCATTTTATCCTCTAAGAAAGGTACGTTTTAAAACTTAGATGATGAAATCCAGATGTGGAATTTTGTGTGGGGAGCTCCACTTTGTAATCGGTTCAATGTACGCAGGCCTCAGAAAGCCTTCAGCTCCTCTGAGCTAGCACAGAGCTGGAGGAGAGGCCAGCCTGCCCAGGGCCCTTCTCTCTGGAACTGTTTCCACAGTCTAGTCTTCTCCTCACTTCTCTCTCATTTCCCGTCTCCTAGGTGCTTAGGTGTGTGGGAACTGGGTCTGCCTGCAGCCCCCAGGCAGTGTGAGGGCAGTGCGTGCAGGAGCCCTGCGGGGAGGCAGGGGAGCGGGGCTGAGCCGGCAGGCAGGGTCCCGGAGGAGCCTGCCCTGGCCAGCAAGGGAGTGGCAAGGTGGCTCCCGTTAGAACTGTCACCTTGTTGTGTCAAGAATCTGACTGGTGCGCTCTGTGGACCCCTAATAAGCAAACCAGCCTCTCCCAGACATGTGTCTTATCTCTCTCTTCCCCAAGCACACTGTTAACCATGCTTTTGGTGTTAGTAAAAACCCAAAGTTGTGGGCAAGAGCATCTTGAATGAAAATATCTTAAATAACTATGTTCATTCAGAGAGAATCAAAGTAAAATCAAATATTTCGTTAATAGGAGAGAAAAAGCAATAAGCTGATTTGCAAAAGTTAAACTAAGATTATTTGAACTAGGTGTAAGGAATTAATTGACTTTCTAATTGAAACCTAGGTTTTAACAGTAAACATTGAAGTTATGCTCTAGTTTCCTCAGGGTGCAGTGTATTATGGGACAGTAGTTGTCCTCACTTTACAACATGATCATGCCAGACAGTGAAATATTCCTTTGTGTGGCCTTCCTTTTGCCCATTTCACTTCAGTGGCACAGTCAAGAACAACTGAAAGTCCTGACACATACAGCTCCAGTGATTTTCTTAAAATTTCTAAAGTCAACTTTTTTTTTTCCTTTTCTTTTTTCTTGGCGGGGTAGGCCAGTTGTTGCAAGGCCTCTAGTGAACTAAGGGTGAGCCAACAGCGCGCGACAGTCGGCCCCAGGCGGCCCCAGGCGGCCTCCGCTTTGGAGAGGCCACTGCGTGGGCGCAGTCAGCTCGTCCCTGACCCGGCAAAACGCGAGCAGGTGCCAGAAGGATGGACTTTTGGGAAGGATGGAGACCGGACGGATGAAGCCTCCCTGATGAGAAAGGAAGTTTGGTATTAAGAGGGCCTCGCTGAGCCCCGATAATAATGAAACAACTGGTGTCCTGGGCAGCGGGAGGAGAGTGGGAGGCAGGAAGTCGAGCGGCTCAAGCCCCTTTCCCGGGTGGGTCGGTGCAGGACTGAATTCCAGCAAATGTTTATTGGCGCCGAATCAGTGTCGGGCCCGGTGTTAAGCACCAGGAGACGAGCAGAGTGAAGCGTGGTCTTGTCCCGGAGGAGCGCAGATCAGTAAAACATTCCTCGTGGGCTTTGCTAACTTTTATCCTGGGACTTGTCAGGGGTGTGTTAGTTGCAACTAGATCCATTCACACTTTTCTTCTAAAGATTTCAAAACCGAGGCAACGAGACGTGGCGTGGGAGTGAAGGAGCGATGGCTGCGGGGACTGGTGTCGGGCTGGGGCTGCCAGGCGCAGACAAGTCGCAGCGATGCCAGCCGAGGGTCTGGGCGGCCAGACGGGAGGACCGCGGGCCGGGCGGGCCGAGCGGAGTCCACACCGGCAGCCAGGGGGCGGCGTTCCGGCTCGTGCGGCCGCGGGCCACCTGGGCGCCGGCCCTCCGCTCCCCGCCTGCCCTCTCCGCCCGCCGGCGCTGAGCCGAGCTGGAGATCTCAGCGCTGCGAGCGGCGGGAGCAGAGGCGCGCGGGGAGGGGAGGCGGTCCGCGCGGGGGCGGCGGGACTCGGGTGGGGGGTTCCAGGGACGCCGAGCCCCGCCCCGCCCCTCCTCTCCTCTCCTCCTTCAGGACCGGAGGAGCGGGGAGCATGGACCAAACCTCGCTGCTCTGGCACCATGACGCCCGTCCGCTTCGTGGCGGCTCTGATTTTAGGGCTGCTCCCCGAAGTGGTCAGCTCTGAGCCGGTCCTCCGTTACCCCCTCCACCACCGCCACCGCCATCCGCGCCTGCCGAGTCCCCAGTTTCCTTCCCACCTTCCCACCCAGCAGCGGCCGCGGAGGACGCCCCTGTCCCCTCTGGCGCGTGCCCCGCGCCCCCCGCCGGCGCCCGGTGCGCAGAGCCCGCTTGCCCTCCACGCCGGGCGAGCGATCCGGCCGCACCCGGGGGGCTGCCCCGCCGGCGGGCCCTGGGTCAACGTGACGGACTTCGGCGCCCCGTGTCTGCGCTGGGCGGACGTGCCACCCCTCCTGGAGCGGTCGCCCCCGGCGGGCTGGGCTCCACTGCGGGGGCAGCGCCACAACTTCTGCCGGATTACTGACGGCGCGGGCAGACCCTGGTGCTTCTACCGGAACGCTCGCGGCCGCGGGGACTGGGGCTACTGTGCCTGCGGACACGGTGAGCGGCCTCGGGAGGCGGGGAGCCTGCCGGCCTTGGAGAGGGCGTGGGGCGCGCCTGCAGCGGGAGGGGTAGTGGGCTTGCGTTGCCCAGGGTGATGGGAGCACCATGTCACCAGCCAAGGGCTTTGGTACCTTGACGTTAACTTCCCAAGGTGTGCTTTGCGTGTGAAGGTCGTCAGGGGTGATGGTTTCTATGCCCGGTGCTGTGCTCTGGGTGCCTGGACACCGTGTGGGCGCGCCGCGCGTGCGTGCCCGGGTGGATGTGTGTTCTCTAGGTCAGCTCGCCAGGAGGGTGTTACCATATTTCCACAAAAGGGACAAAACAAAGGAGGAGATAACGTTTCTAATTACTTGTTTAGAAAACGGAAATGTTAAATCTAATATGACAACCAATAACTTTCCCCCCTCCCCATAGACCCCGCTTTAGAAAAATGTGGTAGAAATTTTGCCGTACTTCCACCTTTGATCTGTATTTGAAAAAGGATGGCAAAATTTCTGTGCCAAAATAAAACTTGTCAAAATAATGTTCACATTCTGTGGCAGAGTGTGGTGAATACCGGTGAGTGAAGGAAAACAAAGGGGAAAGAGATACAATAGTAGCTATTTAGGGAAGAAGCAACTTGAAATAGGCAAGCGCAGCCTTCAAGAATGGCATTATTTGCTGTGTGTGCTATTTGTGGAAAATCAGGATTAATTGATAAAGAGATAAAGTTGGTAAAATGTTTTAGTTTTGTGGTAATAAAAGCATCACGTTACTAGATTTAATGTAAGTGAATAATCTGCCTTTGAACAGTGCTTCGTTTTGGGATTTTGTTTAATATGAGCCCCCCCCCCAATTTAATAGCTGAGGGTGAAAAACCTTATGCTTCAAAGTTTAAGTTTCCCTTCAAAAAATTGGTGGCAGCTCTCCATCAAGCTGTGGGGCAGGGGTTTCATGACTCGGGACTGTGAAATGTGCTGTACTGGGTGCTTTTGAAGGTGACTTGGAGGTTAGCTTTCCCAGTGCCGTCTTTTCCTCCAGACGTTTTTATTTATCTGTGCCTTCAGTTGCATTAGCGCTTTGAGCTAAAGGGAAGTTATAGGGAGGTTCAGATCAATTGTCCTTCACCCTACAGGATGAAGTCATCGCTGTACTTGAGTCTCAGGAACAGAATGCCAATGTGGCTGTAAAAAAACTGAGCTGACATCAAGCAAAGAGCCCTAGCGCTGTTTCATCATTTACTGTTAGACTGTTCGTAGTAAAAGCTCATGTTTAGTAAACATCACCGTTTTTTCATTTTCCTACTATTATGTTTCATGTTTCCTGTTTTATATATAGCTATAGAAAGAAAAAAATGGAATTCAAAGTGAGAACACTATAGTGATGCATTATTGCTCTCTTTCTGACTCATAACTTTTAACGTTGTATTCCACACGAGGGGAGTAGCTTGTCCTGTGATTCCTCCCACCCCCTTGTGTAGAGTAGAAATTTAAACCTAACAGCAGTGCACATTCTTCGTGATGCCGTTATATTCATGGCTAAATCTCACCAGACAAATCTCCAAACACTGCATCATAGCTGTGCCCAAGAGAAACAAAAGAAACCACCAAGATGAGAGATAAATGCCCCTTTCCCCCCAAAAAAGAAAACCCCCACAAAAAAGATAGGAAAGCAGTCTACTGACTGTGTAATAATTACTGTCACAGACTCAGTCTTGATAGCGCGTTCTGTCATTTGCTTCTCACCTTCTGATTGGGCATAACTCATACCTTCGAAACGACTGCCATATTCTGAACTTGATGGCTTTTTGGCCCTAATTTCATGTAGGAGTGCGCATGAAGCTATCATGGCGTGGTGAAAGGAATAGGGAATCTGGCTTCAGAAAACACGAGTTGTTGGTGTTGGCTCTGCCAGGAGCTGTGCAGTGTTGGGTAAGACTCCTATGCCCCAGAGCTGTTGTTTCCTTATCTGGAGAAAAGCAAGTTTTGAATGGACTGGTTCAAGGACTTCTCCAGCTGTGAGAACGTCCCCAGACAACATGGCCCGATGATAACTGCTAGGCTTTCCTGAGCATTCACTACCTGGCGGATGCTAGGCTAAGCGTGTTCTATATAAGTTTTCCCGTTGAATTCTCATGGCGTCATTATAAGGTAGCGAGTGCACATTTTCACTTCACAGCTCCTTTTGCTCTAGTGCTTTAATCATATAAGCATGTTGAAATATCTGTGCAGTCTAATGGTCCTATTTTTTGTGGCTTACAGGCTCCTCTAAGGACAAGAAAGGGACTTATGTTTGGTCCAAAGCACACGATTTCCAGTCTCTTATGATTTGAAAATATTCAGGGTTTTCTTTCTTTTTCCCTTTACAAAAAGTGACTAGGACAAAAGGAAAGAACATTTGTAGTAATGAGATCCCTTCTCTAAAAAATAAGCCGGAGGCCCGAGTTACATATCTGGTTGCATCAAGAGAAATGAGGAAGTCGGGGCCCCAAGGTGGGGAGCTGGTTGAAGCCTAGTTGAAGCGGTGCTGGGATCTCAGGTGAGTTGGGCAGGCTGGGTCACCCCAGCGGCTGGAATGTCTGAGAAGGAGAAAGGTGGTGTCTGGGCCCTGCTTGTGTGAGACTTGCCGATTGGGAATTAAGGATCACTGGGGGGAGCGGCACACCCTGAGTCAGCCCAACTAGTGAGTTCTCCTGAGCAGGAAAGTCGTCTGGGGAGCGTTACAATGGAGATACCTGGGCTCTAGTTTATGTTTTCTTTGGATCTGGCTCAAGAATGTGCATTCCTGGTGGGCAGTCAAGGTGGTTTGGATGCCTCAGACCTTTTGTCCCAGTCAGGGAGAGCGATGGAGGCCATCAGAACACACATAAAACACAGTGGTGGGTGATCGTGCCGACCACCTGGGTCCACCATTCTGTGACTTCCCCCTGCAGGTGAGGACCAAGGTAAGGCACGCTATGGTAGCTTTTGTGTGGTTTAGAAAATGGCAGCACTGGCGTTTCTGTGACCAGTGTGGGACAATGACAACTTAGTGTACCAGCATCTGGTTATTAACTGAATGCGAGCCAGGTTAGTCTCACGGTTCTGCAGGAAGAATGAACGGGCAAGTGACCCCTCCCTGCCCAACAATACCTTAGAGCTGCAGTAACTTAGAGCTGCCTGACGAGGAAGGGAAGTCACTTTCCAGTCTCTGTTGGTCAAGGCAGATGGGCAACTTGTTTGACACTGGGTTAGGAGGTCCTCTTGGCTATAGCAGCCCAGTGGCACCCAACCACAGGTGACTGATGACTTATGGGAGGAACAGGTACAATAAATGATAATGCTCCGGTACCAGAAAGAATGACTCATCGATCTGACCTTTGTCATGTTCCTCTGATCCATTCACGTGCACTGCCCACGCAAATCTCCTGCATCAAAACAAATAGAGAGAGCGGACTTGCGGGAAGAGAACTATTGCTAACATGCCGTACTCTTTGAAGCCCATCTGGTGTTTGAAGTGAATGTTAATTAAGAAGTTGGCTGAAATCTGTCCCTTCTTTTAAATGCTGCATCTTGATTTTGTGTAGCAGGTGCTGAAATACATTTATTAACAATGCCAGATTTGATATATTTCCTGGCTGGATTTTACATATTGAGTTCAATCTGCTTTTCCGGTAAGGCAGATAGAAAGTACTGTGACCTAGGGTATTATCTGACTGTTTGTGTGAAGATGTTTTTAAGAAGAAAATGAGATACCCAGTTACTATTGCCTTTTATGAGTGACTGTCTGGGACCACATACGCGTACGTGTAATAGAGAAGTGCTTATGATAATGTTAAGAAGAAAAGATAGATACAAAATGTATATACATTATGACTAACTGAAAATAAAAACGCCTGTGGTAAATTTGGAAGAGAAAACAAATGATAATTATGAATGTGGGTATGCGTGTGGCTTGGAGCGTTTAGGATGGTTTCGATGGCCAAGAATGGAAAACCCAATTCACAGTGACTGAAGTAATAAGGATCTTGGTGTTCCTATTACAAGAAGTCAGCCTCCAACATGGTCCAGCTCTGTTCCTCTGCTACTCTCTTGACACCTTTGTTCTCTAAATGTGGCTTTTATTATTATGCTAGTGGTTATTCCAGGTTTCACACTGAGATAGAGCAATTTGCAGAAGAAAGAGAGGGCCCCTCTTCACACAGGCCCCCTAGAAAGAGCAAGGGAACCTTCCTAGAATTTCCCACAGACTTTCTCCCGCATTCCACTGGCCAAGACTGTGGCATTCTCAGAAAGGAAACTACAACGGGCATGGTTACCTAGATAGCCAGGATCCAGGCCCGCACACGTGGGGACAGCCCCGCAGGAGGAAGCAAAACAGTTGTGGTGCAGAACCAACTGGGTCTGCTCACAAGTGTGGTTAGGGGGTTGTCCTTACATTTGGGGAACTTAGTGCAATTAAAAATAGTCATAAGTAATTTTAAAAATCATGCTATGAAACCCTACATGCATTTTCTTAACAATATGTGGATGAAACATTTCCACCCAGATTTGATTGGTAAAGCATGTTTACTTGTTTTAAGTGAAACGGATAGTTCCATACTTGTTAGGAATATGGATGTTAGGAAAACATGGTTTAATTCTAGATCTTAAGCATCCCCCACTCCCGCCCCTGGATTGACTCAAAGACCCGCAGTCCTCTGAAATGCCCCCTTCTGTCTGCAAAGTAGGCAGCCATCCTGCTGCGAGTTGGGAACGACTGATTCAGACTGTCTTCTACCTGGTTGACGTGTCCTTGTTAGGAAATCAGGAAAAGGTTATTTTTGCCTCTTTACCATCTTCCTTTTCCAGAGTAGTTCCCTCCTCTTACCCCTCCTCTCTCTTCCTGCGAATCAGTGCAATAGTAATAAAAATGTTGTCTGCAATGCACTAAAGTCATGAGATTTTTTTTTCCTCTCCTACAAGCCAGGCTTGCATATTCGGCGTCAATGCCTTTTATTAGGATCACCAGAGAGATACAAAGAGTGGGAAATGCTTATTCTTGCAACAAGACAAGGATATATTCATTAAATGTTTACTGCGCTCACACTGGGAGCAGAATTTACAAAGATGAATAAAGTCACCTGTGTCCTCTGGTAGAGGACACCCACCCTCTGACTGAGATGTCAGAAGAATATTAAGCATTTTCATTACCTCTCCTATGATACCTGCCCTGGGAGACAGATAAGAAGCTCGCTATTAGGAGTAGTTTGAGTTTATCACCCAGTGCTGTACAGTCAAATGGTAATACTCAGACCATCTGCTCATGTGTGAACAGTTCAGAGACACACAACTGGTGAAATTTTCTGCTAGGGTTATATGCATCTAATGTTAGTGTACCATAACTTTACAATGTATGGAGTCTTCTTCTTTTGCGTTGTACTGTATAATGTTTTAAACCAAGAAATGATTGATAAGGTTTGTAAGTTTCTAATAAACCCAATGTAAATGGGTAGCCTTGCTTATTCGGAGGATACTCCCTGATTTTGAACTAGACCAGTTCAGATTCTCTTCTCAGTACTAACGTCTACATGAATAATACATGACAATTAATATGAATTATAGATGTGAAGTAATGGAGGCAGATTCAGTTCAGTTGGATCTCGGTTCAGGGGGATGCTCCATACGTTAAAAATGATTTGCTCTCGTTTTGACATGGCATGATTCAAGAAAATCTACCAATTCACAATGCTAAAACTGGTTTCAGTCATGAGTGAATATAATCGTAGACAAAAATAGGATAACTTAGTACTGCCAAATAGGACATAGGAAGAAAATAACATCAAAGTTAATCTAGCCTCCCCTATTGTACGTGAAAAGTTCAACTGACAGCCCCCAATTCAGTTATTTTTAGGCGATGCAAATTTTCTGTATATTTCATAAGTATGATAGGACATGGGCAGTTAATATATTTCCCAGTGTTGCTTTTGGTGTAACACATAGGACTGCATTTAATTCTTTTGTCAAATATGTGGACTAAATTGTCTAATGTGTAATAGGCTTTTTCCTATTCTTTTTTTCCCTATTCTTTTGAATAGTTCATAAACTGAATTTTCTGTATCACTTTCAGCATTACATATTACTTTTTGTCAAGAGTCTGAACAATAACTGATGTTACCAGCATGCGTTCTTTTCTGATCCCGCTACAAAGATAGAAATGGCTAAAATTAATTATTTTGTGCCTCTGTGAAGTTCAGTAATAGATGAGAAAGGATTTCTGTGATAACGCTATTTTACTCATTTATCAAACGGTGATTTTAAAAGATTAACAATATTTATTATTAATTCTATTCGGAAAACTCTACTGAGATGGACCTTTTCTTTTTGTTGTTCTTTTCTTTCTCTTCAAGCGAGCGAATGCTATTGTCTAAGTACGTTTGACACAGGTAACTAGATAGGCGTATCTCTTCATTTGGTGACCTTTGCAGGGAGGTGGATTTAGAGAAAAAGGCAGCTGAGCTTCAGTTCTTTTCCTGACATTGCTTGTAGGCCTCCTTGCAGCCCTGCGTATGAGGAGGTACGTGGCCCAGGAGCCTTAGTACCACAGCTGCTGCTTGCGCTGCTGTCACCACAGACTGATTGGCTTAAACAACAGAGACTGACTGTTTCACAGCCTGGACACTCCAAGTCCAAGATCGAGGTGTGGGCAGAGCCAGGCTCCCGCTGAAGGCACGAGGCGCGGAGCTGTTCCAGGGCTGTCTCCCAGCTTCTGCTGCTTCCCTGGCTGTGGGCGTGCGAGGCCAGTGTCAGATGGCCTCCCCCTCTGTGCGTGTCTGTGTCCACATATGTCCTTCGAATAAGAACTCCGTTATATTGGACTAGAACTCACCCCGATGACCTCCTCTTAACCTCGTCCTCTGCAAAGCCCGTTTCCACACAAAGTCACATTCGTAGGGCCTGGAGGTTAGGACTTGAACATCTTTTCGGGGACACAGTATTCAACCCACCACAGTAACCTTAAAGGATGACAAACCAATGAGACTGCAAAGGGAATTTTAATCTAGTCTGCGCTGCTTCTCCCATTACCTTGTATTGATCGAGACACGTAAAATGGTTACAGGGAGCCCCGTGCAATGTCTTTTTGTTTGGGGAATTCCTGTTTTCTAGCAGTTGCCCATAGAGCAAATTTCTATAATATGAATCTTTTATATTCCTTTTCTTTATGAAGCTGGAGCTATAACTACATAGAAGAAAAATGGTAGTACAGTAAAATGACAAAAAAGTTCCACATTTTTGGAAGAGAATCAAGATAATTGAATTCTGAGCATCATTGGACCTTAGCACATTTCACCTTTAGGTGGTTGCAATACCAGCAGACTGGTACAGTTGACTGTTTTTTTCCTTTTCTTTTCTTTCCTTTCTTCTCACTTCACTTTTGTTTTTGGACCAGTTCATTTCATGAACTCAGGACTCCTCTCCATGACATGCCATCACGCATAACTTTACAGTCCAGACTTTCTGCACTCGCTGGGTTAGTGTATACATTTGTTATGCCTATTACAGTTGATCTAAAACCTCTGTTTGAGACTTCAGATTTTAAATTATTTTCGACACATTTTAAAAATAGGACTATTTAGAACAGAATAGTTTTCATCAAAATGGCACTTGAGAGACTTAGAGACAAGAGCGGTCCTGGGTCCACTGGGTGCGGTCCACGGACGTTAGCTCAGACCAGGGGCCATCACCGAGTGACCGGCTGGAAAAGAGAGTGTGGACGAAGGAGGAGGGAATCACGTTTTGATAATGAAAGATGGTGACAATTGAGCAGTTTTTGCCAAATAAAGAATCTGGTCTAGAATTTATCCGAAGAACTTTATTGTTACTAGGATAGCAATATCAGTGATTTTACCAGGGCATGACCTTTGTGGACTGCTTTACTGTTTCATCCTTTTAAGACCATGCTTCCCACAACTGCAAATATTTGTGTTCACTTGTAAAGGAAAGTTGGATGAGAGCTGCACATTTCTTGCCACACAGCAGATACAGTGAATTCAGGCTTTCACAGCATGTCTGAAACATCAGAGACATGATGGCAGAACTGGTAGTTGACTGGAAACAACTCTATTATTGTTCTTAGATGGGTGTTGAGGTAACAGTTACACTTCATGCAGTTTTCACCTTCTCATCTCTAAATGCCTTATATTTTTACATGATATGCATGCATCATTTCTTCTTGATAGCCTTTTAGTGATTTAGGCACTTTTTTATATTTTATTCTGATTATTTAACCTGTGTAAGTAGATGTCCAGTTTGTTTCCACTATGAGAATTTTCAACCTTTTGACTTGAGTCATTTGATGGAGGGTGGGGACTAATAAAGAGATAATAGAGTAACTATCATTTCAAATACTGTTTGAGGTGAACAAATGAAGTCCTTCAAAGGAAATAGACCGCTGGCATTTGTAAAATGCCTAATACCATGTGGGTCTCTAGAGAAGAGATTTTGTGATTAAAACATCGTTAAAGTTCCTTTAAACTCTTCAGACATTTTTCTTTAAAAATATTCGGCAGTTCACACTTTTCACTGAGTGAGACAGGGCTTCCTCCTGCTTACCCTGAATTGAAGAGGTTTAGGATATATGAATGAGTTTTAGATTAGCTGCCGTATGAGAGACCATGCCCATGTCCTCCCCTGAATAATCAGGCCTTCGCAGTTCTATGCTTCGTCTCCATCTATTATTGCCTTTTGTTTGAATTAAATAACACTGTGTTTGTCATGAAAACTAGGATCTGCTTTTCTTAAATAGTTACATTTTTTTTTTCAAGGATGACAATGTGGAAAATAATAATGGTAGATGACTAGGCTAGTGAAAATGACATGGATGGATAATTTGTGAATCTAATAGTTTTGCAAACATTTAAAGCCATGTATAATAACTTCAAAATGTGCCAAATATGCTAGAATTTTTGGTAAGACTTAATTTCTTAACCTACAAAATAAAGGCCATCCTAAGTGACTTCTCATAGAACTTTGTCAAATCTTAAGTTGTCTGAGTTGGATTTTGTCTGTTGAAGTTTCCCAGTTGCTGCCCTTCATAAGGACCCCCCAAACCAGGGCCCATGAGAAGAGGAATGGAGGGCCTCCATCCACACTAAAGGCTGGGACTGAAAGTGGTAGTTTTCCTGGGGGTGCTGGAACTTAAATGTTCTCTCTTTTAAAGATTGAGAAGAGTGACTTAAATCGTGGACTATGGAACAGCTAAGTGGAGATGATATGTGAGGGGAAGTGAATTTCCAGGGCCATCCAGTTACGCCAAACCATTCTACTTCCGCATGGTGGTTTCCTTAAGACCAAGAGGCGATGCTTTCAACACTAACCCCATTTTGGAATCATAGACATAATCTTTAGAATGGTCATGACTACTAACTACTTGAGATTAGAGGGGGACAAGCATTTTACTCTTTCTTAGTGGAAAAACAAATCATAGATGGATGATACAACACAGCCCATAACAGCTAAGTTACAAGTGGATGATAGACTTTTGTTTCTGTGTTTCTTGCATGACTTCTTCACGTGAAGAAGGAAGGTGATACATAAATGATAAGCACTTCCTGTGGGATGTAATCTAACACTCGGGATGCAATATCGGACGTTATATGTTTCCACTTTTCCCCTTTTAAAATTGTAATTGGGCTTTCTGTTTGCCTACGTAAAAAATAAGGTTTAAGTAGCACTGACATCGGGATGTTAATTACCAAAACAAAAAACAAACAAAAAAAACCCACCAGGCGAAAGCATCCCTTAAAGAAAGCAGCACGCGCTGTGCACACTGGAGGCCAGTCACTCTGACTGGGAGTCTCACCGCCCCGCCCCCCCCCACACACCCCCATGGAGAAATCCTGTTAACTGAGGTCTGGTTCTGAGTGTTCAGATGATTATTTGCTGTTAAAGGATTTGGGGTTATTTTCCACTTTAGGGTCAGTACGACTTCGCGGTGGCAAAAGTGAGTTTGAAGGCACAGTGGAGGTGTACGCTCACGGTGCTTGGGGCGCAGTCTGCGGCAGTCACTGGGATGACGCTGATGCCGCTGTCATTTGTCACCAGCTGCAGCTGGGGTGAGTTCGCCCATCCTCCACCAGATAAGTATGCGGATGGCTGAGAATGATGGGGGGCACCTGTCACCCATTGTTGCCCTGGAAAGGCTCCGTGCTCTCCTCACTCTCCTTTCCCTCAACAGAGTTATAAAGAAAGGGCCCTGGGTGGAGGGAAGGAGCTCTCTCACTCGTTAGGTGCTCCAAATGTCTTCACATATCACTACCCTGCTGACTAGGAAACGGGCAGATGCTAAGTCGTCAGAAGGTAAAAGCATCAATTGGTGTTTGTCTTGAACCAAATAATCGTTTAGTCCTCGGAAGCAGAATTTGATTCTAAGAATTGTCACTTCTCAGTAACCACGCAGCCAGCTCTAGGTTGCTATTACTTGCTTTTAACTGTCTCCCTGTAGCCACCCACAGATCCACTTCTGTGTGTGAAGGAGGTGATGTTCCCCAGTGCCCTTGTCCCGCGACCGGTTGGGGGACGTCCAGGCGTTACCCAGGTGATGCAGGGCCGTCCCGGGTCGCTGCCGGCTCCTTCCCAGCCTGGGCCCTCTCCTTAACACGGACCAGGGTCCGCTGGCCTCCACCTCTGCCTGGTGCCAGGTGGCTTCACCAGAAACAGAGGCTCCATTTTGGAACAAGAGGTTTTGATTTTGTTGTTATTTTTATTGTTCTTTTTTCTGAGTACACATGCTGTTTGTTTTTCTTTACCTTTGTCACCAGAGATCTTTAGAAAGCCAGAAGATACCTTGTTATGGAAAACACGGGTCTGAAAGACTGAGCGAAGGGTTGCAATGTACAGATATTTTGCGTTAATAATCAGTGAGCTATAGTATCTATTATGTGACGCTAATGAAAAGGTTAGTCAAATCCAGTCAGGTTGGTAAGAACTTTGCCAGCTGCCTCCCTTCCTGGTGGGAAGGTGAGGAAGGAGCATTTAGGAAAGGCAAATTTGGAGGCTTAAATTTTGTTCAGACTTTTGATGCGATTAGAGCAGCAAATAGGTTTAATGTACTAAACTCATTTTTAAAAATGAGCATTGGTATAAATCAGGATGAAAGAAGGAGGGAGGCTGGAGTCTGGAAAGTGTATGGCGTTAGGAATGTCAATTACTGATTTTGGTCACGAAGAATGTTCACTTGGTGCTTTTTCTTCCGAGGTCTGAAGACCTAACCAGTTTGCAGGCTGGTGTCAGCGTCTTCCTTCGTATACATATGTCCATGTGCTTTTATTACCCCTGAGAAGCAGGGAGGGACACAGTGCCCTGTGAGACTGCCATGAGAAGACAGGGACACTAGTGCAGACGTGAACGCGTGTGCTTGCCCGTCCTCTGACTGATGAAAGAATGCAGACTGTTGGGCTGCGAGTGCACACTGCAGGGAAGCTGACCCGCGTACTCTGGCATCTCTCAGTTGTCCGCTTTTTAGCAAAAGCATCAGACAATTGGAGCAGAGCACCCCAGCATTATTGCTGTTAAGACACATTAGTATTTTAGACGTACCCCAAATATTTACTGTTTGATTGATGGAAGCTGTTGCATAGAGACAGTTCTAGAGATTACCATGTTAATCAGATAAGCATTTAATCTTTTTAAAATTTAATATCAATTTGTATGTATCAGAGGTTACTTATAAAGTATATAGATTAGATGAGTTCAAAGCAGAGCTTATCTGCATGTTATTATTTTATTAATTGGTTTCAAAGTCTTGCTGGCATGTACTACATACAAGGTTATGAAAATGTGAATAAGTTTCCTCTCTTGATATTATCTTGCTTGAATATAGTAACAACAGTCATTTTGAAAATGCTAGGCTGCAGTGTTGGAGTAGAAAAGGCCCTCCTGGCATCTAGACTTCTCCTTTTCTACATCCGAAGGCAGAGCTTGGAGACACTCAGCTTAGAGTGATCTACAGCTGAGTCCACACTAGAATCCAGGTCTCACTGGGCCACATGATATATCCCGTCCACAAGGTCACCCCGGTCCCCTCATTGCATCTTTCGTAGTTGCCCATTGTCTTCTAAAATCAGCCACAGATAGGAATGGCACGCACAAACCACTGGTTGTTGAAGCTTGATTAAGAATTCTGATTGACATAGGTAACGACCCGGGTTCTGATCTGACGTTTTGAGTTCTTTGAAACTTGTGTAACCCATTATGTTTTTCTTTTCTTTCCACATCCATCTTTATGGCTTTCTTGCATTTTAAAAACTCCAAATGCTTTGATAACAATTCACCTACATTTGGAAAACCTCACATCGGTCGTTATACTTCCAGAAGAAAAGGAATAGCAAAACAAGCCCCGTTTTCCAATCTGGGCCTTATTCCCATTTACTGGAGCAATGTCCGTTGCCGAGGAGACGAAGAAAATCTACTGCTTTGTGAAAAAGACATCTGGCAGAGTGGGGCATGTCCTCAGAAGATGGCAGCTGCTGTCACGTGCAGCTTTTCCCATGGTAAAAAAAATATTATTCTTGTTTTACTTTCATTGTGTGTTCCACAGGATTCCAAATGATACAAGTGTCTTAGTTAAGTCTCTTCCTGAAAGAGTTTAAAGACAGACGAAGCCGGAATCCTCACGTCCTGCAGTCTAATTCAGCAGGCTTCAGTCGGAGTTTGTCTAACGATTTGAATTCCGTTGGACCTCACTTTTAACATGCTTTCTGTTTTATCTAATTTGCTTACAGAACTGTTTTATACTGCGTATGAAACACTTTTTGTTGTTTTCATATGGAAAATCATGATGGAATCAAGGTAGAAGGTCATCTTGAAACCAGATATAAAATACAGCACTTATAACAAAATATGTTTGCTTAGGGGATGAAATATGACCGTGGTAGCGGTGTTCTCCTTTGGGTCGTAGACAGCACATCCCATGAAATGAGTCTCTCCCTTGGATAAGGTCTCCTTCCAAGCCTCGTCCCTACCCTGGGCACGAGGCGACCAGCATATAGGGATACGCATGCGTTCATATGAACGTAAGTGCAGGAGGGGACAGCTGTTTTTCAGTGGCTGATGGGTTTCTGCAGATCATGGTACATGGTGATGTGTGACCACAGCCTGAGGCGACCGCACTGCCACAGCATCCCTTTGGCATTTTCCTTCGGGTAGCAACACGAGCAGATGTCCCAGGTCTTGAAGTGCTAGCAGCTAGTCCCGGGCAGTGGTTTCTGACTGAGTACAGGTTTGGAAAGAAGAACAAGGCTCCCACCAGAGAACGTACAGAGACCCAGTTTAGTCCCTCCTGTGAGTGGGCTGGAAGCCCCGAGGCTGTGGCACAGGCTGGGCACAGGGGTGCCCTGAAAGCCGCAGGCCGTTCTGGCTGGGCGAGGTGCATGCGACGTCCCGATGTGTGTAGTGTCCCCGTTTCTTCCTTGCTTCCCCACCTTTGGGTACAGCTGCTTTTGGCAAGTGCACGTTTATGCGCTGCTGCTCCAAGGATGGTGTGAGGCGGCCTCCGTGGTGCTTTTGCAGAGCACTGCTCGCATTTGTGCTCTACCTGGCTGGTAAAGGCTCAGGGTTTTTCAAGTAGTGAGGTAAGTGAAAGCTTTGCAACAATAACTTTTCCTTCTGGGATACCTATTTCCCCCTTTTAACCCTTCCTACTCTATAATCTATCCACTTGTTTATATTCTGGTTGCAAAGGTAAATTTAAGGTCATTTATAAATTGGAAGTAAGAATGAAAAACAGATGCTCTGGTGGGAAGTTAAATGAGAAGTAAAAGCGAGGCGCTCAGACAGCCATCACCGAGTCCGCCCTCAGGCCCTGTGGGGGACCTTCCACACGTCCTTTCAGCAGGGAGCTACCTGTTAGTGTCTCGTTGTCTCGTCCAACCGCTGTGCCCACACTTATGGAGTAGACTGTGTACACAATCCGGATGTAGGAAATAACCTACATGAAAACGCCTGGGACTTGTATTTGCCCGTAAGTTAAGCATGAGTCACACATGCCACCGAATTCTCTTTCTAATGATTTTTTGTGTGTTTGCTGGGAGGATGTAGGATGTTGACTCAGTTTTGTCCTTGAGCTTTTCTATATTTTCACAATTACTTATACAACCAGAAAAACCACATGTTTTAAAATTAAACACGACCTTGAAAAATGGTAAGGTAATATGCCATGATGGTTCTGGCTTGCAGGTGATTTAAATTTCCTCTTTGAAAATGTTTGTTTCTTAGTTTTCTCTAAGCTTACCGTGGGGGTAGGCGTAGAGGAGGCAGACGATTGGCATGTAAACTGTTAAGTCAATGAGAATTTTAAGTATACATATATAATAACTCAAGAAACTTACACATTTTTTCATCATTTTTTTTCTATATTTTCCAAGCTTTTTAAATGAAAAATAAACATGATTACATGCAAATTTGTTTCCTGCCATAATTCAGCTGTCAGTTACTTATGAGAAGCTAATATATAATATTACAATACTAAGGGCAGTTATGCTGATTAAACCTATCTTGGTCCTTTTACAAACGGCAAGTGCTAGCTGACTGATGTATTACAGATTGATCAGAGTACGAGTGTACGCAGATATGCACTGATCTGAATCTCGGCTGCAAAGCTCACATATGATATTTGAATATAACTATGCATATCCAGATACCACTCACTGACAGCCGCTTACGCTGGAGGAGTTAGAGGCATAGTTCATGTGGGTGAATGATTAGTCAGCCTTGGCAAAAGGTGCCACTAAATTCCCTCACAGGGACCCAGCCTGTTCTGAACCTTTCACCATATCACATCCTTTATTCCAGAAAAATCAGGCTGCCTCACTGTTTCCCAAGCACACTCAACGCTGTGCTTCAGTGCTTTCTCATTTTGCCTGACACACACTCCCCATCTCTGACTTCTGGAATCTTCCACCTTGGCCCTCCTCTGCTCCCAGCCTCTTCAGGAGAGATACCATGACACCCCCCCCGCCCGACACCCCCCAGTGGTGGGCAAGCTGCCTGGCTTCTGAGCCCCTGGTGGGTCTTCTTGCTGACCTCTTGTCTGTACTCTGTTTGTCCTGTCCTTGGGCAGACGCGGCCCTAGGGCTTCGAATGCCCTGTAGCACCTGGGCCACACCGTGCACCCAGCAGCTGCCACGTACCTGTTTATTAGCCAGAATGGGATGAGTGCGTAGTGCCAATCATCTCTCCCGGTTGGGGACAGGCTTTTCTCACTTGCCGGTCCAGTAGTCAGCGTGTTTATTCCCTGCCTTCTCTGTGCTCGGTGCCTGACACACAGTGACAGGGAAAGCACTCTCTCTGTCCTCAATTCCAGTGGAGAGGACGCAGAACTTGGCATGAAACCGTGAAATCAATGATGATTTTCAGTAAACATGAGTCCTCCGAGGAAGACACAGGAGGCAGTGTGGTAGGAAGGCCCTTACTTAGGGAGCTCTGTTAGCTGGGGTTGCCAGGGCTGGCCTCCCGCAAGAAGGACGTTTCCAAGTTGAATAATGCCAAGGAGGTGGCCTTGTGAACATCTGTGGGAGAATCCGCAGCAGAAGGAGCAGCCAGCACGCGGCCCCTGAGGTAGCGTCCAACTCCAAGTGTCCGGGCGCAGAAGGAAGAGGGCTGTCGCCTAGTGGGCGAGGCCAGGAACAGAGAGAAACTCAGAAGCCCACAAGGGCTAGGCAAGGCCACCGTGGGCCACAGGGGACCTGCCCTGGGAAGCCTTTGCTGTTTGATTTGGACCCAGATGAATTTTCAGTCTTGTTTTTTGAAGCTACTGGCCGTGATGTCCACCAACTTGTTATAATGTGTTAGATGTTAATTTTGACTTGGTTCCACAGATGTAAACACATTTCTGTACTGAAAACAAGTACGTTACAGGCATAAGTGCCATTCTTAGTCATTACAGATCGGTAATGCTTAAGTCACTGGAAATAAAAAATCAGTGTCACCTCCACAGTACCATGAAAATCAAATGTGTTTCCAGTAACTGCGCTTTTGAATGTGTCTCGTCTGGTTTCCAAGGTTGTTGGGGAAAGGTGGATTTAGATGGGTTCCTCTTAAGAGCTGTTTGTGTGAAATAATTCATCCTGGAGTATTTTAATTGGTTGAGATTATCATAAAATATAGTAGATATGTGTGTATATGTCCAGCTCACTGAAGCGGCCTCCTAAAAGCTATTTAATTATTGAGAATGGCAAAGGACTAGGTCATATCCGACTTATGGCTCAGTGTAAATACGTAGGTTAATTTGTTTGCATTTCCCATGGCACAGGCCCAGCGTCCCCCGGCCTCCGCCTTGCCGGTGGGAACACTGCACGCGAGGGCCGCGTGGAACTCTACCACGCTGGCCAGTGGGGGACCATCTGTGACGACCAGTGGGACGACGCAGATGCAGAAGTGGTCTGCAGGCAGCTGGGCCTGAGGTTTGTTTTCCTTATTCTTGTTTTATTTTGCTTAAATGTTTGAATCTATTCTTTCCATATCCGAAGGCAGCTACCGTGTGTTTAAATTTCCTTAAATAGAAAAAGCCACGCTTTGATCTTTGTACTAGGCTGCAGGCTCCCTGGAGAGAATTTCTTTGCTCTGTAGGTCTCACCTGTTTGTACCTGAATTCCGTTGATTCATGTCCTGAGGACGCTGCGTCTGTCCTGCTTTTCATCAGTAGCCTTCACAGTGCCCCCAGGGAGTGAAGGACCAGCACTGGCAGCCACAGCGACCCAGCAAAGCGCGTGTGGAGCTAGTGGTCAGGCCTTACCTGAAGGCCAGTCTCCCCGCCAGATATTGTCTAAACTAAACGTCCTCATCTGCTGGGTATCTGCTCAGAACAAAGGATGTTTATTAATGTACGAAGGAAACAGTGCCCACTTGGGTACAGAAATGAAGCACGTGCGATAAAGACAGTATGAAAAGCAACATCCATTGCCTCAGTGGTGATCGTTCTGGAACATTATGTTATAATTTCGATCTTCCAATTCCTCTCAACTGATTCTGAACATTGATATAACAAGCCCAAAAGTTTCTCTACAGTTCTATTAGGGGAGCTTTTAAAAGTCGATATTTTACTTTAAATTTTTTTCATTAAGCACTTTGTGGGGGGTTGTGAGGAGGCCTCTTGAGATGAAAACTTCTCCATGTATCATTTTGTCCAGTGAACCATAACCCTTGACACTGGAGCATTTTTGACTTTTGAAACTTGAACCATTTGTACTCATTTTTTTTTGTAATTGTTTTTGCAAATGACCCCCCTCTTTAAAAAAACTCTGTGTTTATATTGAAGTATTTAAAAGTAAAATCTAGGTGTTTTAACATTTTACCTCTAAATACTTCAGTGTGCATCTCTTGTGAGTAAGAACACTGCCGTGTTATAGTCCAGTTATCTGTGTACGTGAAGCGGTGACCACTCTGACCATTGTCAGACAGCCCGTCATGGTCACGTTCCCAGAGCTGCCCCCACAAGGTCCTAGGCAGATGGTCTGAAGCAGAATGTAGTCGGGTCACGCAGAGCGTCCGGTGTTGTGTCTCTGAAGTCTCTCATTCCAGAACGGTCTCTTGTTCTTCCTGACAGTGACTTGTTGAAGGCACCAGGCCAGTTGTTCAGGAGAATGTCTCACCTTCTGGATTTGTCTCATTTCTTCTTCCTGGGGTCGCTGCATTTGGTCCTCTCATCCTCAGAATTCCTGAAATTGGAGTCTAGGTCTGAAGGAGAGATTAGCTCACAGCAAGTGTTTGCCTAGAAATCAGCGCAGGTGACATGTTCCCATCTTGCATCTTACCAGGCAGGGGTCACAGAGCAGCTGTGGTCTACCCCTCTGGTGAGGCTGAGTTTGAGCAGTGGCTTAAGGGGGCATCGACCTGGCCCTTCAGTGGGAAGTTACCTTTCCCCCGTGGATGGTCCTGGGACCTAACCCATTTCACAGTTCATGTGTGGGACGGGGACAAACGTGGCCGATCCTGTGTCTGATGGCTACTGGCCGTGTTCAGTGTTGGTGTAATCATGTTCTTTGGATGGCCCACGAATAGGACCAACCAGTTCTTTTTAAGAAAACTGTTATTAATCATGACACTTTCAAGATTAGATTTTGAAACTGTTCTGATTGGGTTTCAGTTTCAAGACCAGTTTTCCTCAAATAGCCAGGTGGTGCTGGCGTCAGCGTAGCATCAGGTTCTGAACATGCGCCCTAGACTCAGAATGCCCTGGATTTGAGGGCTGCTGCTGCAGATGAGAAGAGCTACAGACTCTTAGTGACAGTTTCCTCATCTGTAACATATTTCCTATTGCATAGGGTGTAGTGTCTATAAAGCAGTTAGTACTCAGAGTGAGTATACGATGCACAGTGGCTACCAAGGGCTGTCTAATTAGGGGCTGTTATGGTTGAAAGATGCTATTAAACGTTCAAAATAAACTGAGCATTTAGTGGTGAGATTATCAAACATCGTTCCTCTATTCGTAACTTCTGGTTAGTTGGCTGTATCTCTGAATTTCATGTTTAAAAATCACTCTAATATATGTATACGTGAATTCACCAGGTTATCAATTATGTGGCTAGCAGTGTGAATATTAATTTTCACGTTAGTTACTAAGAAACCGATGTCGCTACCAAAACATGAAGAATTTTAAGAATATAGTGATAGTATATTTAACATTACCAGTTGCAGCATGGACTACTCTAAATTTAAGCTGTAAGGTATTTTTTGTTATTAATGTGTTTCTGTGGGGGAAAGGCAAGCTTTGGTTGCTCAGAAAAATGCATAGATAATTTAAATAACACACTGTGAGTATTAACGATATTAACAGTTACAGAAGTGATTCTAAAAATTCAGGTTGTAGCATAGAATTCTTTCTTGAGACGGAAATTTTTTTTTCACTTCACCCACTCCTAAACAAAGCCCACGTTAACAAATAGCAGTCTATCACATGGGAGAACATAGAGACAGAATCGCAAGAAAGACGATTAATGCTGAACACGCGTGTGGGTTCTTTCTCATGCGTCTGCATCCTTCTCAAGCAGTAGCTCGTTGCTGCCTTTTGTATGAGAGGATTCATGTTTGGAAAAGTCACCAAAAGGAAAAATAGCTCTGAACACACAAGGCGGCAGAGGTCCTCCCCCGCCCACGCGACGGCCAACCCGACCCGGAGGCTCGTTTTTAGTGTACGCGCTCTGATGCTCGGAGCTAATGTTGTCCATTTGCCTTTTTCCACTTGGTTTCCTAGTTCTCGCACAAATTTGCATTAAAGCAATGTTCTGCAACTGCTCTTCCTCTGGAATTTGTTTGCCCACTTAAAGGCACAGTGCTTTCAGACATATTGTTTTTCACGGCACATGATTGATAGCAGACAGCATAATTGTTGCTTGTCTCGATTTATGGTTCATTCTTGAGCACATTCCATCTCAGTCTTATTTGCTTTGTTGAATTCCCAGAGGAAAACTTGTCACGCCTCCCTGCAGTGTTGGTTAGGATTTCTTTTTGAGATGCGGTCTTTGTTGACCCTCATCTTTTAGTGGTGTCTGTTGATTTGGTAGCTGGCAAGCTTCCTAAATACAAGAGGAATTACTGTACTTAAGATCCTTAAATGTGATTAACCTAGAACTTGGAGAAAGAGGAGCAGCAGGAAAGGAGGCAGCCAGATGTTAGAAGAGTGAACTTGAGAATGCCTATGTACACAGAGAAGGTTCAGGTGGAGACACTTAAATTACACTTCCTTTTACGCACTGAACATTAAAGCACTTCCTGTGTCTTTCAAACCTCTTAAAAGCATAGCTTAGGACTGTGACATCATATTTAATTGTGCTGATATGCCATAATTTGCATAGGAATTTTTAAACTTTGAATACTTCTTTCTTCTTAGTTCCCCCGCCCTTTTTTTGCTATAAAATTATCATATAAACCATATTATTGAGTGGTCAGAATAAAATTCTGCTGGTACAAATGGCTTTTTAAAAAATATGTTTCTTTGCTCTTTTATTTTACTATTCATTAATTAAAAAATAATATTTTATAGATTTTACCATAAAGATAACCTGGTACATGGAGTTACTGAGCAGGAAAGAGACCTTATTTAATAGATGAAGACATTAGGCTCTCTGGGATTGCCCCACATCCAGAAGGCATACTGTTAGTGAGTGCCAGAATCTTGGAGTTAATGGCTCCCAATGCAGGATGTTTTTCTTTCATATTACACTATTTGTAAAATAGCCACATGTTAATAAGAATAAATACAAATATAGGGCTGAAAGACGTAGGGAAGGCAAGAGAGAAAAGTTAACTTTTGGAAGAAAATGAGCATGTTTTAGACAGTATTTGAGGTGCCCTGGGCACCTAACTTCAAAGGCCCAGGAGGCTGGAAGACAGCGTTTCAGAGTCTGCTCTGTAGCCACCAGGCTTTACCACCTGGAGGTCATGGAACGCTGGACAAATTAAATAATTGGGCCTTAAATTATTTCTGGGCCTCAGTTTTCCTCATCTGTAAATTGGGGAGCGTGACATCATGGGCTGTAGGGAGGATTCAATGAGTTAATACGCATAAAGCTGTTAGACCTGTGGCCAACGTCAGTAAGCATTCAGTAGCCATGGAATGTCTTGGAGATGGAGGGGGTCATTTCCCAGAGAGAAATCTAGGACATTGAACATTAAAAATGAGTTCTTTCATCCATAACTTACAAGTGTCACAAACTGATATTTACAGTTCAAGGACCCATCTTTTATAACCTAATAAATGATTATCTTGCACAATAGAATTGCCCACCTTTAGCCTAATTTTAGCCTGTATCTTTTCAAAGTAATTGCTGAGCCTGGAGATTGAATTTGTCAGATGTTGCTATTTGGTCTTTTTCTATGGGAAAAAACCAAACTTTTTTTATATGAATACAGTCTGATTAGCTAAACAGGTTTAGGGATGTTTTGGACAAGGGTCAGACATGAATCCCCAATCCAGTGTTTATTGGGGATTGCTGCTGTCTGGGTCAAATGGCGTTGCAGGAAGTAACTGAATAACTCAATGTATTCTATCAGAGCCCCCCTAATCCACAAGTTTATCCTGTGGTCAGAGGGTAAGAAAGTAAGCAACATTGGGGCTGTTACCACATATGAACTGCCAGAGCTGGCATGGGACCAGTTTCCATAAAGGAAGAACGGAGAACACGCAGCTCTGTGGAATTCACACAGCACTTGATTTTCACCAGCCATGACTTTTACGTTGCTTTCCTCATTACCTGCTGAATCTCTCTAAGGGCAGAGTCATCAATTTCTTTGCTATTCCTTGGAAACGCAGCCCAGCTCAGGGCACCAGAAAGTACCAGTGACTGGCTGAAGGAATGTGGTATATGTAAATATTATCTTCTTAATTTGAATAGCCTCAAAAATTAGCTAGAAAACCTAGTTTGTGTTATATCATAGTTTCCTAATTTTTTTTGTTCTCAAATTTATTCTCTTGATTTTTTTCTGATTAGTTTATTTTAATTAAACATTTTTGTGATCATTAAAATAATGTTTATAAACAATGGAAAATATGGAATATATAAGGAACAGAAAAATACACCTAAATGATTCTTTAAAAAGTGTTTTTACATAATCTTTAACATACGAGTATTTGAAATACAATATCATATCTCAGTTACTCTGCCCTCTATTTTCAGTCACTCTCAGCCAATGGGAGATTTTAGAGTTGATTTGTTATTGTTTTTTCCCTTGGGAATAAAAAAGCCTTGAGTTTGTAACCTTTTAGCCTAAATAGAGTGTGAAAATGATATTGATCTTTAAAATCTCTAAAAATGTGATAGGTAGGAATGCATTATTATTTTTTTTGGCCATTGTAAAGCTGTGCATCTTATCATATGGTCAGTTGCCATGAATATTTATTTTTGTGTGACTAGCCTGATTTTCTCTATTGCCCTATTTGTGTGTGTGTGTGTGTGTGTGTGTGTGTGTGTTGGTTGTTTTGTCTTTCATTATAATGTACTAATAAGTTGTTGTTTTTATTATTATTAACTTCTAGGAGTTTTTTTTCCCCCTTTCGTTGCTGTTACATATTTCAAATATTTCTTCCAGGTTGTCAGTTTGCCTTTCGATTCTGATTATGGTTAATTTTGCTATACAGTAGTTTTAAATTTATATGAGCTCAAATTTAATGTTTTAACATGTTTTCTTACTTCTGGGTTTTTAACATTGCTTAGGAAATCTTACCTGCGAGGTTATAAGAACTATATTTTTTATTCTAGTAACGTTTTAGCCTGCCTTTCCTTTTCCCTCCTTTCCTCCCACCCCTACCTCATTTCTTTCTTTCAATATTTAGGTCTTTGAACCATCTGGAACCATCTGGAATTTATTTTCCTTTCTGCTATGAGTTTGGAATTACATTTTATATTCTTTCATGTTGGCCCCTGGTATTCGTATAGCACCTAATCCTGGTTCAGTGCATTGGACCCCTTGACATTTTCTATCCGGCTCCCCCATGACCCGCGTCAGTTGTCCTGTCTCCCCTCCTCTGTTCTCCAACTTGCAGTGTTCTCTAACTCCATGTCCACATTTACTGTCATTAATCAATTTCCTCCAGAGCAGAGGTCAGCAGACTGTACTGTAAAGGGCCAGACAGAAAACATTTTGGACTCCGCAGCTATCCAGCTGAGCCTTCGCGGTGCAAAAGCAGCCAGAGACTGTGTGTTGAGATTGTGTGGCTTGTTCCAGTACAACGTTATTTCTGGACAGTGAAATTTAAATTTCATATACTTGTCACACGTCACAAATTATATTCTTGTTTTGAGTTTTCCCCAACCATTTATAAAGTGTAGATACCACTCTTAGCTCGTAGGCCATAGAAAAGCGAGTGGGGTGCCGACGTTGGCCTTCGGGCTGTAGTTTGCTGGCTCAGCTCTGGGGCCCCCAGCTTGGGCTACTTTGCTCCCCTCCTGGACCTTCCTTCAGAAAGGAGCCACAGGTCTCAGGCACACTTGAAATTGTCCGCCTTTGCTTATCTGTGCCTCTGCCACAGGAACCCCAAGTTGGGTGGTGCAAAGCATAGCTTAATAATCTGTTGGACCGTTGTCTTATAATAATAAAAACAACACATAGCTTTGTCCAGTGTCTTATGGCTACAAAGGACTTCTATAATTATGTATTTTTAAAAGTTACTTTAAAATAAATAAATAAGTAAAACATTTACAACATAAAACCAGAAATTGTTAAGATTCTAATTGATTCTCTCTTCCTCACCTCTTGCCCAACTCTGCCTTTCAGGGAAAATAAAAACTATGATGTTTAAATACCAGATGATTTTTAGATAAATTGCTTAGCAGTGAAGATATGTCCTTCGTCACCTGTTGGGCGGGGGGAAGCTTCTTAACAGTAAGGGAACTATACCGGCAGAGTTCCTGCCTTTCACCAGCCGAATTCTCGCAGCCCTGCAAGGGAGCAATTATTATCTGTGTTCAGAGATGCCTCTTCGGCCTGGAAAGTGTTAGTAGCTTCCACGAGGCAGCCCCGCGTGTGAAAGGCAGAGCCCACATTTGTACCCGAGGGCCTGTTTGCACACCCACTTTTCCTCTGCAAAGATCAGCGTGGAGAGAAGAAGCTTTTCGACGTGGTCAGTAACATTGAGCCTTGACACGTGTCTGTTGCACTCTTCTGTGAGGACATAGAACACGGAAATGACTGAAAACTTTATTTTTAAAAATCCTGTTAATTGAGCATTTATCACTTCTTTGCAGAAGACTAGGAATGGCTCCCTGTTCTGTCATTGTATTTCCCTTAGCAAAACAAGCAAATTCATTTACAAAGTTATGTCACTGTGACTCTATCGTTTGTGTTAGGATTTTTTTCTTTGAAATTTATCCAGTTGGCTGTCGGTATTAATCTTTAGTATTTGTTGTGGCAGACTTCTCAGTGTCTGCTGTACAGCAAATACCAGATAGTGATTCAAGTGTCAGGATTCAAAATGTAAAATTTTAACTCCACCAAAACCCTCCGTAAGCAACCTAGTTTTCCTTTTCTCTCAGCTTCCTTCACACCTCCTCCTATAAACATTCCTTTATCCTTCCCCTTGACGGAAAGTGGGTCAGGTAATAATGGAACGAGTATTTTCTTCAATGGTGTTTAAAGTGTTTAATATTCAAATTTTTCTTTTTTTTTACATATGTTCTCCTAAAAGAAACTCCCATTGTATCTAGTTGACTATCCAAGACTCTACCATTACTGAGTTATAGTAGGTACTATAACTACTTAGCAAACCTTTTTTTTCTCTTCAATATATTTTGGTTGTAAATTATCAAGATAGTTGTTATGAGAAAAAGGCAACTAAAATAATGGGGTAAAGATGCACTATCATTGAAAAATAAACTAAAAATATAAGTGCTCTAGTCTAAAAATTAAAAAGCTGAAAGGAGCTGAAAATGCAATTTCCAAAGTCATTAATCATTCTGACAGGCAATCATGATCTTCTCCACCGAAATCTGGGGTTCTAGAATGTGCTGTCACTTTGATTTGTGGGAGATGTAAATTTAGTACAGATACATTTGAATGACGTGATGTTTTAGTTAGAAATATGTTCGGCTGTAACAGAGAATTGAAAATAACAGTGGCTTACATGAGACAGGAATCTGTTTCTCAAGAGAACAGAGGGAGCCAGCGTAGTTCCAGCATCCTCAGGGCCCCAGGCCCTTTCTTGCTTGCAGTTCTGTCATTCCTGGTGTGGCACCTTATGGCCCAAGTAGCTTCTCAGGGGCCATCCTTGTGGTCAGCAGGAAGGAGGGAGGGAAAGACGGACACTTCTGGGACACATGACACTGCCACCTGAGTATCACGTGTGAAGACTTTGTCGTGTAAAATGGCAGCTGAATTTCAGTTTGGGGTGATGGACAAGTTCTGGAGACGACGGTGTGATCCTTGTACAGCAGTGAGAATGTACTAGTGCCACTGAACTGCACACTTAACATGTCTAAGGTGATCAGTGTTAGGTCTATTTCACAACAAACAAACAAATGTAGTCATCTAACAGGAGAGGAGGCTGAGAAATGTGGTCTTTATTCTGGACGGCAATTGCCCTTCTAAAAATCTGAGGTTCCGTTACTGATGAGAAAAGGGAGAGTAAATCTTGCGGCATAACTATCCGTCTTTGAAACATTTTTGACGGTCCAGAATATAAAGAGCAACAAACAAAATGCACCAAGTCATGCGTGACCTGTGGAGTGAACTGGTAAGGTGTAAGTGTGGATTAACCATCACTAAACCTTTACCAGGGTAAAGGAAGTAAGTCAGAACAACATTTGGCATCTCATCCAGAACTCTTGTCTTTGTTCAGTGGCATCGCCAAAGCGTGGACTCAGGCGTATTTTGGGGAAGGATATGGCCCGATAATGTTGGATGAAGTACGCTGCACGGGCAATGAGCTTTCTATCGAGCAATGTCCAAAAAGTTCCTGGGGAGAGCATAACTGTGGCCACAAAGAAGATGCCGGGGTGTCCTGCACCCCACTAACGGGTAAGAATGGTACCCTGTGATCTGCCCACTCTGGCCTCAGCCCTGTTTGGGCTTGCCTTCCCTTCTTCTCAGTTTAGATAAAGCGAGCATACAAATATGTTAAGCCAGAGCACATCTGCAGCTCAGGCCTCCGTTTCTGCCTCTTTAAATGAGATATTCTTGTAGCGTTGCTAGGATAGTAGCAGTTTTGCAGATAGCAACATGTTACGTTAATAAGTGATTCTGTTGCTAAGAGACCTCATTTTTGCTTTAAAAGATTCCAGATATTCATGAAAAGTATGACATTTACCCAAGATTATTTATATGTTTATTTGGGGGGGGGGAATGTTTGGATTATTTTGGATGGAAATGGATTTTAAATCTACTTTTTTGGGGACAAATTGATTGTATTGTGTATCTACTCAGGAGCTCTTTACAGGATTCTCTGGGAATTAATTATTCATAGAGTTCATAAAATTCAAATTCAGATGTGTATTATCAGTGAAAGAACAGAGGCGACGCGTGCCCTGGCTTTTATAATTTATGAATGCCTAAGGAATGATGAATGCATTCACATGATAGATCACTCACTCTAACCAGATTAGGTTTTTCTGTCTTTGTATTTTATTAGGTTGGTGCAAAAGTAATTGAGGTTTTTGCAATTATTTTTAACGTTTTCAACCACAATTACTTTTGCACCAAGCTAATGGTATTTTTTCATATGCAGTTAAAATTTTGAACTATTTCTAAGTTACTACGTTTTCTTACTTTTTAAGTCTAAATGACTAATAATACTGCTCAGACTTAAGGAGATTGAAGCCTTAGGAAATTTCCCAAATATTATTTAATCCGGAAAAATTTAAATAGCTACTTTGGAATTATATGAGAATACATTTTCCTACTCAGAGAACAAGAGTCCAAATAAAAAGCAAAGGATGTTTTGTTAGGACAGATGTGTTGTGTCACCTTAGAGCAATCCAGTCAACTCAGGTCATTGCCTCCAGTCCTGAACTAAGTTTAACAAAAGTCCTAGAGAGAGGACTAAATAGAGATATTTCTGGTAAAATGAAAACGTCGTTTTGCCCTTTTTTGAGCATTAATTGCTTAGTCTTTGTGTCTCCTCCTTATCACAGATGGGGTCCTCAGACTTGCAGGTGGGAAAGACAGCCATGAGGGTCGCTTGGAGGTGTATTACAGGGGACAGTGGGGGACCGTCTGTGATGATGGCTGGACTGAGCTGAATACATACGTGGTTTGCCGACAGCTGGGATTTAAGTAAGGCCCGTTGATACAAGGCAGCTAGATGCCAAATTATGTTTTTAAAGTCTGATTTTGTAGTCTTTGCTATAATCTCTGTAATACTAAAAATACATGTTCTCCATCATGTACCTACCTGCCTATCTATATATGGAAGTATGGAAATAGAAAATAATACCATTTTCTATGATGATGGATCACCATGTTTTGCCATTTATCTCATTTACCTCTCGTACCAGCCACCACCCCTCTTCTTGAATATGTGGTTGGAGCCAGGGGTGACTTTCTGATCCCTGTGTGTCTGTTCAAGGAAGCCTGTGCACTGTGAAAGCTCAGTTTTATTCTCACACAGCCCTGCCACTGGCTGTTGCTACTTCTGACATCAGCGTGTCTAAGGTGTCAGAGGAGTCCAGTGCCATGTGCTTGGGTTTGCACGATTCCCTTCCTCAGAATGTGATGATAATCATCACTTTTATTTGAGTGAAACAGCCTTCTTGTCATGAGGTGACTTTTGGAACTTACCCTTGACCTCACGCTCCTCAAGGCCGAGTATCACACATTGGGGGACATATTTCAGGTCACACACATAATGCATTCCAGAGCAAAGAGTTAAGTTGCAAATGATGCCTATGAGCTAATGTTTGAATGGAGCCCATGAATGCCCATTCTTTCTTGTCCAGATTTCTATGTTAGGCTTGAAAAAATGGGCAAAATTATTTCATTTCAGCTTGAGGTCGAGCTAATTGCAAATATACATTAAACCTTAAAAATATACTTTCATTCAAGTTAGGCATGGCCATGTTTAAGTATATATTTTTAAATTTATGAAAGTAATATAAAATATTTGAAAAAGTTTGAAAAAGAAAATAACTACCTGTAATTTTTCCATTCGTATACCATCATTATTATAACTTACGTGTGTAACTTTATAATAGCTCTAGTAGTGCATATGTAATTTTTCTATCCACATTTTTTACCTTTATTTTATTACATTGTCATAATTTTTAATGACAGCATAATATCCATTGAATGTTTAGAACATAATTTAGTTAATATTTAGGTTAGTTTACTTTTTCCTGTTATAAATAATGCTATTATAAAGATATAAATGCATGTTATTGCCCAATATTTTGAATTTTTGTGGCACTGTCATTATAATTATTGGGTCAAGGGGTATGGCATACCAGCCAAATAAATATTGATATGTAATTAATAAGAATTATTTAATAAATGTTATTTCATCTTTAAGTAAATCTGTTAGACTGAGGACTATATCTCATTTTCACAGATTTAGAAAGATTTGTAAATGCTATTATTTACTATTTTGATATTTTGCCTGATTAAGGAAAACAATTGACTGATACTGATTTTTTTCTCCATATTTTGTTTGTTTTGATTCATAAATCCATTCAGTTTTTCTTGTATCTACAGCATATCAGAATTTAATTGTTCTAAAATCTTTTCAATATTCGTAAGAGTTCTAAATAATTGTGTTAGAATAGGCATGTGCTACATTTACTTTTTAGTTTACACTAGAATTTTTGAATGAGAATATTCTTTTGGAATGAAAAAGATTGAATCTGGGTTTCTTTGTACAAATGAAATCCCAAAGTGAAATGAGCTGCTCTGATCTGTTGTATAGTCAGTAGGACAAATGGTAATCGATTGATGCACTTTGTGGGGAAATGATATAAACTGAAGGTGGCAGCAATGTGGGGTTTAGGTTAATTACTTTTCTAGCTAAGATTTGATTATTCAGCAAAATAGAAAGTCTTAGAAGGATTAAATAAACATTGCACTGTTTCAATTTATTAAAATGTACTCTCGTTAAATAAATTTAATAAATGAGTGCATAGGAAAAGAATTAGGAAAACTCATGCCAGATAGAAAGATTTCTTCATGTTCTTAGTACAGAAATAATAAAAACATCCAGGGAGGGACGTGATTGACATAAGATTTATGAGTAAGACTTCAGTTAGACTCTTAGAACTGAAAGACACCATAAATATCTTTCAGCTCAGTGATTTCTGGAGGTTTGGGGTTCACAGAACCAAAGAAAACAAAATTGGGGGGAGATAAATGAGGGTGCAGACTGACTTAGTTACCAAGTTTTATTTTGCAAATCTTTCTTATTTCTACAGCATATATAGTTATTATAATCCATTTAGGTTTTTTGTAGTGCAGTGTTACAAATAAAGTAAATTGGAACAAATAGAATTTATAAAAAAAAAAATTAAACATCAAGTAACCTTATGAAAAGCTGAGAACATTGTCATCACTCTGATTACCATGGGCTGAAGTCCAAGTGTCATCCTGGATTGGGCACAGGGCTTGAGGAAGCACCGAACTGACAGCCACTTTTTACTTGGGAGGACAGAACACCAGAGAGGCTGGGAGAAGCTGAGGAAATCAGAGGCACTGAGAAGGCCCATGCGGATCAGTGTTCTGACTTTCTCATTCTCATGTCATTCCCAGGTCGGGATTTAAGGTGTAGGTCTTTGTCTGCATTCTTTCTAGTTGATGGGTTAAACTGTAGCTAAAACACAAGAACAAATGGGGAAAAAGATTAATTATCTATCACTCACCCACTGAATCAATCAAAAATTGTTGAGGAGATCAAAATGTGTGATGAAGAGGACATTTCTCTTAGAACCGTGCGCGTCCTCAAACTTGGAGAAAGAGCGCTTACCCTCTGAAGTCGTGACACTTAATTAGGTTGTTTGTTTTATGTTTTGTGGTTCCTTGAAACAAGAGACAGCAGTTCTCTGCAGTGTTTATTTTATCGCCACAGATATGGCAAGCAAGCGTCTACAAACCACTTTGAAGAAAGCAGAGGGCCCATATGGTTGGATGACGTCAGCTGCTCAGGAAAAGAAACCAGTTTCCTTCAGTGTCCCAGGCCACCGTGGGGACGGCATGACTGCAGCCATCGGGAAGACGTGGGCCTGGCCTGCTACCCCGGCAGCGAGGGACACAGGCTCTCCCAGGGTGAGGACCTGCCACCACGCTCGAGCATCGGAATTCAGTAGCCACAGCACCTCTCTCCACTGTCCACACTATGAAGCATTTCTCAGCTTTGGCTTTTTTAGTCTATTTCCGTAATGTCCTCATTTTCAGTAATTAGCATTCAGAGCAACACACTTTTGAGTCTTCCCACCAATGTTATAAAATGTGTACTCCTAAGTTTCTTTTTCTTTATGTAGCAGCCAAGTTTCTCACTACAAATGTTTATAATCATGTGTAGCTGAAAGATGGACAAGAGAGGCTGTGATGTCCGACCCCCTACTCATTGGTGCCTGTTCTGATTCTCATTTACCTTGAATTCTAATGAACGATTAGAGACAGGATTAAAAAAAAAAAAATCAAAACGAAACAGTGGCTCTCTCCCCTAACCCCCATGATGCATTGCTTTAGTCTAAGAGCCTGTCAGTTACGTCAGCAGCCACCCCTCGCTCTTGCCAAGCCTAGATTGTCACGTTTCCAGGTGGCTCCTAAGTGGATTCATTGGGGTAAATAGCCCACCCATCCTTCTACAAGACCCTGTTCCTCTAGAAACCCACGAGGGACCTTTACTACTCCTCACTTCCAAATTTCTTCAGACTTAAAGTTGAATAAAAGGTAACTAGCTCGTCTAAGTGTTGAAATGCTTATAGATGAAGGTCGTCTTGTGAGCAGAGAACAACTACCGTGTTTCCCCGAAAATAAGACCTCACCGGAAAACAAGCTCTAGCGTGATTTTTCAGGATGACATCCCCTTATTAGAGCATAAGCCCTAATGCGTCTTTTGGAGCAAAAATTAATATAAGACCTGGTCTTATTTTTGGGGAAACACGGTACATCTCCTAGAGAGACTTAACTTCTGCCAAAGGCAGAATAATGTATAATACTATACATAACATGCATAATATCTCTATATAGTGTGATGTTGTGAATGCATGTTAAAATAACCACAGTGGTCCTTACTTCTCACCTCAGCCTTTTATACCCTCCTGTTTCGAGACTGTGAAGCTGAGATCTTCATGTTATAATCCAGCAGGACTTACTGAACCCCCGTATTCATGGTCTCGCACAGTCAGACTTGTCAGGGAGGGTGGGTGATGCCTCTTGGCCTCTAAACTGTGAGCGCACAGCGCCTCCCTGCACGAATCGAGCATCAGACCAAGCAGCAAGACAGCATTTGACTCCACCCCTTACAGTCGTAGGTCCAGTTTAGTTTCTTTTCATGTGTTCTCCTGCCTTCCTCTCTTCTTCTTATGAAGGATTGTATGATGAAGGATTGTTTGTCTTTTGGGGGAAACAGAGCCCGTTTGCTAGAAAGGGACCCTGTCAGCCCCAGGTAGCAGGTATTTGGGTCATGCAGGATCCGTTCAGGCACGCTCCATTGGTACGCCAGGTGACAAAATACTGTAAATCCTATTACCTGACTTCTCCGGAGGTCTGTGTGCTGAAATGTATCCATGTGGTTAGGACAGCTCATCTTTCCTGTTCTGGAAATCTTTTTAATGCTAGGGTTCTAGATATATTTTTTTAAAATTTAAAAAGCTGGCATGATAATTATTAATAAAAGATGTAATCCTTGTTATGGATCTCTTTGGTCCTAATTTTGGTACTGTGTCTATCAACTGTTCATTTGTCTGAAGAACATTATGTCTGAGCCAAATACGCTTTTGGAATCGAATCATTTATTCATCCAAAGAAATCATTACTTCCCCACTTATCCAAAACGACTGCATATTTAGAAGAGAACTTTAGAGGAGGCACGGTGGAATAGTAATATAAACCACAGCATTTAAAGGACAGTTGAAGTGGTCACTTCTTTGCACGGAGTTGAAGAGCTGTTGGACTGTTATTGTTTCCACTGTTTGACCTGCAACATGTGGACCTTAAATTTAAATGTGAATAAAACCGTTCTCAAAATTAGCAAGAGTTCAGTAAACACTTTCTATATTTTGGTCTGTGATGGATGGAATGCTCAAAAGCAATATTCTGGGTTGATAAAAGTAACTCTAGTAAGAATGCAACTAATGCCCATGTGAATTTGGAGAGTTGGTGGAATTTGACTCTGCTCTGATGCCTGTCCCACAAAGAGGGTATGATCGTGGGCAATACCTGGGGGCAACAAAGGAGGGAGAAGTGAAAATGGTTGGAGCAATCAGAGGAGCATATGTCCGTCTTGCCAACAGTGCTTTCTTTCAGTTGACAGATGTTAGTTAAGCACCTCGTATGCTGGTTTCAATGTATATTAAATATTTTCTTCATTAGCTGTGCCCTCCACTTCCTTCGTTCTGATACCTTCATCATGCTTCATCATGTTCCCTAAATCCTTACCAGCAAGTGTTAGGGGCCCTGAAGCCAGAGACCCTTTTAGTAACTAGTTTATTAGTTCTCTGGGCTGCCGTAACAGAGTACCATGGACTGGGTGGCTTAAACCACGGATCCTTTTTGTCTCACAGTCTGAGGCTGGAAGTCCAGCATCAAGGTGTCAGCAGGGGTGGTTCCTCCTGAGGGCTGCAAGGGAAGGGCCTGTTCCGGCCTCTCTCCGTGCTGTAGGGCCCGTCTTCTCCTGCAGCTCTTCACATTGATGTCCCTCTGTGTGTCTCTGTGTCCATGTTTTCCCTTCTTATAGGTGGGTTGTATTGGATTAGGGTCCACCCTCATGACCTCACAACTCAACCCATGACAGTATGCAAGCCACAGTGAGGGCTTTGAAATAAATAACACCAGTGGTATTGGTGTCAGGAGAGATATGTGGAACTCTACAAATCTCTTCATTTGCATGACTTAGGTAAACCTCAATTTGTCTCAGATCAGCGTCTCAAGTTTTACATCGGAATAATTTTTATGACTAAACCCTTCCTTTGGAATCAGTAGTAAACAGGAGGTCTGAGATGTTCCTGTTAGCTGCCTTCCACTTTTGTTCTCCCTGGCATTCAAGCTCCCTCTACATGTCAAGGATAAATGTCTTATTTATGCCTTCTTAAAATCTTAGCTTTGGAGTATAATTTTCTAGCTATGTTCAAGAATAAATGAATAGACATGAAATAAAACAACTCTAAGTTAATGTCTTTTACTATTTAGAAGCTAGTGGTAATCAAATCACTCACAATTTTACAGTGCTGTTCGTTCGCTTGTTCATTCATTCATTCATTCATTCATTCATTCATTCATTCATTCATTCCCTTATTCAACCAACAGCTATAGCATGTCCTTTCTATGCCAGGCACTGTTGCAAGTGCTGAGACTATAAAGTGAGCACAGCGATCTCAAGGCTTCAAAAAATACTGCAAAAGTAGATACAGTCTTTTGTTTCTTTCTCTCTCTCTCCCTCGCTCTTGCTCTCTCTCTCTCCCGCCCTTTTTGCCCCTCTCTCCCAGCTGATTTTATAGCTGATTTAAAAAACAGATTCTATTTTATAACATCTGTCATGCTTTAACTCAGTTTCATTGTTTGGCTTTTCTAATGATTTTGCGTTATGACTTAGGTTTTCCTATCAGACTGATGGATGGAGAAAATAAGAAGGAGGGCCGAGTGGAGGTTTTTATCGGTGGCCAGTGGGGGACAGTCTGTGATGACGGCTGGACTGACAGGGATGCAGCTGTGATCTGTCGACAGCTCGGCTACAAGTAAGGAAACGCTAAATATTTGGCATAGTTGCTTGATGAACGTTTCAACTTTTTTAAGCCTTGTTCTAATGAGTTATTTCTAACGTAGAATTATTTTATATCCTTCAGTTGGAAATACTGGCAGCATGCTGATTTGATTTAGAATTGTAAAGAACACTAAGTAGAGTCTGTTTAAGTTTTGCTGTCTTCTCACAAGAAATACACATGTCACATAAGACAAGTAGCTTGTGTTTAGTAACCATCATGTAATAACTCTTGACTATTCTGCATAGTGCTTCCGTCAGGCAAAGGTGTTGATCTTTCCTCTGTGATTTAGGTTTCAGTACTGTCGCTGTTTAAGAGACTGTAGAGTTATTGAAATTACACATGGTTCCTGTCACACACGGTAGTGTTCCCATCGAGTCACCGTGGACACTGAATCAGCAAGCGCGGAGCCGTCGCTGTGGAGCTGCTATGGAGCAAGGCGATCCCTGCCTTCTGCTTTCAGCTCTCACACTTGCAAGCAGTTGGCTTTTTTGCCATCTACTCTGTGCCTTTTTCTTTCTTTGCCTTTTTGTACTTTTTTCTTGATGAGTTCACTGTTTAAAACAGCCCCCAAACGTGGTGCTGAAGTGCTGTCTAGAGTTAGTTTCTGAGTCCAGAGGCCGTGATGTGTCTTATGGCAAGAATGTGTGTGCTCGACAGGCTTCATTGAGGCATGACTTACAGCATGACAGCGTGGCACTAACTAGACCAAGTGAAAAGGCAGAGCCCCTCCTGTGAAACCTCTACCGGGCAACTCAGAGTTCCAGAGGCTTTGTGCATGTGTCCAAGGGACTGTGAAGGCCCCGCCACCATTGACTGTGGAATGGCAGGTATCTGGAACACGTTACAGTTTAGAACACTTAAGCTAATGTACATAAATCACCTACCACATGGTGGATTACTGATAGTGGTTTAGATTTTAAACCATATCCTTAATCATGCATCTAGATGTATCTTAACAGTGGTACATTTAACGGGTTATTCCGAAGCAGAATACATTTTTTAGTTTCAAAAGTATTTCTATTTTAATAAATGTTCATTTTCTTTCCTAAAGTTTTATTTCGAAGTTTGGTTTTTGTTACTCAGATACTACTTTAATATACTGCTCAATTTTGGACGTAGTTGCAATTCCAAGCGTTGTCTGGTCAATGAATCCATTATTTGTGATAAAATTCTCAGTATTCAAAATTGGCATGTAACAGGTTTTTCAGCTTTCAAAGCACAGGGCGTGGAGGAAGGCAGGAAGAGTCTGCGTTAGATACCTATGTGAATTTAGTCAACTTAGGACTTAGGTTTCCTGTGCCCAGTACATTTCTAACTCTCCTTCCTCATTTACAAAAATATTATTATTCTTACATTACATTCTCAATGAATTTCCTTATTTAAAATCAGCCATTAAAGTATATTGCTGTTTGAGACTGGTTTCTTGGTCCTACTTTTAGTGTTTTCGTAGACATGATCCAAGAAGCCTAGTATTACCTTTGGAAATACGAAGGGAAAGGTCAAATTTGATCCTCAAATGTGTGTCTAAGCCAAGCTCAAGGCGGGAAGAAGTTCCTAAGCACGTCCGTCAGTGCGTTTCCACTTCTGTTTCTTCCTTCATGTTTCATTGCTTTTTACTTATCATCGTTTAGTCGATTTTACTTTCACTCAAGTAGTGAATTTAGGTGAGAATCTAGATTATGTGAACAAAGTTTGTAGCAATTTTCAGTAATATTTCTGCGAGGATTATCAAGAAAAGCATTGAAAGAAGATTTTACTTTCTAATTGTATTTTTCAGTAAAGTCTCCTAGTAAGTAAAACAGTAATTTAACATCACTATAACACATTGGGTAATCCCCTTCCAACGCATTATTCAGCATTTTCCATCAACTAGTATTTAAATGAAAATCATTTAGGTATTTGATCAATGCAAACATACTTGAACTTTTAATAACTTCCCACCAAGGGGAAATGGGATTTCATAGAACATATATATAATTGTAAACAGGTATGTGACTAAAGTAGGAGATCTTTTTCCTCTTGTTGACTGAATTGTTAAAAATTTTTGATAAAAAGCGTTTGTTTGTAGAACTCAATCCAGAAAAATTTAAAGCTCTCAAAAGGCTTGAGCCTTATTAAGAAGAAATCTGGAGTTCTGTCCCCTAGACAGCTGCATCATACTGAAGGATTAGTCTTTGGAAACACTGAAAATCATGATGACATTAGAATGCGTTTTATAAGTGGGAGAAACAAATGAAGTAATATAAACCAGGATATGTGATGGTAAGTAATCTAGACATGCTTAAAGTCAACAGAAAGTGAAAGGCATTATTTAATGTGTGTTACATAATGTCTGGCAAGGTCTCGGATAGGAGCATATTGTGTTTAGAGGGCTGAGAGAGAATGTGTTGACATCAGTTAACCTCGTTAAGATAGACTAAATAGCCACGATGGAAATTCCATTCTATTTGAACTCTGTGTCAATCTGTTAGCATATGTTTCAATATGACATTGTTCTGGAACTACATATTAATTAGAGTAATATCCCTTAAAATATTTTTTTAAATTGTGGACCCTTACTAGTCTAGTAGAGACCTAATATTAAGTTTATCTAATTTTTATCTTACATTTAAATCACTACAAAGGATTTAATTTCGGGCATATTTGTATGACATTTAAAAATAGAACAGTTACATCACCCTTTTAATTATATCCAGTGGAATATAAATATCATAGTGATTTGACATTCTCTCTGTCATTCATTTAAGAAATACACCAACAAGCTCTTCTTTGATCTTCACAAACTTTACATAGTTCCCTTTTCTCCTTGAAATTATATATTCCCCCCCCACAGAATCCTCATATCATTATGCTTTAAAAAATGTGTGTACACACATATATACATACATACACACTTGTGTGTGGATACACACAAGGAGAGAGAAATTAAATTCTTCTAACAAGTTCCTGTCTGGGTTTTATGATTTCTAACACACAATTGATGAAAAATAACAAAAAAAAAATTGTTAAATAATTATTTAACATTGGAAATAAAAGTTGACCAAAGTTTCCACTTCTTAATTAAGCTGATGGGCTGGGTTTATGGTTCTTGGATTAAAGGAGCCTTCTTCTCGCTCATATATTTTGAATTGTTCTTCTGGCCTCTTTAGAGGCTTTTTAAACCTAGGAGCAATGCCTGGGGGTAGGATTTGGGATGAGTGAAAGAGATGCCTCTTTTTGTGAAGTGGGAGAAGGGAAATTTTGAAGAAGTTAATCTTTATTTCAGCAAGACCAGCTTTAGGAGCGAATATACATGGAATTTGAGGATCTGAATATTGATTCCCTTAAAGTCCATCCATGTGTCCCTTGGAAAGTCATCCTCTACTCTCAGGTGTACTTGACACCCAGTTTAAATATGGACGGACTAGAGCCTACTGTCTTATTGAAATTCCCAACTCTGAATCACTCCTGCCCTAGCCCAGTGGGAGGTCTCTTCTCCTTTTCCTGCAGATGATACAGTGCTTATTTATTTAAAAAATGATAAATGTATTAGATTTCATTGTATCATTGAGAATGTCTTTATTTAATCATGTACTTTTATTAGTTAAAAATGTCCTCTAGTTTATACTTGTTGATATATCTAAAATGGTGCATCTTTTTAGTCTGTTACTTGATTGGTAAATTGCTAAGAAATCATTCTTTTGTTTTATTGAATCCGTCTAATTTTATTTTCTATATGTTTACTTCTACCTGCCATTTGCTTTTATTGCTACGTGTAACGCTTCATTGTCTGTTCTTTGTGTAACCTTCTGTTTTTTGATTTGCAGACAATCTGATTTTCTATTTTCCTTCATTTCCCTAGCGCTCTGGAAGTTCAGCATTCTTATTGTTTTACTAGAAGTTCTCTTTAACGTTTTAGCAAACATACTGCCATATTTTCTGGCAATATCAAAAATTACCGTCTGTAACTTCTGCTTCCTGAAAAATATCAAGACATTTATTGTCCTGTTGTTTACCTTCTACCTCCACTGAACATCATTCCCCAAATTGATGGGAATCATCTGGGGTATTAGTTTCTGAATGCTATTCCTTGTCTAAAGAGTAGTAAGCCTTCATTATATTTCCTTGTTTCAGCGATAAATACTATTTCTTTTACTTTTCTTTAAATTATGCCTATTTGAATTTCAAATTGCTTTACATTACACATCCACACTATCAACAATTATTTTCATTTTTAAAAAGGATTAGTAAAATAAACACTAATTTTTGGCAATTCTAACTAAGAAACAGGGAGAATACAAGTAAACATCAGAGAAAAGAAAAGGAATGTAAGCCCAGATATACAGCAAGTATTAAAAAATTGTAGAATACTATGAATGATTTTTAGCTAATAAATTTGGAAATCTAGATGAAATGGACAATTACCTGGGAAACTGTACGTTTTCAACAAAATTATAATTATCAAAATTGAAACAAAAGATAGAAAACCCAAATAGATTAGTGACCATGGAAGAAATGACTCTGGTCTTTGATGAAAAATGCTGGCCAGTCTTCAAGACAGATAAATTCCTGAGTTATGTAAATCGTTGCTGAGCAAAACAAATAAACAAACAAACAAAACCCCAACAAAAACAAATGGAAATGTTTGTATTCATTTTCTGAGGCTAATGTAACTTGATTTCAAGACTAGACAAGAGAAGAACACACACACAAAAAGAAAGCTATACCCCAATCTCACAAATTTTCATAAAAAATTCTAAACAAATTATTAGCAAATTTAATCCAACTGTGTATTAAAAGAACAACAGTATAACCCAAACAAACAGTCTGTTGCAAGAATGTGAGTGGTTTAAGCTGAGGCGTTCGATTAATGTATCTCATTTGTCATCTAGGAATGAAAATAAATAAATATGATAATCAGCTTAATAATGTTGAAAAGTTAGAAAAATCAATATTCCTTTTTTATATCACTTAGGAATCAGAGAATAAAATAAGATCCCATTAACTTCATATAGAAACAAGCATCAAGTAGGAACAAACAAGAATGCCTGCTGTCACTGCTGTGTCAATATTGCCTGGAGGTCCCACTGATCATTAAGATTGTGAAGTAGTATTGAAAAGCTGGAAAGTAACTTCAGAATTGTTATATGAATAATCTGAGTGTTCACTTAGAAAACTCAGGAGAATCAACTAGAAAGACATTAGAAGTAATGTTTAGTAATGTAACAACATAAATTATAAATATTTAAAAAAACATTAATGCTCCTATATGCTATGTAGAAAATAAAAAGAAAAAATCTCATTTATAGAAGGTACAGAAATTAAAAAAAAATCTAGAAATAAACTTCACAAGAATTGATACCTATGTAAAAAAAATGGTTTTTACTAAAGCTAGAAGGTTGAATAAAGGATACATGACAGTCCTAATGGGAAGACAAATCGGAAGTTAATCTATTATGAACATTAAATGTGACCCTGATAAAAATGAGTGTGGGGGAGGGGCGAAGGACTTGACTTCCGAATTCATCTGAAATCAAATCCGTGTGCGACTGGCACAGCGATAGGCAAAGGGCCCAATGACGGCAGCTACAGCAGTGGTTAGCGAACTGGATTGTACATGAAAATCACTTTGTGGCTTAAAAAATATTACCATGCCTAGCCCCACGCCACGGATTCTACTTTCATTGACATCAGGTGGGGTTCAGGTTTTGCTGTATTTAAAAGCTCCTAATAGTAATTCTAATGTGTAGCCAAGGTTGGGAATTACTGGACTATAAAGATGAAGAAATGGCTAGGATATGTATGAGGGTGATAAATAAGTAAATACAAAAGCCCTTCAATACAGCAGGAAAAGTAATTGGGATAATTACTTTAGGGACTAAAATAAAGCTAGATCCCTTATTAACACTAAACAGAAATCAATGCCAGACAGAACTGTCATATACAAAATAGAACAGAAACACTCTTTTTCTTTAAATAGTTCCATTTTAATTACACATATTTCAGATAAACAACTTGCCTTCCAAAGGCGTGCCTTATTCAGCAATAGACATCCAGAACCTTAAAAGAAGGTGTATCTTCTGTTTCATTCAGATGTATGACTGACTGCTTTTCCACGTCCTCTAACCTGCTCTGCTCCCAGGGGTCCTGCCAGAGCAAGAACCATGGCTTATTTCGGGGAAGGAAAAGGACCCATCCACGTGGATAATGTGAAGTGCACAGGAAACGAGAGGTCCCTGGCCGACTGTATCAAAGACGATATCGGAAGACACAACTGCCGCCACAGTGAAGACGCGGGCGTTATTTGCGATTATGTTGGCAAGAAACCGTCAGGTCACAGTAATAAAGGTAAGCCACTGTCTCCTGTACGAGGCGGAGGTCCTGGGCCCCGCGTCCTTACCCTCAGCTGTAGAGGACACACACCCCTGCTCCTTCTGCTGGTGTGTGGAGGCACTGGTCCATGACAAACCTGCCTCCCCGGACAGCAGAGTTCAAGGCCATGAGTGGATGTACAAGACTGGTCATCTCTGGAACCTTCCCCTTTTTCACATCCTCAGCCATTTCTGAGCCATGCCTCCTCTGGATGTAATAACACATAGCACGTCTTGTGCTCTTCCTAGTATTTTAAACAACAGGGGTCATTTTTTAAATTAATTACAAAAAGAAAATTATCATTTGTAGATTTTATTCTGTGAAATTTAAAAACTGTGAGGAAAATGAGAAATAATCTTTTAGTATAATACAGTCATAGATGTTTCATACTTAAATAAATAGAAGAATTCTCGAAAGCTCTGAGTTTAATTTTTATGCAACAAATACTGATTTAAATGGCTAAGTAGAAGAACTAGCTATTTTGGAGAAAACTGAGTTATATTTTATGAAAAGAACAATCACTTCTTTATTTATGTGGATTGAAAGTTCCCAGTTTTGGGTTTGCTGAAAATCAGGAGCATCTGTATTTGCGTGCTCTCCTTTTCTACCATCTTTTCGTAACTGCCAAAGACAATACAAGAAACAAGTGGATGTTGTTAATATGAGTCTCACGATCTATCTGTGGGGCCTTTGAGTGTGGAGAAGAATCCTTACAACCCTTAGAGCTTTGAGGTGTGAAGATATATTTGTATGTAATAAATATGGTTTGGCAAGCCAAGCTTTCCTAAGTATTGATTACAACTTAATTTATTAAATTCCCTTCAGTAATTTAAACTACTGTGACAAGTTAAATATAACTAATATAACTAATTCTTTGGATTATTCCTTAAGCAGTAGAAGAACACAAAAATTCAATAACTGTAAAATGTGTTATTATATTTCTATGTAATCCTATTTTAAAATATGATACACCATAGAGTTATTTCTCCATTATATACACTTGTTTTTATGCCTTCCGAGAGTTGTAGCAGTACTTATTTTGATACCTTTCCATGGTTCCAATGCTGCCGTGTCTCAAATAAAAAGATCATTTCAGACCAGCTGGATGATGGAATCTGGCTTATTAACCTGTTGGTTTTGCACTGGGGCTCAAGACCCACTGACTTGTATAAGGTGACTCAGATTCAAGCCACTGGTCATCTGCTGGGATTCTTTTATAAATGAACTGCATTTGGCTTTTCAACTTTTTACAACAGTGGGTGTTATGGCTGTAAGTAGGTTTTCCTTTCTGGCAATCCGGTGCTTCGCCCCCGAGTGAGGTAAAGCCTTGGCTTTGCTGGCTCATTATTACATCAGTCCTCTTCTTGGCATCATGCACATGATCTGACTCGCAGCGTTATTGCAAACGTACGTTTTCTAATAACATAATTTGCAGTGTCCTCTGGAGGACTCACATCCTAAGAGATGAGGATACAGTTTGGCAGCCGGCGTGTGAGGTCATGTGGTGGATTAGTCATCTTGGGCTCTTTCTCCATTAGGAGATCACCGGGGCCGGTCTCCTGTGGGGCTCCCTCCCTTGGTTATCATGGAGAATGTTAGTGCAGCCTAGCTTATCATGTTCCTGGCAAGTCTCTTCTCTTCTCACACACAGAGAAAAACAGTATATATCTGCCCTTTATACACATGTGCTTAACCAAAGAAACAAAGTGCCCCTATGCAAATTCTCCTACCTTCTGAAACGATTTAAAAACCTAGTCATACCTTAGATTTACCCTCCTTGTGTACACCACCTTTTCATATATTTTAAATATAGCTCTTTTTTATAGTCTTGTCATAAGTTGGTTATCTTGTGAAGTTTGACTGCATACCTTAAATACAGTTCGGGCTTAGTAAACACTTTCCACATGTTATTATCTGAGTAGAAGTTAATGTGGATCAGAATTCCATCCTCAGTGGCTTTGTTCCCCTGAGGTACATGACCATACGTGGCTTCCAAGGGCATTTATGTGACAAGCAAGTGACTTAGACCTTTATTGCCTGTGTAGTTGTCATGTTTAGTTTCATGTTCCCGAACCCCAAACAACCTGTGTCATCAGCAGAGGAGATGTGGGTCCCTCCTACTGGGGGGTCATGTACTGGACAGGCTCAGGCCGCTCAGCACCTGTGAAACCCTCCAGGGGCGATGTGAGAACCTCCTAACGTTCCTCCTCGGCTTGGCAATCACGGCTGCCTTAGTTAAAGGAGGAAACAAGTTTTTATTCTTATTATAAGAGCAAGTTTCCTGTAAGTTGAAGAGAAAGGCATCTCCCGTGGGGAAGCAGCAGGGATGTGTGACTGCACCTTCACCCCCTCAGCGCTGTGCGAGTGTGATTCACGACGTGTTTCTCTCCTCAGAGCCCCTGTCCTCTGTCTGTGGTCTGAGGTCACGGCATCGCCGGCAGAAGCGTGTCATCGGTGGGGAAAACTCCTTAAGGTAAAGGTGCTTCAGGAGAGATTTTTCCATGTTCCAAATTATTCATGCACATACAAGGTTATAAATTGGGATTGTCTTGTACGATACAAGGTATTTATTTTACTCATTTGATTTTCTAAGTTGAATACAAATCACATGGTCATTTCACTGCCCTTTGACATATTCATTAATACAGACCATGTTCTCAGGTAACTATTCCGATGTACGAAACAGGTGTGTTGCTGAAAAGTTACATGACAGAAACAAACTAATGGGTGAGCTGAAAACATGCGTCACTATAAAATTCATTTAATTTAGAATATAGTTGTTTTGGATTTGACTCATTTTAATGTAATTATTTTGTTTGTTGGATTTCTAATGGAAAACCAGTGCTTTGCTTATTAAACACTCTTCAGGCTGCTCAGGGGAGGTAGAGTGAGGAGAGAAAATGTACTTGGCATCGTGAAATACACAGACGACTCAACTGGTTTCTAGAATGTCAGAGAGAGATGCGATGCGTACAGATAGGTGCCTGTCGGCCCAGGGCTGTGGGCATCATTCTCAGGGCAGGAGGGGATCTTACGTCCTGGATGCATCCCGTTTATGCTCCTTTCCCCCACCCGCGAGCCTGCTAAGTCGGTGTTTTAATGGATACTCTTCTTTGCTTTTTGGGTACTGACGCGGGCGTGCTTCCTTCGTAGGGGTGGCTGGCCTTGGCAGGCGTCGCTCCGGCTGAAGTCGTCCCATGGAGACGGCAGGCTGCTTTGTGGGGCCACGCTCCTCAGTAGCTGCTGGGTTCTCACGGCAGCACACTGCTTCAAGAGGTAGGTGCCCACCTTGCCAGACAACTCGCTTTGCTCTTTGCCAGATCTTCCTGTCGCCCCTGCTCTTCACACGCTAGCAACCTGGGGAGTAAGCGCCGGGCTGCGGGCTGTGGGCCTTCCTTGTCTGCGCCAGGGACACCGCGGAAGCCAGGGAGGGAGCATAAGGACAGAGAGCCCTTGGGGAGCTCCGTGCTGCCTGGGATTGACGAGCACAGGAGATGGGCGTTTGGGGCAGGCAGCGATGTCAGGTATCTGAGGCTGGCGTCATGCCCCAGAGAGCTCGCGAGCCTCCCGGTGTCGGCTTGCGAAGCTCCGCGTGGGTTGCAGCATCAGTGTTTTTCATCCTTTGGCCTTCTTGGTGTTTCATGTTTCCTAGATTTCTCCATTTGTACCTTCTAGAAAGGCAGCTTGCATCCTGATTATTTCCTCATGTCCCAAACATTTTATCAGCCCAGTCTGAAGTCTTCCTCGTTCAGAGGGGTGTCCCAGGCAGGCAAGTGCTGGTGGTGGCGCCACCTGTTCTGCAGCCCGGCCGCCTTTCTGTTCGTCCTGTGGTCCCTCGAAGTCCCAGGTCTCCCCCGGTCCTATGGTCTCTCGGGGCCCAGGCTGGTGGCCATTTCCCCAGCATGCATTTTGGTAAAAACGTATACTAATGCTTGGCAAGATGCTGGTAGTTATGGAAGCAACGTGATGAGTACCAGGAGTTTCACTGTGCTTTCCTACCTTTGTGTATTTGAAATGCCCATAATAGAAGCTTTAATAAAATATGTCCCACATTGTTACAAATTCTTCCAAGCAAAAATTTGTTCTATATTTTTTCCTATGTGATATCATTTGGCTTCACTGTGTATTTGCAGTCCGTCCATGGAGATTTTGTTCCCTTTAACCACCGTTTGGATTTTAACTCCTATTGTAAGACTGAGCCAGTTTCTTCATTCCCCTCTGATGGATGGTGGGGGTTTCCATCCTTTCACTGTAAACACAGTGTCGTTCTGGACACCCATTCCAGGGTACATGGGGTCCTGGCCGAGTGCCATTCAGCTTTCCTGGGCCCCACGGTTCACTGTCCACGGTGACCGTGTTAGTTTACGGTGCAGAAAGGGGGTCCCTGGGCCTCGCAGTCCCTCCACTTGATGCTACAGCACTTAATTGTCGCCGATCTTTGAGTTTTTGGATTTATTTTTAATTCCATTCCCTGCTTAGTGTCTTCTTCCTTCACAAAGTCTTTGTTTATATTATTTGCTTACTTTTCTACTGGCTCGTCTTTCTGCAATTGATTTTTTTAAATGTTTGGATGTGTTTTGTGAACAAAGTCTTTATTGTGATGCGTTACAAATACCTTTCCTCAGTCTGGGGCCTGTCCTTTCTCTTGTTTAAGGTCTGTTTCTCATGAAGATATTTCAATATTTTTAAATGTGTCAATCTTTTCCTTTAAAATGCTATAAATGTTTCATGTTTGTTATTTTAAAAATCCTTCCCTAGCCCATATAATGAAGACATTCTCTTATTTTTTTACTAAAAAGAATTTGTTTTTCTTTTTATGTTTAGATTTTCAGTCTGTTTACAGTTTAAATTTGTGTAAAGTATATGGTATGAGAAATGGACCTAATTTTGTAGTTCTCTTTATGGATAGTTATTTTCCCAGCACTTTCGATTTCACATGCCATTCTTTACCCACTGTCGTGTGTAATATACCAAGTTCTCATACATCTTTATTTCTAGTCTCTCTAGTCTCTTCCTCTTACCAGTTTTGATAAGTATTCATGGAGTAACCTTCCATGCTGAAGGTGCAGCAGAACGCACAGTCTATACTACAGAGCCCTTGTCATTTCTGGGAAAAAAACTGAGTGTGACAGTTTGAGAGCCCAGCAGTATACCGACACGTTTAATACATTCACGTGTTACCTGAGTGACACAGGTGATAAAAATTATATTCCCTCATTGATGTAACAAAACGTTATTGAGCCTCTAAGACTCCCGGGAATATGCCATGCATTAGAGATACACTGGGGAACAAGAGAGACGGGCCCCTTGCTTTCATGAGAGAGTGTAATGTAGCCATAGGATTCCAGAAGAAGGGGACATTGATACTGCTGATATGACAGCATCAAAAAGAGTTTGGGACACCATTTAAAAGTGTGGTCTTTTCACCATAGTATCAGATACGTTCAGCATGTTAGAGGTCCAGATTCCTGGGCCCCTATTCAGATCTACTGAATCTTTGGAGCTGAGAGCCCCGAGTTTGCATTTTTATCAATGATTGTCATGTCCCCCAAAGGTGAAGACCCACTGCTCAGTGCATAGAACAGACTATGGTCTGGACGTCTGAGGAATGACTGGAAGAATATATGGAGTTGACAAGATACTTACCTTTGTCCTAGTTCACATATTGACCACTAAACGGGACGGGACAGTGATGGTCAGTTAATTATAGTTTTGGACACTAGGAGATGGGCAGGGACACGTGATATGTTGGAAGTTAGGCTCCATGGCGCAAGAGACCTTGATAGGCTAATTCTCACAAGCAGTATGGACTGAGGGGAAGGAAAATATTGCCTTTAGTTCCCGGAAATTGGGCTTCAATACAGCACAAGTGGAGAAGCCCTCGTGGGTGGTAGTGTCGCCCAGCCTTGCGCTGACAGTGGTGCAGTGGGACTGCCCGCAGAATCTTCAGCTGGGCAGCAGCGACACAGCAGTATCCAGCCACGGGCCTTGTTGTCCTGTCCTAGCTGCTCAAGCAGCGTCACTGTCAGGCCCGAGCTCTGTGCTGGGCGCCATACCATGAAACCGGCGACCAAGGACGCCCCGCAAAAGGGACATGGTGTGGGATCCAATTAGGTTCGTTACCTGTGGCTTCAGATACCACAGATGTGAATGGGAAGTAATTTTTGTTTTCACGTAACACTTTTGTTGTTGATTTTTTATTTCTTTAATCCTAGGACAGTGCAAAGATGGCTGTATGTGGTAGGAAGCGTGAGTTCTTCTGTTTGGAGTCTGTCCAAGCAGAGAGGCTGGATTCATGTATAAGCAGAGGCAGGGGGTGGGTGACGTCTGATGTTGATATTGCAATGGGGAGAAAGCATCAGGCATATTGGAAGGATGGCAGTTATCAGGATAGGGGATCTGGGATTTGCGGGCTTATAAAAAAGAAACAGGAAAGGCCTGGGATGCCGCAGCAGTGAATTTCTGCTCATTCGTAAGCAGTGGGGAAACTGCTGAAGGTTTTGGAGCCTTGAAATGTGATCAAAGAGCATCTTTAGGAGATGAGTCATTTGGAGACATATGGGATAGATCTGAGAGGGTAAAGCAAAGTCAGTAATCGATTTATCGGTGAATGAGCTTCAAATTATATGAAAAGTCTTTGCATGTGTGCTTAGAAGCCTTTTTCTGGAGTGACTCAAATTGGCCCACATTACCAAGCGGGTAAGACCCACTGTGGAAGGAAGTGGAGGGAGACGGGTTTTAGGCTGTTGTAATAGAGACAGACTGAAGACAGAGAAGAAAAGGAGGGAGCACGGTGGAGACCCTGGGCCAAAAACACAGTACAAATTGGTACCGTGTAAGGAGGACGTGGATCTGACTGTTGAGACCAGGCTTGCAGTTCTAGCCCCTCCAGTTGTCAGCTGTGTAATGTGTGGAAATTGTTTAACTCCTTGGAGCCTCCATTTTCTCATCTGTACAATGAAGGCAATAATATTCCACCATGAAGGAACAAATGATTTGCAAAGTATGTGAGAGTATTTTATAAACTATACAATTCAAACCAAACGTTGGCCATTGTTATATTGGGGTTCAAAAAAAAGAAATCACAGATTATTATTAGCAAAAGTAGGGAGTCCAGGTGATTTTACTCCGCCGGCTAGTGGAGAGGAGTATGGAGGTGCGGTGCAGAGAACCCGCACAAGCCTGGCTTGGGGCGTGGAGTGCCGGCAGAATGACTTAGTAGGTTCAGTTCGCATTGCCCTCTTCTTGTTCAAGACTTGTAGTCTGTCAAGTCTCTGCTAAAAGTTATAGACTTAGGGGTTCAAGGCTGAAAGTATCAAAGTAGGGAAGTTGCCTCAAAATTCCACTTGAGGTTGAAAACTTGGATGTGACTCTTGAGTAGCCTGGAAGGTCTTTTTTTAGGTACATGTGTGGGTTTGTTTGTTTACATGTCATCAGTCCTCCCGTGGCCTTTTCCTTCTAGATTGTGACTCCCAGTCAGCAATCATCTCGTCTGTGTTTGTAAACCAAGTGTCTGGTATACTGCTTGGCGTCCGCAGATGCTCCTGAATGATTGCTGCAGCATGAAAGCGGGAGCTCAGTTCCCAGATAGTGGAGGTACTGAAGGATGTTGGACTCATTAGAGGACAGTGGTGTTTTAAATCCAGATCAACAGATAACTTCTTCCATGTATCATTCTGAATTTCTTCCCATTATATGCACAGCAGAAGATAAAGCTGATTAAAAGACAGGAGCAGATTATGTGCTTTGGCTACAATGCAAGACTCTTTGAATGGGAGTAGGGAGGAAATTGTTTTGTAAATCTATTACATATCCATGTGACTTGGTCCGTAACCTTTGCTGCGTGTCATCGACTTCCTGTTTGGAAGTGCCCACGGAGGCTACAAGTCACATCTTTATTGCAGTAAGTTTATTAAAAGGCATGAGGACAGTTACCAGTGATTAGAACAAGCTTTTGTTCTGGGCTCAGGGATTTTGGTTTACGACAATCCTCCTTTAATCATCAGAAACTCTGAAATTTGCCCCATTAGATAGATTTCCTCTGGAATTGCAGAGACTAGTGTAGAGGCAGTGCGGTCGGGTCTGAGAGGTTACCTCCCCTTTAGATTTCTCGGAATTCTAATTTAAGGGCTCCTGGTAGGGCGCTTGAGTTTCATGACTTGAAAGTAGCTGTCTCACTCCCTTTGCTCTGTGTGTCTCCTGCTATAACTTCCATATGTGTAAGGGTTCCCTGTCCATCGGCCTCTTTCCTGTGGTGAATGGACAGGCAGGGCTCTTCGGCAGCCCTTCCTGAACAGTGAGACGTAGCTTCTTACTGGCACTCGGGGTATTGTATGCAGTGGGACGAGAGCTCTTCATGTTTACTTGCTTTGCCTTCGTAGAATCGTCAGCCTTTTATATGGCCTGGGGAGGAGGAGACCAGAAGCCGTTGCTCAGATCATTTCCTGTGGGGCGGTCTCCTTACATAACAAGGTGCTTTGCTGAGATGCTGGCGGAGTTCTAGCACGCTAGCTCTCATTTGTTTTTGGCTTTCACATACTGTGAGGTGCCCCCAACCCTCTTGTACGTAGACATAACAAGGGGAATTGAGGTAGCTGGTGAATCACCATTGAAAGGCCTCTGTCTCATTTTTCACATTTTTCCTAGTGTTAATGCAATACAGATTTTGGGTTGCAATACCCTGTTGGCGGCTTGAGGTGGAGACTTGGATAAATTAAATACTTTTTGTAGTTGCCCTATGAATCTTACATAATATAAATTGCTTGTTTTTGCTGGTTTGTACGCTAAACTACAACCACCAGGACCTTGAAATGACCCTCTCTCCATGGTAATGTAGCAATATCATTGAGAGAAAAACTCCTGACTATTAAACTAATTTCCTTTCATGGCTTATTCTGATAACAAACACCTTTTGGGAGGAAAGAATGTTCCCAAAACAAGGAGTCTCTTATTTCTGTTATTCTACTGCCAGTTGGGTTTGATCAAGAACATAGCTTTGCCTGGTTTTATTGTTTTCACTTTTTGCCAGCCAATGCCACAGAAATTGTCAGAGATGGTCACTCTGCAAATCAGAAATGTCTAGATCTTTGTAATTGGGGAGAAGGGCCACAGAGGTCACGGGACTTACTTTTAAAGGACATCTGTTCCATCGTGAGTTAGTATATGGCAGTGTCTTTGGTGATACATATACTCCCGCCCCCGGAAACACCCCATGAGGGACGAGGCAGGGTTACACAGAAAAGGCCACTGCTCTCTAAGCAACTGGAACCATTTACACAAGCCACTTCCGTCAGCCACTTTTTGAGTTTCATCCAGACAAAGAGAAAACAGATTCTAGTAGGAGCAGATATGCACAGGCTGATGTGAAACATTCTTTTTGAAAAGATGAATCTGTAGAGAACATACAAAGAAAAGGACCCTGCAACCTGCATTAACTCTGCTACTTTTAACCTTAGTAATTTGTTGTTGTTTAACTCTAGAATCTCAGAGGAATTGGCATATTACATTTTACCCGACTGCTGTGCTCTCTTGCTCAAGCTTATCTGAGAATTTCATCCAAGTCTTATTTGAGGGGGCGTTGAAGGCATTTCAGCAAAGCAAACAACTGAACGGAGTGTTGGCCCAAACCTGACATGTTTATTTTAGAAACATTTTTGAATAGAATAAAGTATATCCAAATAACAAAAGCTCAACTAGAGAGACCTTAACATATATTGCAAAAGAGGATCCTTGATACGTTTTCTTGAGAAGCCTAGAACCATAGTAAGTGCTTTCCAAGTCCTCCGTCACTCTGGGGACCTCAGCCAGTGTTGTCCCTGAAGCATGTGGTCATAGCCACAAGCAGGTGACACGACGAGATGGGGATTTGGTTCGCGGACTCAGCCAGTCCTGTGTGCAATGCTCCTCAAATTCCAAGCATTAATCTAGGCTAAGGATAGTCGGAGCGAGAGGGATATAGGAGCCGCTGCTTAGGTCTAGCTGGTCCCAGCTGACGTGTGAAGGAAATGCACCGTAAGTGAGGTTAAAGTTATAAGCAGTGTACGAGGTTGCATTAAAGACAGATCATAAAACGGGATGCCTGCTCTAAGCCACCAATTTCTCTACACCAGAGTTATCTAGTAGAAATATGTGAGCCACAAAATACAAGTCATATGTGTAACTTTAAATTTTCTAGCAGCCACATCAAAAGAAAAACCCAAACAAGTGAAATTAACTTTAATAATATACTTTAACTCAGAATATCCAAAATTTTACCAGTGCAAAATATAAAAATTGAGGTTGTTTTTATTAATGATCTATGGAGACAATATCTTTAGTATTTTCTTCCCATGCTAAGTATTCAAACTCCTGAGCCTGCTTCCTACTTTGAGCACATCTCACTGTGGATGAACCACATTTCAGGGGCCCCAATAGTCACATGTGGCCGCTGGTTACCGCACGAGACAGTGAAGCTAGAGATCATTTTGAAGCTCCTGTTGCAAAGACACATGAAGCATCTCAGCAGCACTTTCAAGGGTGCACTCACCGTTATTCTTATAGAAAAGTAGTAAATCACTTGGGGTTTGACTTTAAAACCTGAACACATTCATTAGGTATATTGAGTTTTTATAGTATAATATCAATAAACAGAAAGTAGAAGTTAAGTGAGAATTACTGAAATATCTGATTATCGTCCATGATTAATTACTTTGTACAGTTTTCGGATGGGAAAATTCCCTTACATATCGCAGAGTTGTCTGAGCCCTACTCAGCGCTGTAAGAATGTTTGAATAACTTAACCTTCCAGTAATGTACAGGAGTAAATGGGAGGTTGTATTTTCAATAGGCAGTCACTAGAAGTGCCAGCTTCTCTAAACTCACATTGAAGTACAGGTCTGGTATGCAGTGGAAGACTCTCAAGTTTGGAGAGAAAAATTAAGATGAGGGCTATTAAATGTAGTCTTTTCCTTTCCACAGTCAGACACTAGCACTAAATAGGCAATGAAACCAGAGTTGGACTTTTGGCAGATAAAAGGAAAGGAGTGAAAGTTTTTGCAAAAGAGTGATCGTGGAATCCGAGCCTAGTAAGGAGGGATGTCATAAGCAGAGTGAGATTGAAATGAAAAGTAACCAGTGGGTTGAAGGATGACAGTGGGTTTCAATAAGTACCAAGCGTGCGGGGGGCAGAGAAATGGGAAGAAAGGTGACGCTTACGAAGGGGACTAAGGATTCGGAGGAAAGGCTGACTGTGCGCAGCCTTCCCTCTGACTGCGATGGCGCCAGCATTGGAGACGAGCCTCTGACGGGCGCTCTCTGTCAGGTACGGTAACAGCACGCGGAGCTACGCCGTGCGCGTCGGGGATCATCACACTCTGGTGCCCGAGGAGTTTGAAGAGGAGATGGCAGTTCAGCAGATCGTCCTTCACCAGGCCTACCGACCGGACAGCAGTGACTACGACATCGCCCTGGTTAGGTTACAGGGACCGGACGGGCAGTGTGCCCGGTTCAGCAGCCACGTCTTGCCAGCCTGTTTGCCAGCCTGGAGAGAGAGGCCACAGAAGACAGCCTCCAACTGTCACATCACAGGATGGGGAGACACAGGTAATGCAGATGATACAACGGAACAGAGGCGATCTGGCACCTCCTGGGGTCGGGGGTGCGCCGTGCATTTGGGTGTACAGTGGGTCGTAAAGTGTTAACGGATTCAGGCCAAGTGCTTTGGAAGTTCCGCTAAGTGGGGGACGCATGTGTGTCATTGGGGTCGATGTCCTGAGGGTACTGTGGGTTCCTATTAGAACTTCAGCACAAGCGGGCTTGGGGTTCAAGAGGTTAGGATTCCTCTCTTGACTTCCAGTTCCCGACTAGTGAGGAGACAAAGGAAGAGAGTCGAAGACCCTACCCTAAGACTTGAGCTTGGGTGACCGTGTGTGAAAGCTTTCCCAGGGAGTTTGATGAAGCTACCCCAGCTAAGGGCTTTGGTGTTTGGCCGTTTCTCTTTGTAACAGAGGCCTTCTCAAACTAGATCTGATGGAGAATTCCTAAACATACAACAGACCAAGGCAAAGCTGCTGAGGTTGACGTGGAGGGACCCCACCCACTGGTGTTCCTCCTTCATCCCCCCATCCCTCCCACCTCTGGGTCCCCAAGCGAGAGGACAGTGTTCAGCTTCCCTCGCAGGCGAGCAGCCCTTTGTACCATCTTAGAGTTAAGTCAGTTACACCCCCTAGTACTTGCTCAGGACTGCCCTAGAAACAGCGGGTTAGGGCTCCCCTGGGGTAGGTGCTCCACTGACAAGTGACTGTTGGGTAAGGAGAAATGTGGGCGGATCGCTCGCTATTAAACATAATTAATACTGATAATTGTACTCGTGAAAAGAGCATCAAAGAAGTATTTCCACAGGGATAATTTCAATACGGTTTTATTCATAAACATATAAGTATTTCAGTGTTCATTTTATCCCATGCCACATTAAATCCGGGCTTACCACTTACTTCGTTCGTAGCAATGAGATGTAGAACATACTGAAAAAGCACTGGGACCAATCCTGAAAGAAATCATAAAATAAGGAAACATTTCCTGGATGATACAGTACAATCAGGTCAGAGTACACGGTGCTGATCCAGGAGACAGTCAGGTCTGAGAAAATGAGTTTCTGTTCAAATTAGGATTGCTTCATCAGGGACGGTTCGGTCACCTTCCTTTAGACACCACAGCTGAATTACTAGAAATGACAAAGGAAGATTTTACAGAATGTGTTGTTATGGATGAATTATCCCAACTGAGTAAGTAGGGTCAGAGAATAACAGGGTCAGGAATTTACATCCAAGGAAAGGGTGTCACGGAGGGCACAGCAGTGCCACGTTTTAGCCCAACACAGGAGTGGCTTCCCAATGGAGTACACCAACACCAGGTAGCTGTTGTTTCTGAATCTCTATGAAAATATCGCTTATATTTAGGATAGTTACTGTCACCTTACGTACTTACATATAACTGCCATTTAGAATTAATCCTCAAGCCAATGAAATAGATGAATCTTACAGTGGACATGCTAGTACCAAACCAGAGTGCACCCTCAGCTTTTCAGTACACAATTCAAATACTGCTACCTGCACACATGCTTTCTTTAGGTTACTTTTCTCTGCGGCCAAGTGCATAAATGTTAGTTAGTTATTCCTTTAAAACGTCAGTATTAAGAAATAGATTGGAGGGTAAGTGTGGTTCAGTGCAAGCCTTAAAAAAAAAGCTGGTACTGACATTACATATCATTTAGTTATCACTCAGTCATTTAAGCTGCACTTATGGCACTCTAGGACTTTAAAACGGCCATTAAACTGTTCAGTGTAGCTCTTTTCTGTAAGCTCTTTCCCTGGAAGCTGACTAATTCTGACGATCTGGTTTGACTAGGACGAGCCTACTCCAGGACTCTGCAACAAGCAGCCATCCCCTTGCTTCCCAAGAGGTTTTGTGAAGAACGTTATAAGGGTCGCTTTACAGGAAGGATGCTGTGTGCGGGAAATCTGCATGAACACAGACGTGTGGACAGCTGCCAGGGAGATAGTGGAGGACCCCTCATGTGTGAACGGCCGGGAGCACGCTGGGTTGTGTACGGGGTGACCTCCTGGGGGTATGGCTGTGGGGTCAAGGATTCTCCTGGTGTTTATACCAAAGTTTCAGCCTTTGTACCTTGGATAAAAAGTGTCATCAAATTGTAATTCCTGGAAACCTTAAGAAAAGGTTTAAAGAATCTGCTGGAAAACTTTCAACCTTCACATTAGTACTCAGAGACGCCAGCTAGTGGGGCCTGAGGCCCGTGTTTGTGCTTTGTGTTGTGATACAAGCAGAGTATCCCCTCTGCTGTTGGTGAGAATTTGTGATGTGAACATTTGGGTGGATCCCTCAGCACAGTACTGACTACTCTCAGTGAGCAGCAGTGCCTCCCCAGATCAGCTTCCCTGGACATGAAATTCTTTCTTCTCATTGAACCTTCTTTTCCCTTCTGCCTATTTCCCAGCATTCTCTGGAGACTGTATATATTGATTGTGCAAAAAGGGTGTTTTGACATTGGGATTGAGAATTTATAATTGAATCAGTGATATAGGAATTCATATTAAGTGCCCATATTTGACATACCCATTATTACACTCAAAAATAGGCAGTTTTCTGTTTACATTAATTTTTAGCTGATTCTTTTCCCAAGGGCTGACAAGAAATCTTCATGCATTGAATCTCTGTAACCTTTGTCAAGAGAAAATCAAGGCCAAGAGGGAAAGGAATCCTATGAACCTAGACTGGACTAGGACCAGTGTCACAACATTCCTGAATGAAGCCTTTGCACCAAGCACTATGGCAATCATGAGGAAAACACTCTACCTTGTATGTTACTAGCAAAATTGGAAAGGAGTCCCGATAACATAATAAAAAAACACCTTCAAGTTGTTGGACGCACAACCTAATTATCCACCCTATTTGTTATCGTTTCTATTCTGGTTACTTGTAACCGCTTCTGATTTAAAGCTTGGTAGATCTGTTCCTTAGCGTCATGCCAAGGACTATGACGTTAGAGCGCCATCTATTGCAACTTCACGGTAACTGACTAAGCCTAGCCCAGTAGTAGTCCCACCTAAAAAAACATGCTATTAAAAGTGTTTTTCTGTTCACAGTGGGGCAAAGCTGTGTTGCCCAAAGGGGTAAGGACTAGCTGCCTACATGTACCCTCACAGGACATTCTTGGTGGCAGTACAGAACCTTTACCCAAGTAGAAGAGGCGTGCCCCTCAGTATACAGGAGTAATCCTGCTCAGACATGAGAATGATGGATGAGTCCTGCCCTAAATCCCAGGTGGCTTAAACAACTCTCACATACCCAAGGCATAGATGCATGGAAAGGTGAAGTGTTGGCGAGAATTTTAGGATTACGGATGGTTAAGTGATGCTTTTAAAGAGGGATTTGACCCCTTTCCCTTCTGCACCAAATGGTGCTTTGTAAAAAAAACTGGTGCTAACCAACGGTGCTTTGCTTTCTAGTTTACGATGTTGCAGAATTGCATTGCCATGACAGGTAGAATAACACTAAAACTTTTCTAAAAGCTCATGAGGAAACTTTTCAAGCATTTACAACTAGAAATGATAGAACGACATCCAGTGCACACTTGTAGGGCTCGGGAAAAACGTGCAATACAGGTTAGAAACGGGCTGGGCTGCCCTTATAATTCAACTACAAAGCCAGTGCAAGTAACACATTCAAATTTGAACTCTACCAGATTGGCAAACTTGACAGTCAACAGGTGGCGTACTTGAAGTAAAATATTTGCTTCACAAAATATGCCTTTATTTTACCTAATTTGTTAAATGTAAGGGTGACTTTTATAAGATTCAAATGTTCAGTGCACATTTGTGTAAATAAAGTGCATAGCCTTTCACCTTGTATATAGTTGCCTCAATCTTTTGTGTGGTGTGAAATGACTGCTCTCTCCCTTAGAGGTTACCTGGTTTTTGTGTTTTCCCTAAACGCCGTAATACTTTACAATACTCACTCATACCACTTCCACATGCTCTCGGAACAGAACAGGAGGTAGTTTTTCACTATTATTTGTAACTACCTCCCCACTTAATAATCAATCAAGGAACGATTAGTCAGAGAATCAAGCATTTTATTTAACAAGGAGGCACTCACTTATTCTCTTAAATGTTTTATAAAAACAACATTCAGACCTATATTGAAAATATTGCTTGTAGTTTCCAGAACAGTATTTGCCACTCACTCCTGGGATCTGTTGAATTTAAACTCACGTCTGTGCAGGACACAGCAGGACGCTAAGACTTCACCACGTCACTTTGGACTTCCTGATTCCTGCAAGAGAAGAACAGCTTTATAGAACCGATCTGTTCTTACAGAACTGCGATCTTAGTAGCCGTTTCAGTCACTTCCTATTCAGATGGCTGTTTACTCTTTCAAATTACAAAATGCCAGCAAAACGGGCCTCGTTGGGCCTTCCAATTCCTTAGCACTAAGATTAACTCCGAATTGTGAACACAAAGGAACGTACCTTGTTATGTGTGCCGTCACCCATCGGGACAATGAGTTCGGCTTCCTAGAAACATTTGAAGAATAGTCAGACCTTTGCACAATAACCCAGCACCCCCCAGGTTTTTAAAAGTGAACAATGTTACTTGTGCAAGTCAGAATCTGATACCAATTAAATGGTGACAGCTTTGCCAATAAACAAGAACATGCTCTTCCATGGCTAGGAAGGGAGACTGCCACAGTTGACAGGTCCCAAAGATACATGGAGACTCACAACGCCGGACCGGGCCGGCAGCAGCCGCACGGCGCGTACTCACCTTGTGGATCACACGGGTGGTCTCCGCGTGCGGCGTCAGTATTTATAATGGGGGCGGGGTGGATTCACGACGGCCACATGGAGCCCACAGCGGAATTACTGACCTTCCCGGGATCGTCAGATGCACTGAGCCTTTGCCCGTGGGACCCGGGCCCCCGGGCGCGCGGCCCGGGACTCAGCGCCCAGGGCTGCACGTGGCCGCCGCGTGACCTAAAGTGCACCCGAGTCCGCTCGGGCTTCCCACCCTGTAGGCTTGCCAAGCTGACCTCGATCTACCAGTACAAGACTCTTGACCCTCCTGCATTTTAACTACACCAAAAAGCGCCGTCCCCGTGATCATTTTAGCCCACAAAACACGATTGACAGACCGACGCACACGCAGCACTTCCCGGACGCGAAAGGCAGAAAGCGTCTGCGCACGCGCTCTTATACAGCGGATGACGCCATTCCGGGAAGCCCCGCGAGGGGCGGGGTCTACGCGACCCCTCCCCCGCCCCGCCCCGTCCAGCCACGCCCACGCCCAGCCACGGCCCCACCTTCCGTTGGCCACACCCTCCATTCGCCCAGCTCCTTCCCCACAGCCCCGGCCTTGTCCTCCCGGACTCGGCAGCGCACTTGGCCTCCGGCTGGGACGCATGCGCACACGGGAAGCCGAAACGTGCTCGCGAGACCAGAGCGTCCTGACGCTCGCGGGCGCCGGCTGGCTGAGGAGGTGGCGAGGTTGTGCTGGTGGCGGTTTAATTCAGGCTGGTTACGTTAGAGGCAGTGTTTCCGGAGACGCCGGCTCCGGTAGTTCCCGCCTCCTAAGCTTTGGTCGGTCCTTCCTGTGGACTGGCTGAGATTTGTCCCCGCGGGCGCGCTGTCCGCCGGGGCCCCGCGTCTTCCGCCGGGGTCGCTGCTCCGCCGCGCAGGCTCCGTGCTGCCGGCAGGCGGTTGCGGTGTTTGCTCCGTGGGGTCTCATCTCAGGAGTGTGTCTTCTGGTTCCTGAGAGCCTGGCCGCCGAGTTTGCAAACACCGGCGACACGGGGAGACGGGGCTCGGCGGGGAGCGCGGGGGGCCCCGGGGGCGGCGCCGGCCCGAGCTCGCGGGGGCGGGAGGGCGCGGGCGCGGAGGCGGCGGAGCCCCCGCTGCGAAGCGGGATTACGAGGCGCCCGGGCCCGGTGCCCATCCAGTGTCACCACGTGTATTCCCCGTTTTCCTGTGTGAAGCACAGAGCAGCAGGTTGTGCAGGAGCCTTTCCCGAGCGGCGGGCCTGTGCGGGCAGTGGGGGCGGCAGCCGCTGTCAGGGAAACCGGCACCCAGGTGCGGTGAACGCGGTAGGGATGCGCGGGAGCTTCGGGGAAGCGCCACAGGCGTGTGCGGGCAAGAACGGGAAGAGGAAGAGCGAACATGGCTGTGATGATGGGGTTTCAATGGACACGTTTATGGGAAAGAAATTGTAGTTTGCATGAACTCAGCGGTTTCTGGGCTGACCTCGTCTCACCCACCTTCCTTTCTCTCCACCTCACTCCATCCCAACGAGCGAGTGGGAAGAACTGTTCCCTAGCAAGGCTTCAATCCCAACTCACAGTGCGGAGTTTTGCCAAGTTATAGTTTATTTGAATCTCTAACCGTGTGTGTTTTGCTCGGGCTGTCATAGCAAAATGCCACAGACTGGGTGGCTCAAACAGCAGGAATTTATCTTCTCCCAGTTCTGCGTTCAGGAGGTATGACCCAGGGTGTCCCCAGGATTGTTCTGAGGCCCCTTGTTGGCCTGTAGATGGCCCTCTTCTCCCTGTTTGTTCGTCTCTGTCTCTGTCTGTCTGTCTGTCTCTCCATTAGTTTCAGGTGTACAAAGCAATATACCAGCCATTTAAGCCCTCACACAGTGATAACCCCTCCCCCAATATATGGCCCCTCTGACATCGTGTATGGCTGTTACTGTACCAGTGTCTTCCTTACGCTGCACTCCACGTCTTGTGACTATATCTATACTTAATTATAGTTGACATACGTGTTACTCAGCTTCAGGTGCACAGCACAGTGGTCAGGCATCTACAGTCTGACGTGATCCGCCTGATAAGTCCAGTGCCCCCCTGGCACCCCACGTGATCTTTACAACATTATTGATTGTATTCCCCACACTATTTCATATCCCTGTGACTATATTGTGACCACTAATTTGTACTTTCTAATCCCTTCCCCTTCTCCCCATCCCTACCCCCCCCACTGGATTAGGGCCTATCCTAATAACCTCATATGATCTTAATGACTTCTTTAAAGACCTTCTCCCTAAATACAGCCATATTCTGAGGCACTGGGGGTTAGGACTTAAACAAATGAGTTTGGGGAGTGGGTAACAAATCCAGCCCATGACACCATCAACTTATGCTAAACTATAAGATTTACTGAAGATTTTTAAATGAAAGTTTCCATTGGGTTAAGGGGTTAAAACACCAATGAGAGAGAGAGGGCCCATACTTGTTTATGCTCTTTTTTCTATCTTGAATGTTTTCCCATCTATTTTCTGTATACTTCCTTTTTTAAAATAGAGGTATAATTGACATGAGTTTCAGGTGTACAACATAATGATTCAATATTTTATGTATTGTGAAATGATCACAATAAAATGTTAACCTCAGTCCCCATACATATTTGCGTTTTTTTCCTGTAAGAGAACTTTCAAGATTTACTCTCTTAGCAACTTTCAAATATGCAATACAGTATTATTAACTATACTCACCATGCTGTACATTACATCCACAGGACTTACTTATTTTCTAACTGGAAGTTTGTACCTTTGGACGACCTTCAACCATTTCTCCCCCACAGCACCCCAACCACCAGTCTGTGCTCTGTCTGTGAGCTTGCTTTCCAAGTTTTCTGTAAGTCTAAAACTATTTTACAATAAAGCTTAATAAAAAAGCAATCATAATTTTGCAGTTCATTATATTTTTGTTTTAAGACCAAGTGGTGCTTTACTGATGTTTTCAATCTACTGTTAGTATGAAATTTGTGGCTAAGATGGCAATAAATTTGTGGGGATTTGAGATCAAACCTAATGAATTTAGACACTGGTAAGCCAAACCTTTGAGACTTAGAATACTCAGGAGAGAGAATGTGATAATAGAAGAATTAACAATTGATTGTAAATAAAGGTTGGCTTGAGGATTTTAAATGTAGAATGCAAGGTGAAGCTGTTAGAACTGATAAAATGGTGGCTGGGCAATAATTCAATTCTGCATTTGATACATGAACTGAAACTTTTCGTTACACAATACTTGTTCTGCAACTGTGCTACTCCCTACTCTTTCCTTTTCCCTTTTGTGCTTTCAGTGTAGAAACAATAGTATTTATCAGAGAAATAAAATCAACTGCACATCTCTCATGAATGTTGAGATGAGTGGGAGAAAATATAGTCAGAAAATGGCCTGTGGGCTTTTTCTTCATCTTAAAAATACTTAGGGAGCCTAAACTTGTAGTTGGTGTATACAACTGCTGAGAAAATTGGTACTGCTGAGAAAATTGTGATCAAAATACAGTGTCTAGAGGGGAAGAATGGAGAGTTCTTTCCTGTCTGTTCTGGAATATTCTTTTTAGTTCTGAACATTGTTCAGTTGTTAAACATTTACAAGACTCCAGCAAATGCTTATTGAGCAGATACGGCCCTTGCCTCAAAACTACAGTGGAAGTGAGTAACTTATAGTTAGTGAGATCACAGTTTTCCAAACAATTTAGAGCTCAACGCCTAGGAGTTAGCTTTGATTTCTCCCTATCCTCCCAATTCTTAGTGTATTTCTGTATTAGTGTGTTAGCTATCTAGTGCTGTGTATCAAATTAGCCTAAAGCATAGTGGATTGAAACCATAAACATTTACTACCTCGCATACTTTTTGAGGACCAGGCATCCAAGAGCGGCTGAGTGCCTCAGTGCATCTCATGAGGTGGTAGTGGGGGTGTGGACGGTCGTGCCATCCTCATCCCGGCTGGCTCACTCACAGGCGGCAAGGTAATGCTGGTTGTCGGCAGGCGGCCTCCACCCCCAGCACGTGGATCTCCACCGGGCTGCTTCCGTGTCCTCCTGGGATGACAGCTGGCTTCCCCCAAAGTCACCCAGGAGAGGAAGTCCCAAAGCTTTCGGTGACTTGCTCTGAGAAGTTACACACCATTGCTTGTTAGAAGCAAGTTATTAATTCCAGCTCACATAAAAAGGGAAGGAAATTTAACTCCATCTCTTAAAGAGCGGGATATAAAAATTTGTCGACATAAGTTCAAACTGCCACCGTCAGAATGGGTGAGGTAATGTTGCAGTTACAAGTCCAAAATCTTTGTGGCTGAAAACAAAGGTTTGCTGCTTGTTGTGCCCTTGTCCATTTTAGAGACTCACACTACTGAGGCCTTTGCCGTCTGGAATGTTTCAAGGAGCATGAAGGGAGAAGGGGAGGCAGGGAGCCACACGTGTGCTGAAAGACTTCCATTCTGAAGTGATATTCGTCACATCACCTCATAGATCATGGACCAAAAGGCAATCTGCGTGGCCACACATAACTCCAAAATGGTGGGGGGATGGACCCCTACTATGTGCTTCGAAGGACAAGAATCAGAAATACCAACGAGCAGCAATCAGGATTTCTAAAAATGTGTGCTATAACCTTTTTTTACGGTTAGTTTTATATTTACCATTTCCTTATTGTCATTGTAATCTAAGACAATATGTCTGAGCTGTCTCCCTACTTTTCTGATTCCCCTTTCCCATCAACTGAGTATATTCCTGAAAGATGAATTTCCTGAAATACCACTTTCTCCTGTTATTTAGTCACTTGCTGCAGACAACCTGATGGCTTCCCCACTGATGACCAGGTCAGATCCCTCATCCCTGGACAACGTGCAATGTGTGTTACACCTCACATGCTTGTTCCTGGTTCTGTTGATGCTGTTTCATAGCACAGACTCTGTGTCCCACTCGTCCTACCCTTCCATTAAGACCCATCTCAGTTATTTGTATTTTACAGGAATCTTTTCTCTACAACTTCCGTGTATATCGGTCTCTTCCCTCTTTTGCCAACCTTAATATTTATTCTTTGTGCCTTATGTTTTAAAAAGTTGCTCATCAATCAATGTTTAATGAGCTCCTACGATATGCCAGGCCCTGTTCTAAGTGCTGGGGCAGAGCAGTAAACAAAACAGATGACATTTTTTACAGAGCTTATATTTTAGTGACAGAAAACAACAAGTGAGACTATTAGAGTTCTATCAGACGAGCAACACTACCAGGAGATTTAGTGTGTGTGAGTGTGAGTGTGTGTGAGTGCGTGTGTATGTGTGTGTGAATGTGTGTGTGAGTGTGTGTGAGTGTGTGTGAGTGTGAGTGTGTATGTGACTGTGTGAGTGTGTGAGAGTGAGTGTGTGTGAGTGTGTGTTGAGTGTGAGTGTGTGTGTGAGAGTGAGTGAGTGTGTGTGAGTGTGTGTGTGTTTATAATATATAGAAATGTCAAATCCCAGTGAAGTGGGGGAAGCAGGGAAAACTGGCAGCTGCAAGGATGGACTGGGATTCATGAGAATGGACTGCAGTGTGCGCTGATTCCTCCCAAGGATCCAACTTTGGTGACGGAGGTGATTGGCAGGAGGGTCTGGTCCTTTGTCACAGACCCATAGTGCCTGAAGCTGGAAGAGAAGCTCTGGCAGCCGCTGAAGAAGGTACAGACCTGGGTGCCGCCCCACACCTACAGGTGAGCCAGCACCTCAGTGCCACCTGCACAGCCGGCCACGTCGCCTCATGCGCTGCACTGGCCTTGCAGTGTGGAGTCTGCTGCTGCTTCACTTCCATCTACCTCATCTCCTGCAAAACACCCCTCGCGGCTCACGCTACCTGGGGCTGTCCAGGGAAGGAGGTGGACATATGGTACCAGCTCAGGTAGCTGCCAAAACACAGAGCGACCACAATAGATGAAGCACATGGTATGTTCACGTCAGAAAGTGCTGTGGAGAAACATACAGTGAGGAAGGGGTGAGAAGTACGTATTTGGGGGGTAAGGGTTGTGATTTGAAGCGTGTTTGGGGAAGGTCCCCCTGAGAAGGTGACGTTAGGTCACGGACTTGGAGCAGGTGAGGGAGAGGACGATGCTGATACTTGGGAGATGCCCTAAGCACGGGGCCTCCTGAGCGGCGCCCACCTTGTGTGGCACAGCTTTCTCCAAGGCTCCCCGTGAACCCACCACACGACCCTTCCCCCGCCATGGGATCGCCTCCCCTGGAATGGCAACGTGACGCGATGTCACTTGTGAGATTGGATTATAAAGGACTCTGACTGTGTCTTGCTACCATTCTTCCTCTTGCCTTTTTGACTGGCCTGCCTTGATGACGCCAGTCGCCATGTGGGAGAGGCCTGTAGCCAGCATCCTGTGAGGGCTGAGGCCACCATGTCAGGCCCGTGGCCCAGAGCTAGCTGGTCCTCTCAGCAGCCCCCTAAGGGAGCTTGGAGGTGGAGCTGTGACCAGTCGAGCCTTGACACAACTGACGCACAGCTGTTGATTGAGTCTGTGAGACCCTGAAACAGAATCCCGCTAAGCCATACCTGGCTTTGTGTCCTACAGAGACTGTGTGACATGATACTGTCTTCAGCCAGCCACTTTTGGGATAATTTCTTATTCAGCAATCGATGACTCATAGACTTGGAATGTTCCAGGAACAAAAATGAGACCTGTTTGGCTGGAGTGGCATAAGCAGGTAGGAAGTGGAGTCACAAAGGTAGTAGGCTACCGAGGGCCTATCGTTGTATGGTTTTAGGGTTGGTTGGTTGGTTGGTTTTGAGCAAGCTCAGCAGCCATTGGGGAGTTCTGAGTAGAGGAATGACAAGGTCTGACCTGGGATTTCCATGTGCTTTTCCAAAGCTCTGTTGAGAAGAGCCCCAGAGTAGTGGGGGGGAGGGTTGGAGCCAGGAAACCAGTTCAGTGAGTGCAATGATACAGATACGGGGATGGTGTTGGCTCAGTGGTACCCAGAGAGGAAATAAATGGCTCGGTTCTGGATACATTGCTATGGTCAGTATTTGATGACAGATTGGCTACAGGATATAAGAGAAAGAGCTATAGGATATGGGGGGAAATGGCTCCAAGGTTTTTGGCTATGAGCTGAGGTGAGGGCAACTGCAGGAGTAGGCGGAGGGGAGGGCCCCTCAGGAGCAGTGTCGTACACAGTGACACTTAGCCATCCATGCAGAACGGTCAAACAGGGAGTTCAATGTACGAGCATTAGGTTCTAGGAAGATGTCTGGGCTGGAGAAACAGATATGGCAGCTGTCAAATTAGAAGGCACTTAGAGCCATGGGATTGAATGTTCGTACCATGGGACAAAGTATAGATAGACAAACAGGATCAAAGACTGAGCCCTTGGGCATGTCAACATTTACCTACCAGGAAAAATATCGGGAAACAGCACAGGAGACTGAGAAGGGAGGTAAGGAGGAAGTCCGGTGGACTGTGTATCCTGACAGCAAAGGAGCAAGTTTTTCAAATCAGAGGGCATGATCAACTGTTCATGATGTGAGTAAGATGGGCGTTGAGAAGTGACCACTGCATTTACCAGTATGGAGGTCATTCGGAATCCTGTCAAAAACAGTTTCAGGGACAAGGGGAGAACTGGAGACCAAGGATTTGTAGACCTCATTTGAGAAGGTTTAAGAGGAAGAGAAATGGGCCAGTATCTGGAGAGGGATGTGGGATCAAGAGTGGATTATTCTGGAGCATGGGAGGATGTGCAGTGTGTTTGTGTTCTGAGGGAAAGACCCAGGAGAAATGGAAAAGTTGATGCTGCAGGAGAGATTCTGTGAATTCCTTGGTGGATGAGGTGGGATCTGTGCACAAAGGAGGACTTGGCCGAAGCTGGTCCACGTGGCTCATCTGTGGAAATGAGTGGGTGATACAGATGCTGGCAGGGGAGTGGGTGAGGTTTTCAATGTTCTCTTCTACTTTTTCCTTTCCCCCCTTGAGTAATAGAAAGTTCATCAACTGAGAGTGAGGATGAGGGGGGGCGAGTGTTGAATATTTGAGGAGAGAGGAAATGATATAGTTAGGAGATAGTGTGAATGGACTGGGAAATGTAGTAGGATTCTTGGGCCATCTTAGGAGCCCACTTGGGTTCTTATAATGAATTTGAATTCATTTACATTTAAAAATTAACATGAGTGTGTGTTTTCTCCAAACCGAGCTCAGCTGCACAGGTGAAAAGCTGACAGAGTTGGAATGGACTAAGGTTGGGGTTTGCCAAGACAGTAAAAAAAATGAGAACGTAAAGGGGGTGTGTATGCAAGGGTGTGCTTACGCTGATTTGCTGTGGAATCCAAATGAGGCAGGGAGGGATGGTCACATGAGCGGAGTGAGGGACATCAAAACAGTACGTAGGATTCGTGAACTCTGAGGTGAGGTGGCGAAAGAAGTTTTGGAATGAGGTGCTAAAGGAAGTGACCCCATAAAATATCTGGGAGGTTTGCTTCACGTGGAAGTTTACTCCATATTTACTGGGAAGTTGCCAAGCAATACGTGAGCCTTGTAGGGGTTGGTGTGGTGCACCGGGGAGGTGCCCAGGTGTCCTGTGACCTTCAGTTGGCCTCCGTCACCTCCAGAGTGATGGCGTGACTTGGTTGTAGAGACGCATGTCGGTGAGATGTTGCACTCAGATTCATTAAATATGGAACATCGCAAAAGCTTGGCTTTTTCTATCTTTCCTTCTCAGACGGCTTGTGATCCTTTACCATTGGTTTAATCTATTTACTAGTGAGGCTGTTTGTTTGTTTGTGGCTCACATCCTTTATGCAAAAGATTGTTTATTTAATACTTAGTATAGCAATATATTACATTAAAAAGAAAGCGATTAGTACTGTTTTGGAGTCCTTACAGACTAATTTTTGTAAAATATCTAATTCTTTTAAACCAGACGTATTCACATAATTGAAAATTTAACGATCACTTGCTGAAAAGTCTCTTTACTTGTTTTTCTTTACTTTCCCTTATAACATAATTTATAGATGTTTCATGATTTACTGTAGTACTCAGATTCAAAATTCCTTTGATCCACTCTCTATAGGGATTCTAGATATCTACGTTAGTGATAAGGTAAGCTTATGTTTATATAAAACAAAGGAATGAAAATTAGAAGCATCCAAGTCTTATGATCCACTAGGTGGCTCTGTTACCCTATTGTTTGGTTCTGAGTTTAAAACCCTACATACAGGTTTAAAATTAAACACCATCATTGATTATTGCGCGTGGATGTGTCGATGTGGATAACAACATGCAAATGTCAGCATATATGATGATTCTCCCAACCTGTCCTTCGGACTCCAGTTTTATATGATAAGTATTCATAGTGAAGATTGAAAACCTTTGATTCTACTAGAAAGGAACAGCTTTCCCCAGATGGAGATTCTAAGAATAAAATTGAAATACCACAGACCTTTTTCTCATATGCAAACTTGATTTATAGCTTTTAAAAATATTACATTAATCTAAGAGAACTTAATTCATTTCCTGTTATCTGAAGTGCTTGATACTTGTTAATGCAGAGTGCATCAGAGCAGACAGTGTTCTGTTGGAGGAATGTAATATCTCTGCCCAGTCTGCCAGAGGGCAAGGATGTAATCACAGTCATCTTACCTAGAGCAGGACTTGCTACACGCGACATGCACAATGAAGGTTTGTTGAACAGGGAAGCTGGGATGATAAAAGTGGAAAACAAAAATTTGGGAAATTATACAGTGTTCAAAAGGAAAGGTGAATCGTGAGATGGTTATATTAAAGTAGAAGTGACAAATATTTGGCCATGGGCACATCTTACCTCTGTGTTTGCCAAAAGTTTTAAATTGAGGTTTTTTTTCTTTTTTGTTCCTCCTTTGAGAATATATTTCAAATTTTATAATGGAAATCATTTCACAGAGAAAACTTTATGACAAATTTTGGGACTGATCTTTACTGGTCAATATTTATAATTGGAATAGATTTTCACTGTCTTGGCACTCAATATTAGAGGTTTATATCTTCATGAGGCAGTAAGGACTGTATTGATTACTTTCTAGTTGATCCTCAAAGAACTGATGGGAGTTATATATAATGCTCTCTGAAAAATTTAAGCTTCAGCTGAATCTAGAAATAACTTTCTTTTTAAAAAGCAAAATAAAAGACTTCAGATGATCTACGAGATTACTCCAGTTTAATTGATAAGATGTTCTAGTATTTATTTCTTAGTTCTATGCAAGTAAATTTATAGAAAGCCAAGTAGAATTAGAACCAGAGAAATGACTTTTATATTTCTCTAATTTAAAAACCTTTTATTTGTATGATAATTTATGTATATGGATAATATGTCTTAGAAATCAGAAGAGTCTTGAAAGGAATCCTTGGAATTCAGTAAATTTGATAAAAGCAATAAGAATTTTTGAATATTCCACGTTCTTTAGGGCACTGGGCAATAATGGCTGAGAAGGGCTAAGGAGGGGAAGTGTATGAGATGAGAAAAGGGGTCTGAAAAGGACAGTTACTTGTTATCACCTCCAGGAGGTGAGAATGACCCTGCCAGCTAATGTCTACTGGGTGCCGCTCTGCTCACTAATGAGCTCATTCCAACTTCATGGCAGTTGTATGCGGCTGTATTGTTATCACCTCCATTTAACAGGTGGGCAAAGTGAAGCTCAGAGAAAGAACGCGGTTAACCCAAGGTTGGGTGTGGGGTCTCAGTGCGTCTGACTGGCTCAGAGTTCGCATTCTAATTGGTGTCATGGTGCAAAGGAAGAAGGATGAGGTGTAAGATGGATGGAAATCTGGGCTCAAATCTCAAATTGTTGCCTTTGCTTCTTGTGTGACCTTGGGAAAGTTACCTATTCTTTCCAAACCTGTTTCTTCACCTGTGAAAGGAATCTAGCAATAGCTCCCTTTAGGTATTGTTGTTAAAATAATTTATAAGAAAAGTTTGGCAAGTAGAAAACAGTCTGTAAAGGTTAGAGCTGTTTTGTGGGGATTTTTTTTTTTTTTGGTTTTACATTTGAAAATTATTTTGTTAATTTTAATTCTTTGTTTGGAATTTGTTATTAAAGTCTGAATTTGTTTCTCATTGTTTAGAAGAAAGACATAGAGTTGTAATTCTTTGCATGCTTGGGGAAACATATATATCTTTGTTAATCAAATGTATTGATTTATAAAAATTTATGCTTTTTTCTAACACTTAACTGTAAGAGAATATGCGATGTTAAAGCTATTATCCTTTGCCTTCCCCAGTTATTTATTACTCAATGAACTCATTCATTCAACAACTATTTATTGAGCACCTGTTGTGTGTCAGAGACTGAACATGTGAATGTGGGGATAGATCAATGAGAGAAAACAGTTACACCTGCCTTCAGGAAGCTTATTTGAGTAGCAGACAACAGATACACATAATGCAATCAGTAAATTATATAGTTACTTATCAGATTACAGGTGCCGTGGTAAAAAGTTAGGCCAGGGTCTTGGGGGTGAGGAATGCAGGGGAGGGGGAAGGGTGAATTTTTATATGAGGTGGTTGGCGTTGGACTTTTTACAAAGATGACATTTGAGCACAGACCCAAGTAAGTTGCAGGAGCTGGCTCTGTGGCCCTTTGGGGGAGCGTCAGCAGGAGGTTCTGAGGGCGCTGGCAAGAAGCCAGGGCAAGTGTTGCAGAATAAGGGGAAGAAGAGAGGCCGAGGTCTTGAAGGCCGCGGGTGAGGGTCCTGTAAGGCCCGGTACTTCCTGAGAAGGAGAGAGATTGCAGGGTTTTTAACAGAAGAGTGCTGGGACTTGACTTGGAAAAAGGTTGCTTTGCGTGTTGAGTTGACAGCAGGTGGTAGGGGACAGGGAGGGAAGCTGGGCTAAAGGTGACGCTATGTCAGAACAGGGCGGCCGCAGTGGAGTCGGTGAGGAGTGGTCGGTTTGGATAGACTGAAGACAGAGCCCACAGGACCTCTGGACAGATTGGACGTGGGTGAGCTAACACAGAGGGTGATTTAAGTCTCCGTCAACAACGCAGGGCAAAGTCCTAGCAGGCTGGGCCTGTGGGGTGTGCGCACCACAGGGGGACAGATCATTCTGCAGGAAGACCACACCTGCGGCTGTGCTCCTGTGCGGGCCCAAGCCCACCCCTCCCCGCCCCGGCCCCTCTGAGCAGCGCGGACAGGGCCTGTGCTCCTCTGCCACGGGTGTCCGGTGTTGCCAATTGAACTGGGAAGGAGCGCTTGCAGCGCGGGTGTAAGTTCCACAATCTACAACCTGGGCAGAAATGTAGCTTGCTTTAGTTTTTCAATGGCTGTCTCCACTGAATACGTTTCATTACTTTAGGGAATTTCAAGTCTGTTTTAGGAAAATCCAGTCAAATTCAGACGTCTTGTCTCCCTTTCTTCCCAAGTTGGTCATGACAGTGAACGTGAGGTGAGAGGACGCCGTGGGGCCCCAGCCATCATCCGTCCTCTGCTGCCGTGGGATGACCCTCTCCCCGCCTGGTAAGTGGCCTCTGCCTTCCGTGTCTGGGGCCTGCACCTACGGTAGTCTGTGCCTACGGTCGTCTGTGCAGGCCCCTAGTGCCCTGGTCCCAGTCGCCTGGTCCCTTTGGCTCTAAAGGCCTGTTCTCAGGGGCCTCGGCAGTTTCCATGGGGAATGGGAACTTTATGTGTTCTTCTGTGCCACTGTTGATGGCCAAGCCTTGGCTTTTGGTGCTAAAATTACTTCCAACTCCTATGCCAGTGGCTCTCCCACTTTCTGGTCTCTGGATATCTTTACATTTAAAAAAAAAATTTTTGAGTCCCCCTAAGGGCCTTTGTTTATAAGGGTTATATCTATTAATATTTACTGCATTAGAAATTTAAATTAAGGAATTAGAAAATGTTAATTAATTTAAAAAAATAAGAGCAAACCCATAATAATGTAGTTTTAATGAAAAATAATTGTTTCCCAAAATGAAATAAAACATAGTGAGATGAGTGGCACTGGGTTACATTTTTGCGAATTTCATTAATGTTGGGCTTCGTAGAAAGCAGCTGGATTCTCATATCTATTTTTGTGTTCAATCACTGTGATATGTTGTTTTTGTTGAATTATATGAAGACAATCTGACCTCACTCAAATAATATATTTGGGAAGGAGAGGTGTATATTTATGGCCTTTTCAGATAACTGTGGATATATTTCTTTGATATTACACTAAAACTTGACAAGCGGCATTTTCTTAAATGGTATTTGTATTGTGGAATCTGAAATCAAATCAATGAACTTTTCGCATTCTGCTACATTAAAAACTATTATTTTACCTTGCCCCAAGAATGGATCTTTTACCATTATAATGACTGTACCACGTATAGTTATTTTGTAACTTCATGCTTGGGTCATATGGAAAATATAGGTTCACTGAGTTACGCAGATGTTTCAAATGTTGACACATTTTATTATATAATATCAGAAAATCATATTTGTTAATGTCACCATCAATCTCATCAGAAAGAGTCCTTAAATATTAGAGCCCTGTTAAGCTCCTGGTAGCAGATACAAGTCCTGTAAAATTATAATTTATTTTAAAGGATAGGTATTTGCTGGTGGCAGTGTGGTAAAAGTAGTGTATGCACTTGGAAATGAACGTTCAAATATTTCTGTCTGGTCTGGAATTCTAGTCCCGTTCATCAAAGGTAAGTCTATTCCAGTTGTGTTGGTTATGTCCGGAATTCCAGTTATCTTTCACTTTGGTTTTGGGTTTGTCACTTGAGCAGCGTCTGTCGGCTCCCACCCAAATGGTGAGACATTTAGTTCATTTATATTATTGTTCCTCATTTATACCCTTGCTCGTCTTTCTAAGTTTGAGCATATATTTATATTTTTGTTTCTAGCTCATTTTGTTATGTTTGTGGCTTTACATAATGCACTTAAACATAGATTCCTGCTGAGTTTACCACCGGCCAAAAGCAGGCCAGAGTGTTTTCCAGAGAGCAGTGAGGGAGGAGAAGTTGAGCTACTAAGGCCCGACTTTTGCTTCCAGCATCACCACCACATGGCCGGTCCTGCCAGGTGGCAGAATGTGTGAGATGGGGCGAGTCAAATGCTGTAAGAACAGATGGTAAAAGGGGAAAATCTCTCACCTGCGGTCACATTTGACTTTTGTTGTTGACAGATGGGGAAATTGAGGCCCCCAAAGAAAAGTGACCTACCAGTGTTACTTAGTGAAGAAAGACATTGGTCTGTAGGCCAACCTGTCCTCTTTATTGTCCCACTCGGACTGAGGCGTGCCTGTAACTCACGGGATGTAAACAACATGGTTTTATCAAGCTGATCAAAGGAGGGAGTAAGGATGTATGACTATGTTCTCACAGCTTTTTATTGTTTTTAAAATGATCATCTTTAACTTCTTATTAGTCTGTCACTTTATTCATTTGAATGTGAAATACGCTTTATTTTTTGTTGGCATATGTTTTGTGGGCCTTTAAAAGTTTTCATTGCTTTGAAGGACATAAAGTTCTGAAAAGATACACTAAAACCCTAAGAGTGCAAAGCATTTTGAGCTTGCATTTCTGTTTAAAGTGGTTGAAACTGAAAAAAAAATCAGATTCAGAATATTATTTACCAAATAGAGAAAAGAAGGCCAGTCTCCTCCGGTCCAATTGTATAAATTATGCATAATATTTAAGAGCAAGATCTGGTTTCCATTTCAGTTATTGATTTGAAATAGAGCAGCTTGGCATTAGAAAGTAGACAGAAGGCGTTTCCTGCACCTAATTTATTCCCTCATAACTGACAAACAGCTTGCTGGAGAGTTTTATGTAAGATTTGTCGCAGATTCTTTGGAAATGCATCCCATTTCATTCATTTCAGTTCAGTTTCCTGTATGATACAATGTGGGTGAATACATTATTTTTAACAATATCTTGGAGACTTTATGCTATGAGTATTTAATTTGTGAAATTTGCTTTGACTTCCTTAAGGGATTGCAAGGCAAATAAAACATTTGACCTGAATCTGGCAAGTGAATGTCTTTTAAAAATCCTTACTGACATTATTCGTGATTCTTCTTTCTCTAAGGGATGCTCTGAAGGCGATGGTGAAAATATAGCTGGATCCAACTTTAGTGATTTATTAATTTTTGTATTTGTAACTTTGGGGAACAGACTGAGAAATGATAAAACCTCTAATATTAAGATAGCTGTAGGATGAATGGAAGATGGTGCCAGGGGATGTTAAAAAATAAATTTTATACACTCATAAATAAGTGAGCAAATCCTTTGTGACAGTCGTTAAGAGCACAGACTATATAGAGAACTCTTGCTGACAACAAATAGAGGACAGTAAGTGGCAGGAACCTTCAGTAGCACCGGGTGGGAGAAGTAACCCCCAGAGTCGCTCAGGCCTGCTTGGCCACAGGTGAGAGACCGACTCAAAGAGGCGTCTTGGGACTGGCATCAGTGTCACCCTGTGCCTTTAGTTTTTATCCTCAAAGGTAACATTCACGGCTTAACCTTATGAAATTTTGTCTTCTGCTCTTTGTAAAGTAAGTGAAGAGACAGTAAACATTTCAACCCAACACAAAGAATTTCTTAAGAATTATCCACCACAAGTATTCATAGTTCTTTTCCAGACTGCCAGCTGTTTGGGGATGGGTGTGCATGCATGTGTGGGGAGGGCTGGAAGAAGGAACTGGAACAGGGCTGGAAGGAGGTCTGGAAGAGGCAGCTTGGCAGCGCAGAACTCAGCTATTGAGTAGGATTTGAAATGAGCGAAATCTCTCCAAACTGAAATACTTGAGCGGTTCTGTGCCTCCCCACTAGTGAGCCTTCAGGCCGTGCTGACATCTCTGGAAAGTATTAGATGATAAGTCATTATAACCAGTAACATTGCTGGGGTTGGTTTATTAACCACTCACCAGTTCAATGGGACCTAAGATGGCATATTTAGATAGAAAATTGGGGGTCAGGCGTCTTCCAGGTTGGAGAACTCTGCATGAGACACCAGCCTGTCCGGAGTTACTTGGAGCACGTAGACATTTTATAAAGGTTTATATAATCATAGCAGGGCTGCAACCTGAGAAATCTGATGTCTAGTAAAGAGGGACTGGAAGAGAGAAAGGAAAGTTCATGGAAGATGTAGATACATGTCTCACTCCCCCAAACTTCCTTTTCGAGAGCTTGTTTTGCTCGATTTTTATAAAAGAGAGTAACACCTTTTCAAGCTCTAAAGAGAGGAGCCCATTTGTGGGGAGCAAAGCAGAGCAGTGGGAGTAAGACGGGCTATGATCACGCGGGCCCTCGAGTCTGTTAAGGAGCAGCTGTGGTCCCCTTCTTGTATTCGCGGGTCCCACGAGTGACTCAGAGCTGCTTTACATCTGTTAGAACTAACAACTGATTAGAAGGACCTTTGAAATGGTGTGATATTAAAAATAAACGTACTTATGGCCTCCTTGGAAGTTTTCCATGCATCGCTCCATTTTGAGTCCTATTAGTGGCAAATATGTTCCAAAACCACCCTCCACTCTGTCCTAGGCAAACACAAGCAAATTCCTACTTATTTCCTAAAATCACCAGGTCCAAACTCTTCATTTTCTTATCACAGTTTATTGTTGTACATATGAGGTACCATGCTCCTATCAGAATTAGATCCAGGTTTTTTATTTTAAAAAACTCAGACGAAAAACTGTTTCTAGTAATTTTCATTCAATGTGAATGACAAGAATATTATAGCTATAAACACTGAAATACCCATTTCATTTCTTCCTGAGGAAGTTTCATATTTTAAGCAATGAAAAAGAAATTCTATACAAAGCTAGTTTTAGATCACATTATCTCACATTCTTCTCTCCTGTGTGTTTTTGTTACTTCCAGAATAGCATAATAACCAGCTGGAATATACAATGTAGCAAGTATATATAATCGTCTAGAATTTGATGTTGCCTCTGAGATTCATTGAATGGTCGTCCAAAGCCCTCTCAAAGATTTGGGGCTCTAGGTAGCATGATCCCTGTACTAGGAATGAGTCAATTTTGGTCTAATCTCTCCCTTTTCTCTCCTTTCATATACAAGATCCACTACGATTTTCATATTTATCTTAAAGGGTGAGATGGTCAGTTAACTCAGTTTATCTAGACAGAATCATGCCATTGGCATTTTTGTTTAGAAGTTTAAATGCACACCTCATCATTAAAACATAAACCTATCTGTTTCTTTATTTTTCTTTTCCCCCCTTTTATCACTAGAAATACTGTCAAAATGAAAACATGGTATCATTGGGGCCGATTCCCACTGTGTTTGACCCTCTTAAGCCAGTTTTCTTAAAATCACTACATTCATCTTCCTCACAAGTTGGGCATGTGCTGCTTCAAGAAAGGCAGCAGTAAGCAAGGAAACTGAGTTTGCCAGGTTTGTCCACATGACTTTGATTTTGCTTTTACAGGTAGGAGTCTTAAAAATTGGTTCTTTCTCCAATTCTTTCTGCCAACAGCTTGTTTGTTTAAAAATTTGTGTGTCATTTGGGTACATGAAACTTTAAAAATAATTTAATTAATAATTATAGTATAATTTTAAAAATTTCTAGTAAGTGGAAGGATGTCAAAATTTGTTTTATAATCAGTGAATGATTGATATAGTTTCACACATAACCACAATGAAAATAGTTGGGCTTTAGATTTTCCTTGCATATCTTTTTTTTTTTCTAATTATACTTTCAATAACATTTTATAAAGGCTTATACTCGTATAAACATATCAGGGAATTTATTTACTACTTAAGTTTTTTATCTGTAGAGTACATTTAAAAATTAAGTAAATGTAAACACAGGGAAATAAGTATGACATTCTTTTCATTTTTGAGTATGTTGTTAATTTTATAATCTTTTGAAATTTTAGTGTAAGTGTATTTTAAGAACTATGCCTGGCTGGTCTTTGTACTTCTTCCATTTAATTTAGTAGATAACCATAAATTTAACTATGTTCTATTGTCTTTCACGAGAGTGATGTATGAAACTTTCTAAAAACAATGGGACTCGGCCCTGCTTATTTTTTCCTGCCTTGTATTAAAAGTATCATTGCAAATTTTGGGTTAACAATCATATATTAATTTGCTTTTTGTTATAAATCTCTACATTATACAATTTCATTTTGAACTATCTGGAAAAATGTAGTTTTTCTATAATTTAAATGTAAATCGCTTAACATATCATCTAGAGAAACTGTCCTCCATTTTCATTTAATAAGTTTTGTTCTGGGGAATGTTGAAAAAAAAGTTATTCACATTTAAATGTCCATCTGTTTCTGGAGATGACACATAACTCAGATTCTATGCAAGCGTTTCTCTAGAAGCAGTGAAGACTGCTGGAGACTTACAGCTCAAAGAAAGGGGACACAAGTTGTCGACAATACATCTTCAGACCCGTACAATTTCTCCCTTTTGGAGGGTTTAGTTAGTACACTTGACGTTGTTATTTACTGACTTGGAATATTCAGTGTATTTCTATTTACCATCCAATGGCTTTACAGCAGTATAACAATTACATTATGATAGAAGAGTTAGTAAATGTTACATAAATGCACTACACTATGTGTTTGAAAAATCACTTTTTTTTGCTATAGCAGTTATTTTTTTTAATGCAGATAAAGCTCATACATAATTTTTCCATTCTGAACTGGCACAAATTGTAATTTATACTTCTTTCTAGATACTTCAGTGGGTTTATATTTCGGCAAGTATTTCTCATGAGTGTTACGGCTTTGCCATTTTATGCTGCCTTGTGAGGTTTATGCTGCTTTGTGTTTTGTAGGACCCTTTACAGACTCAAAGGATAAGGAAACATTGTACAGGCAAACCGCTCTAAACAGCTACAGAAGCACGAGCTCAGTTGATACACGGAAGTGTAGATGTTGCTGTGAAGTGGCGCAGGGCTGCATTTGTGTTTGGCATCCGTGTTGGGTGCTGTGGGATTCCGCACGCGTGCACAGTCGTCTGCGATAATCCCACAGGCCCAAGAGTGGGTGAGAAAAAGGCCAGAGGCCCCCAGGCTTCCGGCAGGTAGTTTTTCTTTCTTGTTTCCCTAATCATCCACATGGAAGGAACTTTGTTCTTTTTTTTCTCATTTGAAGAGGTATATTTTCAAACAGCCTTTTGGTAGCTTCTGGAAGCTTTGGCAGGGTGGGTGTTGCACAGAGTGCGGAGTCTCAAGACGGTGTCCCAGCGCTACGTCACTTTCTGCAGCTCGTGCCTCAGCCAGGCCGGCAGGGGCTGCCCCAGCCTGTGCAGCAGCTTGGAGAGCTCCACGTTGTGCTGTCGGTAGTAGGTAGACAGGAAGGCCCTGCTCTGAGGGGCGGGAGAGAGAGACCCATGTCACTGCGCGGTTCGTTACGCGTGCCCAGGCCCTGCGCGGACCCTGCCCCGAGATTCATGCTCAGCTGTGGACTGTTGACTCAGGACAATACAAACACAGAGACACTGTCCTTCAACATGCACGCCCTACATACACACACAGTTTTCACTGCTGTGGCGAACCTTACAAACGCAGGAGGCGAACAGGGAGCTGTAACCCGCTGTGTTTGCACCGGGCGACCCAAGGAAGGACAAGGGCGCCTTGCAAGCTGTCCTGACTTTCCGGGAGGGGGTTGTCCTTCAATAAACCGAAATATTTTAATAACCGAGACTGTCAGAAGCGGGAGGCGGCCCTCGGTGGGGTTTCCACAGTTCGATAGCCGAGGTCAGGAATGCTGGGGGGGGGGGGTCTATGTCTGTAGCTGTGCCTCCCCACTTGGTACTAGGCTAGATTTTTCGTTGAGTTGAACTTTTAAAAAGTTTTTATTTATTTCCTTGTGCTATGCTCTCCAATGCCGTATGTGGCACTCATTTTAAATGCGACAGAAAAAAGCCTCGTCTTGTACCCATCACTTCCTGTGACGGATGCGGGCTGCGCTGCTCACCGTCGGACGAGGCCGAGCACTTGTGCCCTGAGCGCAGCACCGCGGCCATCGGCCAGAACCCGGCCTCTGTCTGCCTTACGAGTCTGTCCACCTCAGCCCTCTGTCGGGTCTCCCGCAGCCCACAGGCCCAGCTGGCACGCTTAGGCCAGAGAAAGGGGGACATCAGTTCTGTCCGCCGGACACTGCGTCCCGGGGCCCATGGTTCTGCGCCGCCTCCGCTCAGCCACACCTGGAATCCAGGGGGGGAGGGGCCTGCTCTTTGGGTGGCGCCTGAGTGTCTGAATGGCCGCCTGTGCGCTCTCTGAGTGTCCCACTGTGCGTCGTTCCTCTGTGACTGAAGCCCTGCGTGGCTTGTCCCCCACTATTTCCCATACGGTAACTGACTGTCCCCCAAGAGCTGCCTTCAGCACCGAGCCTCCCCCGTCTCGACTGTCCATGCCTTTGGGGTTGGGATGGAACCTCCTGGAACTGAGGGCTCCCTCAGCTGCTTCAGGCACTGGCCTGTGGGCATCATTTTCAAACCTGGCATGTTAACAGTTCAAAGCTTAGTACACCAGTAATTATTATCATGCAGAGGGGTACTCTGCACGACCACTGCAGAGTGACTTAGGGAAAACAAATAGGAGGCTTGTGGTAGTGTTTTCAATTTCCAGTTGATACATTTCCTGCCTTGGTTTTAGTTAATGTTCTTAGTGCTAATATTTCTGTGCGTGTATCAGGTTTTATTTTATTTTTTGGATGAAATACTACTTTCTTTGTTCTGATTCAAAATGGAAAGTCCTGTTGTTTTCCTTTATTCTTGCCTGACAGGTGATACATCATTGGAAAGATCAAAACAAGCATTGATATCCAAATGTCACTTTTCAGTTTTAGAAAGCTTGACTTTTGATTTTAACCACTTTTGTAAGAAAGTAAACCTATTATTATTTAGCATTTTCCTTATTTAGTTTGTAAGTTAAGCTCTCGACTTACATCAGGACCCATTGGGGGGTATTTTCTTCCTTTGCTCTTTCCAAGGCATTTTGTTTTACCTTCTTCCAGTAACTGACACCAGAAACCTTTATGAGAGTCAAACCTAAAAACATTAAAAATACAAAAAACAAAAAAAAGCATTTTTCAAGCAATTTATAAGCTCTAATGACCCCAACCATGAATATTTTTAATTGGATATTAATCTGTAACCAGGGAAACTGGCCTATTTTTTGACTATATCACTTTGCACAAAGTCGTTTGGCATCTTCTGAGTTCCCAGTCCATCTGTCATCTTTGTGAGTGTGCCAAATGCCTAATAGAAAAATTGTCAGCAGAAGGTCTCCTATTAATAGAAATTAATAAGCCTACCTCCTTCATCTGGAAGGAAAAAGTTTTAAAAATTTCAAGCCCATTCTTTCCCTTTGTAGCGTTTACAAAAGACAAGCCAGGTTCCACCCATATCTGTGGATTTATTTACATAGTATGTGTGCCATACAATTACAGGGTTTTGGTGCCATGACTAATTAATTGTAAGATTCTTTAGCTACAGTCCATTTCCAGAGCTACGTTCATAGTTTGCCATGAGCTCTGTATTAAAGTAACAGCCCCTGTAAATATGGATTTTCACCACAAAATTATAACCAAAGTAGCACACTAGATTTATATTGTCATTTACCAAATACGTCACCTCACTCTCATTTGAGCTTTCATTATAACCCCTAATGACCTTCAGTGTAGGTCTCTTCCCATTTCATGGCACTTAGTGTAGTGTATGGCTTTCTGGGATCATTCACCAAATGATAGCTGAGTATAAATGAAAAAGAAAGATGTATTTGTCACATTTTATGTTTAACAGCTTTTTTGAGGTATACTTTGCATCTCATAACACTCACCCATTCTAAGAGTACGATTCAGTGACGTGTAGCAAATTCATATAGTCGTACAACTGTCACCCCAATCCAGACTTAGAACATTCCCCCCATCCCAGAATCCCTCAGCGCTCACTGTGCTCGGTCCCTGCTGCCACCTCACGTCCCGGGCAAACCCTGATCTGCTTTCTTCTTTAAATCTGTCCCTTGTGGACATTTCCTTTTCTATTTTTATTTTTTGGCCAAATTTTGTTATTCCATTTACAAGTTGATGAACACTTGGATTGGTTCCTGTTTGGGGTTATTGCGAAGAATTCTACTCTGAACGAGTCTTTGTGGACCTAGCGTTTCATTTCTCTTTGGGTGGATTCCTAGGAGTGGAATCGGAGTGTTTGTAAACATCTGTTTACGTTTTAAGAAACTACAAAACTGCTTTTCCAAAGTGGCCATATATTATACGCCACTAGCAGCGGTTGGGGAGGGTTTCAGTGTCTCCACAGTCTCGCCAGCATTTGCTGTTGTCTTTTGGGTTAAGCCATTTTGTGGTATTTCAATGTAGCTTCAGTTTGCATATGATTATAATCACAGACTTATTATGCAAAGTGACAGCGTGTCTGCAGATGGATTCTTTTTACAGTAAAGTTGCAGATAACTTAGAAAGCTCATTGTAAGGTTTCAGTTTTGTAAAACCTAATGGCTGACATGCTCTTCATTAGTAAACATTGACAATAGTGTTTTTCTCTGGTTCTAACATCTTACACCATCTTGAAGCACTAATGCATTGGCAGGTGGGTTTCAGGGGACTGGGTAACGTGCCATCCTGCCTCACTTACTTGCAGAGTAACTTCTGGCTTAGCTTTCTGTGCCCCCCACTTTTTTTTTTTTTTTTTTTTTTTTACTGAAAAATGGAACTAATAGCACTTATCTACGAAACAGTATATGTAAAACATTTAGAACACATACGTGTATTCTGATTTGGAAACATCACAACCACTTTTAAAAACAAATTCATCATAAGAAATTGAAGTAGATTGATTTCTTCTTTTTCACTAGTTGGCACTTCTCAGGGCTCCTTTATGGGTCATCTCGAGAACCAGCGGGTTTTAGCTATTGTGGCTGCTGCTTTTCCTACTAAGGGAAGTTTCAGTGTGGCACAGTTTTACTCTGACTTGTCTAGAACGGTACAGGGAAGAATTCCTGGGCAATATGAAGTTGGTTGCAGGAGAAGTGACATTAGCTACGATACAAGTCCTGGACTTTGAAACAACTTCAGTGCTTTATGACTCAGGGAAGCCCCAGCTACAGAACAACACACAGACGTGCAACCTTTATTCAACTCCTGGCCTTCAACTCCAGTTAGTGAGGTGTCATAGTAGATTAGTGTTAAAAATGCATCTAACTCCATCTGGTTTCATTCATGCTAACAAACAGGTTAACTGACTGAGACATAATGATATTAATGAGGCTCCGGTGCTAAACTGACCACGTGCCTGGGTGTAAACACTCCCGTGGTCACTGGTGGCCTGGTGTGACTGTGAATGGCTATCGTCATGGGACAACGAACAGTTCATAGTTGTCATTTTAGTTTCAGACTAGCACTATTCCATGGTAAGCATTATTTCCCCTGCTTTCTCTCAAATGATCAGTCAGCCTTAAAACCCTATATAGCAAATAATATGAAAGCTAAAATCAAGTCAGTATACCAACGCTATTTACAATTTAGGAATTAAGGTTATGTTGAGCAAGAATTGTAAAATGTTAATTTACTTATTGAATGAGAAAGTTCCCATTTATATTGTTGAAAGCTTATACTGCTCACTTCAGATCACACCCACACTCACTAAGGAGGTCAGATTTGGTGTTTTTTTTTTGCATATTCAGTGTCATTAAAGTCCATGATGACAACATTGAGGCATTTGGAGACGTCACAGATTATCCAACACTGTGTGAAATCTGGAAGCCTTGACCACTTTCTGTAGCGATTGTGGAGAGGAGTAAATAATACTCCTGACATGAAACTCATCACTATTTGTTTTTGAAAATAGTTTTGGATTTGGATTTTTAGAAAAATATTGAAGATAATCACGCTATAGATCTCTTAAGTTGGAGTACTGTTTCATGTCAAGGTTGGACGATAAAACCTTTGTACAGACCTATTTCATTCATTGATTCTACTGTGTGCAAGGAGTTGGATTTCGTGGTTGCGAGTTCGTTATCTGTTTGCAGTTCATATCTGAGAGGGCTTTAAACGATTTTTCTTTAAGTACCAGAGATGGGCTTCACTATGACTAGCAGGACTAGGATGAAGCAACGAATGCCACTCCTGAGAACGTGCCTCCTGTACCCCAGCCACCCCCACCTGCCCAGGGCACCACAGAAACCGCTTATTGGCACACGTTCGCTAGAGGAACCCACTTCTGACGGCAGGTTTCTGACCTGCTGAGACTTCTGACAGTGACATGAAAGTCCACGTATTCTACGGCAGGTGCCCTGCTGGTGACTGACAAGGAGCATCCACCCTACTAGTGACTGACAAGGGCACACGCCGACCAGAAGCTGAGTGGCGGTACAGAGTCGGGGGCGGCGTGGCAGCACCGGAACTGTGCTCTGAGACACCACATGGATCTCCCCTTGCCACCCGCCCTGAGCCCCCTGCCAGGCTGGAGAGTCACGTGACGGGTACTTTACCAGATACCCCGGGGGCAAAGTGAACCTCAGTTCTTTGCATTCAGAACGCTCCTTTGACATTTCTTCTCTTCGGTTTGCAAAGCTTGCTGCAGAGCTGGATGCAAAGGGGACCCACACAGCATGCAGGTCAGGGCCATTCCATAAGAAAAGAGAGCATGTCTTTAGAGAACACTCCACTTCTTTTTTCTGAGACACACTGCTTTGCTATATACTCTATAAAAAAGATCCAAAGATAAGCCAACTTGAAATAGAAAACTGTTTAGAAAATAAAAGCTTTCTTTTCTAAGAGATACTTAGAAAGACATAAAGCAGAAAGTGGACTTGAATTTTCTAACTGCAAACAGAAATCACTCAGCTTTCTCTAAGGTCAAGCTGAAAGTTAAACACCTAAGGTTCGCGTCTGTGTTCGTACTTGAACTGAGCTCTGCAAAGCTCTAAGAGTACTTGCAGTACAGAAGACGCAGAGGTCAGAAGGCTAATAGTACCAACAAAGGAATGGCTCTCAGGAAGGAAGCGCAAAACTCCAGTCCCACCTATTCCTCTGTCTTCTAAACCGAAATCTCTGTTACATGTGTCTCTGCACATGGTTTGTGCAAGATATAAGCAGTCTGGGATGTTTTCCTGCCAATGTCTTACTGTGAGGAGTGATGAATGGCAAAGGAGTCCTGCCTCTCACTTTCTGAATTGCTATAGGACAAAGAATACAATGAAAAGAGAAAACCAGGCCACCAACCGAATGGGAGAAGATTCTTGCAAACAACACCTCCAATAAGGGGCTTATATCCAAAATATATAAGGAGCTCATGCAACTCAACAACAAAAAACAAACAATTCAATGAAAAAGTGGGCAGAGGACCTGAATAGATGTTTCTCCAAAGAGGACATACCAATGGCCAATAGACATATGAAAAAATGCTCAACATCACTAATTATCAGAGAAATGCAAATAAAAACCACAATGAGATGTCACCTCACCCCAGTCAGAATGGCTATCATCAACAAGACAAATAGTAACAAGTGTTGGAGAGGCTGTGGAGAAAAAGAAACCCTCATTCACTGTTGGTGGGAATGCAGACTGGTGCAGCCGCTATGGAAGGCAGTGTGGAGATTCCTCAAAAATTTAAGAATAGAATTACCATGTGACCCAGCAATCCCTCTCCTGGGTATCTACCCAAAAAATCTGAAAACATTTATACATAAAGACACATGTGCTCCAATGTTCATTGCAGCTTTATTTACAGTGGCCGAGACATGGAAACAACCAAAATGTCCTTCGATAGATGATTGGATAGAGAAGGTGTGGTCTATATACACAGTGGAATACTATTCGGCGGCAAGAAAAGATGATATAGGAACATTTGTGACAACATGGATGGATCTTGAGAGTATAATGCTAAGTAAAATAAGTCAGACAGAAAAAGCAGAGAACCATATGATTTCACTGATATGTGGTATATAAACCAAAAACAACAAAAGAACAAGACAAACAAATGAGAAACAAAAACTCATAGACACAGACAGTAGTTTAGTGGTTACCAGAGGGTAATGGGGGTGGGGGTGATAGATGAGGGTAAAGGGGATCCAACATATGGTGATGGAAGGAGAACTGACTCTGGGTGGTGAACATACAATGTGATATATAGATGATGTATTACAGGATTGTACACCTGAAACCTATGTAACTTTGCTAACCACTGTCACCCCAATACACTAATTAAAAAAAAGAGAAAATCAGCTGATCTATAGAACTGAGTTTTACACTGAGACACACAGTGGAAGAATTCCATAATACAGCCCTCTCTAGTTTCTTTAAGGCTCAGTCTATGACTACAATGAAATCTACTCGTATATATGAGTCTATTAGTGAGAGTCGGCTGGATGGCCCAACCAGCTCAGTATATTCCAGTTGCTCTAGGCGTGATAGCTAGGAAGAACCACGACCCTTGTCAGCCCAACTGCCTCTTTGTATGTGGACAAAGTAAGATGGGGGTCTTATTTAACGTGCTGACTGAGGTCAGGGTCAGGATTCCATGAGCTAAGAGAGGCAGCGAGGGTGTAAGATCTGAGGAAGCACGGCTTCTCCGGCATTTACACAGCCCTGAAGGGATACCTCCCATCCTAGTGCCTCTCTTGCCTCACTATTTCCTACCCAGATGGGTAATTTACCCAAGAAAACCAGAGGGAACCAGCTAAAGAAAACCAAACCAGAGCTGTAACTGCTGAGGCCTCTGAAGGAGAGATGACAGGATGGCCCTCCAGTGGGTGAAGACTGAGGCAAAAGATGGGGGTCAGCATGAGAGTTATTGCAGCTCACCCCTCTGCCTATCCCGTCACCTCCGGGGTTATTCCTGCTGCCTAATGTTGTTTCTGAAAAGTCACAAAGGAGAGAGCAGCAGGTTCATAAACTGCCTGGCTCATCACCTCGTTATACTCCTGAGAGGTCCCAATGGTGTGTCAAGTAGGCTCAGCATCACCAACGTCTAGGTAGCCTCTTCTAAGGGGAGTTGGTTTTGAGGCTTACAACTTTTTTTGTTTCTCTACTTTCCTCCCAGGGGAGACTTTTCATAGTTAGAAATCAATAGAGGATTTAGGACATTTCTTTGCCACACTGTTGAAATGCTCTTTCCCACGTGGTTGGGGACACACTGAGAAAGGACCAGTATGTAAGGAACTGCTGACTCGACAGTTACATCACCAACTGCAGTGGTTTTTTTGTTTTTGTTTTTGTTTTAAAACAGTTCTTTGCTGCAACTTCAATAAATTATTGAGACTGTAAACTTACGTTAAAGCTTCTGAATAATTATAATGGCGAGAAACTCCTAGAAACTTCTGGACTTCATCCATCACTGTAGCAGGATCCATTCTTAGCTGTTGCCCATCAATAATTAGCAACTAAATTACCACAGGGGAAAAAAAAGACAATGCATGTTGACAAAAGGCATGTAACTGTATAAGAAAAAATCTCTGCACTTTGAGTTTATTCAGCGACAGACCCAGTGCAGGGGATTTGCACTCACTGCGCTCAGGCTTAACCCAGCCATCTTCATTAGTGACCTGGGACCAGACATACATCACATGAATTAAATGTACTTGTATTTTGTAATCTGAAAAGTCCTGCAAACACTGTGAAAACAAAAAGCCATTTGGAGGGACCAGGAGAGCTTAAGAAGCGTGACTATAAAATCACAAATGGGAACGAAGTTTAAAAACTGCCAAAGCATTGATTGCATCCTTCAAGCTGGGAGGGAGCATTGCAGAGACAAAGAAAGGTTCTGATAAGACCACGTGTAATGAGACAGAGGGCACGTCGTCTTCCATGCGTCCCGCCAAAGGAGGAGCACCGTCAAGTTTTAAGAAGTACTTTGATAATTTAGAGAAAAAGGTCAGACTTCCAGAGACTGAATGTGGATAGACGTGCCTCAGTGGGCTCCATGGAAGAGTTTGCTTGTTACTCTGGTGAGGAAGGGGGTGGACCCAGCAAGATAAAATGACAGCAGGCTGTGATGGAGGCCCCCAAACCTGCAACTGGCGCTCCCACATTTCTATTTAGTCCAGACCAGCGTTGTTTGATAGAACCTTCTGTGATGTTCTACAGCTGTGGTGTCCAACAGGTGGCTACTGAGCATCTGAAATGTGGCTGAGGAGCTGAATTTTGAATTCTATATAATGGTAATACAGGTTTAGATGGCCGTATGTGGTAGCAGCTTTCGCATTGGACAGCAGGGCTGTGGACACAGGCGCATGGTGGTCTGAGGGGCGGGGGGTTCAGGCTGTCCGCTGTCAGGACTGACTTGGTAATGATGGTAGATGCCAGGCAAAGGGGAGACGCAGGAAGCCAAGGGAGATATTGGCGTAAGGAAAATTCAGCAGGGTGGTTCAAAGGGAAATAATGGCAGTTAATTAAGCAGAACAGTATTTGCCTTGTTTGGTTAAGAGGCTCTCAAGCTTTATTCTCGGAATAAGAATCAAGGGGAGGAAGCTTCTAAAGCTCTTTACAATCAGGGAAGGTTTGCACTAGAAAATAGAGCAGGGAGAATTATCTTGAAATACTGTTAGAAAGACAATTAAGTGGTTTTTCTCCCTCTGCGTATCTATTATTCTGTGCCACAGTCTCATTATTTACAACTAAAGAGTAGAACCTAGTAATGTTTCAATGAGTAGAATGTCCTCTACCCTAGAGGCAAAGCCATCCATGTATGAGATTGTGACAGGATGTAATTTTTACTGCTCCATACCTGAAAGGGGGGGAAGTAAACAAGCCATCTCTCGATGTGGCTGGCATACCACCCAGGGACCAAACACCTCTTCTGTAAGGCGCGGAGCTCGGCGGGGGCGCGGGGCCCTGCGGAGATCACTTGGTAGAAGCTGAACTTGAGAGCTGTAGGGTCTTCATGCGATCGCTGATGCTGTGGGGAAGAGGTGGGGAGTTAAACCAACTGGAACCACAGGCATAAATGCTTCAAAACCAATCTCTGGGACAGGTCTCAAAGCTAGGGGAAGGAGTGCCTGACTGCTGGAAAGTCACTTGTTCTGCAGTTAATAAAGGAAAAAAAAATGTTTGCTGAGAGCACCAGGAATTAAAGCCATGACCCTGATGAGAGGATATTTCTGAGACTTAGTTGGTGGAGGCTGAATTCTAATTGCTAGGATTCCTTACCGTCTGCACAGAGTGGTTTCCTTCGTGTGTATATTTTATTCTGAAAGTAAACTTTTGGAAGTTGCATGAATGCCTCCTTTGAGGCCACAGCAAACCGTTTATCACGTGCAGTGAGTATCGTAAGGCAGGGACGCCACTCGTCCTGCCTCACAGCCCGGCTCCCCCTGCTAAGGCACTTACAGCAAAGCCCTGCTGGCTATGTGAAGTGGAGAAGCTGCTGCACACACTGACAGGAACGCTGTCTGAAGGCCCCAGCTTTTGTCAGTACCCCTGCATCTGCAAGCCCCTGTCATTTTACCGAACGGTAACCTTCGCGATAAATCAGAATCCTTTATTGTACAGAAAATGCAAAAAGCAGTCCAAATAGGAAAGCGTTGTTTAATGGCTCGGCTGGGCCCGCGGGTGTGAGGAAATCACCTTTTCCCTGAATCGACCAACACATATTCAGGCTCCGTGCTGGTTGTGTGGATGTTTCCCACGTCTCCTGAACAGCAAATTTGGTGCAATTGAGATTCAAATTACCTGACTGCACACCCCACTAGACTTACTGCAGGCCTGCATTTAGCTATCAAGGAGTGATTTATTTGTAATATTTAGGACGTTTTGTTAGCTTGCAGCCTTAAAACCTCCCTTTTCAGTAAAGTCTCGATTTTTCAGGGGCTAAGTGGTTGCTAAGCTCCAATTTTCTTCTTTCTCTTTGAGTCAATTAAGGCTCATTTCTCTTCTGCAGATACCTGGCGGAAAAGATAAACGGCTCCAAGTTGAATCCGTCAATTTGCAATTTGCTATACATTTTGATTTAAAAGACGGCTCTAGGAGTTTGGCATGAATAATCAGTGTGCAGTTGTGGATTTCAGCTTTCCAGGATGTCTCCCTCCGTGTGAGGACGGTTATTATCCATCTGCCAATCTGAGACCCCTCTGCTTCACCTGCCCTTTCCCCACTCTGTCCCAGCCACAAAACCTTTCCTGGCATCGTGTCTTTCCTGTTGTAACCCTGGAAAAACTGCTTTGTTAAATAACAGGAGGACCCAGTGCTGGGAAACTTCATTCTCTGATATCACAGATTATCAGCAATTTCCCTGTTTAAAGTCCTATGAGGGAGAATGGAACGTCCCACTTTTGCCTGGAGGCTCAGAGCTGCGGGGGTCACTTTAATACAGAGAAGCAGCCTTATTTCCATCCAGGTGCAGAGTTTCAGATCAGGGGTTTCTAGACACAAGACTCCACATTTATCTCGACATGATAGCTTCCAAGGAAATAGGACCCTGAGCCTGCCTCTCAGCCCTGACCCGCTGATAACCCCTTGACTCATCGCCCTGCTTTGTGCTCACAAAACATTTTACTCTTGCCTAAATCTGTCGCCTTACAAACCCCTCCCTTCTTTAGGGAAATGCCCAGTCACCCCTCTGCTGTCTGGACTTCTTTGCAGCAGCCAACTGGTCTACCTAACCTAACCGGTCGTCCCCGGTGGTCTGTGTCAGATGGCCTGTCACTCCAGAGGACACCGTCTGTCACTCAGTACTTCCTGACGTAGAAACTGCCTCTGTACACCTGTTTCTTCAATGAGACTGAAAGCAGCCTCGAGTGTAATATCCACATTTATCAATTTATCTGCACATTATGCTTAGAACAATACTTTGCCTGTGATAGTCACTAAAATGAATGGATGAATGAACAGATAATGTGAGGAAAGTAGTTTTAAATTATAAAACTGAGGAACCACTAAGGGTCCTAGTGACCAAGGACACAGACAATTCATTTCATGTTCTTATATTTAATTCTGACTGCTTCTTATTCAAACTTTTCAACGTTTGATGATGGAAATATCACTGGGACAAGACTTTTTCCCTATTATTTTAAATGACTTATTAAAGTAAAAACATATTTGACGTATAAGTATTATTACTAGATCCTGTTAAATTATTTCGCAGTGATCATCTCTGGGCTTGGTTGTGACCAATGTCAGAAATAACAGCAACGAGTGTGTGAGGAAGAGGCTGGGGACAGGGTGTCGACTGGCTGGGCTTTCAGGGATGCAGACTCTTATGTTTAGTTTCTGATACTCAGTTACTGTTCAGGACAAATAGTTATTTAAGCTCTTTTAGACTTGGAGTCATCAATCTAAATGGGCTAAATGTGGCTTGCCACTTGTTTTGTAAATAAAGTTTTATCAGAACACAGCCAAGATCATTCATTTCTATGCTGCCTATGGCTGCTTTCCAAATACAATGGCTGAATTGCAGCAGAGACCAAACACATGGCTGTGAAGCCTGAAATATTGACTCCCTGGCTTGTGACTTGTCCTTTGGGGGAGTCACTTGTATTCGTCGCCTGTAAAACTGAGATAATTACAGCAGCATCGCATAGGTTTTAGATGAAAAATAATGACTTTAAATTATTTCACTTCTTACAATTTTACTTTTAAAATGCAGGTACATAGAAACACAAATATGCTTCAAGTACATAATTTTTTGTTATATTTAATTTAATTTAATTTCCTCATTGCATTAATGCATTTTATTACCGTGTTTCCCCAAAAACAAGACCTAGCTGGACCATCAGCTCTAATGTGTCTTTTGGAGCAAAAATTAATATAAGATCTGGTATTATATTATATTATATTATATTATATTATATTATACTGTATTATATTATACCTGATCTGATATTATATTTAAATAAGACTGGGTCTTATATTAATTTTTGCTCCAAAAGACGCATTAGAGGTGATGGTCCGGCTAGGTCTTATTTTCAGCGGTTTAAGTAAATAACTACAGCATTAATAAAATCATAAGGGGAACGTTTCTCCATGGCAACAAAGAAAAATGTATCCACTTTTCTGCAGATATAAAAGTAGCAAATCTTCCTTTTTGTTAAAGCTCAGGGTGGTGGCTGCTGCTGCAAACCATCCTCTGGGCTCCGTACTCCCGTCTACCTGCTGGAGTCTGTGTGTGGCTCTCGTACCTGGTACCAGGAATAGGCTCGGTCCGATGGGTCAATGAGGATGGTGATGATCTTCGCTTTAGGGACCAGAGAGGCTGCCCTTCTCGGCGCCTCCTCGGAATGGAAGTAATTGGCACTCTTCTCAAACAGCAAGTCAGTGGTGGCATTGGAGGGGACCGGGAAGAAGTCCATGTACCTAGAAAAGGAGTAGGTCTCAAAATAAGTCTCTGCTTTACACTCAATCCCCGGTGACTGAAGATGTGAAATGTGTCCCACAAATTCCTTAGTTTCTGAAACAAAAGCCTTTTTTTCAAGGCATTTGTCCCACAAAGTTTTGGGCAAGAGAAAAACACACAGAAAAGTTAATAATGTAGTTTGAAATGCTTTTCTACACACATTATCTTTTTGTTTTGCTTAATATCAGGAAAAAGGGTGTGGGAGATAACAACCGTGGAGACACAGCAAACTGCAGGTATTATAGAAAATGGAAGGTTTCTTCTGTTTCACAATAATGGCCCCACACTCTGCCCCCACCCTTTGCAGTTCATAAGCCACTGTGACTTTGGGCTACCAAGACGAAGTGGTTGGATAATTACTGAACAAGAGAGTCACTGACATTTGTGTGATGTCTTTGCAGAGTAGTGTTTTCTTTTCATCCCCTAACACCATAAAGCTTCTGGTAGTAGTCCAGTGAACGTACTGCAAAGTTTGGTTGGTACAACAAAGCCATATCTTGAAACTCAGGACAGTAAAGAAATCTTTTTATGTTTTCTGGAAATTTCCTTGTTGGTAGCATATCATTCTGGCAGCCTTTTATGGGGGAAACAGATATACAAGAGTTCCTGGGAAGTTTGATCTGCTATCTGTCCTGGTGTGTATGCTATTTATGGAAAATGTCATGGTTCTGGATGCTTCTTAATTTAGATGGCCACACTGGTTCCAGGGATGCTAAGGTTATCCCAAGGGTCTAGTGCTATCTTATTTGGTCCAAACTTGCCTCAAGCTTGCTTATTCTGAGAAAGGCTCCACACATCACAAAAGAAGGGTAGAAGGTGCTGGATTCAGATAACTTTTAGTTTCTAAACACTGGCCCAGCATCCCGGCATTCCTCTATACTTGGAACGGTGAGGCTGTGCAAACCCCTTCCAGCGGTCCTGGGTCTTGGGCGGCTACTGTGCTGCTTTCTCAGATCCCAGAGGCTCATGGAGAAACTGGGGCCGGTTTCTCTTTGCCTGTACCCACATTTTTCTAGGCCAGTGATTGGCACTTACGGGCACTTGAAAAACGTTTGTGGTTAAACAAGTGAATGACTAGAATTCAGCTTCGTATTTCCAGGATGGGAACAGGCCCATGTCTGGAGAATATGAATTCAGCTTACCCCGAGAATTGGTGCAAAAACTCAACTGGTTTAACAGTTTGGGCTGAAAAGTAAGTGTCTGCCTCATTTAAGCCTTGCTACTTCCATAACACCTCAGACATTTTCTTTTTAAACTGAAAAGTGTGATGTTTGCAATTCTCCATGTTTATTTGTTACTTGGGTTGATGCTGAGCATTTCTGAGTGATTTTACTCAAAGCCAGATTAAGACGTTCAGGGGTCCTAAATGCTAACGGGATTTTACGGCTCCACACACCGCTCCAACTCTCTGCTGCATCCCCGAGAAATGCTAAAAATCAATGATCAAACCGTAAGATGTAAAACTTAACTGCATGAATTGATTGCCTTAGACCTTCTGACTGCGTGTCTTGGCTATTTGATCAAAGATGGGGTTTTCTGAATCGCATCTGCCCTTTTTGCTTGTGCCCTAAGCTTGTGTGTGGGCTGCTTGGCAGTTACAGCAGCTGGTTTTACCCAGTTTTCCATGCAAAGCAGATGCAGGTACCCAGGTGAACTAACTGTGCCCGGGCTGATTCTGGACACGACTTTGCACCCGGCCACGTGTCATCTCCCACCGTGGGGCTCTGTGGTCCCAGAGTGACGGCTGGGGTACCCGTGCTCGATGGATGGGCAAGGCCAGGACTCGGTGTAAATGCCATGTCGTTGAGAGCACAGCCGTCATTATTGCTAATAGATTGACATTTGCAGTTACTATTATTTGTTATTTGTGTTAATTGCCTCTTATAAACATAATTTATCAATCAGACGTGTTTGCAATTGGGGTGTTTTAAGTGAGTTATAATTGAAAATTTGAATTGCTCCATAGCCTTCTGCTTATGTCGTCTCTCTGTAAACTGCTTAAGGGATTTTCGTTCCTGTTGCCGCGCCTGTACACACGACTGGCTTACGGACTGCTTTTCCTCTTCTTCTAATTGATGGTTCTCATAGATACTCTCAAGTTCCAGGGAATCCAAGTATTCCATGCCTCTCCACTTCTAACGTGGCTTTTGATCTCTCCTCTTCGTCCTGAGGTTGGCGTCACTGTGCTAAGTGCATGTGTATTTGAGTCAGCGGTGGATCAGCCGCTGAAGTACTTGCTGGTTTCTTGATTCTCGTAGCGTCATCTAACAGCACACAGTGACTCAGTGTCACGCACTGAACTGAGGAATGGGCAGTGAAATGCCAAAAAAGTGTACACACATTTTAAGAAAGTAACAAAACTGTATTAAAATTGTAATACTCAATATATTCCGATAACAAAAGAGGAATACAAGTCATGTGTATACATTTTTTTGGCACCTCCGTTATGTAACAGTTACAATGCATGTAAATCTAGCAGGTGCTTAGATTATACGCAGCCATTTCTTTATCTTTCCATTCAGACAACCCACAAGCAACTCTTGAGGGGTCGATACTTTTGAAATTGAGTTCATGCAATTGGCAGCAGAGGTTAACAAATAACAACTCTTTATGCTAAAATACATACAAAATGTTTATGTTCGCACTCTAGAGTTATTATAAGAATTCCACTCTTTTATACCACTTTCTACCCAGAATTTATACCATAATAGCAAGACTTGTAGATTCATTTTCTGATTAATGTGTTTGCAACTTCTATTCCTGCTACATTACCATATTTTGTGTATATTTGACATTTTAACTTTGAATTTTATTTTAACTATTTTCCTTGGATGGTTGATATATTTCTATATTTCTAATTTTAATTCAAAGGTGAAAAGTTAAACTTTGTATATTGTTGATATCTTTTTTTATAGCTTTCATTACTCATGAAATACATACACATTTCTAGTTCTATTTATGTACCTTTTATGCCAAAGCAAAATAGAAAATTGTATATGTGGATGGTGGCAACATTTTAATGCAAAGTGCATAAGAAGAGAAAGCTATGAAAATGTTTTCTTAAGAGTAGAGAGGAGTGAAATGCCTGGGTATTCTGGTATTTCTCTGACTCCACATCTGTAATCACCATCAAATATAATTAATGCAAATTGCAATTACATGTGTGCCTCTCGAGGCGACAAGTCCCTTCATGAACTGAGAAAAGTTTGGTGTGAATACTTTCAGTGCTCCTTCATGTAGTCAGTTTCCAAGGCACATAGATCACATTTATTTGTGGCTACAAAGTTATAAGTTCATAAACGTCAGCACTAACTTTATAATGTGCACAGTACATATACTTTTAGATTTAGACTAATAACCCATCTTACCAATCAATCCCCCTGTGGTAGTTATTTCTATTAAAGAACTGTACCTCCTCAAGGGTTTTGGGGCTGGGGGAGTTACTAAGGATGGAAGGGTGCATAGCCAGGAACAGATACAAAGCAGTGGTCCCTGAAAAGACAGCAGAGGTTTCCAGGTTAATGACATGAAAACACAGTTTCCTACTATGAGCATTGCAAAGTCATTACTAAACCAAGTACTGTAATGGTCCAAACAGATACACATATAAGTACTCCTTGAATTAAACTGAAGAGATGACCAGCATTTGAAAAGAAGCAGATTCTAAAACATGGAGCTAGTCTGATGGGAGGAGAGGCCCATGGCCGGGGCTGGGACCGCTGGTTTTTAACTCCCGCCCGACACTGACTTGGGCTGTGACTTTGGCTTTTAGCTTCTTCTTGTCTTGGCTTTATTAGTGGAAAATCGCCCACCTTGCTTATTTCATAGGCTTTCTCTGAAGAGCCTGAAGATGTTTTGACACTAGTAAAGCACTATGTAAATGAAGGATGTCATTATTTAATATAAGATATTATATTACCAGAATCAATGCTTGGGCTCTCCTCTAAAGTTCTTCCTGAGGCCTATGAAAGCTTATTAAATTTAGGCAGAATTTAATCTTTCAACAAGTTTGTTCAAGTTTGAAAGTACTTACATACTTATAAAAAATAATGTCAAAAATTGTTTAATCTGCTAAATTAAAAAAATTGGTGCTCTTTCTTAGTGACATAACTTACAACATTTGCATTTTTTGGAAAGAGGGTGACATATCAGAGGTATCCATATAGGTTTGTAATTAATGGGGAATCAAGGATTTTCTTTTTTAAGTGAACAGTGTCATAAACTGTAAAAGTCGTGTTTCAGAGTCTGAATTCTGAGCTAAGGGGTCAGCTTAGCCTGCTACAAGAGAAAGTAAGGCAATCTGAGTTCAATTTGTGGAAGATTTAACCAGGTACTTGTAACTGTGTTTATAAGCTGATAATATGAAAATATTTCTGGTCTGTGCGCTCAGTATGCCTAAGGGAGAAGTATACCCTCTGGTTTCCCCTTTTGGATTCTGACGTCATGTACTTTATCGCACGGCCTGACCGAGCAAGACTCTCACTCGTATTCCAGGCCAGCAGCCAGCAACACTAATCAGACGTGGCCTCATAACACTTCTTTCACTAGGAGAAACTACTGTTCTAATCTTGCTTAGTGATAATGTCATGTATCAAATTCTGAGTGTTTTTATCTCTGATAAGTTATTTAGTGTTGTACTTAAATCCACCATATTAATACCACAGAAAAACTGTTAAAATAGCTCTGTCAGCAGCAACATTGGCTACAAGCACTGGGAAGAGGCATAGGCAGCGCTGCTGAGGAGACGTGTGTCTGCAATCCCAGGTGACTGCAGCAACGCCGCAGAGTCAGTAGGGTGCTCAGAGGAAACTCCCTTCCAGGACGGACTTGCGACAGCCGTGCTCTGGCTTCAGCATCAGATTCGCTTGCAGGGCTTGGTAAAGTGCAGGCAGCTGGGCCCTTTCCTAGCCTTTCCAATTCAGCCACTTTGAAAATCGCTGACTTAGCAGAAATGTGGAACCAAATCTAAAACTTATTGGGCAAAAAAAGTTTCATTATTTGAAATCTATACTAGAGTAAATCTTTCTAGAGCATGGTCTTTAGAGTCAGGTAAATGGTAGGATCAGGAGTTTTATTTCTAACACTTACCATCTGTGTGAACTTGAACAAAATACACCTAACCTGAGCCTTGGTTTTCTTATCTTTTCAGTGGGGAAGGAAATACCTAGCTATCAGGGTTTTATGGGGGTCAAGTGAGATAGCCTACGTGAAAATACCTGAATAGCTCCATATCTGAATAGTAGTAAGGTGTTTTTTAAAATAACAACTTTATTGATATAAAATTCAGTAATGCATTTAAAAAAATGAAAAGACTAAAATTTTGTGAGGAAAGGAAGTATAGCTATTAACATGTAAAAAAAGAAAACAGATTAATTTCTTTCTTAGATCAACTGAAGGCATTGTTTTTGAATTTTATTTTTAAGATTTGTATTAAATCATGTTGTTTGCTTTTAACAGCATGACCAGCGTTAATAAGACAAACAGAAAAAAAATAGACATGTTCTAATTGTTTGCACAGTCAGTAAAAGGCATAATGTAATTTATCAATTGTCAAAAAATTATGTTGTGGTTTCTGAATTCTATCTTTACGTACATATATTCTTAGGTTTGTGACTATATTGTCGTGTGTGTGTGTGTGTGTGTGTGTGTATGTGTAAAATACATAATCATAGACATACATATTCAGGTGACCATCCATAAAGCTTCAGTTTTTATATTTTTTGTCAGTTTTGACACTAAAAATATTTGAATATCCAGATGACTCTACATCTGTGTAAAATTATTCAGAAAAATACTTCTGACAAAACTAAAGTTAAAAGTGAAGCCATTTCATTTTTATGGAACTGATATTCAAATATATGAAGATATTTTTGTTCATTTGAAAAATCAATTTCACACACTATCTATCTACACAACATGGATGGCTCTCAGAAGCATTATGCTAAGTGAGAGACGTCAAACACAAAGATTACACACTTTATGCTTCCATTTACATGAAATTCTAGAAAAGGCAAAACCACAATGGCAGAAAGTGGCTTCCCGTGGCTGAGGATGGGGGAGGGAGAGCTGACTGCAAAAGGGCAGGGAGGAGCCGTTTAGGGAGACAGGAGTTCTGTGTCTTGACTGTTGTGGTAGTTGCTCAACTGTGTACAATTTCCGAAATTCATCAAACTGTGCATTCAAAATGGGTGAGTTTTATCACATGTAAATTGTATCTCTATAAAACTGGAAAACATTCAATTTCTACAAGAAGGAGATAAAATACTCCTTTCCAAAGGTAAAGGTCATACACAAATTGTAACATAAACATCTGGAAACCCATTTGAGTGGAAGATGACAAGTAATAATTCAGCCATCTAACCATAACATTACAGCGGCTGCATATCTGGCCGCACACAAGGGGAGGCATCCTAGGAGCAGAGCTTCTGAAGCGGAGTTCAGATGCCAGGCGTCAGAGAGATGTGCTCAGTGATGGCAAAGCTATGTGACGCCAGTGGGCATTCGCTGAACAGACTTCAGTATGCACGCTTTTCTAGTCACCTCTTGACTTTAAATGGATAAGGACAAGTGAACTAAATAAGGACAAGAAAAACACTTGTCATATTTATTATTGTTTTCAGATTGATATTTGCAGATGGGACTAAGAGGACATGAATAGACTACATTCTATGCCATTCTATGTACATTACATAGAATTCTCCCAGTTATTTCTAAAGAACCCAGGAGAGGGAATGTATTCCCCTTAGGAAGGGCCCCGAATAGTTTTATCATGCAGGATACAGCATGAATGTGTGGCATTTTAAAGCTTTCCCTGGTCTTCATTTTAACACTGATTCTTACAGAAACAAGTTTTATGGGGAAAAAATTGCATACCAATTTAAAAAAAAGGTGCAAACGATTTCTCCTGGGTATGAATAAAATACCTTTCTTAGCACAAAATTTCGTTTATATCTAGGAATTCCGCTTGTCAAACATGCTTTACACTCTTAGAAAATAGTCATCTCTGCAAGAAATAGTTTAGAAATAAACTATAGCAAGAAGAGCCTATTTTTCTGGAAGGGATTTATTGTAAAGAGTTACAGCTACCTGTGTATGTACATCTCTGATTTTGATGAAACCTGTCAGTCACCTTCTAAACACATGATTAGTTTTGATTTTAGAAGTGTTAATAACAACACATTTCAATTAAGATCTTTGGGGAAAATAACATTTGCCACCAAATTAACTGCTGGATATTCAAACTGTGTGACATGTATTTTCATCCTTTTCACTTTAAAAACACTTTGACAAGCATTTAAGCACATCATCAAGCTAAACAAAGATTATGCCAGAGAACAAAATGTGTTATTCATTCATCAGTATTTATAGGAAGTTTGAGAACTCATGGTTTAGCCATCAGGATGTTACACTGTTTGGTTAGTCATAACATAAAAAGTTCTCACCGGTTTTCTGGGGTCCTATCACCAAGAATTTTGGTAAGCGATCACAGGTTTTTTCTTTAGACCAAATGTCCCTGTGGCGTTTGTCATCACAAGGGTTCTGAATGGGAGAAGAAGAGAGAGATGGCTTTTTTGGTTGTGTATCTGTGGTGTGCGAAGGTTTTCAACTTCTGTCCTTAAAAAGATGTTCCAGGAAAGAAGGCTATTGGCTCTTTCTTTTAAATGAAAGTCTTTACGTGGCATCATGGAAGCTTTCGGGTAACTCTTTTCTGTCCCGAAGTTCAGTGTCTACTGAGAAGGTGGTGCTGGGGGAGACGTTTCACCGATAGACAGCCTTGTAGCACTGAGGGCATATTATTTCTTCTGCTGTTGGCAGTTCTATGCCGTGTGTGTGTGTGTGTGTGTGTGTGTGTGTGTGTGTGTGTACAGTGAGCTTGTTGGCAGAGACTGCTAACCTAAAAAGAGACCCATTTCCAGCGTTCAATAAGTCACTGAAATGTATAAGGTGTTCAGATTTTCATTCTAGGTAACTTTGAGCTTTCCTGCTGTGTTTCAAAGGACTATGGATCTGGCCATAATAATACTGTTCAAAGAGACAGCAGATTTCTTTCAGCTGCCTTCAAATGTCGGCAAATGTGTATCTAAAACTATAACTTTACAGACTCTGATGCTAAAAAAGCACTACATTTCAGCAAAAGGGTAAAACGAGGGTGAATTTCTGCCTTGGGGATTTGCTTTTGGTCTTAGTACTTAAACCAAAGCCACTGTGCAAGGTGTATCTAGACACCTTTCATTTTTACTGCAAAATGCATGGTACGTGAAGAGTTAGCAGTGCTCTTTGATATTATTTCAGGAGTGGGCGAATAGGACAGCATTCGATTTCTACTCAGTTAATACTGTAAGCATGTGTAGTCAATAAACCTTCTGCTTATTTACAAAAAGCACCAGATGTTAACACTAAAGTGAAGGGATTCATTTTGGCTGTTGTTCTGGAAAAAAAAATTGATTTTAAACCTGTCACCTGAAATAATAATGATTTCACTTTAAAAATAAGGTGTGGAACTGAAGGAAAATTGCATGTCTTTCCAGTAGCTGACGTTGGGTGGTGTCTCGTAGTGGTTAAGATAACAATGATGTTTGTTACAGCAACTGCAAGATAGTATACGGTGATAATTCCACATCCACCACCTTTAACCTTCTAGAATGTGTAGTTACGTCGCTTCTTAGCGTTATTTGTGCTCAGGAGGTGCTTAGCTCAAGTTCAAAGCTGAATGAATTGAACAGAGTTTAGAGCTCGTGGCAACAGCAGTGTCGTGCAGGGAGGCCTGCGGGGTCTCTGCTCCCGCTCCCCACAAGAGAACGCAGGATATGGTGAGGCCAAAAAGGAACACCCACGGAGCCATAGGTAGGGGAGTCATACCTCTATATTCTCGCTGGCGGCACTATAGTCTCACTGGAGGCTGGATCCACACTGTCTGCAACCCACCATCCTAACTGCAATCCGCGCTTGCCAGCCCAGCCGCCATCTTCTTGCTAGCCCCCATTTTCTGTTAGCGTAGCCACCGCAGTTATATTAGTGGCCAATGGCTCACTGGTTACAGCTGACGGCCAACTAGCCACAGCATATGGCCATCCAGTCACAGTTGATGACCATTTACTACCTGAGCCAGCACCTGTCTATGTGAGGCCGAGAGCCTGGAAACTGCTTTCTGGGGCTCTGCCCCCACAGCAGTCTGTGAAATTGAATGAGTTCTACTTCTGATGGTGGTTATTGTACCAGCATCTCTGTCGGTTACTCTGGACAGCATTTCAAGCGGGAAGTAAGAGGGCTGCCTCTGGGGCCAGAGGGCCTGGGACTCAGTCCACTCTGCTAGGCTCTAGCTGTGTGGCCCTGACTAAGTGGCCCACTTGCTTCTTCTGCACAGTGGGGACAATAAGTGTGCTACCGCTCAGGGAAGCCGTGAGCAGTAAGTGAGGTAAGAACCCCAGCTGACACACAGGACCATGAAATTATTTGCTGAGAGTGTCCCTTTCCCCAGATCATGGAATGGGCAATTGAAGTTCAAAGCACGTTTCTGCAGTTCTTGAGCACAGGAGGGTGCATGCCTTGAGGTCTGGGTTCTCCCTAGAACAGTTTGAATATGCCATGTTATGTGATATTTTCTCTTGAGAAGCTCAGTGATTTTGCCACTAAACACTTTCCCCACGTCCCGTCATTCCCAGCTGACACTTCTGAAAGCTGCTGGTGTATCCTGTGGTTCAGAAAGCAGGTCTCAGTTTGAACTCTTCTCACCTGTCCCTCTAATGTCCTCTAGTCACTATAGATACGGGCATGTGCTCAGGGAGGACAGCTGGCAACGTGCCCAGCACACACCCTCTTGACCATCTATCTTCTCACCTTTCAGCCAATTGCAATCTGCAAATTGATCCCTCACTCCCGACTGAAAATATTACATCTACTGAACCCCTCACAGAGCTTGCACAATTCCATGATTTCCACTGGGCATAGGAACAGAAATTCACCCGCCATGAAGCAATAACATAAGACTATAATTCAGGAAGAAATAGTTTCTCAAATCTACTAACATTTCCAAAATGCACGTGCTATTTGTTTTGTTTTGTTTTTTTTCCCCCAGATGGCTTTACTTTTCAGATTTGGATTATTTTATAAAACTACAAGATACACTTGTGGGAGTAATTAATTAAACCAAGTGCTGAACCAATCGTACCTGCCAGAGAGGGTCCCTTTGCTCAGGGAACAGCTCGAAGTACTTGTGGGCCAGCTGCGCTGGGGGCAGAGTCTGCAGTCGCAAGTTGGTCCAGCTCTGCACGAAGTTGGCCAGGTTCACAAAGGTGTACGAGCCCAGGCGGTCATTCCCGTAGTTGGACAGGTGGGTCATGAAAATGCTGATCTGAAAAAGGGAAATGAAGCCCAGTGTAAACACAAGTTATTGTAATCCTGGGGCAGAGGCATCACAGCAAGGCTAGTTTTGTCTTAAGTCGTCTTTGCACACGGTTTCAGTTTATGACATGTTTTTGAATTTTGGGCACACCCCAAATACTCCCACGATGATAAGGGATACTGGAGGATGTGTATTAGCAAGACCCGATGAGTACTTTTTTCTGATATTTTAATAATGGAAAATGAGTCCTGCTGCCACACAGACATGTTTGTGCGATTAGATTGATGCTGAGTAACTTATCTAGACGGTCACACGTGACAGCCTTGTGATCTGTGAGCTCTTCATAGCTGGAGGCAGTGGGATCCCAGGAGGGTGGGACTCTGTGATTTCAATCTAGTTAATTTGGCTTGTAATGTACTAGTACTCCCGGTGAAGAGCTAGGCATAATCAATGAATTGGCATCGTCAGCATTAACTGGGTTTGTACTTATTAGAGGCCACACTGAGAAGAAACTAGTGACTGGATTTTTACTAAGATAACTATTAACTATTTTCCGTCAAAAACACCTCTCAAACCCTTTCCCATATTTATTATCAGTATCAAACACCTCCTTTAAGAAAAGTTTTCAGTGCTTGGCTAGGTAGAATCAACTCTTCCTGTGTAGACAGCTGACCTGCATTGTATCCATGCATGAAAAAAAATCACAGCATTTTATTTATAATAAATTTGAATTCTGTGGATTTGATTACACTGGTCTGGAATGAAGAATGTGCAATTTTAAAACTACTGATTTAAGTGAATGCAAATAGTCTTTGTTGATTAGTGTTGACAAATGGAAATAATTCTGCATGAGATTTTAATAGCAAAGAAAACCATTGTGGCATCTATGCTGTTATAAAAAAGATCATAAAAATAATTCATGTGGTAGTAGTACTTTCTTAAAACATATAATGTCATGGGAACAATAGTAATACTGGTTATTACAATCATCATAATGATGAATATAATAGGTTCATTCATTAACAGACTGAAAGACATACTGAAGGAAATTTATTGAGGTAAAGTGGCAGAATTGAGAGAAAGGTTATATTAAGATTTGACATAATGAACGAGAAAGAAAATGTAATTACAACTATGAATAAGAAGAAACAGTGATATCTTATATTCTAAAGAACAAATCCTGCAGGCTTTCACATGAAAAGCTTCAACTGTGATTAAGAATATCTAATTACGTTTCTGTTCACTCTGCCTGAACATATATTAAATCTTAGAACTTCACAAACAAAGTACTTCAAGGGTGATTTTAACAGCTACCAGCAGACTTACGCAGTCAAGAAAATATTAAGACTTTCACTATCTTGGGTATTTCTGAAAAAATGCGACTTAAAATTTAACCTTCTGGTTTATTTTTATATTAGCTTTATTTCTGTGATTCTCCCCCCTCCTTACTGCCTCCAAAACTTATTAAAACAGCAGGCTATTCAGAGATTTAAGAAAATTATACTTTAATTTGGAAGTTCTTTTCCAATGTCTTCTAGAGGCAGTCTTTTGTCATTTGTTTTATATGACACATTTTTCAATGTAGTTCAAAAATAATAGCGAAATGATACTTCAAATTGCTTTTCTATTAAAAAAAATGAACACAATGTAAATATATATATAAACCTGGTTAAACACTAGTTCATATTTCTTGCTTTATTTTAATGAAATGTTTATCAATAAATCTATATGTCTGTATGTCACTTGAATAGTATGTGCATTGGACAGAAAATGGGGATCTTCACAATACCGTGTGACTTTGTGATACTAGGGCATTTGACCTCCCTTTGGATTTACTTCTTAACATCGGAAAGCATTTTGTGTTGTGGTGACATTTAAAGCAGAGTGTCACTGTTGTACTTGTATGAGTATGGAAAGTAAAAACTGCACCCCAGAGTGAGTTAGCTGGTTAGTGACGCGGTTTGGCTGGATCGGAACCAGATTGGCAGGAGCTAAGGTCGTGCTTAGAAGGTGCTGCACTGAATCCTGTAAAAGAAAAGCTCCGCAGCCTCCATCCACGGACCTTCCCAGGTTTTCAGTTCTCTCTGTGTATCTGCTTGACTGCAATGCAGAGAGCACCACAAGCAAAGGGGTGGGTTCCTAATGCATGTCACCGCGACACTGTAAGCCTGACGCTGGTTTTGTGCTGCTAACGAAATCCAGGGCCATGAAGGGAGTGGCGTCGGCCAGGACATAAAACACTGCACCTTCTTTTTCAACTTTTTTTTTCGGTGAATCACAATATTCTCTCTGTACATGGAATATTTTATATCTTTGCTGAACATGTGCTCTCTCCAAGTTTCCTTTATTATACTTTAGTTAGGAACATATGCTCATCAACCAACAGGACTGGTGGGAACAGACACATAATGAGAATGCTTAAGTCAAAAAATTGCTTCATTTCCAGACAGTGTTTCTTCCTTACTCCTGTTCCGGCCGGTGGTATCGATAATGCCACTTTATTTCTGGTAATTCCTCACCTGCCAACAATGTCTGCATGGAATATAAAGATGCAAGGAAGAAGCTTGAAAAGGTTACCAGTGCAGGGAAAGCAGATATTAGTCTTTGCCTAAAGAGGAAGTGTTTGTAATCTAAGAGTGTTTCAGAATTGAGGGGTTTTTATTTGTTGTTGTTGATTTTTTTTAAAAAGGATGGAGTGTATCAAAATAAATTATCTGTATTATATATGCAGAATCCAATGAGAAGGAAAATGTCAAAAGAAGTTACAGCTGCATTCCTACAACAGTTTTTGCTATAAGTAATTACACTATGAGTAATTAGTTATTACCCCAAAAAACTAATTGGCTGCTTAAAACTCAAATCACTGGAAATTCTGCCAAAGGCGTAAAGTTTATCTGATTAACAGATGAAAAATATTCTTCTGAGCCTCGCTGATACAGATATTTATAACACGATACTTATCTATGAAGTTTTTCTGTAACAGACAAAAGGTAAATGCCAAATGTCATATGCACTGGTATATATGAGAAAGGAAACAGGTGTTACCCCTAAAAATGACGTCTGTGGCTAAGACAAAGCTATGGGAGCTGTACCTCCCCTTTCCAGCCTCAGCCAGGTGACTCTAGGAGATTCAGGTATCGGGGAGGAAGGTGGGTCAGCCAAGAAGAGTGAGGAGCAGAACCCAGGGCTGGTGCGAAAGCAGCGGGTCGGGCAGGGGAGAGGAGCGAGGGGCGGGAAAGCCTGCCTCACGCATGTTTACCATGAACAGCACCATGTGTGACCGTGCCGCTCCATTCAGACCCACCACCTGTTGTCAGAATCCGTTTGACTTCAGTGTTGGGCAGAGGCATTGAATGTTGTCTTCAAACCGAATGCGCCTCCTGGTGTTTTTCACCCCATCTCTAAGGCTGAAACTGACTGATGCTGTTTTTCTACCCGGCTCGTGCCTTAATCATCATTTAAGAACCTCAAAGGAAAGGTCAGCTCGGAATGATTTAGCAGAGGGCTCTTAACCTTCCAGGTTTGGGACCTGACAGGCTTTCCAGGAAAGCTGGAAGGGGGAATCGCTTGCCCTCTATTAGGGACAGGTTTCAAAGGTACAGGGATGAGGGCGGTGTCATTTAAAGCAATTTAGCTTGGTGCATCTGTCTTTATATAACTTGTGCCTCTCAGGTTTTCTGGCTGTGCGTTCAGATCTGCAAGTTCAGCCCTTTCATTACAAGCTCATGATTGATGATCCATTACCATCTCTGTTAGGTGCCAGGAGAAGTCATTCTGCTGGTTTAATGCGTCGCCATTCTTTTAGCTGCTGGGCAGATGTGCACACGCCACAAGGGTGTCTCCAGCTCTCAGACCCCCGGTTTTCAGAGAACCCTGCATCGTGAGCCCCGGCAGCTGGCGGTTCTGATACCACCTCCTTCTTACTGTGAAAGGCGTGGTGCAGTGAGTTACACCCCAGACAGCAGCGGCTGTTATTCTGTGAGACACACAGAGCCACAGGAGAATGAACGCAGCCACAGCGTATGCTGGACTTAAAAGGGATTAAGCGAGAGGAACCTATGTAAGCAGCAGTGAAGCGCAGAAGCCGTACTCATTTTTCCTAGCAGACACCATTTTAGTTTTAAAGCACCGTCTCCACAGCACAAGGAAGGTGCATAGAGAAATGAAATTAAACCTCCCTTTCAGTGCTTAATTTAACCAAAAAACCTGCCACTTTCAAAAAATTGTCCAAGGAAATGGACCAGCATGAAACTCTGATTTTGGCTCCTGTGAATGAATTATATTTTGTTAATTAAAAAGATCAGATTCATCATCTGGGGTTATAATTAGTTGTATTTGCTCATAAAGCTGAATTCACCCTGAGGGGGAAAGTCAACATAACCAAACAAGTATATTTATTTTGTGAATAATAATAATAAGAAGAATTAAAAAAAGTTAGGTTTTCAAAAACTAGTGGCTAATTGTTGTCAAGTTTCTAAATATTCAAAACCATTTAAAAATGCATTTATTATTTTAAAACAGCCCTCTCGTACAGTGATTTGTAAAATGTTGAAAGATTCTGGGAGGCTCAGTTTTGCATAGAGGTTTATGTGGCAAGCTCTTTACGTAAAGGCCTGAAGGGCAAGAAAGAACAGTGGTGACAAGTGGACACTCACTGGAGTGACCAGCGTCACTTGTGTCGCACCTTCAGCGAGAGGAAATGTACTGGGCTTGAGTGGGCCCGCGGCCGCTCTCCCTGGGCTGTCTCCGTCCTCGGTCCCCATTTTTTTGTTTGTTTGTTTGTTTTGTTTTCATTTTTCATACTGAACTTAAACCCATTTCTAAGACCTCCATTGAAGACCTGCATTACTGATGCAGTTCACAATGATTGTTTTTCTCTTTCCAAACTGCAAATTGGTCGTGCGTCATTCAACCCCAAATTACGTATTATTTTGTTCATTCTCCATTTTTCCAGATGTTCATTTCATATCTCGTCAAGTAAAATTGTAAATTTTTAAGGGAAGGGGTCATGGATTATAAAGCTTTCTAGTTCTGTCTAGTTCTTTCCACTGGGTATCTCATATCAGGGGCTTAATACGTATTCCTTAAAGTAAGCTTTCTCAGCCACTTCCTCGAGAGACTCCACCCTAGAGAAAATGATCTGCCTGCTCATTCTCACACGAAGGGTACGTGGCTGGTACCACTGTCCACGCACAGGCGAGGAGTGAGCTCATCAGAAGCCGTGGGACCCTCCGTGCTTCACGGCCTCATGATCCCAGCCCACAAAGGATGGGTCGTGAGCCGAGCATCATCCACACCGGAAGGAAAGGTTAGGCAATAACTGACCTTTGCCACGACCATATCTTATCATAATAATGTGCAGCTCTCCATCTGGGCATAATGCTACTGATGCTTTATATAAGGAATTATGCAACATAAGGAGAAATACTTAAAAGAGTTTGTAATGTTAAATGTACAGAAGGAGTATGACAAAACATGTAGGGGATAGTTTTTTTCCCCCAAAAAAACTTCAATAATGGCACCTGGAGTGATTAGATAGAAGTGGCACTATTTCAGAGGTGTACCATAAAACATTGCCAAAGGTTTTCACCTTTTACATGACACACTTCTTACTAGAGCTTCTAAAGCATAACGAACGACACACTTTGACTAGGGGCAGGAATGTGCAGATTTCCGTTTCCCGCCTCACTTGGGGGTGAGAATGTGCAGTTTGTGGCCCACACTGGTGGAGGGAAGCACGGACCAGGTAGGCAGGCTCTGATCCCTGAGATGCAGTCACAGAGAAAGGCACAGGGACCATCGTAGGCATGGAAAAACCATTCCGCACTGACAGAGCACATGCATGGGAGTCTCTTCCCACAGGCTTTCCAGCTCTCTGTGGACATGCTGTATGAATGGTTGTCAGGCTCCCTTCACACACAGGTCCAGGCTGAGAAGGGCGTTTAGTGAGTCTGTATGTCTTCAGCCACTGGCAGAGGAAGCCACGCGCTCAGAGAGTTGTCAGTTGCCGCCGGGATGTGGCTGAGCTGCCCCCACATGAAGGATGCCCGTAGCTCCTGCCTCCCATGTGCAGGGTCAGAGCGGGCAGGTACCATTTCTAGCCAGGAGGACCGTTCCAGTCCTTCTGCGATAGATAGAGGGAGAAAGGAGTCTACCCCAAAGCTTTGTCTAGCAAAGAAGAGAACACAGAAGAGACAGCCACTTTTAAACCAGAGAAGGCAGTAGATGAGGACAGTAGTTGGTGGTGGGTGACTGATAATCACTCACGGACGATAGTAATATGATACTGAAGAAAAGAATGGAAGTAAGTGAAACTGAGCGTAAGAGGAGCCACAGTTACTGAAAGATGAACCCTGAGTGAAAACTAAGCAAGATAAATAAAAGTGGGAAAAAGAGGAAATCAGAAGTGAAAATTCATGGTTAAAGGGAGTCTAGTTGGTGATACTGGCATACACAGGATAGTAATGAAAAAGGCAGATAGATTCGAAAGTCTTGGAAAGTCTCGGGAAGTCTTCGAGTCCTCTCTGTGCCTCCAGGAAATGATACCACGTCTGAACGTGGGAACACTGAATTGATGACGTGAGGTCTGGGAGATGTGGGGTTTACAAAGGCAGCGTGGTGCTCTGGGGACTGTGACGAGTGATGAAGGGTCTGGTCGTGGATTTCAGCTGTTCATCTCATAGAGTCACGGAACAGTGTGAAAGGAAGAGGTGGCTTTTAGCACAGAAGAAATGACAAAGTTATAGGCGACAATGAGGAAGCAAGTAGGAAGGCAGTCAGAGGAAGGGATTCTTCCGCAGGCCGCCCGCGGGGCCCACGGACACCTGCCCCCGGCTGAGCGGCTCTGGAGAGAATTCTTTCCAGGCCCAGGAGTCAACAAGAAGTGAAAAACCAGGATGGCGGCGGGGCCAGCCGTGCACGCTGCCTTGAGTCTTCCTGAGTGGGAAGTGGGAGTGGGGGCGCTTTGCACAAATGACATCCGATGGACACGTTTGACTTAGCAGTGAGCTCTCGAAATAGTCCACCTCCTTCCACGTGGAAACCAGTGCTCTGGAGTGTGCTGAGCAGCCCCCGCCGGCGCTCCGTCCTCTCTATGCCTCAAGGAAACAATGATATCATGTCTGAACGATGCCTCGTGCACCGGCCAGCCAGCCGTTCAGAATCACAAGCACGTATTTTTAAAGTCTGAACAGAGTGGTCATCCCTGCCCATATAGTTCATGAGATCCGCTTTCTCTTGTAAATATAAGTAGAGCTCATTTGCAAAGTAACAGTAGGATTTGCTGTGCAGACAGATGCTTTTTATATTCATAAAGCCAGCGTTCCTTTGTTTTGTCCTTGTGACGCTCTGGGAAGCTGGAAACTGATACGATTTTTCATATCTAGTTTAGTTTAACATATGGCAAAGACCTCTCTGAGACTATCTCCAAATTTTGCAGTTCACAGTTTCCAGCCTCCACAGGAAACGGAGCTGTGCTTCTGACGCAGCCCCGTTTCATGGGAGACCGCAGAGAACAGCCTAAAGTTAAACCACAAAAGTCGTGCTTATACAAAGCTTGGCACGCAGTTTAAACCACAGTAGCACAGAAAGTGTCAGTGGATGCTTCAATTCCATTTCTAAGTTCTTCTAGCAAAACACTTCAAGGCAAACCCATAACCAAGTAGCTGTGAAGTCTATTCTTGAGCTTTTGGTTAGACAGAGATAATGCAGAAAACAAGTTCTGGACCTGGCTATGGACTATTCTGAGGGGCCTCAGGTTAGCAGTCACCTGTGTTTGCACGCTCTTACTAGATTCTGAAGTATAACAGAAACAAAACAGACACACACCTCGTCCTTGCAGACCCATTGGAGGAGGGAGCTAGGGTGAGCTGTGCAGGATACTTGGTAGGTGTTACCGGCCCGCTGTGTTCCAGTAGGTGGATAGGGCTGCCGTCTGGTCCTGAAAGCGCTCCATCACCCACCGCTATGCTTTTCCAGCTTTGGGCCTTTTCTTAGGAGTTTCCTTTTTGTGGTGTGTGTGGGGGTGGGGGCTACTCCTGTGTCAGCTTCCTTTCTCTCACGGCCCAATGTCTGTGCATAATGTCCCGTAGGATAAGAAGCCAGACAAAGACGTGTGGCTTAATTCTGATGCAAACCGAGGCTGCTCAAGGCCATGAGCGTGGAGCAGGAATCACCTCAGAAAAGCACAGTGACAGGGAAAATGAGGGCCTCTTTCTCACTGCGTCTCCCTCTGGTCAGTTACGGACTTACTTTGAACCTCAGTTTCCTCACCTGCAAACGCTTCATAGAATTGCTGGCGAGGTCACAGAAGAGCATATAGCGAGCCTCCCAGAGTTGGGGCTAGAATTACACACGGTCATGTATGAAAGGCACGTAGCAGGTTGCAAGTACAGAAGGGGTGCCCTTTGTCCCCTCCCTGCCCCTCTCCAACGGCCTCTCTTGCTTATTTCCCTGTTCTTGCTACAGTCCATACAGTTGTTACCAGGGGAAAGTGGAATTACAGATAACTGAAATATTATTAGTGCTTTACCTCTCATCCTGTGTTAATATTTTGATATTCGAAGAAAAATAAACTTTAGATATTCAAAAAGTATTGTTGAACTGAATCCCTTAATATAATACTTTGTCTCAAAATAATTTGCATAAATATTAATTTATAATTACACTTGTTTGATCAGTCTTGGTTAATAAGGACTCTTGCGTTAGCATTTTAAAAATCAGTGCTTTACGCCTCTTGTTAAAAAAAGCGATGGAAACTAATCAAAGAAAAATTGTAAAATATAGAAAAGCAGAAAGAATAAAAAATACTCAGTTCTCAATATCCAAAGATGCATTTCTTTTTAGTATTTTTATGTATAGTTTTTTTAAACAAAATATTGATACATTATATATTAGGTTAGACTGGTGCAAAAGTAATTGCAGCTTAAAAGGTTAAAAACAATTGCAAAACCCGCAATTACTTTTGCACCAGCCTAATATTTTGTATCTTATTTATATATAATGTATCTTTTACTTCTCATGCTTTTGCCAAATTATTCATAGACATAAATTTTAAAATGTGCAAAATAATCTAAGTGGAAGTAATTTATTTAAACATATCCCTTCAGTTGGCTATCGTTTGGTTCCATTTTCTTCCTTACCACAATTAGTACTTTCTCTGTATTTAGTACTCTTTCCTTAGGATGGATTCCCGGAAATGGAATTGTAGTATTAAAGAGCATGAGGATTGGTTGAGGCTTTTGCCAAGTTGGAACATGGCAATCTCAGAATCACGAATTTACACAGAGGACACTTAGCCAAGCCTCCCCAGATCTGACTGTCCTGGCCCCTCCAGGTGACTCGTGTTTCACTGGGGCTAGACTCTCACCTGCCCTCTGCCCGCTCACTGGGGCGGTGAGCACTCAGGTGGCCTGGTAATACTTGTGAACCTTGATGTCCAGTGTCTGTTAAATACCTAGTTTCTCATCAGAGGGACCTGTGCTGCTGTCATTACCATGTCACCAGAATGTTGACGTATAAAGCACGTGGGCACACAGAGTCGCCTGCAGGGGACTCAGGTGAGCACGCCCTTCCTTTGTCCTCCCAGCACCTGTGCCACTTACTGCCCACACGTGGCTGTGGGCTCCTGACACACCGAATGCACCAACAAGCCCTCCTTGACACAGCCTTCACTGGGGTGGAAGCGAAGATGTGGCAAACCCACTCGTCTTGGAAACCAATACCTCCTCTGAAGGTCATGTGATACCAAGGTCAAGGCAGTATCACGTGACCTTCAGAGAGAGCCTCAGTTCCACTGAGACCCAAGATGGAAACACCAGGAGCAAATAAGCAAATGCAGATACGGCTTGTGTGAGTGAGGGCCTCCATCCCAGACAGGAAACCACTCATGTCGGCCGCCGTGCTCTTGGGACTCAGGTAAATGACATCCCACAGAGCACAGCATCAGCTAAAGGCAGCCAGGCCAGGAAGCCAGTGGGAAATCTCAGAAGAACCTGCTGGTTATTCCAGGGCCTGCTGTGGCCATCTCAGCCTCAAATGCAATACAGCGCAGTACACCCTGGCGGGGAGACTGAAACTGAGCTCAGGCCTCCTGAAGGGGCCCCAAACTGGGGAATCCTTCTGGACTAGTCCTCACAGGCCCCCATTTTCCTTTCCTCCCCTGAATCTTCAGGTCTTTTGAGGGGCCCTGAGAAATGCTCTGGCTTTGACTGAGTTCTCCTAGGGCTGAAGTTCCTACAACTAAGAAAGGAGTGAGCTGGCAGGGGACCAAGGTTTCATGCGGAAACAGAAAGTCTGAGATGTGTGTGAGGTCTGACAATTAAGTTCTTGAACTCATCGTAGAAAAAGTGCTACACACCTCATTGCTGAATATCACTACGGTCACCTTCGAAGTCCTCCCCTTGGGAAGCTATGCACTGACACCAGTACCTAGTCCACCCTTCAAAGGCATTTTGGAACTCTTTTTCTGAAATGGCCATTAGAGCTGCCGTCGTATTACCCTTGATGTCCTGAATGTCATCTAAATGTCTTCCATTCAATATTTCCTTTGTCTTCGGGTAAAGAAAGAAGTCATTGGGGGCCAGATCAGGTGAGTAGGGAGGGTGTTCCAATACAGTTATTTGTTTACTGGCTATAAACTCCCTTTGCTTTTGTTCATCGGTGAGCTCCTTTGGGACCATTTTTGCAGACATCTTTCTCATGCCAAGATTTTCACTTAAGATTTTCCTAACTGTTTCTCAATCGATCTTTACTTGTCTGCTATGCTTCTCACAGTCAGCCGATGATTTTGACGCACAATTCAATGAATTTTTGCAGTGTTTTCATTAGTTCTGCTCATTACTGGCATTCTCTCCCCTCAGAAAAATGTTTCATCCATTTGTATACTGCCGTTTTCTTTATGGCATTATCCCCATGAATCGTCCCTGATTTCACTTCCATTCTTGACAAGTTTAACAAAATATTTAATGTTTGTTCATTGCTCTAATTCAAGTTCAGACATTCTCGCGACGACACACAGAAACACGCAACAATAACAATAAATGCCACTCGGCAAGACACCGCCACACGTGGACATGAGCACAGCTGTGAGGCATTGGTATACCCAGGTTATGAAACCTTCCCGAGCTGTTTGTACAGTGCTGCCAATGTGAGCGCATGGTGGCAAGTTCGCGAACTTAATTATCAGACCTCGTACACAAAGATTTACACATAAGATGTTCAAGAGGCATCGTTTCAAATAGGAGATTGTAAACAACCTGCTGCTTCTAAAACATGCCAAGCAAACTCACGGGCTGCTCCCTCTGCATGGAGGTGACATCTGGGAGCTGAGGTTGGGATCACACAGGGTCTGTAAGTCATGTAAGGAGCTGGCTTCTACTCTGCAGGGGACCTTTGGAGGGTGTGAGCAGAGAAATAATGGAATCTGACATATTGTATTTGAGAAACATAATTATAAATCTATTGAAAGCAAAGTCACGACAGTGGACATCTGTATGCATCCATTAACTGTTCTCTACTTGCTTACATTTCACTATATTGGCTTCATGTTATCTTTTTCAACATACATCTCCTTTTGCTAAATCATTTGCAAATAGGTTGCATATATCAAGGCAAAGGTGGTGGATAGAAATTTGGTGGTCTGCAGCTTAGTCTCCAGGAATTAAGGTGGTGCATAATTGTTTTTTAAATATGACATTGTTTTTTGAGAAAAATCTAGGCATTTGTTTTATAGTATATTCCAATATTTGGATTTGTGAGACTGTTTCTTCTTGATTAGATTCATGTATAAAACGTGTTATCAAGAATACAAAAGGGTATATTATAAATTATTATTATTATTTTTTTTTACTGTGGTAAACAATATGTTACTTGGAATCTACCACCTAGCAAATGTTTACTGTACAGCAGGTCTCTAAATAAAACTTTTTCAGTTTGCGTGGCGAGAACTCTGTGACCATTGAAGAGCAACCCCCACTTCCCCTCTCCCCAGCCCCTCACGACCATCATTCTACTTTGTTTCTATCAGTTTGAACATTTTAGATCCTCAAGCAAGCAGAGTCATACGCTATTTGTCCTTTTGTGACCAGCTAATGTCACTCGGAATGATGTTTTTAAGGTTCATCCATGTTGTAGCGTGTGACAGGGTTGCCTTCCTTTTTAAGGCTGATTATTCCTAGTGTACAAGTGTGTCTACATGTTTCCCTGAAAACAAGACCCAGCCGGACCATCAGCTCTAATGCGTCTTTTGGAGCAAGAATTCATATAAGACCCGGTCTTTATTATATTACATTACATTATATTATATGACCTGGTTTTATATTATAGTAACATAAGACCGGGTCTTATACTAATTTTTGCTCCAAAAGACGCACAGACCTTCAAGCATGAACGAGATGACGGGTCCTGTGCAGGGAGCTGCACATTGTCCTGTACGGGTGGAGTGAAAGGTGCACATGTGAGATTGTTGAGAGACCATAAAGGCGGGTAAGAGCCAGTTTGTTTGTTTTTTCCCAAGTGAAGGAGGTTTCTTTTTCTCCTGAATGCTATGGGAAACTAGCAAAGGATTAAATAAAGAATAATATAGTATTCATTCCTTTAACTTAATATCTATTTTCTTAAGTTTCTTAATATCCATTTCAGTGACTCAAGAGTTTATCATAGTCCTAGTTTTCTTAACTGCAGAAATAAAAAAATATGTAGTCATGCTTTCTCGTGTTCTTCTTACTCTCACATTGGCAAGTGGTTATATAACACTACCGTTACCACGCAGCACGTCGCTGATAGAAAAACAGGGCTGGTATGGAGGGTGGCAGATGCATGAGCTAAAACGTTTGGCTTTACCACTTGAAAAGTCAGATCGATTTATAAGTAACATCAGTAAGATTTATTGTTTTAAGATATAAACTGCATAATTTGTTATTCATAGCTCTTTAGAAGTACATTGCACATTCTCCCTTAGCTATGACTCCTGGTTATAGCTTTTTTCCCCAAAGCACGTTTTTTTGTTTTTTGTTTTTCACCCAGTGTGGAGATAGGGGGCTTTTTGTAGATAATGGCCAGACACTTAAACTGTTCACACTTTTTCCTGGCACTGGGTAACAGTCACGCTGAGAGGTGGTGCGTCACACAGGCCGGTTCACCTGGCCTGCAGAAGCTGCATGTAGGAGCGACAGAAGCACTGGACTCGAGTTAGGGAGGTGGAGGGTGGGGTGGGGGGAGCTTCTCTACAGGTCACGGCAGAAGTGATCCCAACCCTAAAATTAGGTGATTAAATAGGTTAATTCTGTGGTCCTTTCCAGCTTTCCTTGTCCATTGTTCCATGTCAGGCTAATTCATGATTTGTGAAAACCTGCCAAACACTGAAGGCCACTTAAAAATGTCCTGGATCCTGAATTTCATGTACTTGGAAGCAGAGAATCTGCTACAAGGTAGTTTTATTAAAACCAGGCTTATTACTGTTCCCATTTGGATATGCCTTAAGTCAAGTGATGCCCCTGAAACAAAGCCGTTCATGCATTTAGTGAACCTTAAAAACACTTAGTGACCTCTGATGAGATTCAGAAACCACTGAACTAGACACCGTGGGAAGCACAGAGATGAAATACACACGGATCACTCCTGTGAGAACACCCCTCAAGTAGGAGAAGAGACTTACACACAAATAACCACGTGGTGAGGTAGGTGTTAGGTGACATGTGAGCCTTACAGGTAGAAAACAGCTGCAACTGAGTAAATATTGGTTCTGTCCCTGAGATATCACGAACAGACATTTCCATTTTACATCCTTCACCGTTAGATCGTTGTTTCAAATGTTGTGTGTGTGTTTGTGTGTGTGTGTGTGTGTGTGTGTGTGCGCGTGCAAGTGCTGGTTGTAAGAGTAACAGATGTTCAGTGCAGACATTTTATACAAATCAGACAAAGCAAAGAAGACAATGAAAATCGTCTTCACGCCTGTGATCCACGGTGACCACTGCTAACATTCTGCTGAATTCCTTCTCGCTTATTTCCATGCTCATATTTAACTTTCTTGTAGTAACTTACTTTTTCACTGAACATGCTATCAATATTTCCCATATCATTAGAAATGATTCCACAATGTGTTTTTAATGACTGAATGTGTTCCACTATCGGGGGCGGGGGCATAATTTGCTCTGCCAGTCTCCCTACCCCTCTTTTTTGATATATAAGTTCATTCATTCACTTATGAAATGTTTCTTCATCTCCTGCTACATGCCAGGAACTCTTCCTAGCCTGACGATACAGCGTAAACAAACACAAGTTCCCCTTGGAACTGGCATTACAGAAACCAGGTACATAATAAAATGATAAAACTAACTGGTCCTGCCTCAGAGAGCTACTTATACTCTCCAAGGTTCAAAATTAATCTCTAGGCCCTCTCCAGAGAGGTTCAGCGTACTCCCCAATCTCGGGGGATGGTGAGACCATGCTGACTTCCCGCCGGGCTCATGCAGGCTAGACGGCAGCTGCCGTGCCTGCCCCTTCTAAGCCTTTCTGAAAGGATAGCCCTTGGCAGCCACTGCTTAGAACGGAGGTGGGCTGGGGGCGGGCGGGGTGGGGGACCCACGGCAGCCAGTCTACAGGTGGCCAGGACTGATACTCAAGCACGCGAGCTGGACCAAACCGCCTCTCATGCCTGGGGATGTGAGCACGAGGATGAAGCCGTCAGCAAGCTGGAGCTGAAGCTGAATCTTCCATGGGAAATGCTTAATGCAATCGCATTGGGCCCTGTGTAAGGTTGATTGATGAGGGTGCAGAAGCCATCAACAGGCAGCACTTTGGAGGCAGGAAGGAATATTTAGTCAGTAGTAGAACGAAGAGACACTCGGACACGTGAAAGCATCTCTTGTGTTCATATTGCAGCACTAAGGCAGAGCCAAGGTGAGAAATTCTCGTTTGTATGCACCTTACAGCTGCCTTGGACTCAGGAGACCCTCCAGGTGCCGTGGCCTGATGGCTCGGCTTGCTGGGGTCCCACACCCCATTACTTGAGACAACTTGAGCGAGTCTCTCGTCCTTATATCTAGAGCAAATCCACAGAAATAGTGTATGCAGAGCAGCACGGAACAATAGGCAATTCAGCTGCGATCAACTCATGAAACAGGCTTTACTTATGCTTTTGATTTGAGAACTAGCTTACCAGGACCCAGATTTCCTTTCTTTCCTTTCAGATCCATTGTTTTCTGTACCAAATGTTAGAACCATCAGTTTCACTTCCTTAATATGTGTTAAAATAAAAACAAGGCACAAGCCATCATGTTTACACATCTGGGTGGTTTTGGAGATGAAAGACACGTTCTCCACCACAAGAAGCAAACAGCAAGTTAACAGCTACTAGCAACACCAGAATTACAGTGCAAGGTAATTAGTATCCGGAAGGAGTCTGCAGAGGCTGCTATGGGAACACAAGGGGCCTCTCAATCAGAGTAGAGAAGGTTTGCTGAGGACGTGACCTGTGAGCTCAGTTTTAAGGGATAAACAGGAGTTGCCTCTATTTGAAACTCCAAGCTAGAATTCTCTGGTTCCTAAGAAAAACATAGATCCTGTTTTTTGTTTCAATCCTACTGTAGATTTGGACTCGTTTTCCATTCTAGCATCTTGATCATAGGTTCACTATTTCTTCAGCAGTTTTTGGTAATCGTAGATTAAAAATTACTCCTGCATTTTCCCCCCTCTCTAGTATTTCCCAGATATGCCTGATCCTAAGAATCACCTAAAGTTCCTGATAAGTGTGCAGGTCCCCAAAACTGTCACCTGGAGATTCTGATACATTCACCTGGATTGTTTTTATCACGTGTCCCATGTGGGGCACGTTCATTATTAGGCACATTCAAGAACCCTTTTCCTACTTTCCAAAGGGGTGACGATGGTGGTTATTGTCACTTATTTATTTTTCAGGAAAGGATTTTCTGTTATCACAGTGTTTTGAAGCATTAGTAAATAAGAAAAGAAAAATATAACATTTCCATTCGGAAAAAAAGTTATTTCCTTCTAGAAAAATTCCACAGATAAGCACACATGTAAATTATAATTTAAAAAGAATTCAGTGTGGGTTGATTTCTTTTATACAGGCTACCTGCTTGTGGGAATTTTGTTGTTTTACTATCATTGTAAATCCACTCATGTAGTGCTCCAGTCTAAGATACTCATTCTATTCACATATTGTTTGTGATTTTTCTTTAACTAGAGAAATAACACCGAGATTTAGCTTTCTGGGAATTGGGTGGGAGGGTATGAGACCGTGGTGGGCGGCTGCTGTATCAAATCAAGAAGCTTAGAGACCTGAAGCCCAGCGGGCATGAAGGGATTATCTCCTGTTTGCGTGGGAGAAGCGGGACGTTGCTGTGCTGTCAGAGATTTGCTCTGCCTGAATTCCAAGCAAGCGTGGTGAGCGCGGGCCTTGCGTGGGATCCCTACCTCTTTTGGGTTAGGAAGTAAAGCGAGGCCTGACTTTATGATCAAGCTGAAGGGGGGCAGAGCGCTGCACAGATGCCAGCTGTTAATGACCCAGTGCCCGCAGCCTGTTTACCGAACACGGCTAAGCAGAGACTCAGAGCGTTCTGTAGTTAGAAGCAAGAACTGGAGCAGGAAGCCAGCGTCTTTTCTCAGAGATTAGAAGATAATATGGCTCCCATAAAAGGAGCAGTCACGTCTCATCCAGAACTAGTCATCTGTCACACTAGGTAAGTATTTTCACGTCTTCCTAATATAGATGGAACTGGAAAGTCACGTTAAAATGGACAGCACACTCTTGCCAGTTCCTTTTGCATAAGTACACATATCATCAATTTATAGGCATCTATGCACTGAGGGCAGAAGCAGTCATGGCCCATGAATCTTTTGTTATCTTCCTGAGTTTCAGTCCTTAGTACCCCTCTACCTGCCATTTTATGTTGGTGCATAAAGTACATAGACTCTCTCTCTCACTATTTTGTAAAGCGTATATGAGGGTACTTACTGCACTGTGAATTGATTAATATTTCTCTCTGGGTGTATTACATGTTTGCACAGAAATCTTGTGCCTTGTGCCTGCAGCAAGCAGTGACCCTGGGATAATTCCAGTGGCTCTCTCCCCTGGTATATCCATAAGGTAACTCTCATTACCCGCCTGAATCCATCAACAGACACTCCAGGGTCTGTTACTCAGCCTGACCCGATTCCGTACCCTGACAGGGAACATCTATTTTTCAAGGGCAGAATCTAATCAGCAAAGACCATCAAAATGAGAAATAAAGACAGAATATCACCTAGTGGTTTAGAATGGGGGATTGTAAATTATAGAGGACGCACAGGATTAGAATGTGTACAGTGAGAGGGTCCTGTTCTGGTAGGCAGGTTACACAGGACATAGTCACCAGTCGAAAGAAGATTTATAAAGCAGCACTACAGATCACTGTCCCAGAAAGTCAGGTTATTAAGATCAATCAACACATTCTTTCCCACAGTAGGATCCAGAGAGGAAAGCCAACTGTACTCGGAAGCTGCTTGTGGAGTTTAGGATCAGAAAAAGCATTAGGAATCAAATGCTTAAGGGTCCCAGGCTCAGACAGCCTGACGGGCCCACCTCCCGGCTGCACACAAACCTCCACGTCTGTTCATTAAACTCTCTGTGTCACGGGAAATACTCGTTGGAGAAGGCCAAGGCTTCCTCTCTCCTGCTGACGTTCATCTTTGCAACTCTTTATTTGTACGAAATTTACTTGGTTGGCACTTTTTTCTTTAACGACGAGAACTACTTTGGTAACAGTAGAACATTCAGGCCAGAGGCTCATTCCGTTTAAGAAACCTAGTTATGTTTGCTGTGATCTAGTTTAAGCAACTGCTGGTTAAAGGGATCAGGAAGGTGATTGGGTGTTCATAGTCCTATTGCTATGACGACGGGAAATGTAAAACATGAGGGTTGTATAATACTAGATTAAAGGGCCTCCGCGTTATTGGGGGAAATGTTCGCATACTAAGAATAGCACGTGAGGCACTGGATCTTCAGTTCCTAATGAGGCATTGGTTTCATTCTTTTGCCTGTGTATTGCTGATTGAATTAAGAAAAAAGAGGAGAAAGTCATATGAGAGGATTCCAAAGATATTTTCACTTGTAAAGAATATATGTTAGAAGAATCAAATGGTTTCTGGTGTACAAATCAGAATTATTTATTGATATTTTTGTGCTGTGACGGTTGGTAAGCTGCCAGAGGCCAAATGCCACACCACCCCAAACTATCTGGATTTTTGGATACACACGCTGATTTTGCCCAAAGATGAGTTACCCATACTTCTGTCTGATTTACTAGGAGCTGAGAAATAGATAAAGTTAGTAAATACAAGTAGATGATGAAAAATGCCTGCAATTTTATTTGCAAAATCTGTAACAATGTCAAGAGAGGATCTTTCAAATTTTATTCCCTCTATACCTATCTTATCCAACTTTTATGCTGACAGAATTTTTTTCACATTTGGAAAATTACTTTTTTTTTTCCCCATCTTGAATATTGCTAATACCAGGGGCAAACCCATATATCTTCTGAAAAAGAAACATAGCTTTATTTTTTATGTTAGTGATTCTCGGGAAATAAAGCCCCTTTTCCTCACTCACACACCTTACTTTACTTAGCTCATGTTTCTGTGCACAGCTTTGTAATACTTGACTAGAGCAGAAATGTGTGCAGGGTTCACTGTGGAGGTGGCACTCCCGAGTTCACAAGTGAAGGAGGCCCGTGAAGCAGACTGGTCTGCCCCAGCCTGACACCCAGCAGGGCAAGATCTAAGTGGATGTACCAAAATGACCTCATTTGCTTATCTAACTTCTCTCCCATTTGGCTTCAGCTGTTAACTTAAATAGAAAACAAGAATAATGGGGTGATGATCTCCTAAATGAATAAACTGTCCCCAGTGGGAGGAGGAGAGTGTTAGAGGTGAAAGTCGCAATCTCCAGAAAGGCAGGGATCTCTGACTTTTGGGCACTTCCCCAGCTGGACATGGGGTGGCTCTTCCTGTCATTACCACTTGGAGAATTAAGAGTTTGCCCCATCGCCGCACGTGGTCCCACTTAGTTTTTACCATTGTCTGAGAGCCGGAACTTGGCATTGATGGGGCTGACAACTCCCCAAAGCCTGGCGTCTGTGTCAGGCTAATTTCCCTCTGCCTCCCGCTTTGCATCGTCTCCCTGGAGAGGGACGCAGGCACTCACCGGGTTGAGGAGCACAGTGAAGAAGAGCTCGCCTCCTTGGATGCTGTTGTCCAGCTCCCTCGGGCCGCCGGGGTACTCCCGGTAGAAAATTGTGTGAGTGAAAAGCCCGCAGGTTTGTCTTGGGAGAACCTGAAGGAAGAATGAGCAAGTGAAGAAAACGTTCCTTTCAACCAGTAAATGTATTGAAACTTAGCTTTTCTTCTCATGGAAGATGGTGCACAAGCTGGTGTCATTATAACTACGGCCCAGAAAAATCCTTCCCAATCTGGGAAAGCGGGGGTGACATCAGTATAGCAGGAATACTGAAGAAAGCGGAAGGAAGACTTTAAAACTCAGATAGACTTTGACTTATTTTAGCCACTTGTCTATTTTAAATCTCCAAGTCAGTACTTCCCTGATGAAGCCTCGTGTGTTCCAGCATCTTGAGAAATAAAACAAAAAGGAGAAAAATGAAATTTTAAAAATATTGGAGTTCTCTGTGCTACATTAATCTAGTCCTTGGAAAGTTTTCTTAGAAAATATACCATACATTCCATAACGTTATGTACAAAGTCAATGACAAAAAAGAACTACGTGCAAAGATATTCTAACTGAATTAAATATATTCCCTAACAATTCACGGAAATGTGCCTTCCTGGACATTAAAGCTTTCCATAGCACTGATTCATTTATTTAACAGACACTTATTCTGGGCTCTGTGCAAGTCCAGGTTAGTTTTCCATTTTAAAAGGGCTCCCTTTGAGGATTCAGTGTGAGATATACAGAGCCGTTTCTGGGACTTGGCTGCCTAGATGATTCCTTGCAAAACTGAGAGAGAAGAGAAAAGCAATTTGAGTTTTGTCTATTTCTCAAGTCCTTTGAGTTTAAACACAGGGCAGAGGAAGTGGCAGGCTTTACCCTGCACGTCAGGGAGGCTCACGCCTGCTGAGAGCAGGGGAGTCCCCGTGGCGGCTGTGGTGTCACTGGACCCCCGTAGGAGGCTGAGGGGGGTGTTGCAGTGTGACAGCGTCCTGTTCTGTCTCTTTGCTCCCTGAGCATGATGCTACAGAGCCCTCACCATGCTCCCTGAAGCAGCTCTCTGTGCTGGGGAAGGAATGAGGCCGTTCTGCTGTGGACGGCCCTTTAGACCGCATCAGGGAGTGTAACACTCAAATTCAGACTCTGAGACACTGATGAGCCCCTGAAAGCTTATCAATGCTGACAATAATTAGAAGATGGCTATGAAATCCACAGTCAGCAAGACTGTAGGACAGTGGGCCCCGAAGCCGATTTTCTTAGCCGAGGGCCTGAACCTGGGCAGTTCGCCAGGAAAGACCCCTGAAGAGGCTGCCAGGAGGGGTCTGAGACTCTGCCAAGGGGCCTGTAGGCCAGTTGCTGAGAGGCCTCTGGCTCTGTCCACGGTCACACTTAAGAAGCAGGGTGAGGGCACACAGCCCTGGTCTCCACCCGTTCCTACTGAACGAGGACCAAAGCTGCCCGGTAAGTAACGCAATAGGCCTGGGGTCTCAGAGACTCCGGTTTGGGCTCCAGCTCCTGGGAAGGTAGTAGGCCGTTCTCTTCCTAGTGGAGTGACAGGTGTGTCAGAGGGACGGAGAGGAGAAGGAGGGCCGCGCAGGCCCGCATTAGGCACCGAGCTGCAGGACAGCAGACTGATTACGTTCACGGCACGCGACGGGGGACATGGTGCTGAGGCACCGAGGGGGTAGGGCAGGCAGTGTGGACGGATGGCGTGTAGGGGCTGGTGGCCGTGTGAGTCTGTCAGCTACAGAGCAGCAGAGAGGGAGATGGGCCAAGTCCACACTGTTTCCAGGCCCCTGAGGAGCAAGTTATAGGGTGCAGAAGCTGTTGGAAGGCATCACGGTTAGGAAAAATGAAGTTGGTGATCTTGAAAGATCGAAGGCTGGCGCTTCTAGGGCATAGACTGCCGTGGGGGTGGGGGGGAGGGGCTGCAATAGACAAAGAAGGAAGCAGCACCATAGTTCACGCGTGAACATGAGCGTCAAGGCAGTGGATTCGCTGTGGGGAAGAGGGGAAACAAAAGGGTAAAGAAATCATCATGGAAGGTAGAGACCAATCGGATTGGGGGGGGGTCAGTGTGATGCTCCAACTGCAGAACTGAATGAGGGCCAGCAGCGTCCACAGCTGCTTTGAAGGGAGGATGAGTTTCACTTAAGGCCTTGCAAGTTTGATTTGTGAATGGAGTATAAAAAAACAATGTTTCCTCATCCCATACAAAGTGTGGGTGTGATCTCAGTAGGGGCCTCTGCTCAGCCCCCTGCCCTCCGTGCCCTGGCAGCCTCTCCCCAGGATGGCAGCTGGCTCTCAGCTCTCAGCCTGCATCTTTACATGGGAGACTGTCTGCTTTCTCTTCCTGCATAACCAATGCCTGCCGGACATTTCTCACGCAGAAATCCTCACCTAAGGGCCCACACAGCAAATACGGAGGGTTTCTGGGGATTACTGCAGAAATGGAGTCACAGGGGCAGTTCCACTGAAACAGGAAATCTGTGAGAGGCTTTATTACTTGAAAGATCCATGCACTTACATGTGTTCAGGAGACACGAGAAATAAACATGTGTCATGCATGGGACATGTGCAAGCAGGGTTTCTGGCTGTGCAGAGAGAAACACGAATGGAAGAGAACAGCCCTGAGGAAAGTCCTTAGAGAAGTTCAGTCTCCCAGGAAGACTGTGTGTAATTTAAAAACGGCGGGACAGTGCTGAGTGCTTATAAGTTATGCTGTAACCCAGGTCCTGGACTCGCTCTGGCCGACAGGCTGCAGCTGGAGGCACAGTGAGTTCATTTTCAGTAGAGAGCAGGGCAGACTGGGGTAGTGGCTGTCAGGTCCCCATCTAGCATTTACAACAGTTTTTATTGAGGGAAAAGTCAAGGTGGGAGTTGACCCAAGTTAAAGGTCACTCATGATCCATTCTGTAATTTTTGCAGACATTGGACACGTGTCTGAAAAGGGTCGGTTGCACCTGATTCTGTGGGTGGCCCTCTGTTCAGATAGCATGTCGATCACGGTACCTCACCACGCAGCGCTCTAGGCGTGCCCCCCCCCCCCCCGGGGGAGCCCAGCCCGGGATGCTCTGCCCGACCTCCCCAGGACTCGGGATATTTTGATTTGGGAAAAAAACCAAACAAACAGAATTTGATCACTTACTTTGGGAAGTGTCACTGAGTATTAGGTAATGACACAGCTTGACAATATGCATTTGTCTGTCACCAGTGTGAAAACAAAACGAAACACAATAGAGAAGCTTTGGAGGGAACTGGACAGTGGATAGGAAAGATTTAAATGATACCTCTGTCATGTGCTGTCTGTATTATGATCTGTTAGTGAATATGCAGGACTTCACGTGGCCCCCTGCTGTAAATACTTGAGTTTCTAGTCTCACATAGTAACACGAGAACTGTCAGGCTTGTAAACAAGCTGTGTGGCTGACATGCAGAGAGTTAGGGTTGTTTTACATGCTAAGTAGCTTTGTGAAGAAACGGGGGCTTCTGTAATGATCTGCACATTAGAGGTGAAGTTCCTTCGTGTTTTAACAGCAGAGCCTGCTTAGTAGGGCAGTGTCGGTTCCAATACTGTCTTGAGCTGTGCTCTAAGGATTGACCAGGAGCGACTTGAGTCAAAGCATCCTTTGCTTAGACACACAAGCGAGCTTCCTGCCGCGGGGAGCGCCCCCTGGTTTGTCTGTGTGCCTTTGCTCTTGTCCTGGGTCCTTCCTGCCAGTGAGGACTGCACGTGTGGCCCGTGTGAACTCACCATGATGTTTTTGTGCACGAAGCCCCTCCGGTGCCTCGCGGGTTTCAGGTGGGGGTACTCCTCCGTGCTGGTGACCTGGATGCCCCACACCTTCTTCCAGGCCTCGTACAGCTGGCCGTGGACCGGGTACACGCCGGAGTGGTGCGGGGCCACCGCGTAGCCCATGTGGGTGGGGATGCCGTGCTCCTGCGACCAAGCAAGTGGCGTCAGAAGGAGGGAGGCTTATCTGGGGCCTCGCTTCCCCCCGGGATTTTCAAATGTTCACGCTGAAGTTACTCTAAACTAGAAGAGTATATGGTGTGTTACTAACTATGGTGAGAAAAGAATCTTGTTTTTCTCATCCAAAGATCGTCACACCCATGGCACAGAAGGATCGGTGTCTGTAGACCAGGGTCTCTGGGGCGGGAGTAGCACAGTATCAGGGAGAGTCGCCGACTGAGACCCCGGGGCGAGTCTCAGCGCTTCCCTTCATTGGCTGTCGGACCTCGGGCGGGTTGTACAACTTCAACAAGACCCAATGCCCTTAGTTGCCACGTAGGGTAATAAAACCAATTATTTCGCCAAGTTGTAGAGCATGAAAGATAAAGTGCAAGCATTATTATTGGTAACGTGCCATTTAATTTCCTTTCATTTTATTAACATTGGTCTCTTTCTTATTGAAACAAATAAAACAAGGAAACTTAAGAATCCTTCCACTATCACTCTCCTTCTCTCAAAAAACTCAAAATTCTTATTTAAGAGAAGGCTTTTCTAAAAGAAGGTATACTATCATCGATCTTATCTAAAAAAAGTTTCACTCACAGTATCCATTTCTTCCGGAAAAAGTAATTGATAATATGTATAAAGTCGCGGATAAAAATACCCTTGGTGAACCATAAACTTGAGAGGCTGTAACAGTGACATCAGCAAAATCCCTTCCTCAACATATCCCCCTCCAAGTACTATCCCAAGTTAACAGCTGAATTATTTGAGGAACTTAAGTGGAATTAATAAGTCAAATGCATTTAGAAATTCCAGAAGCAAGAGTCAAGCTCATAATTCAATACCAATACTGAAAAGGGTCACAGAAGGTATGCTTATGAAGCTATAACCTTCGTTTTCACTTGTCACCTCTAAGAAAGACGATTTGGGGGAGAGTGACAGATTTTTTCCCCTAGTCTTCCCTAATAGTTATGTAATTTATTTCAAGTAAATTTCCATTTAACAGAGCATGCTGTTTGTCTCTCTGAGAGTTCCCTTCAGAATGTCTGAAGTGTCCTCATGTCTTTGTTGAGTGTCTCATAAGTAAACACACCACTAAAGGGTGTACTTTTGTAAGAACACTCAAAAGAATGATGCAAACACTTGTACCTCACACGGACCACGTTGATTTTTTTTTAACTGCTACAGTTCCTTCAAGTATAAATACATGAAGGAGTTTGCAGAAATGTAAAAAAAAAAAAAAAAAAAAAAGAAAAATTTGTGAAGCTTTATTTTTTATTTTTAGAGTTTGAAGTGATGAGTTTTATGTGGACCTTCGGGGTCTTCATCAAGCTTTAAACAATTCAGGGCCAGGTTCAAATTCCCAAAGTACCTGCAAACATATTTCATCTTCCTGAAAATGTACAAGGTTGATTATACACTACGAATCGTTAAGTCTGCATAGTACCAGTTTTAATTGAAGTTGACTATTCCTCAGAGTGCAGAAAAGCTGAGATTGTTCTTTGTACTAACTGTGTGTACCCTCTGGTCTTTGTAATAGCCACCAGGACAGTTACTGCTCATGGTGACACAAGAAATTACATAAATCATATGTGCAGCTATTTGAAAGAAAGATGGTATAAAAAAGTCACATTTTAATGTTCTGAGTTTGTTTAAAAATATAACTTTTAGGAAGTATATTTGTTTAAAGACAATTCTGTGAGGTTTTTGTAACGGCAATCAATGACAGCGTCCATGGTGTGCCAATGTTCAGTTACACAAACCATGCTGGTTACTCAGGCTTTGGAGTTTGACTAAGGATAAAAACCAAGTAACAAAACAAAACAATCAAAATGGTATAAAACTGATGTGATGGAAGCCATGTCTCAGAAGGAGATTATTTTCCATAATTATTAATTGAAAATGACCCTGGTCAGTAAAAGATAAACAAGGACTATTATCCCACAATTTGGGATGGGAGTTTGAAGTACTTAACTGATAATAGAGAGAAAAGCAGGAATACCAGGTCTGTCATCTGCTTCTACTTTCTCTGTCACAGAGAACAACTTTTCAAAATACTTACGATGGCATAAACATAAAATTAGATGAAAAGATGTGATGAAGTCAGAAGCCATAATAAACTAAATTATTTCAGTGTTGTCCAGGCTTAGACAAGCACATCTTGGAGAGGCGTGTGGAACTGTCTAAATCATGCTTGTTGGTTGTCTGGGTGCTGATGCTTTGGCACTTGGAGCCTTGCTGGCCCTGGAAAGGACGCCCCTTGCAGGGCGAGCCAGTTCCTAGATGGCAAAAGCCTACCCAGAGCACGTTCTTCCAATGTGAACCAGCTGCCCTGAGTCCTGCCTCACCACTTCCTTCCCTGGGCTCTCACAGGGCTCTCTCCCTGCCCTTACCACCTCAGGGCCAGGCCCCAGACAACCAGAAGGAACCCCCTGGCTTGTGTCCCCTGAAATTATTCCAGGTAGCCAACGCTAAACCCGCTTATGCTGCCTCGTCTTGCCTTTCCTGCAGAAACCAGTGCAGGCTCTGGCTCCCGTTCCCCCTCCCCTCGTGTCCTGACCGACTCTAGTGCTTCCCGGGGACCTGCATACGGTGGTGTGCTCTGTCCCCTTGGGAAGTGTGGGCAGCAGGCTGTCTTTGCGGTATCAGATGTCTGCTGACCTGCTGTCCTCACCCTCCTGAATAATAATAAAACCGACATTGTTAAACAGCAGTGATAAAACCTTTAAATACAGGAGCAGCGTTTATATTTCCATCCAACAGACGCTGAGGTGTCTGTCACCATTCCGTGGACACACTTCTCCAGGTTAGAAGCACTCCATTTGAATTTGCTGGATTCCCTCTTCTGTGACTTACTTTCTGAACACACTGATGCAAATCCCTTCTAAACTGTCAGCTGGACTGATTACATTCAGGGATGACACTCCAAGTATTTACCATGTTTCCCTGAAAATAAGACCTGGTCTTATATTAAGTTTTGCTCCAAAAAACGCATTAGGGCTTATGTTCAGGGGATATCCTCCTGAAAAATCATTTTAGGGCTTATTTTCCGGTGAGGTCTGATTTTCAGGGAAACACAGTACCAGCCAGCATGCCATGCCCCTGATCAGTCAGAGCTGTGCCAGCAGGAGAGCTGGACCCAGATGCTGGAGACCGAGCCAGGCCCCTTGGCAGCGGGGTGCCTGGGAGGTTAGGGACTTCCGGGGGAGGGGCTGGGGTGGCCCCGAGCTGAGCATAGCAGTATCGACACATCTCAGTGTTGGGATAACTGGCACGGCAACACCAGTACGTTTAAGTGGAATATTAGCCCTGAGTCTATATCCCTCAGTCCCTGTGTCACCCTGTCCAAGTTCCTTCTGCTCGTCTTTCTATGAAGTCAAGTACGGATGCACTGCTGGTTGGCATGCTGGGAATAACAGCCGGTGTCTGGCTGCAGCTGTGCCGCTTGGGTCCCTCCCGAAGCGGCTCACCAGCTCAGCCTGGGCTCTCTGCTTGCTGATTTGAACTGTGTCTCTGTTAGGACTACTCGAATTATACTTTGTTTTCAGTGTCGAGAAAATGAGCATCTCATGTGCCCTTTTATAAAGTGCATCACTGAAGCAAAAATGACAGAATTCATTCATCCTCTAAGTGGCACGCAAACTGACTAAAAGATTATCATATGTTCCTCAAGCCAGCAAGTCATTCAATATATTTGAAATTACATTTTGATACTATAATCTTTATTTCCATATTGGAAAAGTGAATATGCTCACTAAACGAAAAAGTTGTATAATTGGCAATAGACATTTCAGCGAATGTAAATTAGCAGGTTCTGCTGAACTTGGAAAAAGCAGGGTGGGGGGTTGGACACTATTTGAAAGAATAATGATAACACAATCAGAAAGTACAATCCTTGGCAAGTTTCAGGTTTGCAGATCAGGTGCACGGTTCCCTGCTGCTAGTTTTCACAGCATTGTTTGCAACAGTGTGAGGTAGCACAGATGCTGGCAGCGAGTTCTGTCATAAAAATCTCTACTGATTATTTTATCATTAACAATTAAACTACCACAATTGGCCAAAATTTAGTTTTTCAATAGAGAGTATATAGGCTGCTGATTTAAAAAATTTTTTTTTGAGGTTTAAAGGCAATATGTTATTTTACTTTTTAAATGGAATTTTGTTCAATTTTTAAAACTGTACAATAGATATTTCAAACTGTGTTGTAGGTCAAAATTAATGTTACAATTGATTGTTGCCTCAGAAATGGTACCTTTCAAAAATATCCCCTGTTGAAGTTTCATTTTAATACCTGAATTAGCCCCTATTAGGTAACTAAAAATATTTTCTAATCCACCTCTAAAGCTGCATTTCTGATGGTTGTATCATCAAGGGCCAGTTTGCTTAAAGGATTTGCTTGCACATCCATAATAAGCAATTAGACGGAGCTTTCAAAGCTAAATGGAAATAGAGTCAGGCTCCTTTGTGGAGCAGAAGAGTCCATATTGTGCCAAAGGATAGCGGATCGGATGAGTTTACTCAACTCTGAAAATAGCACATGTTTGGCTGCAGACAGTGCGGGAGTTTTCCATCTTAGTCTCGGATTCTCCTAGTTGGAAAAGAACTTTAAATGTCCTCTGACTCAGTCACGCATCTGGACACCATCTTCCCCGTGGCCTCTGGTGCTGTTTGAACACCGCACTGCTCACTGGCAGCCCTGCTTCTTTGTGTTCTTTCAGTTCCTTGGCTGGGAACACTCACGTTCATTTGCTAGTTCAGAGCCTGCACGCTGGTGGAGAAGAGCGGGCTGCCTTCCAGTTTAGAGATGCGGAATTAGCATAGACTGACTGTGCTAAGTCATTCCCTTGTTCCATAAAGTGAGTTACTGATAGCTGGGGCGGAATTTCCTCCAGGATAGTTTCCATTGAATTACAGTAGCCTGTGTGTCTATAGGTGACAAATGATATCCAGTCACATGGACTGTTCCTTAGATTCCATTGTCTGTCTCCTTTCCCAACATTTTAGGAACTCTGCCCATCCTGGGAACCTTTGGAATCTCAGGGAACAGTGGCGCTCTGAGGTCCCCTCTGGTTCTCAGTTCCCTCACAGGAGCAGGGTTACCAGGTAGAAGAGCGTCCAGACCTACACCTGTGTGCGTGGGTTTGGGCGCCTAGTGAGGAGCCTCGGGTGGGGGGAGGGGAGGAGTCACGGCTTGTGCGGATTTCTGCTCTTAATTCTACCCCCAGTGAACTTTATCGTCATGAGCATATTGCCGTGTTTCTCTGATTTTCAATTTTCTTCTCTAACGTGTGAGAATAAATATATCTACAACTCAGGGTTGTTGGAAGAATGAAAGGAAATAATACAGAATATATATACAACACTAAAACCCTTGCTCTTTTCCCATCACATATTTAAATTTAGCAGCAAAGCAGCTTTGTAACCCTAATGCCTTAATGGGAAGTGAAAGAATTAACACATACTTAGAAAATGTATGGGATTCCCATGAACTAAATGTCATCCAATACAAAATAAGCTGTTAAACTTGAGTTTTTTCCTCTCACCTGTCACTCTAAACACCTCAGGAGCCTTGGCAAACAGTGGCAGTTTATGATACTGAATATAATGACAACAGAAACAGCAGCTGCCATATCCTGAGTGTTTGCTGTGTTAATCATTGTTCGCAAATGCTCTGTGCGCTTTCGTTGGCCGTGGCTGCGGAGGGACTGGTCCTGCATTCAGTCTTTTCCCAGTCTGTCCTCTCCTGACCCAAAAGTCAGCCAGTCCTGTCATTGACTTGGCATGAGAGATGACATCCAGTCATAGTTCTGAAGACCCTTTCTTTCTCTAATGCCTCAAAGACCACAATTTGGGTGGTCAGCCTGCAGTTAGGAAGGACACTTGTAAGAAATGGCCTCTGCTGGGCACTTGAGTTAGAAAGCTAAGAAGGACCAAATTTCAATTGGGATTATCCTTTCAAGTCATGGTGTGTTTTAGTTGATAATTCTTAAAAAACATGTAAAAACACTCCTGAGCATGCCTGTTCCTACTGTGTGCCTTGCAAGCATTTACATTTGCTTTAAGTGTAAACATAACAGTGGCATGCATCGATTCGTTCATGGACGTCATGGGTGAATACTGTTACTCTAGATAATGTTCTGTTTTCAGGGGAGTAGAGCAGTCAGGGCTGTGTGTTTCCTCTGTCTGTCTTGATAAACTATTGTTTTGAAGGGCACGCAAGCAGCAACAAACACCAAACACAAAACCTCCCTCCTGCCTTCTCAGTTTGTCTTTTCTGGTACCTTCTTCCCTCTCTGTATTTCCTTCTTTCCTAAATCCCTTTCTCTATTTCTGCACAGATTTGAGAAGAAACTGCCCAGTGCTTTCCTTCCCCACATCTTCTCTTGCAGGTTGGCATTGCTAATACCGGCAATCTTAGACTTCCAAGGTGACACTGCATTGAGAGGACTTGTGCTGCTCTCTGTTACACACCGTGGCGATGTTTACCCACTTTTATGTGCTGTTTATTATTCCTGTTTACATTCTGGAGGAGAAATGGTGGCTCTTTGTGTCACAGGAGTTTGCAAATACTGGCAAAACGTTTTCACTGTATCAGCATGGAGGGCACTATTCTTGCTTCCTTGTCCAATTATCAACGCACCGCAAAGGTGCACTTGACATTGTCCATCTATCTGGGGAAGCAGACTGAAGTTCAAAGACAAAAAATAAATAAATAAATAAATAAATAAATAAATAAATAAATAAATAAAATAAAATATAAGGCTCCTGGTGCCACCCATGAAGTATTTGTTCTTCTGTAGCTTCAAGAAAATACCAGCACATTTATAGATTCTGACTTTTTCTTGTATGTGTTTGAGTAAGGTGTGGTGTGGGTCAGCTCCCCGACCAGCGTGGCTTCAGCAGTTTATGTAGAATCCACTCCTGGGTAAATGGGCACCCATCCTGTCCTAAACCCTGCCGAGCTCTCGCGTGGAGTTATCTGGCCAGGCGGCTGGCCAGCAAAGGGAGATGGCGCCTCACTCTGCTTCCCACAGACTTACAACCACGGTGCGTGTCGGTTTAGCGTGGAAGTCTGGTGAGGGTGAGCGCGCTCAGGAATAGCACGTCCTCAGGGGTAGGAACTGTAGTGTCGGAAAGGAACGCACGTGTGGGGAACCTCAACACTGAGCCACTTATACTTCCAGTCAGGCTTTTCTAGCTATGGGTGAGGACAGCAAATCTCTAGTAAAACACTGTCTGTCTGTCTGTCAGGGGAGCCCTAATATTTTCGAGGTTTTCAAAATCGTATCCAAATTAACCAGCGTCATGCATTTTAATTCATTTTGCACACTGGGCTAAGTCTACAGTTAGAAGGATTTGCCTAGAAATATGATCTGATGGTTCTGGATTTATTAACAATATGAATAATCTATGAACATTATAATGTCAGTTTTGGGGATTGCAAATAAGAAAAAAATGCTAGAATGAAAACATACTACACTTAAATTGCTGTTTAAGTGGTGATTTCTGCTGCCTTGACCATTCACACTGTAAGCGCTTATTGAGTTCCTCCGTGAGCTGGGACTGAGACCCAGTGATGCACAGGACACAGCTCCTGTCCCCAAGCGCTCCCTGTGGGGAGGGAGAACCCCTGCCTGCAGTCCGTGCACGCGTGTGCCTGTCAGGATCAGGCACAAAGACACAGATAACACACCGTCTCCCACCAGCACACGCCCCGTCAGCTGGTCACTCACTACATGCCGTCTCCACGGTAAGAAGCACGTTGTCACACATGCTCCACTTATCAGAACCTTTACTGTAAATTTCCCTGTGCCGAGTCTGAATTAGAAACCCTTCAGCAGAAAGCCTAGTATCCGCGCCTGTCAAGCGAATGTTCCATCCCTGTAACATGTCTGCAGTGTCTTTGAGATGTTGTTCTTCCATTCCCATTGCCCCTGCTTGACCCCGTTACCTCACAGCACACTGTGGCCTGCCACCTGCTCCTGTCCCGCGGCCTTGTTTCACCGCAGTTCTTCCTGACACCTACAGCTTGCTCTTATTTCAGAGTCCCTACAATCCTATTTCCACAAGGACCTTTTCTGGCCGTTCCCAAGGACACTCACTTCTCTGGCACTTTGTGTCTGTACAGTTTGGCATTAGGTCTGTTGAGGAACTCTTTATGTGTGTATTTGGCCTCAGGAAGCAGGAAGCTTGTTGGGGACAGGGGCCACCTTTACGAGCTCTGACCATAATGGCGTGGAACTCGGTCTTGTGAGTGTCTCACGCGGGTCCTGTGAAATCTGACCCCTCCAGCATGAAGCGTGGGGATGAGCCCCCAGTACCAACCCAGGCGTCGCCGTCTAGAAGGCTGCAACGGCAGGTCGCTCTAACGATCACACAGAAAAGCTGTGTAAAACAGCTGGTGCCTAAGGCCTCCGGGAGGCTCTCACCGTGAAATGTGCATTTCCGTGTCAGTGGGCACATGTTCAGAGCGACGTGCAAAGTGAGGCACTTACTACGGCAAACTTTTTGTTGAGAGCCATCTGCTCCATCAGCGCCGACTCGTTGTGGAAGAGGTGGGGCTGCATGTGGCTCCACATGTGCGGGAACCACCAGAACTGGGCGGCCGAGCGCAGCAGGAGGTCGTCGCCCGCGTCCTCCTCCTCCGTGCCTGCGGGAGACCATTCAGTTAGTTCCAGTTGCGCCGACTCTGTCTGTCTGTCTGTCCCCCGCCTCTCATCCATCTACCTATCAGTCACGTGCTCCTATGTATGTATTCAGAAGACACTGCTTATAGGATCTCAGGTGCATATGAGACTTTGCACATGAAATGTACCAAAGAAAAACCTGTTCCTCGCGGAACACACAGAGACTGTGACAAGTCTTTTAAACGTTTTAAAACGTGAGGCATGGATTAAAATCACTGTATGATGGAAATACAGAGCCATTCCCAAGGACATTAGAACTCTTGATTTTTAGCATCCTTGTGTAACGCGTCATTTGGACAGAGTGGGGGGGGTGACAAGGAAATATAACCGAGGGACAGGAGTCAGGCGGTGTGTGGTGGAGCCCCAGCAGGACATCATGTCACACACCGTGTGGCACAACAGTCGCAACAAAGGAAGTCTGTAATGTATTCGGGCTACTCCTTAAGTCTGAGAAAAACCTGCTTATTAACAGAGAAAATTAAGGCATAAAAAGGAGAAAACAGGAAATGTAGGAATTGCTAGTGGGAAAATGCGAGAGACCAGAAGGAAAGAAAGGAGGATGGACGGACGTGAGGAAAGAGCTGAGGCGTGTGAAGCCGCAGAGCAGAAGCCCGGCCACAGCGGGTGGCATTGCTGTCCCCATGTCGCTGGTCGTCCCTTTCAAGTTCTCAGACGCAGACTCTCTGTCCGGAAACTGATTTCCCCAAGTGTGGGACCTGCTGTGCTGCCCTGATCACACTCGGGCTCGTTTTATTTCCCACCCTTCGCCGACCTGCAGCTTAGTTGAGTGGGAAAGTCCTCAGTGCTCTGAACTTACTCGAGGGGATAGGAGTCTGGGTTTGAAGTCCCCCAGGCACAGTGTCTTCACTGAAGCAGGACCTGAGAGCAGCATAAGATGCCTTGGCACTGGCCCGGCGTGTCATAGGCGATAATAACAGAGCCACGCTGAAATTTCAACCGCAGCACTGAATCCAACAGGCTCCGGGAACAGAAGTTTCTTCAAACGCTGTCCCCTCTGTGTGGGGAAAATGCCCTCCCACGTCTGCAATAGCAGTTGTGATGTGACTGGTTTTATGATAAGGGCCCTACAGGCAAAGGTGGGAGATGGGCCGCTGCCCGGATCCAGTGTTGTTACCACCCATCTCCCTTTGATTTCCCGAGAGAAGGAAGGAGAGCCCACGGGCAGGAAGAGAACCAAGCCTGTGATTTATCTTTGGGCAGCGAAGGAGGCTTGCTCCAGAGATGAAGGTGTGGAATGCAGCTTACACAGACGCGGTGATGGAGAACGGGTGGAAAACGTTGTCCTTCAAGAGGCAGCCTTCGCTTTCCCTCTCCTAAGCTTGACTATGCTCAGTTGGAGGCACCTGTTTCTTTCTTTACAAAGGGCATCTTTCAGTCCAACCTGTTACGTTTCCCGTATGTTTTCTTCACCATCACACCCTCGTGTTGCTGTCGTACAGGTGAAGCAGTGTAGCCCGTGGAGTCAGAGGTTTTGGTTTACTTGTCGGTTCCCACACATTTGAGTTGAGTGATTACAGGCAGGTCACATAACCCCTTTCATGTTGCTGCTCCTGTCAACAAAAATATGGACACCGGTCCTACGGTCTTCTTTAGGGGAGGGGTGTCTGCATCTTCCTGACACATACTGGGGAATCTTAATGCCTGTTGCCTTTCCTCCTGTGTCCTACTCCTGTTCTCCTGCATCTCTTACATGTCTGCTTGAGGTTTTTTTTTTCCTTCACTAAAACACTGCATGGTGAGTGCTACGCGGCAGAGGGGACATTGTATTTAAAAAGTGACCAAGCTATTATATGAACTAATTGGCCTGACTAATGGGTCACCAATGTCCCGCGTTCTTGTAGAATCTTACAGCTCAGCGAGGCCTTCAAGAGAGGAATGCAGAGGGAGAGGACGATGGAGTCAGGGCTTCAGACTCCGAATGACCCCAATCACGGCAGGGACTTGGGTCCAGCTACCTTTTAGGTGGGAACTCAAGTGGCTCTGGTGATATTATACTTCAATACATGTTTTTTGTCTAACTGGTGACACCTAAGTGCTTTCTTTAATTCATTTTTTGACATAAGGATGATGTCATTTGGTTTTCCTTCAATTAAGCATCTCTACAAGCAAACATCTTTATGCGAGATACTCTCCTCCTGCTTAATAGCGTTCTGCGTGTCCTCAGGACCCCACGTGCTAAGTTACGGTCGGCTCCTTGGTGCAGTTCCCCTTTCCCTGACTGAGAACAGGCCCAAGTGTCCTGGGGCTTCCCAGAAATCACCACTTCGTTCCTGACTGCTGCCTCCCCTGCAGAAAGTGAGCTGAGATTCCCTAGTTTATGGACAGTCACCCCTCCTACTGTTTGTCATTTCTAGGCCCCAAGTCCTCGTAGCTTTCTTCTCATCTCTGCATCCATTTTCCTACTTGGCCTTTACCCAGAGTTTGTTTATCAGGAGTGCACAACAGATCGCAGAGTTCTTTGTTGTCCTTTCCTGAATATCATGGTGAAATCTGCTATGAAAATATTCATACATCTGACTCATGCAGGAATTAGACTAACGTCTTCCCTCTGACAGATTGATGTAAATCCATAGCAGGCATGATCGTGTGCCTTCGTTTTTCCTTCATAACTCTTACTGGGTTTCCCGTAGTCCTACTTTGGGGACGTTTTACATCAGAATGAATTATACTGAGAAAACGTGTCTGTTGCTTATTACTTTAAATGTTATGCTAGAAGGCAGACGAAACACAGCTGCCTGTGGCTGGATTGCCCTGGCCTCTTGCCACACCGTTCTCTTCCCACTCTGTCCACCTTTGTGAGACCCGGAGGAAGAGAGAAGTCCACTTTTACGTGTCTTTTCTTAAGTTGTTGTAACACTGTGCTGACATATCACAACATTTATGCCAATTATTATTTATTTAATTAGGTTTCTATTTGAATTGTATCTTTGGTATTTTATCTGCAGTATTTCCTACTCTGATATTATATGAAAAATGATTATTAATTGAGATTTTATCCTTTTGTCAAGCATTGCATTAAGTGTTTTACAAGCATCGTCTCATTTAATGCTCTCTACGAACCTATAAGGTAAGGGCCACCACTAACTCCATTTTATAGACCAGGAAATTGATCTTTGGAGAGGAGTAATTTGTCCCGAGTCACTGAAAATGCAGAATCTGAATTTAGAGCGCAAATTCTTACCCAGATGAAGCAACTCCAAATTCCTTAACTATCATTCACTGTCCAAATGTGGAGTTTAGGAATCAGATCAGCATGGACAAATTCAATATAACATTGTTCTTCACATTGTTAATTAATTCTACAGTACAATTAGAATTTACAAATACTGCTGGTTCTCAGTGATTTGGGGAAATACACAAGCGTAAAGCACCTATAGATAAGGGGAAGGAACCTTTTGCAGCTTCTCTAATCAAAGACTGCTGATTATACCATAAATATCCATTTTTTTCTACTGCATAACACTTGGGCTCCGATGGACCTAAAGTTAAGACTATTTTTGTTTTACATGTAACTAGCTCTATGGCCCCAGACCCCTCTAAGTTTCTGTGCTCTTACCTAGAAATCAAGGTAACATGCTCTTTAAACCCTAGGATCAATGAAAACTCTGTGAAAAGTGCTTAGCTAAGTACCTGGCACATGGAGTTGCTTACTAGGATTTTCATTTCCTTCGTCTCTGAATTGCTCACAAAATGCACAAACCCTTCAAAAATTAAAATAAGTCAAACAAGATGACACACCCTCCTGAAAGGAATTCTTGCTATTGTAGCAGTGCTGTTTTCCAACTTCCCTTCAAGACTGAATAAGATAGAATTTTTAATAGCAAAAGGAACTACTCATTAAGAAGGAAGACACTATAATTCAATTAAGCTTCACAGTAGCAAATTTTTGAGAGATTCGGAGTATTAAACCTCGTCTGTTCCCACTGCAGAATGAGTTGAGTAGTGCTAGACAACGCCAGCTACAGTTTTGGGGAAGCTCATAGCACGTGCAGATGACAAGCCCCTTTAAGCCTTGATCTTAGCTACTGACCCTGTTCTCCTTTCCTAGTTGAGAGCAGGACAGTCTTACTGTGAGCTGTGGGAAGTGCCCAAGGCAACAGGACAAATCTTTCCGGAACAAAAAGGAAGGAGAGCAGCTGGCTGGAGTCACTCGCCAGCATTTGCTTGGTATAGGGAATTGCCAGGAGTGTTTGCTCGCATTTCTCCTTGTTTGGGAAAGAAACTGTATACCTACTTTTAATATTTAGGCTGATTTCCTTTCACAGTAACACAATGGCCAACTTTTATTCTCTGGCCTTGTTCCATATGAATAGTGAAAAAACAGGTGATTTTCTTTCTGCTCAATCATTGGTTGTTAATTCATTGTTTAAATAGGCACCGTGCTAGTTGCTGGGGTTCAGCCTTCATGGAATGTTCATTTTAGTGAAGGAGGAGAGACAGCAGATAAATAATTTAAAAACAAAGTGCATTAAACACCCACTCATTAGAAAACTCGTAGCAATCTAGGAACAGAAGGAAACTTCCTTAGGCTAACAGAATATCTGTAGAAGAGTCTATTAAAAGAATTCCCCTCGAGAACAGAGACGGGAACAAATCTATGGAAAGATTTATCCCTGAGGTCAGGAGCAAGACGTGAGTGTCACCGTCACCACGTTTATGTGATATTGTACTGGAGACCCAAGCTGGTGTGACAGGCAAGGAAAAGAAGCACATCCATTAGGCTCATAAAGGAAGATATATTTTCACTGTTCAAAAATTACATTATTATATAGGTAGAATATACAAAAAAATCTACAGATAAACTGTAGAAGTAATAAGTCAATGTAGCAAGGTTGCTGGGTGCAGGACAAGATCAATACACAAAATCAAATACATTTTTAAAGACCATCAACAAAGAAATGAAAAATAAAATAAAAGCAAGATGCCATTTACTATTGCAATGACAAGAACAGCAACAAAAAAACCCACCAAGGAATAAAGTTAAATAAAGTTTTATCAAGTATAATTACAGACTTAAATATGCTAAGGGATTGGAAGACTCGATATTTACGATGGCAATTCTCCCCAAATAAATTTATAAATTTAATTCAATCTTAATAAAAATTTTAGGCAGTTTCTTTGTAGCTATCGGTAAGCAGATTCCAAAATTTATATGAAAATGCAAAGGGACAAGAATTGCCAAGACAATCTTGAACAAGATGAACAAACCTGGAGGACTTACACTAGCAGATATTACTATTAATCATAAAGTTACAGCACATAAGACAGTGTGATGGAGACAAATAGATCAAATGAACAGATTGCATGAACAGGAGATTACAGAAAGAGTCTCTTTCTATATATAGTCGTCTAATTTATGACAATGATGACACTGCCATGCCATGGGCAAAGGATGATTCTTTTCAATACCTGGAGCTACTCAGATATCTTTATGGATAAAAAGAAGGTATCTTGATGCCTACCTCACACATACACAAGTCAATTACAGTTGTGTCACAGATTTATAAATTTTAGAAATGCAGGAACATGTTTTCATGATCTCGTGGTATGCAAAGATGTCTTTAAAAAGACACAAAAAGTTGACCAAAAGGAAAATAAAGATACATTTGACTACATTAAAATTTAGTATATTATGTTCACCAAAAAATACTATTAAGAGGGTGAAAAGTCAGCCTACACAATAGGACAAAGTATTTACAACACATACGTATAACTGACAAAGGAGTCATTGAGAATATGTAAAGAATTTCTACAAATCACTAGTAAAAGCAGACAACCCAACAGAAACAAAGCAAAACAAAACAATTATTTCACAAAGCAGGGCTCATGGACAATGAAGGAGGCTCAATTTCACAGCACGTCAGAGAGATGCCCCTTAAAATCATAATATGATAGTTCCCCACGCCCACCAGAAGGGCTGAAACAAGAAGCCAACCATTATCAAGTACTGGTGAGCATGTACAGCAACGGGAAACCTCATACGCTGTTGGGAATGTAAACTGGTACAATCACTTTAAAAAACTATTTGGCATTTTCTACTTACGCTGATCATAAGTACGCTATATAACAAGCAATTCTACTCCTGGCTGATAACCAACAGACAAGAAGACTTAACGTCCTCTGAAGGACGGAAACAAGAATGTCCTTAACGTGACTATTCAAAAAAAGCCAAAGACTGAAAACATCCCAACCATCCACACTAGAAAGAAATGAAATAAAGAAAGTTGGTATATTCAAACAATGGAATACTACAAAGCAATGAAAATGAAAGAATTACCACTCTCCACAATAACATCTGTGAAACCAAAGTAGTGTTGAACAAAACAAGCTGGATAGAGCAAAGTCCGTACTGTATGGTTCGTTTTACATACATCTCAAAGCCCGGCAAACAGATGAATGATGGCAGAAGTCAGGGCAGTGGTTTCCTCTGAGGGAAGCCAGTGACGGTAAGGGCACACGGGGTGGGACCCGGGGAGCGTCCCCTGCGTGCTGGGTCCACATAGTGTACACTTTGTGAAATTTCACTGAGCACTATGTTTATTACTTATGCACTTTCCTAAATGTAAACTGTAGTTCAAGAGAAAAAGGAAGTCATTAGATAATACCATGGTAAATAAACTTGGAACCATCAGTATTTTGTAGGTTAAAAATAATATGCTAAATGGAACTGGAAAGGAGGAAAATAAAGGGAGGGGTAGAGGGGATGTAGGAAGGTGTGAACGGGAAAGGTGTGCAGTTCTAAAGAGAGTGGCCAGAGAGGCCTTATGGGAACAGGTAATGCCCTTTTTCTTACCTGTATGGTAAAATTTCCCTGAAAATCCCAGGTTGAACGTAAAATTTGTGATTTGTGCACGCAAAAGATTCTGAGTCTCAAGCAGGGCCTGAAATACATAATTTGAGAAGTGTTTCAGGTACAGAATGGCATTGAGAAGCTTTAACAGATACAGTATCTTCCTTTTTCATTCAAAGGATAAACCTACTCTTTTATACATCAGAGAATTCAGTGATAAAAAGTGGTTTCTTTACCACTTTGAAAGTAGAGAAATGCTTTTGAGATTACATAAAACACATGCAGATATTTACCCTTTAGCTTGTAATAAATCAGCAAAAAGTGTCAGCTAGAACAAGGAATGAAATGAAAAGTTTATTTTGCACATATCAAAGGAGCTAGTGTCTTGTACATGAGGTATCTCTCTCTTCTGTGACCCCCAGGGCAGAGATCACCCACTGTCTAAGAAGGAGACTCTCTTTAAGTGAAACTATGCAACACACTGAGAGAAACAGGTTATTTCTCAGATATGTCTTTGGTCTTCATAATTCAATACTTTTAGATTTTTAAGTCTTGTCATTTCATTATAAAGCAGATAAACTAACACAAAACCAGACACATAAAGTTATTCTTAATCAGTTTTAGTTTTTATAGCCTACAAAGTATTTAAGATTCTGTGAATATTAAATAGAATTCAATGAAATTCTTTTCCTTCTTTTTTCCTCATCCTTATTTGAATCCCTATTCTTATATTCCTTCTCTCTCTGGTACACACACACACACACACACACACACACACACACACACACACACCATGGTAGCTGGGTGCCCACCTCACCTAGGCAGGAACACTAAAAGGTAGACGTGCAAAGGCTCTGAGTCAATACTTCTCTTACACATAAGGAAGCTGAGGAGAACTGTCCCTTTTCACAGATAAAATCAGTGGAAGGCCCTAGATAAAGGATATACATTACCTGATTCCAGATTAGGTACCCTTTTTGCTCTACCCCACCAAACCCTCCCCCGCTTTCCACAGTGTCTCTGGGCCCACATGGAAGTCTTGTTTTCTTAACAGCATAGCTGAGCCCTGGAAACCTTGCCCCGCCGTGTCCTACGTCTCAGCCTTTTGGGGGTAAAGAGACACACAGGTTTTCATTCAGAGACCATCCCAAGATGGCATGCCTTATCTGTCAAGGCAAGTCATTCTCTCTGTGGTACAAAAGCTGAGGTAGAGGACATCTGAGTCTCAAATTTAAATTCATGTAACCAACGGTCAGTTTTTGAAATTTCAGTATCTACGTCTTACGTCTAAATCACTTCTCCGTTGACACAAACAACCTGTTCTGTGTGCACAACTGAATGATGTAATAACACATGGGGTCTGAGGACACTCAAAGATGGAAGACAGGCCTGAGCTCACCATAGAAGCAACAGGGGGAGCAGATGGCCGTGCCACTGGAGACAGTTAGGCTCTGTCCTCACAGTGACTGGGCACGGCTGGGCAGGGGAAGGGCGTCTGGCCAGCGGGACAGTGGGAAGGCGAGGGGCGGGGCTCGGAGGGGGCACACGGGCCCCTGGTGTGTGGGGGGCAGATGCTGCCTGCCTGTGAGGGGGACCTTTCAGCTTCTGTCCTTACGGATGCCGTCGTAGGGGAGCGATGAGCTTGGGGACTTACAGTGCAGTCATTACGAGGGCAGGCGTGGGGGACGGCCCTCTTCAACTTAGGGCCATGACTGAACTTCCCAAACCTCAGACTCCTTGTCTGGAAAGCAGGGATAACAGTCATTTCCTGACAGTGCTTTTCCGAGGAGTTAATGCATTTATGCTTCGGGCGTGGTGACTGGCACACAGTGTGCCCAGGGCTTGCGAGGAGTCAGGCCTGTGGTGCTGCCGCAGCTACTGGCACCTCTGCTGATACGGTGCTTGTCATCATTACTGACAGACAATTCACATCCCCGCTGAGCCTCCTCCCTCACTTGTCAGAGTGGAAACAGTTACCTAACTCAGAACCGCGACGAGGATGGTCAGAGAGATGATGTATGCAGGGTGCTTGGTGAGCTTGCACAAGGGGCGTGAATGCTAGGTGTCATCAGCAGCAGCATGTACATCCCATTTGCTTCTTTGGTTTTTTCTCTCCCTTTTATTTATATTTCTCTCCTCCCCTTCCTCTTTCGCCTTTCTCCTCCCCAGTTGAGCATGCCAGCTGGCTCTGCCTGTCTCGCTTTCCTTAGTTCTTATCCTTCTTTATCCGTTTTACTCACTGCATTTCATTCTCTTGGTTTTGCTCCTTCACTGGTTAAAGTATGGATTCAAATCCATTTTAACATTATTTCTTGTGTGTTCAATGCTTTAATCTTAAATTGGGTAGGTTGGATTTTTCTTTTTCTTTTTGTCTCTTTGAAAATAGAATCCCCAAACTAAATTTGCACTTTGCTTTGTCACTCTCGATTGCTCTTTACAATTTACATCTACGATGTGTGCCAGGGTAAAAACCAAACAAACTTGTTCTGTTGCTAGGCCTTTGAAACTAAATACTGTAACTGTGAACTAACCTCTCGATCAAGTCAAATATATTGATTCACATATGAGTTAGTCCTGATTTTGCACGTATGAGTTGACCTTTTACACATTTCTTTGATAGTCTAGAAACAAACGCTAGGCACAGAACGCTGTACTGAAACACATGGCAGATGCTAATATTACGCCCCTGTGTGGTGAAGAGGGAAAGGTACTTCTGGATGTTGTTTTACATACTTAAGATAAGCAGTAATATTCTCATCCTTCATGTTGTTGTGATGAGCCAGAGTCTGGGGGTATCTGTGAGAACAGTGTTATATATCCATCCATCATTTCCATCTTTCCAAAGGACACCTCTGCTCAGGAAGCCCGATCACCCAGCAATATTCCATGATTCTGTTTTAAACTGAAATAGTCTATCACATATTACTATTGACAAAAGCCCCTAAAAGTGGTACGAAAGACTTTGCTTTATTCTCTGTGCAGCATGTCTAAAAGGCTGTGGTAATATCTAAAATCTAATCATACATGTAATAGGCTAATTCAGTGCCCTAATACCAAAGTCAGAAGCCACGTGTGTTCTGGGCCAGCAAACCATGTGTGACGTGCCCAGTGTCCCGCCTGGAGGAGGAAGGACTCAGCCAGCCACAGAGGCACAGATCGGGGTCCCCTCCACGCCAAGGGCCCTAAGGACACAGATGCCCTCTGTCAGAATGGCCAGGCTGCTGAAAAATGGCACTTTTGTTTTCTATCTTTATTAAATGTATTGGGCGACATTGGTTGGTAAAATAATATAGGTTTCAAGTGTACAAACTATAGCATATCATTTGATTATTGCATTGGGTGTTCACCACTCTGGTACTTTTAAGTGTTCCAAAACATTGTATATATTTAGCAGAGTAATTTACAGTTCCATGCATCAGTGATTATTTTTAAAATAACACGTTTTCTCATTAAACAAAATTTGAAATCACTAAAAATCCATCTCTCAGGATAAGTTAATATTATGATGGAATTCCTTTCCATTTGTCTCAATAACTACATATTTGTACGTGTATGTATATGCAGGTATGTAGACATGCAGGTAAGTGAAATTCAAGCCATAAAGCAAAAATTAGAACCATACCAATTATGACTAAAAATACAGAATTTTGAATTATGCCTTTTTCATTTATATATCATGAGCTTTCTCCTGTCCTATTAATCTTTCAAAACCGTTTTTTAAATGGATGCAGAATATTGCATCAAATGGGTATATTGTAATTTATTTAACCATTCCACCCTGCTGTTGTACATTTAGATTGCTTACATTTTGGGGGCAAACATATACACCTCTGTGTGTGTCAATCCATATTTATATAGCAATAAAGTAGCCATTTCTGCAGGAGAAAATAATTCTGCTTATTCTTCAGTAAACAAAACAGTTTTGCAGCAAATTTCAAAATGATTATGAGAGTATTCAAAGGGAACATGATATTCAATTTAAATTATAAGAGAATTGCATTATGAACATAAGTTAACATGAAAATTTGACTATTTCCTAAATTATTATTTTTTTCAAATCTGAATCTTTATGCTACCCTATGCCTTTGGTGTTTGAGGCTTCATTCTTCAAAGCCAGAAAACACTTTCAGGCATTCAAAAATCTAGCTGAAGCCAAAAAAGATCTAATTTAAAAAAACTGAGCTCTGAGAACTGAGCAAAATGGGAGCTTTTATATATCTTTGGATTTTCTCCAACTTTCTTTAGAATGAACATATCAATTAAATTGAGGAAACAAAAATGAAAAATCAGAACATATTAATTTTATAAGGAGATTCATGTTAGTTAGGACTCATGGCATTCTTTGGGGAAATGTCTGGTAATTTTTGGTTTCTTACTTGTGCTTCCTAGCTTGTATTTTGACTTGTGTTATCTTTTGTAAGCTCACAGAAGGACTCAGGGAGCCAAATTAAAGCTGGGGATGGAATTTTAGTGTCGAGTGTGGTTTTCCAGCAGCAGCAAAAATACAGTGTTTCAGCACAGAGTTTCAAGAATGAGTATTTTCTTAATCAAGCACATACTAGTTACAGACAGGTCAGGACCTGTTGGAAAGTGACAGCTGATGTCACCAAGCCCTGCGTCACTTGGCCCTCGCCTCAGACCTCCCCTTTCCTCACCAGCAGCCTGGATCTGTGTGTCTCCTTGCTGTGCCTGGAGTCCCGAGTATGTTCCCTCCTCCGGGTCTTCGTGCTGCTGTCCCCTGTTCAGAGAGGCGGCTTCCCAGGTGTCCTGTGGTTTCCTTCTCACAGGTTTCAAGTCTCTGCTTAAACATCACCTCCTCTGTGAGGCCTTCCTTCACCGCCCTCTTTTAAGGAAAGCCTCTGTGTTTGGTTTCCCTGGCTTCTTTTTTTCTGCATAGAATTTATTACTATTGGTGTAGATTTATTTATAACTGTTCCTTTAACTCCCCATTAGAATCATTCGTTTTACATTGTGACTTTGTATCATTCTCAGTATCTCCTTTAATAATAAATCCTAAACTTGATTAAAATTTTGAGTTATAATTAGGAAGGTGACACTCAAACTGGGAAAAGATGTCATTACTTCTTCCTTTTTTTTTTTTTTTTTTTTTAGCTTTATTGAGATTACTTTATTCTATTTAGGGCACCAAATAGCCATTTTTCTCAGTGACCCAGTTCAGATGAAAAGCAGTGACAATGACAGAGATGGGAGCCCTCTTACCCCCTACCATGTTTCCCCGAAAATAAGACCTAGCCATACCATCAGCTCTAATGCATCTTTTGGAGCAAAAATTAGTATAAGATTCGGTATACTATACTATACTATACTATACTATACTATACTATACTATCGGTCTTATTTTAATATAAGACCAGGTATAATATAATGTAGTATAATATAATATAATATAATATAATATAATATAATATAATATAATATAATATAATATAATATAATAATATAATATAATATAATATAATATAATATAATATAATATAATATAATATAATATAATACCGGGTCTTATATTAACTTTTGCTCCAAAAGACGCATTAGAGTTGATAGTCCAGCTAGGTCTTATTTTTGGGGAAACACAGTAGGAGGGCAGGATGACATCTAGTTATGTTCCTAACGGGAAAATATTTTCTTTACAAATATAACTTCCCATAAAACTCAAATGAAAATGTAGTCAATGACAGAACCATCCAGATTCCATAGGTTCTACATCACTGTCTACCTGCCACTAGGAAACTATGTCATACATGTCCCATTTCTAAGGAGGAGGGGTTTACACATCAGATGATGGGGTTTTCTCTACAAGATCGATTAAAAACTCAAAGAGCTTGAAAACATGTTCTTCTTGCACAAATGCTTCCACATTATAAACTCCAAAGAGCGTTATGACATTTTCTGACCCTATGAAAGTCAGCTGCCTTAGTGAGTGGATCTACAATGACCTGTGCATCCCTTCTGTGTCACATGGAGTTTACTGATGACGTCATAACAGAGGCGGCTGGTATCAGGACGTGGAGGTGTGAGGCAGCCCCGAAACCTCTCCACAGGGCCATCACTCCAGTGTCCAGGAAGTTACTGCCCCTTTTTCCTTATTTCTCTGTTTGAAACTACGGAGGAAACAATGCATGATTTTAAAAGTGGGTTTTAGAAAGGCCCTCCTTGAAAATAACGAGAGTCTTTGCATTAATTTCAATGTAAACATTCAAGAGATGAAGTTACACAAAACTGACGGAAAATAAATTGCAATTTGAGTTGTTGTATAAGCTTGTTACTGCAGGTTGTGCAAAATGAACAACCCAAGACAAACTGGAAGGTGTTGAGTAGACGGCGAGTAGGGTGCCGTTCCTCACGGGGCCTGGCGCTGTGACCACGCCCGGCCTCTCCCCATTTTGTCAGCTCTGGAGGAAAAAGGGCAGGTAGTTTGGATAATTTTGAGTTTCGGATTAGTTTGTGTTCTGTGCTGGCTTGCTTGCCATTCACAATTAGATATCCAAGGACCAACTGTGGGAAAACACGTATTCTATTCTGACCATGGTTTTAATGACTGCAGAAAACCCTAAAAATCTGCTTTCATCAAATTCTGAATGGTTATTATTTTCATAACGCATTGTTTAAACTGTTATTTCTAATTCTCTGCGCTGTAATTTTTATTCTCAATATTTTTTAAACCAGATGACTGAAGTACACCTAGATGGCTATCATTTCTATTATTTTCACAGGAAACCCGAGTGGTGACTAAGGTTTTATTGCCACCTATTCTCTTGCTTTCATCTTCACTCTGAACGAGGGTGGGCATGGAAACTAAGAGGCAGAGGGTGACGTAACAACATAATTTCCCTCTTCCCTCCCTGGCTTGGCCAGTCTCCTTGCATCTGACAGCACCCCAGGCTCTACTTGGGGAAGACTAACCCACTTGAGAACTGTTAAGTTCAGTCTCCCTTGCCTCAAAATCCAGGCTTCGGAGCTCAGAGCTGCCTCTCCCAGGAGAAGTGGAGAAGTCTGAATTGGCCTTTCTTGTGTACACTTTTACTGTCCTCCATGTGCTGTCCTTTGTAACAGAGAGAAAGCCTGGCATGCAAATTGGAAAGGCTCTTTAAAAAGCAGTTGTTCTCTGGATGCCGACTTACGCCTTTCAGAGTCACCTTCTCTCATTTCCCACCTCCAGCCCAACCCCTCATCATCCATGCCAAGCCCCCCTGGAGCCCCCCAGGTCATGTGTGACTGTGTCACACATAAATACCAGGGCTGTCTGGGACTGCTGAGGGCTCCTCACAGCTGAGAGGTGTCAGACCACTAGGTATTAGGCAGATTATGTGCAGAGCCTCTATGGAACTTTCGTGGAGGTTCCATGAATCTGGGAATGTGCAGGTGGGGGCCTGGGGGGAAGGAAAGGACGAGGCTGTGGAGTACACGGGAACTGCAGGCGTCTCCTTGTCGGCTACGAAGGGTTTTGGCTCCCCCAGCCTTCCTACTGGTGCTGCCCAACTCAGGGTCACAGTGAGTCACCCCTGAGGAAAGGCCAGAGCGACAGAGGACCCGACAGGCAGACAAACGACACCGGTGCCCCCGCGTGCAGGTGTGCAGGTGTGCACATGCGCTTCAGCAGAGCCCCGTGCTGTGCCACCAGAGAACGGGGATGTAGGCACGACACGGCTACCACTCTGATTAGAGACACAAATAATGTAGCTTCACTTTTGTGTTACTGCTCCTAATTCGTGAAAAGCTTTCACGAGTCATCTTTTCTGCACCTTACACAGCTCAAGGCAGACCAGTACCACCACTTTACGTTTCAGGAAACCGGCACTCAGCGACTATGTCAGGTGACTTGCTTAAACCCACCTAGCAATGAGGTGGAATGGGGGATTCAGACACATATTTCCATATGGTCTAGGCTGTCTCGTCTAGAGACAAACAAAAACCAAAAATATCTTGACTAATGTACTTCCCAAGTATATTATCTTATATAGACAAACTTTTATTTCTCTTAGAGTATAAAATAGCCACGTTAATAGTTTTGTATTGCTGTGGAAAAATACAGTTTTGCACCTATGATACTTATTTGTTAGTCTACATTCTCTGCCCATATTCATTCATTGTCTCTTTCTCTGTCTCTCTGTTTCCGTCTCTTTTTTGGTGATAGAAAAATGCAAGTCTAATCTGTGCTCAATTCTTTCCTGAATGCGAATTAGACTTTCATTTTTCTATCACCAAGAAAAGCATTCAGAATGGAAGAAGCTTAGAGCAAACTGATGAAAGTGGAGCATTTCTGCATTCCTTCATTTATACTGTACTGGAGATTAAGGCTTGGCGCCGGGAGCGCTGGGGTCTTTCTTACAGTGCCCTGTTGTGGCTTTCGCATTGCCACTAAATGGGATTTTCTGTCCTTAGGCCAAGCTGGCTGGCAGATTGCTTTTATGTAATTCCTGTGAAGCTGGCAGGAGGTGACTCATATACATAAATGCCTCTTTCAATCAGGAAGAAGGTGTCAGAGGGCGGGTGGGTGGTGTCTGCATGACTAACTTTTAGAATGTTAGAGGCACTGAAAAAAATCCATGGAAAGAAGGGTTTCTAGGGCAATGCACACACAAGGCTCTAGATCCTGTCTGTGAACTGAAGAGAAGCTTTGAAAAGACTTTACTACAGCGTTTGAGTCTTAGTCTTCAATTTATAACTCAACACGAAGAGGACGTCCCCAAATTGTCATGAATTAAAAACAGAGTTTTTACAGGCTCACAGAGTTAAAATAGGCCCACAGAGTCACAGGCCCACAGAGTCACAGGCCCACAGAGTCACAGGCCCACAGAGTCACAGGCCCACAGAGTCACAGGCCCACAGAGTCACAGGCCCACAGAGTCACAGGCTCACAGAGTTACAGGCCCACAGAATTACAGGCTCTAGGAATGAAACTTGATTCCAAGGTAACAAAAGTGAAATATGAAGTCCCTTGTGTGAAGGGGACTGAGGAGCCCGTTGTGGGTAGGACAAAGTCCTGAGAAGTTTTCAGCAATAAGCACAGTGGAGGTATATGTCCCCGAGAAAATAAAGTGACTACTCATTATCACATTCAAGTCGGAGAAGAAAACATTCCTGCAGAAGGTGGTGGTGTGCGACAGAATCAAACCTGGTATTGGAAGGGATTTCGGATAAATGTGAAGTGAGGATATGGCCAGGTGTCGGCTGATGCTCTCGGTACATGGCCAGTGGGACCCAAACAAGCCAGCACAGTAACAACCCCCAGGCAAGGTGGGACAGGTGGACAGAGGGAAAGTCTTCATTCCATGGCTTTGGTTCTGGTTTTCTCATGAGGCTGGCTATGTGATATCTGTTGTCTTTCTCCTGGAGGTTTTTAAAGGGGACAAAGCAAAACAATGAAAAAACACCCAAGGTGGAGCATATATAGAATTTTACTAAAAATGAAGTGAGCAACACGAGCAAGGGTGGAAGCTTGGATTCAATAATGTAATCAACAAAAGACGCAACATTTTTCACTCCCTTATCACTCCGTACATTATGTTGGTTGCTTGGCTTTCCCTATGTTACAGCATCGATTCATTATTTTCAGGGACTGTATGATTACACTCAATTACAGCATAGAACATCTCTGGTAGTGCTTTTTGCTCTTCATAACTGTTTAAACATTTTGTATGAATTCGGGATGTCTCCAGGCAGCTCTGAGACATGTCTGAACTCCACACACACACACACACACACACACACACACACACACACACACGTGGCGTTTCATTGATGTGGTAAATTTCTGAGAGAGTTAGAAGCATTTTTTCAGAAGGCTGTTGGTGTGGTCTGCTACTGTCAATCAAGTTTTCAGAAAATTCAGAATCTTAATTCTGCAGCAAATCTATAGCAAACTTTATTCCAGGGTTAAGAAGTGCATTCATTATTTCTCCCAACCTGATTTTTATGAGTTGCTTTAAAGGATGTAAAATTGATTTTTTTGTGCAGAGTTGGTAAGAAAGAAAATCCCTATGGAACTAAATTAAGAAAAAAGAAAGCATGTTTTCACCTTTTTGGTTTGTTTGTTTTAGTGTGTGGCATGAAAAGTCTATATTCTGAAGTTAAAAGTGAGTTTGTGTGATTTACCTAAATGAGGATTTTGTTATTATTGCAGGCTAATTATAATTTACTTTTATAATTTGTTTAATATAATGGGTCTTGAAAAAGCTAACATAGCACAGAAGTATTCCTGCTTGCATTTATCTGAGATGTCATACTGTCCTCAAGGATCCTGAGAGAGATTTGGAAACACCCAAGCTAGGAATCATATATTCCAAACGAGTGACAAAAACATGTTGGTTGATCTATGGACCTGTAGGTTGTGGCACAAAGAGTGGCATTTGGGCCACACATACAGCTGAAACCTGGCATGCTGTGTATGACATTGTCCCAAAAGGTAGAGAGGTAGCTGAGGGAAGTGAGCTTAAATGGTTAAAAATGAAAAAGGCACAGAGTCAGACTGGAGTCAGACAGGGCTGGCTCCTGCTCTTCATGTAAAAGCTGCCTGGCTTGGGGAAATGTCAGTCTCGGTCCCAGCACCCTTTTATAAAATGACACCTTCTTCAAAAGAATGCTGTGAAGTAATCCATGGAAGCACCACCTCAGGTAAGCAACTTAAAGCACATAGTAGGTCCTCAGAAATGTTACTTCCCTTTATCTCTACCCTTTCCTGATAAATGCTTCCGTAGTAGCAGAAGGCAAGCCAGCAGCCCCAAGGTATATTTGGCACTGGTCCAATGGCCTAGTGAAGGGGATGCTTTAAGTAACGCTCATCAAATGATACTAGTGCCAGTTCCAATTCAAGGGAACATTTCCTGAGTGGTGGGCACTTAATGTTTCCTAGGCCCTGTGTTAAGCATGGACGATCTCATTTGACCTATTCAGCAACTCATTGTTGCTGGATTATCTCACTAGTGTTTTCAACAACTCATTGAATTAGGTGTTATTGCTCCATTCATTCTACAGATGAGGAAACTGAGGCACAGAGAGGGTAAGTAAATTGAGCAGAATTTAAAAACAGAAATGTAACTTAGTTTAAAAAAAGCAATATAAGGTATTCCTTTGCAAGAGGACTATGTAATTTTAGGATTATATGCTCATAGCACTAAATCCATTTAACTTTAAAAGCATGTATTGAAAACATTAATAAACTGTAGCACAAGTTCGTGAAGAAAAGATTTCATGGTGCTGGAAGACCATTCTCAATGTTCCTCTCACATTTCTGTATGCCTTGTGAGCAGAGGCACTGACTGCCTTTGCTTTGTACTGTCTTTCCAAGGATATCTTTCCAAGGATGCCTTATAAGGCAGAGACAGTGTCTTCCTTCAGAGCAAAGGGCAAGTTTGCTTATTTTCCAGTATAAAGAAAGACCATGTCTACCTCCAGGGCAAAGAGTGTGCAGGCTTACTGCCCATTATAAAAGGTTCGGGTTCCCTCAGATTAGGGTTCCTCTCCTGAAAGAGCGTACAGGCTTACTGCCCATTATACAATTTTTGGATTCCCTAAGACTAGGGTTTCTCTCCTACAAAGGAACCCACTGCATGTGTAGGCATCAATCATCTGGAACTCTTCACATTACCCTGTGGGAACTGGGACTTAGAGAACCAGCTCAGATGTGGATGCTCTGGCTACTGCTGTTGCTGTGAGTAATAAGGTCCCTCAGTCAGCATCCATGACACTGCGGCAGGCTGACTGGTTAGCTTGCAAATAGAGTGAAATCTCAGACCCTTCACAATTCTTAACAAGGGGCAAAGGGAAATTGTAAACATCCACGGACAGCAAAAGATCCAGTTTATTTGAGGTATTATCTATAGCAACTACACACAGATGCAGGTGGGAAAGTTACTCCCACAAGCTGTGCTCTATGGGGGACCAGGGAGGCCTCAGGACAGAGACGTGGGCGTGTGAGTGCAAAACAATGAGACAGCAGAGGAAGCATATTGCTGCAAGCCTGGGAAACTAATAAATATACATGACTGCAAACAGCTTTCGAAGACAGGTACACTGTGTCACACATGATTTACAGGTTTGCTCCTGGCTGGAAAATGAGCATTGGTACTAGATTCACAAAAGCTGTTAAATTCTTCTGAGGTTCAATGCTGCAGGAAACCATTTCATGTCTCTATTGTCAGGAAGCCATTAGGCTGTTTTGTAACTGTATGCAACTATTATATGTGGCAAATTGAGAGGAGACAGAAGGGTTAATTTACTGTGAGGTATAATTCATAGTTAATAAATTGCAACAAGCATCAGTAAGTAAAGAAACAGTAGGTTAATGGGGATACAGCAGAGAGGCATTTTCCCCCCTTTAAATGTACTTAATTAACACAGCTGATCCTCTGGGGGGCAGGGAGTAATGAGACCATAACAGCCCTTACCTCTGGATGTTGCTAAATCTGTTTAAAAGCAACAAATTACTACACATGTCACACATCCCTCTTTTTACATGTGAAACAGCTTGCACATATATTTTAATTTAGAAATAAGTACATTTATTTATGTAAAACTAAACAGCACATTTTATAATTCAGTATACTTTAACATTTACAGATAACACACACAGACACACCACCACTTGCATTATACGCATTGTTTTAAAAATAAACTGACTTCTGTGTGTATGTGGTGGTGCTGGGTACTGAGAATGACGGACACATCCCTTCCACAGGACGCAGTCTCATGTGCAGGAGATGAGAGGAAACCAACAGGTGAGTATCCACTGCATGCCAGACAAACCTTAGCTAGAATTCATGAGGCAGGTGGCATCATCACCCCTATTTTAAAGATGAGAAGAACAGGCTTCCAGAGCTTAGGGAACTTGTTTGGGTCCCACACCTCGTGTGGATCTGGGATTTGAGCACATGTTTGCTCAAGTCCAAAGCGCATTACCATTTCACTTTGCATCTGTTCCTTGTGCAGTAGAGAAACATAGGTTCTAGGAAGATTATTTTGTTTATGAGCCTGGATTCATCTTTGGTTTTCCAAACGGGTCCATTTTTTTTTTTTTTTTTTGCAATGAAACACATTGCTTATCCTCTGCCTTAGAGCAAGACAGTTCATGTCCTTAGTTACCAGTCATTCATGTGGTGCCATGGGAAGCACAGGCCATTCATCATACTTTAAATAATTAACCTGACAGACATTATTGAGAGCCGCTGTTTATTACTCTCTGGGAGGACAGTTAGGGACATGTACACCCTACAATCGAATGTTCTGTATTCTGCCGGAAAAGCACGTGTGTACAATGGAGGACAGTCTGTGACCCAGAACTTCAAATGAGGCTTTCATGAATTAATTTAGGAAGAGGACGTTCCTTACAAATAGTAAATGAGATGAGGAATCCATTCAGACTCTCAGCCGTGTCTGTGACATCTCAGCACATCTGAGCTGTGACCCCAACAGTGAGGGGCTCAGGGCTGGTCCTCTTCCATTCTCGTCTCGACTGTCTTTTCCCAGGTGATTTCATCCTGGGCCAGGTCTTTAAGTACCTTCACTACGCTAACGAGTTCCCGATGTATATTTTTCCACTTGGCTTCTCCCTGAAGTCTAGACTTGCAGACCCAGCTGCTTGCCCACGTCCACTTGGACATCTAAAGGACACCATGAATTTAGCAAGTCCGCAAGAGGACACTTGGTTTCCCCCTTATTATAACTAACAGTGGAGACAGGCACGGGCCTAAGTACTCTACGTGTATTGAATCATGCAATCCTCAGTCATATCTATGATAGGTGCTCCGACGGGTCTCACTTTACATAAAAGGAAACTGAGGCACAGAGGCTAAGAAACGTGGCCACGGCCAGTAAGTGACAAAGCAGGGATTCCAGCTCCGTCTACGCCCATGGTACCTGTGCTCACCGCCACTGCCCCTCTTCCCTCGGTGCTCCCCGACTCAGAGAACACCCCACTTAGGCCGCAGTCTGAGGAGCTGTCATTGGTTGCACTCTTTGCTGATGCTCCCTACATGCCACCCATTAGGAAGTTCCGTCAGCTCCATTTCCGGGACATCTCAGACCTGCCATCTTCTCACCATCCTTCTCACCACCCTCATTCCTCCCCTGGTGTGAAAGCCACCTTCCATCATTTTTCTATACAGTCCATTCTCCATAAAACGACCTGTATGATTGTTTTAAAAACCTTAGCCAGATCTTTTCACTACTACAGACCTTCAATGGCCGCTCCCAGAAGTTTGAATAAAATCCAGACGTCTCCATGAGCAAACAGCCCTCCTAGCTGGGTCCCTGCCTGCCTTTCTGAACTCGTCTCACCCCCGGCTCCTTCACGTCCACTGTGCTCCATCACACTGGCCCCCGTGACCACACGGAGCTCGTGCCATGAAGCCCCTTTACACGGAGCTGTCACCCCACAGCTTTGCATTCATGGGGGGCTCATCTCTTCTTCAGGTCTCAGCTCAGTGTTACCTCTGAGTGATCGCCCTGACCAGCTGCTCAAGTCCCCACACCCCACGCCCCCCGCACCCCCAGCACCTCCCATCTCTCCTGATCTCACAGAACCTGCTTTATTTTGTCATAGTTCTCTTATCTCTCACTGGGGTTATTTATCTGTCCTTTTGGTTATGTGTTTATTGTCTGGTGAGATGTGTGCAGGCAGCGAACGTGTCTGTCTGGGCCATCACTGCATCTCCAGCTCCTAAAAGAAAGCTTGGCAGGCAGTGCACACACCAAGTGACAGTTTTGGAGTGGGTGACTAAACATGGTCTTGTTTTCTTTTAGCTGACTTTGTACCTCTAAGGTATTTAGAAGAACTAATTCTGATCATTCTAGAATTCCTTCCAAAGGGCTGCTCAAATATTCCCTCCCAGTGCATGATACACTCATAATAATGATGAAAATACAGCTTCAATTTATCGAGGGCCCACTGGAATTAAGCATTTGACATACACAGGCGACGTCTGTGCTGGGAAGGAGGTATTGGAAAGCGCTGGTGGGAGAGGCTGAGACACAGCCAGGGCTTCTCAGTTAGCAAGACGCAGAGCTGAGGTTTGGGCCCAGGTTGCTCTGACGTTAGCTCCCAAGCTCTTTTCAGCAGGAATGCTATACAGCTATGCAGCTGGCAAGGGAAAGTAACAAATCAGAAAGTCAAAATGGGACAGGCCTTTTCAGGCTATAAAAACGTGCAAGCCCAGAGGAGAATGGTTGGCGTCTACACAGGCCGGAGGGTGGAATAGAATGATCACGGGTTTCTTAAGCACTAGGGGCTGGGAAATGTATCTCAGATTAAAAGCAAGCTTGAGGAAGGTAATATAATAACCGATGGCAGAGAGTAATTATAGAAATACCTTCAAATATTCTAAGTCATGTTACGGATGGACAATACGTTATTTGGGGACAGGGGACTGCCTTGTAATCAGATCCCTCACCTGCAGAGGCCGCTGTCTGGGAGGCTGACCACACCCCCCATGCCCTTCCTTAGAGCTGTCAGGCAAAGCTGGCCAACTGCACTGGACGATGGGTCCCACCTCTCGGAAGCAGTGCTCTGCTCACCCTACTTCACCATGTAGGTACTCTGTGCAAATCAGTGGGTGCTGGGCTTCCCTTAGGAAGGTCTTAGAGAATCTCATGTAGTTAGAACTACTACAAACCTAAGACATGATCAAATCCCATTCTCTCATCTCAGGAAAGGAAAGTGGAACCCAGAGGTAATTATTTGTAACCTGTCAAGGGCTCTCACGTCCCTAGGCTCCCTGCATGCCCCCAATGGCCCCTGACGAGGGTGGAGCAGCTGTTTCCATGCCCGTCTTTACCTGGGAGGAAGGGGGCTGGGACTCCTTGTCAGTAAGCTGGCCCCTGCGGAGACCTTGTCAGGGCTGAGACTTGTACTTTCTGAAAGAGCCTGTGTACACGTCCCCCTCTGTGATACTAATGAGGTTCTCTCAATTAAATTTGTAAGAACTTTCATGAGGTTTTCTTGGAATATGAGTATGTAAAGTTTATATACTAATGAACAAACACACTGTTCTATTTGTGGAATGTGAAATAAAAGGAAAAAAGACAACTGGAGAGACGTGTGAGTGTAAGGAAACTAAATCCCATCCTTAGCTGCATGAACGAATGGAAGTAATTTATGACACATTAGCGGGCGGGGAGGCTGAGATTACCGCCGCTGGGTGGGCTTGTCTTTTCTGCTGTGAAGCAGTAGGTAGCATCATACCCATCAGGGAGGCCAGTGACATGGGCTCGTATCAGATTGGACGTAACAAAGATTGAGAAACCATTTCCTCTCGTCCCTTCACTGCCTCTCAATGCCTATTGCATTTCTACAGCAGATTGGCAATTATGCAAACATCTTTTGAATAGTAACCTAAACAATTTTTGGGAAAGCAAACCCACTATAGTTCACATGTTTTCATCATAATGTCTTAACTCTCTTCAGGATAGCATCAGATATTTTTTGTTAAAAAGTTCCACAAACTCTGTTAGAGGAGCTTCTCAGTGTATCAGAAGTGCTAGGACACAACTGGGGGGCAGCGTGGGGTGGGGAGAGCTCAGCTCTGGGAGCCAGACCTGGGGAGACACGTATTCGTGCCATCTCGGGCAAGTTAGTCAGTCTGTGACTATTAGGGGTTTTTGTTTTGTTTTTTTAATAAAATGATGGTACTTATAGTCATTGTTTTATAGGGTTTTTGTGAGAAAGATGATAATGAATGTGAAACACGTAAAACAATATATGCACCCAAAAAGCATAGCCTATTTTGGGATTAGCTAAGTACCCCAAAGACACCATTAGGAAATAATCACATCTTTTATGAGCCTAAAAGTATAAGCACAGAAATACAAAAGAAGATCTTTTTATATTTTGATTTGCTTCCTAGAATAATGGAATGTTAGGAAAAAATCAACTTTCAGTTCCAAGAAGGACATAACCCCGTAACTGGCAAATAGTAACTGTGTTTTAGTTCCTTTTACAAAAACGTGTTTATTATTCTTCAAGGTGCCCCGTGAAATCCTCATCACAGCACTTTGGTAGAGTGGATGGTAATCATTTTCTGAACGGAGTAGAATATCGTTAGAATCAGAATCTTTCCTCGGTTTCCCTCTCCTGCTAGCCCAGGGTGTGGGACGCGTCACGCCTGGGTGAGCTCTGGTGCCGTCTGTGATGGCCCTGCTTGTTAGCATGCTTGAGAAAGATTCAGGGCATCGGATCTTACAACACAGTAATTAGTCTCCAAATGTTCTGTTTATCCATTCGTGTGGTGTTCCGTGACAGCTTTTGTCTCCTTACGTGATTTACAACTCATTCTTTTAGAATGTCATTGCATAACAAATGACTCCTTAATATAATAGTAACAGAGGTACATTCCAGCTCACAATGTAACAGCAACTTAATAAAAAGTATTCAGTGTAAGTAGGTTATGGATATGAGGTAGTTTTTCCCTTTGCTAAACTATTTTCTTACTTCCCCATGTTCAATTATTGCCATAAGCTATTTCCAGGAAATAATTACCTTAAAATAACTATCTCGTTGCTAGCACACTGTGGCTATTGGAGTTGGATAATAATATTGATAGTGATATGTTTTCCTGTATTTTATGTCACTTTATATCATTTTTAGAAATAAGCATTCCACCAAACTACAAAAGAGAGAAAGAGTTCATGTGCAGCCGTAAGAACAGTCCCAAACTGCTTGTTTGACAATTATGAAACAGAGACCAGCGGGGCTCTGACGTAGTCTACCGCCACAGGAGTGGAGGTGACTTCCCCGGAGCCCTGGGTTCGTAGCATGAGCAGTGATGGGTGCACCGGAGGGAGCTGTCCAGTGAGCATCGTAAACTCAGCAGAACCGCCTTCCAGGCACAACGGTGAATACAGTCCCTGCAATCTGAGAGAGCTCAGCGTGAATGGGCGCTCCTTACAGGAACTTGGAATGGGTGTGCTTCAGAAAGAACGAGGCTCACTCGTTCAGGCAAATATGTGCTGACCCAGGCACACTGCGAAGTGCTGGCGGTGCCGCAGTCGCCAGGGCACACGAAACATCTCGCCCTCATGGAGTGTACGTTTTAGTTGGCCACGTCACAAACCAACAAAAATGAGCAAATATAGGAAGTACGTTTAGTAGCGCGCTGCTAAACCTCCAACAGCGGGCTCCCTGGGAACACAAAACAGCCTGGCTTTGTGGCAGTTGCCTATTGCTGTGGTGTAAATACTGAATCTGGGAAGAGATGTAAGCAGACGACTGCGTGCCTCTGTGAGCCGCTTCAGATCGTAAGTGCAGAGAGAAAAATTAGCAGGAAAAGATGCGGAGGCTTAGGGCTGGCAGTTTTAAAGAGGATGGTCAGAGATGATGTCACTAAAAAGGTGACATTTGAGTAAGGACCTGGCAGCAGTGAGGAAGAAAGCCATGCACCCATTTGGGGAAGAACATCTGAGGCAGAAGGAACAGCCTTAGGGCACAGCTGGGGACAGCAGGAAGCTGGAAAGGCTGCGGCAGCATGAGGAGAGAAGCAGGCCAGGAGACGAGGGCATTAAAGGGGGGGGTGTCACAGATGGAAAAAAGACTGGCTTTTAGTGTGGGTGAGATTGGAGTCATTGGAGGTTCCCACATGATGTGAACTGCATGTTAGCGCACCTCTCTGGCTTCTCTGCTGAAAGGAGTAGGCCGATCTAGTCGGACTTTGGTGGTGTGAGAATGACGTCTGATATCCGGGCGTCAACAACAACAACAACAGTCAACGTCGGAAAGCAGAACGCTCATCAGCCAAAGGACAGCGAGCGTGATTGGACAGAAAGTACTTTTTACTTCTCGACTGAGGTGCAGAGAGAGTGATTGATACTAGCACTTGGGTTTAAATTTCTAGAGAAACTACTAGAAGAATAGAAATAAAATCTATACATTCCAAACCAGGAGAAGGTAGAAAAGAGAAGGAAACTGACACTAAAGGCGATAAAGGATAGAGAGAAAAGAAGAAACTGAACGAGTGGGACGCACAGAAAGCACAAAATAAGAGCTGAAATAAATCCATAAATATTGCTCAGCAAATTACATACTGTACTCTTGTTCATTGGAAGAGAAATACTGCCATAGTGATAAAAAGCACAATTCGTCTACAAGGTGTTTTCAAAACTAATTTATATGTAAAGACACAGAAAAAAAACAAATATGAAAATGAGATAAGGTATAGTTTTCAAATAGTAACCAAAAAATGTATCTATGTTATTATTAAGGTAATATATGTGTGTGTGTGTGCTTGTGTGTATACACTTAAATAACATAGCTTCAAAATGCACAATGTAATAATTGACAGAAAATCAAGAAAATATTCACAATCCACTATCAGAGCTGGAGAATTAAACACACCTATTTTGGTAACAAGTAGTACAATCCATTCCTTCCCCTCCAGCCCCCAAAAAGATCAAAACAGCAAGAATATAAAAGATTTGAACAACGCAGTTAACAAAGTTGAGCTAATAGCTATCCCTTGCCTGGAAAACATGTTCTTGTCAAGTACACAGGATGTCGTATCCAGTCACAAAATCATTGTAGCGAACTTAAAGTATCGGTATCCACTGGCACATGCTTCCAGAGCATTGTGCAATTAGAATGGACATTAGCAAGTAAAAGATAAGAAACCTCAGAGATGATAGAAAGGAATGAGAGAAAGATGGGTTTCGGGTGAAACAAATGCATTGGTGGTACGTACAGGCCTTGACTTCCCTTCAGAGCACTGTAAATAATGAACTATCTGGAGAAGCTTTGTTTCCTTTTGGTTTCTCCTTACGACAGAATAGTAGAATAATTGGCGGCCCTTCTCCCCAGACGTTTGGTATGCTAAGTTCTTTTTCAACGACATTATGAAGGTCCTGACTCGCCTTAGCTGGGGTGGTGAGTACTGTTAGGAGGGCAGGTCAGGCCACAGAGCTCAGCTTTCTACCCCAGTTATAGCCCAAGTGCCAGCCAGCACCCTCTGCAGTGGGGAGTCTGTGTCTGCCTGGGAGCTCTCACTTCTCCAGCGGTGTGGCCTCCTGCTTCCCTCTGCAGCACTCCCTTTTCCCAGGCACACGGGATGGAGCTTCAGTCAGGGAGGGAAATAATGACAACATCACTCAAGTCCCTCTCTTACGTATGCGGCCACTTAAAAAATGTCGATTTTGAAAAGAGTGATCCACAAACCGCCAAGTTAAGGCATAGTGGAGCGTAAGGAAGTCACGGGAAAGTTGTGGGGGGCAGTGAGGCGTTGTTGAGTACCTCCTATCACACTAGAGGCACCTCTTACTGTGCTAGAGACAGCCTGGCTGCATCCTCATTTTCTGGAGTTGAGCAAAGTTCTAAGAGAATGCGTGGTTCCAGAGCGAGGAGAGAGTGGGGCGCCGCTCTTTTAGTTGTGCGCGTGTAACTGCAGAGTTCACTACAACCCTAAAACCCGCCATCACCAGTCTCCTCGCCGTGCCATTTCCCATGTGTCTTTGGGGTGAAATGTTAGAAGAAACGGTCTGAGATTAAAGGTGTAATGGATCTTGGGCCAAGAGTGAATTCATTCTTCTAAGAGAGAATTTGAGCTGTTTATCTTCGTTCAGTGATGCTGTGCTCTCCTGTGTAACTTTCATGTGTTTCGATAGAAGAAACATGTATTTGTAAACGTCACTTTCCCTCTCCTAAACGCTTGCTGTACTCTTAGCCTCAGGAAGTTGGAGCAGGTCCTAGCACATAAGGAACTAAAATTTTCTACCACAAAACTAGTCCACGGTGAACTCGAGACAAGTCTTGCCCATATAGTTCAATAAAACACACCTTGTCTTTCTGACTTCATTTAACTGAAATTAGTACTGTCACTTTTGAATATTTGAATTGTCTAAACTATTAGGTGGTGCAAAAGTAATTGCGATTTTTGCAATTTTTAACCTTTTAAATTGCAATTCCTTCTTTTTTTTTTAGTGTGTTTTTTCCAGGACTCCTCAGCTCCAAGACAAATAGTTGTTTCAATCTAGTCGTGGAGGGTGCAGCTCACAGGGGTCCATGTGGGGATCGAACAGGTGACCCAGGTGTTAGGAGCATCTTGCTCTAACCAAGTGAGCTCACCGGCTGCTCCCTAAACCTCACTTTTGCACCAACCTATGTTATTCTTTGGTTAAGGGCTGTGGTTTGTCACTTTTAAAAGATACAACTAATGAGGATAATACCTCAGGCCTCTTATTATTATTATTTTTCCTCTTAAAGAGTCATATATTTTGTGCCACATCACAGTTTTCTTTTCTTTTTTTTTTTTTTTTGTAGCTTTGAGGCTCTTTAAGATGTGCTCATATTATTCAACAGCTAGGTAGGCAGAAACTGATACTGCATTGCTAATTCTAATTTTCCACTTAAATAAGGAAACCCATTTTTCTTTTGTTTCACATAAAGAAAAAACACTTTTTCAGTGATTAGTATAGTAGTTAAAATTTATGTGTCATGCACCATTTTTCTAAGTTTGCTAGTAACATTTCCATGTTACTTTTAACTGTCGCACATTCTTTTCAATTTTCCTAGTACTTCAAATAAGGGAAATATAATATTTGTTCATACGTGGTAATAATTAAATAAAAGAATGGTTGAAATATTGCTATCAATTATGTACTGTTAATCAGCTTTTCTTAGACCTCATGCTGTCTGCTCTTTCTTCCTGGGATAAAATCATCCCCTTATCCTAGTTAGTTAGGGAAACCTATTACCCAGTTGGCCTGAACTCAGAGTTTCAGCGCTGGATGCCCTCAGGGCAAAGCTGAGGGTTGATTGCCCCAAATCCAGTCTCTCCAGCTCACTTCTCCTGTGTCTTTCATAACAGAATCGCACCCCTGAGTACTCCCCACTCCCTTCTCCACATGGTAACCGCCAATCACCCCTGCACATCCTGTACCTGTGCCCCTGCCCAGCCACTGCATGCACATGGATCCTGCGAGTCCCCAGTGACCTGCATCTTTCTCCAGAGCGGCCTTGCCAGCCCTCTGCAGGGGACCCCGCTCTTGGGTCACAGCCTCTCTGGAGCTCTTTTACTCAGAGCTTCCTGGGTTCGGTTCCTTTTGATTCTGACTCATTGGATGATCTCCCTCCACTTATTTTCTGGAAGATGATTTTCCTCAAGATTCTACAGTGTGATCTTCTTCCCATATCACTCTATAAACCTTTTTCCTGTCTTTGAAAGATGCCACATACTGTCATGCTTTGAACCATTCCCTAGATGAACGATGGCTTTGAAATCCCGACTTGCTCCCCAGACTTCTCTTCCAGGCCACCACCTGTGCAAATCATCCATACCGTATGTCCCAGACGCACTTCAATAAAACTGAGGTTCTTAATGTGCCCTGTAATGACCTTCACTGGGATCCCCTTTCTTTGCTGTTGGAAGAAACAACAATCACTGACCTGCGCTAAAAATCTTAACGTCATCCTTGGTTATATCGCCTTTCATCTTGAACGGCCCATTACTCAGCTGTTCAGTTTTACCTCCTACACACTTCTTCAGGTGGTCCTTCCTTCTCACTCTTATTCACAGTTCCTAGTTTCAAGAAATTGCCGCCTTTTCTCTGAACATCACAGCCGCAGCCTCCCAAGCGATCGCTCTTGTGTTGTCTTCCCAATCTGTCCTTGAGAGGACTTACCAGTTTCCGGGATGTTGTGCACGTAGACTGTTTCCCACAGCTTTACTATTAATACACAAAACCGCGTAGCCCCCTCTACTGTGTACTTCCCACATTGCAAGCTATTTACCGATTTATCTTACCCCCACCCCAAGGCTGTAAACTCACTAAGCGGCAGCGTGTTTGTCTTTGTTTCTCTCGTGCCCGCCTCTGGGCCTGGCATGTGGTGCGGCCACAGCTGGTCCTGAGTGGCACCTGCTGAGCACAGTCCCCCACTTCCGGGCTTCCCAAAGCATCCCCTCCCCTCCCCCACCCTCCCTTCTGCCGGGGTAAGACCTTGGTTTAGTATGCCATCTGCATACCGCCAACAACGCTTCTCATGTAGTGTACGCTCTGTGCCTAGTTACAGAGTGAGTGAATGAGTGAATGAGTGAATGAATGAATGAACATGGTTAGACTCTCAGGGCAGCTGACTACAATGGATTAATGTTTTGACACACAATCACAGAAACAATTTAGAAGTAATTTTAAAACCCAAATATTTCAAAACATACTTGTTCTTAAGCCTTTATGTTGGTTAGAAAATATATTCCCATTGAAATGTGAGCAAGTCATAGAATATTTTACACATGATAAATTCTTATTGAATGTGTTCAGTAGGCTTTTTTATAGCCCTTAAAAATGGCTTAACCTTAAGGACACAAAAGGCATTTTTGTATTTTGGGTGATTTTAGAGAATATAGTAGACTTTACTTAAACAAGTCAGAGATTTATCTAACATATTTTTAAATGTCATAACAATATATTTTGGCAGTTTTAAGTCATTTTACTTTATAAATAAAACCCTTAAAAACATGTTTTATCATAATATTTGGAAATGAAAAAACTGGGAAGAGAATGATGTAGTATTTGTATTTTTTAATCATATAATAAATATTTAAATTACCAACTTGGTTTTAATTTAGCTACATATTCAAAAGTATGTCTCAGAAGACTTAATGAAAACTTAAGCACAACATTTTTATTAATTTTCTATTAAGATAAAAGGAAGAGTCTAAAATATTGCCAAGAATATGAGGGTTTTTTTTCTTTTTTTCTTTTCAGTCTTTATACTCTCTATGGGAACATCTAATGGTCCTTCCAGTATATTAGCTAATTTAACTCATTTAACTAATGTGATGACCACGTCCATTATTTGCCAGCTGCTTAGTGTCTGGAGAAAAGAATGCAGTTTTGAAGATTTTTTTCCATCCAATTTAGTTCTTCATATTTTACCAAAAGGTCAAAGCTTTACAGACTAAAGATTATGTATGAAAACTCCCTCCTTTCACTTTTATGAGAAATCAATATGTAGTAAAACAGAGACAGAATCCTATGGCATATTGAATGGGAAACGAAGATAAATACAGATCATTTTGATTTTAAATTTCATTAATATTAAACAACCAGTTGTTTATGCAACACTATCTATTCAAAATAATAACCAACTATTTTCAAATAATTGTTTTCTATTTAAGGACAGCAGTTTTACACAATAAAAAAGTCCAATGCAATTTAAACGCAGCATGATGGGCTTCGTGTACGTACTAGAAATGTTTGATGAATTCTGAAAGTTAATTTAAATTGTATTTAACACAGACAACAGTACAGTGGTTACCAGAGGGAAAAGGGGGTGGGAGAGGTAGAAAAGGGTACAGGGGGTCAGACATATGGTGATGGAAGGAGAACTGACCCTGGGTGGTGAGCACACAATGCAACATACAGATGACGTACTACAGAAATGTACACTTGAAACCTATATAATTTTACTAACCATTGTCACCGCAGTAAATGTAATTTAAAAATCCCATGTTTATATGTGAATAGGTATACTTGTATTCAGAGCTCTCCATAGTTAGTAGTGCTAATTTCCACAGTTTCAAAAAATATGATAAGGGAAAATGGGTTGCACATTTGACTTCCAAAAATATCTGAACTTGCTACTTTAATTTTTGATAATTTGTGGGAGTATTTATTTTAATGAAAACAAACTCACTTTGATTTCATACTTAAGTGGACTAAAGTCTTAGATTAGTAATAGTTTCATAACAAGATAGTTTCTGGAAAATCATCAAACAAAATGGTTTCTACTCTGTAGTTTTAACACACATAGAAAACCATTTCAGGATCCTGCCACACTCAGTCAGCCCTTTGGTATAAGCCTCATTTTTCTTGATTCAGAGAGAAATATAGTAGTTGTAGGGCCGACAGGCCGGGGGGCCAGCTCCTCTCGGTTTGCACAAGACTTCGCTGAATGACCAGGTCCCATGTCCTGGGAGGGCCTGGGGCAGCTGGCAGACCCCTGAGAGGTGAACTGGAGGTGGGTACTTGGAGGTCACAGAGCCTTACCTTCACGTCCTTGACGTTCATCCGCGTCCCCTCCTTCCCCACGAAGATGTCGTCGATGTCCACGAGGACGTACCTGTCCAAGGACAAGGTCAGCCTGTCCCCGGACAGGAAGGACACGGCGTCCAGGAAGACGAGCTTGTGCAGCCAGAAGCTCAGGTCGCTGCCGAACAGCACGCGCTGGACGCCGTCGCGCAGCCCGCGGTCGTGGATGACCGTGGCGTACAAAGCACCTTTGGAGAGGGGCGGAGAAAGGTTTTCTGGGGTCTTTACTTTGGCAAATATTACCGGTTGGTAGGCTGAGTGGTTAATCTGAAAAACTGTCCAGTCAGTTCCGGGTAAAGAGCCTTTGTCGAGCGTGGAAGATTTGGTCACGCGGAGCAGCGGAGAACGCGGGTTCACGCAACAGCCTGTTAGCGCCAGGTTCCCGTGCGCGGAGAAGGGGAAGCCTGTCCCCGGGAAGCTCTGGGCGCTCTTGTCGCCGGCCTTATGGAACCCAATGATGCCCACACTGTGTTCTGCACAGTATTTATCCAACAGGCTCCGACTCCAAGCGTCCATGTGTACGTACTTTAAAATATTCTCGTAAATGATGAGGATGTATCTGCCTTGCGCGTTTTCTGTAAGCGCCGGGAGGTCGCCCTTTCCCGGAGCGATCTCCGTGTGATACTGGAATCTGCTGGATTCCAGGACGGCGACGATGTCCTGCCCGAGCGCCGAGTACTGGCTCTCCACGAACACCAGGACCGTGGGGTCCGCCCTCGAGGCGCGCGGAAGCCCCCCGCCGTCCGCGGCCGCCGGCCTGTGCGCGGGGTGCCGCGTGGCCCCGCAGGCCCCCTCTGCAGCCGCGTCCGCGTCCGCGGGGCCGCCCTCCTGCCCGGAGCCCGCGCACAGGTAATAAGCCGACAGCAGCACGCTCACCGTGCAGAGCGCGGCCAGCAGGAGCACCGTCCTCTGGAAGTGTCTGTGGAGCTTGCGGACAGAGGTCATGTTGTGCTGTGCTCGGGCCGTTGCAGCAGGAGCAGCATCCGGACAGCCAAGGGGACCGGGGAAGATGGTGTCCGGCTACTTGTCCAGCCTCAGCCCGCACTTCATGTCACCATGGCAGCTCATTTGTTTTGCTTGATCAGGACTCACAGGAAATAGTCTGAAACGGAGAAGGAAGGAGAATAGAGTGTCAACCAGTCCGTGGCGTGAACGTGAGCGGTTTTTCTCCTGTTCACCGGCGCGAGTGGCGCCTGTCTGCGTAGGAAGCCGTGTACACTAAGTAACAGCTTCGTTTCTCTCCACACCCGGAGGGGGACATGGGTTAGAGCGCGGGAGGGGCTCAGGCCGCACAGGCCCGTCCCTGGCAGAGGAGGCAGAGGAGACAGTGGGCTGAGCAGGGGGTTCCCGTCACCCACCCGCGCTTCGCCTCAGACTCTGTAGATAACATGGGCCTGAGACCAGAGTGGTCGCCAGAGCCGCACACGGTCACACCGTGGAACGCCATCTCGGGCCATTTGCGAGTGGTCACACAGACTGAAAAACCATGAACATGAATGTTTGGACATACTTTATTAAGTGCCACAATTAAGGCACTAGTTTTTTTGTTTTTCTTGAAATTTTTTTGACAATGAATTTTAACATTCTATTTATATTTTAGATCTATAAGATAAACAGCCCTATCATAGCTGCTTTCATGCAAATACCTTTCAAAAGGTCTCCCGACCCAAATGACCATTTTAGAGTCTATATTTAGTTAGGTTTGCTTAAACCAGGAAAGTACTTTGGTGAGACGAACTTGAGGAGTAAAATATGCCTGGGGTGCCTTCGACTCTGGTGTGAGATTACGGGGCACCGTGTATTTCTGCAGAGGACACACTTACCTAGACACTCATTTGCTATACTATTCTGTTTCTACTTTTTGGAAAAGAGCAGTAATTACAGGAAAAATACATCGAAAATATAGCAGGTCCTTGAATAATATAATTTTATTCGATATCATTTTGTCATAATGTTGATGAGAAAAAAACTTTGACTCCCTGCCAGGACCACTGTCTGTGTCGGGTTGGCCTGGTCTCCCCAGGTCCGTGGGTTTTCTCCGGGGCTCGGTTTCCTCCCACATCCCACAGGTGTGCAGTGAGCTAAATGTCATGTCTACACTGTCCCTGTCTGAGTGAGTGTGGTGGGTGTGAGTGGCTCTGGATGGAAGGGCGTCCTGTCCAGGATGGGTCCCCCCTGCGCCCTGAGATGCAGGGAGAGGCTTCTGCCCTGAGACCCTGAAGTGGAATCAACAGATTGGAAAAAATATTCTTTTTTATTTATCTTTCTGAAATGTTTGTAGAGCTCACATTTATTTCAGGGTTTCATTTTAGAAGCATTTGGGTCTTTATGCAGGAGTTTGGTGATGTTTTTGTGTCCAGAAATGTGCCGTAGGAACCTAGCTTTTATTTCTATCCATTAGCCTATTGTAACATTGGTTTTGTTTTACAGTCATGCGCTGCTTAATAATAGCTACATGTTCTTAAAACCGCATTGATAAGCAATTTTGTCGTTGCGCGAACAGCATGGGGTGCACCTGTGCAAACCTGGATGGTGCAGGCTACCCCGTAACCGTAGGTGCCGTGCTCTCACGGAACTGGCAGTGCCGTGGGTTGGTGTACTCCAGCATCACCGCAAACACCTGCGTGACGTATGCTGTGACATGGGACGGCTGGGATGTCACTAGGCAATGGGAATTTTCAGCTCCATTATACTCTATGGGACCGTCACATAAGCGTCTCAAGCCTGCCTGAGTGTCTGATGTGATGTTTCGCTTAAAATCACAGTTTCTGAGAATTACTGATGATGTCAACTGAGGACCTGCTGTATTTGAAAAACACACGATGAAAACAGTGGAAGCTTCATGAAATACCTTGTTATGCTGTTTTCAGATCCTTTTCAAGTCTTAGTAAACTCTGAAAAATTTAGTAACTTTTGAAAAATAACAAGAAACATGGGTGATTTTTAGAGCTTAAGATTATGAGTCTTATGGTCCTGGCACTTTGCAAGAAAATATCATGGAAAATTAAAAAATATTGAGGAAGGTCTTGTCACGCCCCCCCAAGGTGGGCTGAAAGCCAACTGGTGAGACAGCGAGCACCGGTGGAGAACGCGTTCAATGTTTTGCACAGATTGGGGTTCACTGCCTCTGTCTCCAACCAGTTGTGTCACTTTGGCCCCAGTAACTTCCAAGTAACATGATAAGGTTAGAATAAATGATCTCCAAGAATATTCTGGCTCTCAAATTCTGGGATATCACTTATAAAATAAGCAATGAACAATATTTTTTAAATAATATATGTTTATTTTTATGAATAATGTAGTATTATGGAACATAAGCACAGGGTGTTTGTAGGCTAAATATGCTACTTATCCTCTAAATTATAGATTGTAGTCTATTCATTTAAATATTTACGGTATCTGTGTCATTCATTCATATATTGATGAGGTAATTATCTTTCTATATAAAATATAAATGTTCAGCAGAGTGAATTTCTTTAAAAGGTCCCAAAGTATAGAGACAGTGGCTAGAATGACAAGTGTCGATGTGTGGGTTGTTGGTTAGCGACGGGTGACTACACGGCACGGGAGAAGAAAGAGACCACGGGGAGTCGGGGCTCCTGCCGTGGTCTGGGAGGTGGCTTGGGCAGAGCCTTGAAGGATGAGGGTAATGGGAACCAGCATCTGCGATAGAAAACCTTTGTAGAGGCAGGAGTGAGCGCCGCACTGGGCAAGGGCCACTCTGATGACGAGTGGGAGGAAAGTGAGGAATACTTAACAAAAACATTACACAGAATGTATGGGTCCTTCAGCCTTGGAGATAGCACAGTTCACGGTCGTGAAAGTCCGTAGGGACCCATGATGCTTTCCTGATTGGGGACATAACATGATAAGGGTGAGATTTTTCAGGAAAATGGATCAAGGTAAGATCAGCGTTAGAGAGTGAAGTCGGGCCAGCTGGTGCAGACTCCTTTCTCCCAGTGCAGTTAGGAGCCATTAATGAGCACAGGTCAGGGCAATGCAGGGAAGGGACAAGGGAGGGCACTGCCATGAAAGGTGGATGAGCCCTGGGAACACCACGTGATATCTGTGGTGCACCAGCCCGCTGCCACGCAAAATGCCGCCAGGTGATATGACTGCTTTACAATAAATCTAGCAGAAAGGATAGCATTCTACTCTCAAACGTTCTAGCATAGGTTTAGATGTAATTTGAGCAAATCAAAATGACCAGGACAACTTAAGAGTTTTCATTGTTACTGCAGTTATGTCATTTCAAAACTTGCACTGTTAAAGATACGTACATGTGTATGAGTAATATAATATTCTGGGGTATAATAGCAGGATACAAAATCTCACGTCTCTCTGTGCCTCTGTTTTAATTTGAGCTATGAAGTGTTTTTGACTGGCTGCTAAATGGGTCACCACATTTTGCATTTCAGACAGCAGTGTTACATAGTTTGCTCCCAGTGTCAGGAGCGTAGGCACGTACATCATACAATCCTTCCCTGTGGTGAGGAGCGTCTGCTGTCACTGCTTAGGACAGATACGAGGGACCTATCAGAGCTGCCTTCTCCATGAGCAGGGATAAAATGCTGAAAGACATTTCTTTCTCATTAAACTCTTCAAGTTTCCTCCTGAACCCAAAGCAAATTCCAGCGTATGTCCATGAGGGTAGGATTTGCTCTAACATATTTAAATGGGTACGTGGAGATTCTCTAAGTTTCCTACAGACCTTTTCCACTGCACGTCTCACTTTGCCATGGCCCCACTCTGTCTCTGCCGTGCACTTTCAGTTACGGGTCCTACTGCTGTCCCGTCCACAGCACTGTTTCCCATCCCTCGTGTGTCTCTGCTCGTCCTGAGACTCTCAGGATGTGCCGAGCTGTGGCTGTCACTCCTTCTGCATGTGATGGCACTGACATGCTTCTCCTGAGCCTGTGGCCGGTGAGGCATTTTGGGAAGAGAGGCACAGGTGGAAATGTCGGCTCCACCCAGTTCCCCTGTGGGACCTTCTCAGGGGGAGCTGACCTTCCCAGCTTGTTCAGACCCAGCAGATACACAAGGCCCATGTGGAAAGTACTAACTGACACTATTGCAATTAAAATTTGGCTTAAAGCCAGTCTTCCTTGGCTAATTACAAACTCTGAGAGGGTGCAGACGATGTCTCCCCTGCCTCTGTGAGCCGCTGGTGCCACACACACAGTAAGCACCCGGTGACTGTGGAATTCGCTGAATAAAATCACATGGTAACCTTATAGGTTAATTCGACACTTCTGCTTTATTCTAGCGCCATAGCTTATTTTTAAGATTACACATCACTATTACTGTGATTATAATTACCTCTATTGATGGGGTTTAATGTCTCTGTTTTATTTAATACTAAGAAAATATAACCATACCATGCCAGCGTGGGATAAAAAACCACTAGATAGCAAATCTTCACCCACCCATAGACACCTATCCGTGAATCAATGTGCAATCAGTCATCAGCTCTTTACTGAACGCCCGGTTTGGGCTCAGTGCTCTCTGGTGGTGGGTGACACCACAGAAGTACCAGGAGGAAGGATTCTTGTCTGCAGAAGCAGGGTTGCTGTTGGGGGAAATGAGACTTGTGAAATAATAGCCAACACTGCATTGCACGGAATAAACACCGAACAGACTATACCTGTTCCAAGTGTCAGAGGATACAGGTCGAGAAACTGTGACCTTCAGGCAAGCCCGGGGCAGCAGCTTGAGGGGACCTGCACAATGGACAGGATGTAGATATGACGATCGGGTGAGCATGTCAGGCTAAAAAACCTGGCAACGTGGAGGAAATAAAATGGTTACAATGTGTTTATCTGAGAGTGAGACTAAACTAATTATAAGACACTATGTGTTGGGTGGAAAGTGGAAATACAATTTCAGTGAAAGAGTGCTGAAGACTAATGCATGGCCTTGAAAGTGAATGTGAAGCACGAGTGTCAGCTCACAACTAGAGCGCAGAGGATGTATTTGCACCGGAGGGAGGCAGTACAAATAGTGTTTACAGACGATTTGTGGAGCAGTGACGTCCAGAACGGACGGAGAGCAGTGACAGTGTGAGCAGAGGCTGTAGGCTGCATTACACAGTGTGAGGGGGGCAGCCCAGCTGAGGGTGCTGGCAGGCACACGCAGGCAGTTACGTGGGAGAATGAAGACTTGGGAGGAAATCAGATAAGCACATGGTGCCTGTTAGGTTGTGGCTGGGGCAGTGGGCAGGTCTGGGGGCTGGAGGAATGAAAATGCCGGTGGCAGGAGTACAGCAGCTTCGAGTGGAAATTGGCTTGAGCTCCTGAGGTGCGCTTAAGGTTCAGACATGTGACTCAGTGATGCATGGGGAGATAACAAAATCGCAGTCTTCTATAAAACAGCTGCATATTCGCAAATAAAAAAGTCCAGACAATATTTGAAATTGATGAGTCACAGGCAAATCTGGCCGTGCTACCGAGACTCACCTCCTCACAAAGCCTTTCTGAGCAAGCCCACTCTGCACCCTTCAGGCAGGTCCCCGATTACTCACGCCTACTGATTGTAACCCCTTTTCCTTTGGGGCCTTTCTCACAACTCTTACCAGTAATGTTAGCCACGCTATTTGTTTCATGTCTCTCTTTCCTGGTAGACTGAAATTTCCAAGGGCATAGGACCCATGGTATCGCCAGTAATCTTTCCAGAAAGACCCAGGAGAAAACCATGTTTTAAGGGCCAACAAGATCGACAGGCGGACACTTCAGCAGGGTGATGATTGTGTTCGTGATGCGCCTGTGCACAAATATTAGGTTGGTACAAAAGGAATTGCAGCTTTTGCAATTGTTTTTAACCTTTTAAGCCACAATTACTTTTGCACCAACCTAACAACATTGAAATTATAGACTTGTGTGTGGCCGGAAGGGTTCTCTCATGACTAAGGACAGCACACCGGCCCGCAGGTCCGAGACTTCCCGTGGACATGCCTTCTTCATCAGGAGGCAGAGTGAACCGCTGTGATTGACTCTGGCTAACTGGCCCACCTGCCACGAGGTGCACGCTGCGTGACCAAGGAACTGTACGTTACATGTTGCAATCACTGCACAAAGCCATTGGGGCAGGCGTTTTGGAATAGTCACCGGTATATGGGGAAGGTGCAAGGTGGGCTGATTATAAACATCGCCACTTCATCAGGGCACCCCCCCAGGCACACAAGGAGGTGACAACGCATGGGGGGAGTGTCGACAACAGCCAGCCAACAGCACGACACCCACTGTACCCCGCCGCGCCAGCCCCTTCAAGGCTCTGTCCTGCCCGAGGTGCCACTGCCCGTAGTGCTGACTGACGCGTGAAGACCACACACACCTGGGAGGCACCGCCACCCGTCCCTTCCATGCTATGATTGTGTAGGAAGTGGATATGGACAGCTGTCACCTCTCGATGCTGCAGTCTCATGTGAAAACGGGCAAACTCGTGGTACCTGCTTAGTAGGGTTTTAGTGAGGATCATGAGAGAAGCTATCAAAAGCTCTTAGAAAAGCGTCTGGCACCTAGAACGAACATACTACATGTTACCTGTGATGGGGGTGATAGAGGAAACACAGGAAAGGACAGATGTGTCCTGAAGATGCCAATGAAAATGTACTAAGGGTTCCTGGAGCGACAACTGCAGCATTCAGTGTGAGCTGGGGTGGGCAGTACAGGACGCCCGCGTCTGTGGCAGGAATCCAGGTCTCATGGGCCTCAGGCAGAGGGACAGGCTCTGGCGGGAGCAGAGCCTGCGCCAGGCACGTCCTCAGGGGAGCTCACATGCTCCCTGGCTTCTGTTCCCATTTATGCTCCAGTAAATTCCCAAGTTTGTTTGTAACCCACACCTTCTTCTGAGCTTCAGGATTTCCAATGGAACTATCAACTTGCTACAATAACAGCACCTCACAGGAATTGTACCTTTCCTGTTGTGTGCCCACTACTGTTGGCTCCTCTGAGATCACGTCACAAGCAAACTCAACCCATCCACAACTGAACTTATGATCTGCTCTGTAAAACCATCATCCATGACCCTTCTTTCCCCTCACCCCTACTTATCTCTGGGACCCACCCCTCGCATTCCCACTCCCCACCCTCCCTGGGCCCAGCGCACTTCTGTCCTTTTCCGGGCAGCATCCCTCTCACTGACATATGGCAACAAGTAGCTTCACCATAAACACTCTGCGGTTCCTCCCTGCTTTCCTCAGCCCAGCATCAAAGTGCAGGTCCGGTTGTGTGTCCGCAGCTGAAAGCCATCAATGCCTATTCCGCTTCCTGATTCAAGCCCAACTGCCTACACGTGTCCCACAAGACACTGTGCCATGTCTGCCCTCTTCATCGCAGGCCTGACTCGATGGTGTGCCCCCGCTAAGCCCTAAGACACGGGTCCTCCTCCAGTTTCTCAAGAGAGACGGCCTCTCTTCCAAGTCAGGGCCGTCTCACGTGCACGCGCTGTCTGGAAGTGTCCTCCCCACTTCTCCATCCAGTGTCCTCCTCCGGATCCTGTGGCTCTGAGCATCAGTACCCCCTGCTCCGCACACCTCTCAGGGGTCCCAGTCCACTCTCCCATCACCACCTACTTTACCAGTGTAGCACATTCCACAGCTGCAGTTAGACACGTGACTTCTCTGTGTGATGTTTCTCTGTGGATTGGAAGCATCTGTAAGCACCTGTGCTGCTCACCTCTGTCGTCGTGACATCATTGTAGTGCTTCAAGTAAGAGCAGCCCACTGAATACTCCTTAAATGATTAAAAAAAGGGCCTGGACTACATTCCCCAAATAGCAGCAACATTCACAAACCAGGGCAGTCGTGAAATACAGCCCTCGCCCGTGGATGGACACCCCCGTCTGTCACCCTGGCCTCAGACAGTCAGGGCGATCATAGAAACACAGCATGTGACAGGGCATCTTGACCACAGGCAGAAATCAGGTGCATCCGGAATGCACCCTCCCTGGATCTTACTTCAGTACCTATTTCAGAATTCAGTGGGGCTAGACTTGTTTTGCCATGCATCTGTTTTTAAAAAGGTGTTTTAAAAAGGTGTTTTCCACCAAGAAAACGTCAGCCATGGCTTAATGATCTACCATTAACAGACGCAGAGGGAGAAATTCATTTTTGGAACCACAGGCCATTCTGCGTACACAGTAAAGAACTGAATGGACACACACATGCTGCTCCCAAAGCATTGCATGTCCCAGGGGAGGTAGCTGCTTGTCACGGCCACCCATCTTCTCTCTTCCACTGACACCCACCACCAGCCCAAAGTAAAAATCCATTTCTAAATGATACAGAATCATGTTGAAGTTGGCAGTACAAGAAATGTGGGGGGAAAAAAAAGATTGCCATCTGGAAAATGAGTATTAATAACTAAAGAACTTCAGGTTCTAACATAAATGAAAAATATTTAAAAGATCTTGACAATATTCCTCTTTCACCAAATTAACTGTATTTTACAGTATTGAGAAATGCATTGCGCGGCCTCAGATACATAGCACGAATGTGCTAAAAGTCACGTGGTGATATTAAAACTGGACAAAGCCTTGCTTTTCTCTGGGAAGGAGCGTGTGGACAGTGTCGTGGTAGCTGAGTGTGAGCAAGGGCTCCCTGTCTCGAGCTGGTCGTTTTTAAAAGGTGGATGGGAGAAAGGCTGCCCCTGGGAGCATTCGCTTTGTCTGACCTGTTAAATGGAAAATGACTTCCAGTTGCACTTTCCCCTCAGTCTGTGTATTTAGAAATTGTGAAGAAAGGAACACATTTTGTTCACTTCTCTCCGCGTTATGCCATCCAGGAGGCAGGAGAACGCTCTCCCACTGCCGCTGGCTGTTTGTTCTGCCTGTAAGATGTAGGGTCTGCATCTGTCCCCCTAAACTGAGCTGGAATGTGTGCTGAGAGCAGGCTCCTGACCGCGGCCACTGCAGCTCGCAGGGCACGAGCTAAGCCTTGCCATTTCCATCCTTCTTCAGAGTCAAGGGAGCAAACGAGGGCGCTAAGCTCATCTCTCATTGTTTGTGGCCCGTAAGCTGGGAAGTTACAGATCAGCATTGGGCTGTATATCAGAGCAGGTTGCTTGACAGAGAAGCAGAGCCAGCGGGTCTGCAGAGAGCGCAGCGCCAAGGAGCAGAGAGGGCGGTGGAGAAATCCCACAGGGCGTGCAGAGGGCCGAGGCTGCTTCTACCGCCGTCCCGTGGCTGCGTCGCGAAGGCGGGCACATTCTTCCTCCGTCACCTCTGGCTTCTTTGAGAACAAGTGACATTCAACCCAACGGGGTAGCGAGAGCGGAGGAAGGAGCTGCCTGAAGCCGACTGTGCGCCCTCGTCAGGGGGGCGCCGCGGGCAGCGGTCCTGGCCCAGGAGCGGGTGCCGGGCAAGCGTCTCGGGAGGGAGTGAACCGTCACTTCGTATGTGGGGGTGGAAGTGGTGGAAACGCCCGGAGCCACCTGTGCGCTATCGAGCGGCGTATCAGACACGGACATTTGAAAGCCGATAGAGACGTTGTAATAGTCACGCGCTGTGTAGTGACACGTGGTCAGCGCCTGAGGGGCTGCGGACGTGACACAGGCCCCTAAGGTCATGACGGAGCTCGACATCCCTGACCCCTCGCGCGACGTCGTAGCCACAGTGACGTCGGAGCGCGAGGCATCACTCACGTGTCCGTGGCAGTGCCGTGTAAACAAAGCTGCGCTGCCGGCGCGAACGGGGATGCACTTCATACTTCATAATGATGATAAACGACTCTGGTCCTGGTCACGTATTTACTGTACTACACTTTTTATCGTTATTTTAGAGTGTCCTCTTCCTACTTATAAACCCAGGTCTGCTGCGAGGCCGTGTGCGGGTTTCCCGGCAGCAGCCTCACGCATCTCCGTGAAGCGCGTGTCTTGACGGCCTTGTTCTCTCTGCTCAGTCTCGCTGGGGGCGGGCGGAGGGCAGTGTGTGCTTGACTTAATCTGGTGTTTTGTCCCCATGGTCCCTGAGTGGACCACATCCACTGGCAACTGTTGCCAGGACGAGCCCACGTGGAGCAATTGACCTGGAAGCAGAAGTTAAAGTGACCAAGGACTGGGAAGGTGGGAAATCAGGGAGGGTCACTGCTGATGGGTCAGGCACGTCCATTCCACCCCAGCTGTGGGCGTGAGAACGAGAGAAAGTGACAGAAGCTGTGAAAGGCTCTGCTTCGTGAAGGCACGAGACTACCAGGCATCGGAGAAGGGCTGCGTCAGGGGCCACTTAACGACCCGGAGTGAAGACCAGGCCCAGAAGCACAGTCCTCTCAGCTCCCTGCCGGTCACAGAAAAGCAGACTTTCTTTGTGATGTTGAAGGAAAGGCTGGACTTGACAATGCTTTTGAATTTACTGCTAGCTCTGGGTGGTTTACATGATTCAAGAATCATTATTCATTACAGAGTGTGAAAATGAGTCGTGAGTCAGTTAGTGCTGATGTGACAGCAGCTGAAGAATTTTTGGAAACCCTAGATAAGCTGATTGTGGAGGAAAATGACTTGCCAGAGCGAATATTCAGTGTGGATGAAAGCTCCCTGTTCTGGAAATGGACGCCTGCAGGGACTTTCATTCAGAAGAGGCCAATCACAGCCAGGTCTCCAGGCTTTTGGGGACAGGATGGCAGTCTTGCTCGGGAGCATGTTACAGGCTGCAAACCGACCCCTTTGAAGCGCCCCAGCGAGAACCCAGGGCCTTCATGCACGTCAATGAGCACACTGCCATGTCCTCCGGGAGCGGTAAGAAGTCAGGGTGACCCAGCTCCTCTCCCAAGACGCCTTGTGAATCGCTGCTGTGCCAGCGAAATGGAGAAGTGCCATTTGGAGAGTAACACACCTTTCAAGACGGGGCTTATTGTTGCTAATGTTCCCGACATCCTCCTTTTATTGGTAACTTTCATCTCAATATCAAAATGGTGTTTCTCCCTCCAACACCACCTCCTTACTCCAACCAATAGACCAATGAGTCGTAGCAGCTCCTAAGGCCTCCTGCCTGAGGAGGACCTTTGCCCAGGCTGCTGCTACAACTGAGGAGACGCTGATGCAGTTCTGGAAGGAGTCCCCCTAGGACTGCATCAAGGACCTTGGTGGAGCTCGGGGTGATGTCACCAAGGAGTGTATGCATGGCATCTGGAAGAAGACACTCAAGAGGTTCTCCCATGGTTTCAAAGGATTTGCCAAGGATGAGGAGGTTGCAAAACTCACCAAGGCTGTGTCTGAGGTGCTGAACGACTTGGACCTGGGTGTGGGTGAGGATGTCACTGAGGACCTCCTAGAAAGGAGTTCCAAGGAACTGACTAAGGAGGACTAGTGGGAACTGGAACAGGAGCGCATCGCTGGAGAAGAGGCAAGAGAAAGGGAAACTGCAGGAGGAGAGAAAGAAGGACCCCCAAGAAAATTCACAGTAAAAGGTTTTGCAGAAGCTTCGCAGACCTCAACAAGCTCCTTAAGAAGATTTTAAACATGGACCCCAACACCAAAAGGTTTTCATGAATAGAGAGGAATGTTCATGGTGCATTATCTGCTTACAAGCAAATCCATATGAAAGAAAGAAGCAGACCAAGCGAACCATTGTGGACATATTTCTGAAGAGTGACAGCTCCTCAAGAAGAGCCTCAGGCAGGTCCTTCAGGGGGGTTCCAGAAGAGGCCTGGTTGTCACAGGAGATGACAGCTCCAAGGGTGTGACTGCCCCTGAGGAGTTTCCAGTGGGAGAAGAGGTGGATGTGGAGACAGTGATACTGATGACCCTGACCCCGGGTAGCCTGGGCTCCTGTGGGTGTTGGTGCTTGGTTCTCAATGAAAAAAGTTTAGACAATTGAAAAATATTAAATAGAAAAATGTTTATAGAATGAGGATATAAAGAAAAAATATTTTTGTACAGCTGTACGATGTGTTTGTGTTTTAACCCAAGTGTTATTACAAAAGAGTCAGAAAGTTAAAAAGAATTAAAAGTTTATAAAGTAAAATAGTTACCATCAGCTAAGGTTCATTTATGATTGATGAAAGAAGAGCTACAATGTTATAATTTAGCGCTGTCCCGTGTGCGTTGGTCGGCCTACAGTAGCAGTCTGTCTGAGGCCTTCTCATCCCCTTGCCCCTGACTCACCCCGCGCACCCCCAGTCCTCCTGGCTCCACCACAGTAAGTGCTCTACACAGGGGGACCGTTTGTCCTTTTCTCCCGTATTCCCACCGTATTCCCACCGTAGCTGTTCTCTGATCACATATGTTTAGACACCGTGCTTTCCATTGTGTTACAGTTGCCTAACGTGTTCCGCACAGTAACCTGCTATACAGGTGTGTAGCCCAGGAGTGCAGTGGTTTGTGTGAGTGCACTCTGTGACGTTCCCACAATAACAAAATCACCTAATGACACGTTTCTCAGAACATAGTCCCGTCGTTAAGTGACCCCTGACTGTACAGTGGTTAATACCACACACACTGGAGCCAGACTCAACCTGAACCCCAGGTTTACCACTTGCCAGGGATGTGATCTTACACAGGTAAGCAACCTCTCAATGCCTCAGTTTCCTCATTTGTAAAATGGAAGTATCTACCTCAAATAATCGTTATGAAGATTGCATGAGCTAAAAATTAATACGTAATGTGCTTAGCCCCACGCCTGGTACAAGGTAACTATTCTGGGTGTTAACTGTTATTTTCATAGCTTACATATCTACTACTAAAAGTCTAGACAACAGCACTTGTCAATAAGTTGTATATTAGTCTCTAATTTTTTTTATCTCTATTTGTCCTGTCCTCTGGAACAATGTCTACAGTGTTAGGCAACAAAGAGCTAGGAAAGGATCTCTGAGCTCCTCTTTTTCCAGCTGAGGGACCGAGGCCCAGAGCCCCCAGGGGAGTTGTCCAAGGCTGGACAGGCCTAGAGTCCAGATCTTGCTTCATGTGGTTCTCAAACATTGTCATAAAAAAAACCAAAACAAAAAAGGTTAAAATGGGTGCCCATCCTCCACATGCTAGAAGGCGTTAGGGGAGGCCTGGAGTACTTGATTTTTAAGCTCTTGTTTGGCAACAGGTACTCAAGAGTTGTAGCCCTCAGTAATTGTAGGAGTTTTCGTGATATAATGTATTATATACATTAGTTGTAGTAGAGCCTGACTTTCCTTCTAGTTATGCAACTTGCATGAAATTGTTGAAAAATGTTCAGAGTAACATGTCACTCACTGTCACATCCCAGAGGCAAAGGATATTGTTTTTTATTAAAACCAAACAAAGAAAACCAACTGCTTTTCTAAAACCAATTCTTGGTTATTCTAAGAGGAACTTGAGTCATAAGCCAGTTTTGCGCATCTTGCAGACTAAGTATCATTATCATGCGAGCTGGTCATTTGTGGCCCTCCAGCATCATCTAGTGGGACAGGGGCTCAGTGTGACTGCATATCTCTGGGAGCCACTGCACCAGAAAAGTAAACTCCCACTGTCACCTCCCCATTGTCTAAACTGTAAAGCAATTAGAAATCCGAGACATTCATTTAGTTGAGAATAGTGTTTTTATCACTAAGTATTTCCCTGTTTTGATAATGCATACAAATCACAGAATATTTAAATGTAATTTTCTTGGAATATATTTTATACCTCAACAAATACATATTTAAGTTTAAAACTTAGCATTAATCACCAAACAGCAATTGAACAGACTCAACTGGGATTCAAGGAAATCATATAAGACTCTCTGAATTAAAAGAAAAATTGTAATTTCTTTAAACTTCTGAAATGACAAGTCAGCTGTTGAATATTTAAATTCTAGGTCATAATAACTTCTTCAGCAGAATGTATGGTCCAAAAAAAGGGACCTCAAATACCTGGTTACCTCTTCTACTATATTTTTTCCAACAAACCTTTCAGTTACACCACAAATTACCCTAACATTTGCTATAATCTTCAGAAACAATACTTTTCTCAAAAAAAAATGCATTAAAGAGAAGGTACTCATATACTATAACTCAACCAAACTAAATTATAATAAATATTTCTAGAAAGAGATGTTTTGTTTTATCTAAAACATCTTAGTAAACTGACAATCCTTTATTCTAAAGACAACTCATGTGACCAGTTTAATATTAATATACACTTACACAAAGAAAGAAATCCTCTGTTTTACCATCAAAACCATAAAGAAAAACAATAAAATTTATTATAGAGATAGTTGATACCGTGCTAGCTGGAGAAAGGAACCCATGGCATAGCGTCCATTAGGGGCAAGCCTCTTTGTGTGTTCAGTACTTTTTCAAGAGTCTTTTTCAAATTTATTTTTGAAATCTCCTCAAATATAACATTAATAGGGCTATGGCTGAAGAAAAAGGAAAAAAAGAAAGCGCTTCCGCTGACGATCAGATGGCAGCTATCAGATGTTTGAGTGTTTCTCCTCCATGTCATTCTAGCATTGTTCAGTAGTTGATAATGCAATATTTTCAAAGGTCAACGAAAAAGTGGGTATGACATCAGATGCATGTGTGTCTCAATATTTGATTTGTGTTTTAATCTAATATTAAGATGTAGCTGTTTACAGTACTCAGGAGTGATTTCATCAAAACTCTTCCAGATTACTTATGTTGCTATACTCTGATATGTTTACAAAGAATATGGATACATTTTCAACTTTAAATGATTCTGAGGCTTAAGTGGTTTCTAGATATTAGAAATAGTTGGAAGATGATCTAGGTAAACCCTTTAAAGAACGTATTAGATTGGTGAAAAATTAATTGCGTTTTTTTGCAATTATTTTAACCTTTTAAACCGCAGTTACTTTTGCAGTAACCTAATAACTTTGTTCTTTAAAAAAAAAAAAAAAAAAAGTGGATATAGTAAATGGAAGATATGTGTATTTTCTTTTCATTTAAAGCTTTTATATTCAATACTGAGGCTGATTATTTCTTTCTAGTTGCATTTAATAATTGTATAATTTTAGATAATGTTTACAAAACAAATTGCATCAAATAGATTTTCTGAGGCTCGTTGACAGCTCTAGCTGAAATCTCTGCTGTTGCGCACACATTTCTAGCCCCTCCAGCAACAGACACGTGATCTGTTTAACCATCTTCTGCAGGAAAATTACAAGTTGTTGGTGGAGATCTTACATCAGGAAAGGGATCATCCCCTTAATACTTTCATGTTATAAAAGAGAAGCTTTCAAATTACCCCAGAAGGATACGCTATTCCTTTGTTTCACTTAATTTCACTAAAATGCTCTGTTTCTTCTACAGCAATAAAAGTAGGCACTTGTTTAATCCTGAAATTTTTAGATTAATTGAAAAGAAAGTTGCTCTGGTACAAAAAGCCCCTACATTTATGAGTGAGCCATTAACGGACAGGGTAAGTAAATAGATACACTTACCTGGAATTAAAGTTGAAAGAGCTGAAAACGCTTGAGAAAGTTTCAATAGACAGAAAAGAAACAGAAAGAGCAGTATCCACTCCCGTGGGCTCAGGCTGTTTGGCTTTACAAGTGGCAGCGATCGCAGCTGTGGTTTAGTCGCCCTGTGTTATGTAACATCAGCCATCACCCTGCTACCAAGCTGGTGAGGCACTAGAGGGCAAGAGTGTCACATGCAAGACCCATCGCCAAGGGACAGGCTTGGGTACCATTTGGCGAAGACAGATGCTAACTAAGCTGATGAACAACAACACGGTGCCTGAACAACACGGCGAACTTGTACTGCTCCTGGAAGAATATTTTAAATGTCGATTTTCTGAGTAGCTGCAGAGTTAGCCCGTTTACAAACATGCGTAAGCAAATAGCCACACCATGTAAAACTTTAGGGGATTATATTACAAACCTGCAGTCATCCAGGAGGCCGTATCTTCATTGTCTAAGTCACCTTGTTAGGCAGAAGCAGAGAAGCAGCGATACAGCAGCGTCCCTGCCCGGTCTCCTGGGCAGCAGCCTGGGCAGCAGCCGGAGCAGGGCGCCCTGACGGGGCCCCTCTGGAGCCCTGTGCTGTTGGGCGGGTTCCCAGCGGCGGCGGGTGCAGGACGCCCCTGCCGGTCCTTGGCCTCGGGCTCGGGAGGCGTCCTCTCCGCCAGGACCCCGCAGACCCGGCAGCAGCGCTCCCGCTCTGGCAGGCGGGCGGGTCCTCACTGGGTCCACTCGCGCAGGACCCGGAGGGCCCCGCACAGCCTCCAGGAGGGATGGAGGGAGGGGAACGGGGAGGAGAGAGAGAGGAGAGGAGGAGGGACCTCGCCCGCGGATCTGCCGCCGATCTGCCCCCTGGGCCGGGGCGCGGGGACCTCCAGCGTCTTGTTCCCACGGCTGCCTCTGCCCCTGGGATGGAGACGCCAAGGGCCAGCGAGGTGGCGTTTTGAGGAAGTGGGCGCGTCCCTGCGGGGGCGCTGGGAAGACGGGCGCCCCACGGTCCCTCTGGTCGCTCTGGCCGGTGATACCGGACCTGTGAGCTGGCTTTCCGGCTTTCAGAAAGCACAGGAGGAAAGTGCTCCTGAAGACGCGGGGAGGCCAGGGATTGTAGCGACACTTTGGACACAGGATGTGAGGTTACACTCTTCAACAAGGAGCCCCATTGAATGGTCTTTTAATCTCCTTTTGATCCACTAACGTAGCACGCGTGAATCTTAGTAAGTGGGAGAGGTGGGGTCCACTAAGGACCACTGGACCACAGGAGTGCTTCCCAGCTTGTCACTCATCTCCATGGAAACAGAGCCCGCCCCGCAGCCCTTGGCCAAAGATGTCAACCAGCAAGGTGCCTCCCCAGGTGGCCCAGGACTACTCCAGGCAGGGCATGGGACCAGACCTGTATGTCCTCTTGGAGCTGGGATTGGCTTACGAGAAAGTATGTGACCCAAGTCTGGCCAGTCAAAGACAAAGCATCATCTTCGGGTTTTTTCTTGCCCCCTTTAGGGAAGTGGACTCTTCTATTTGGCTTTGCAAAGTAACATGTGAGTTTAGAGCTTCTTGTCACCATGTGAGGTCTGGGGTGGGGAAGCTACTGCTCAGAAGGCATGGCTGGGAGTTGGAGAAAAGCTAAGCTCAGATGGGATACTTGAGCTGGGACTCCAGCTGTGGCTGGTACAAGGTCTTACCGCTGGATAGACTCAAATATGAATCTATAAATCTAGTTTCGCCTTAAGGCAGCTTGAGTTGAAATTTTGGTCCGTTGGAATGGAAAGAGACCCCGATGATACAGAAATTAAACATCATGGTCGTTTATTGACTTTATGAGGGAATTGGACCTTCCGTTTGATCCCAATGTCCCGAAAGTGAGTTTGGAATTTTAAAAAGCCCCAAAGTCATGTATTCTCTTGCCTTGCACAATACAATGAGTGCAGAAGGGACTGAGCCGATGACGTCCTTGGGAAGCCTACGTTCATGTCACGACGGCAGGCTTCTTTGCCAGATGACATGTGTCTGAGGCTTTATTTAGTTTTGTTTTTAGCTGCCCGCCCCAAGTTTTGTGCCTTTCAGGAATTTTAGCACCCTGAATTTTTTTTATACTCCTTTTCCGGAGAGTTAGCTCTGTCCTACAAGCACCTATACAGGCATCATTGCAGTTATATATATGAAGAAAAGAAAAAGCAAAAAATTACTGACCATCTACTAAATGGTTCTGGGAATGCAGTAATCTTTAAAAAGAAAAGGAAAGCAGAGCCTCCCCTGCCCTTTGATGACTTATAATGTATTGCTATTGACAGAGGGGTCGGAGGTCAGGCTCTTCAGGAAATAGACAAATGTCATCCATCTGTACACTCCTGAGTGTCTCAGCGTATGTAGGTAGGTTCAGAAATGGCATTCACTTTTTCTTCTTTCTTTTTTGTCTTCCCTGCATAAAATAAACAGAACATTAGAAAACCTCTCCTACAAAGTAAGGTATTTAGTATTTTATGACCGTCTTTCGGGGTTTTCTTCAGACAGGTTTGGCTGGAGGCCCAAACTTCTGGAAGCGCTGGGGAGAATTGCTAACTCCACCAGTGACACTCCTTCCAACCACCCACCCATCTGGAAGTATAGACACCGTAGGGTCGCGCCTTCCTTTCCTACGACAGTCACGTCTCGTCGCTCTGTTCCAGGAGCTGCCCTCTGTACACGCGTGAAATCTGAGCCAGTGGAAAGCGCTGGTGTGTTGCCAGGATCTCCTTCCTCTTTGCTTGGCCAGCAGGCAGGTAAGGGGGGAGCAGATAGCTGTGTCAGGCATTGTCCCACTAGCCCTTCTTTCCCCGCCCCAGGAACATTAAGGCCAGGGATCAAGGTTTCCTCCCAAGAGATGTTCTAGTTTGGTGGAAGACTAGTTAGCGGCAACAGAGAACCAGTGGCCACGGCCCAGGACAGGTGGGGAAGGCTGTGTGGTCCTGGGCCTCACTTCTGTGAAACACCTCAAAAGGGGTCATCTGCACATGGGCTGAGCAGTGTTTTTAATGTGATAAAAGTGGTAGCTTGAGGGCTTTAGGACTTTTGGGCTATATCATAATTTTTGGAACCACCTTTGGTGTATCTGTTATTACTATTTACATAAATACTGAGGACCTCAAAAATGGAAGAAGCTCAGGCTTCTGTCTGCCCCTGAGAAACCCAGAAACATTATGAAATATTATTGTCAGAGACCCAGCTTCATGCACAAAAGGAAGAGTCTGGCTATCAAAGAACCAAAGTACTGTATGCACTTTTGTATACTGAAAAAATTAATCCTGTATTTAGTCACTCTGAAATAAGGTGACTCACGGTGATGTACAGATTTAATCACTTATGATTCATATGAAGCTAAACATTCTTTGTATGTTTTGAGAGGTTTTTGTCTTTCATCTAAATGCTTCTATGTGGAGGAGGAGGATTGTAGAAGAATTTTGGGAAATAATTTGCAGAGTCCTCTTCTGTTTTTCCATGTCTAAACTAAAGCAATGCATTATTCTAACAAGTTTTAAAATGCACATGTTTATAAACAGCACACCAGTGATTCTGGCCTGAGATAACCAGTAAGTGTCAGGACTGCTTTTCTTGAAAAATATCCAGCTTGGATTTATAGTCAGAGTAATCAGTGATGCTGTTACGCCACTGAAGGTAATGGGGTGAGGATTTAAAAGAAAGCATATTCTCTCTAGGAACTGCCAAGTCAGCTCAAGGAGGTGTACCCACCATTCTGTGTTGTCTCAAGAGGTGTTAACGTAAAAACAGATCAAAACCAAAATGACTGGTTAGAAGGAGACGGAACGGGAGGGTATTGAGCTTCCCGAAAGCCACAGCAATATGGCTTCCACCTGCCTCCAAGTCTCCTTGCAAACATTGCCTGTGAAAAGTGTGCAAGGTAGAATTAGTAGCACACAAATCTCGTCTCATTTTATAAAACACCAATTGAAAGCTTCATAGCCCAGATGAGAGTGGTGGCTCTCAGACTGTGGCCTGCATGGGGCCCCCTGGAGGGCTTTCACCTCACAGGTGGCAGGGGGGCTCCTCCCCGGGGAGCCTCTTGCAGTGGTGTGGGGCAGGGAGGGCCTGAGAATTTGCATTTTTTAACCAGTTCCCAGGACACAGATTCTGTCTTTATGTGTCTATAAGAATGAACATTTATTATTATATAAATGGTTTGATTTTCAAACGAGTTCTGTTTTTCTGCTAATTGTTCTAAATATACAAGGAAGTCAGTATTTTAATTGGCTTTCCATGTGATTAATGAAGTAAACTATCAAAGAAAAGAAAATGGTTTGTTACAAAACAGAGGGCCTTTGGCAAAGTAGGAATTCCCACGATTTGGAAACAGGAAAACGGCGCTGTGCTCTGAGAGCGCTGCAGGCGGTCTCCCTCCCTGGTGGCTTTTCCTCCACTGGCCTGTTCCAGGGCCTTGCATGCAGCCCTGCTTTACCACACACCAAAGAAGAGAAAGAAGCTGTGCATTTCTTAGTATCATAGGTCATGTTTCTCCCCATCGCCGACAAAGGAGAGCATCTTGTTTTAGCCTGTCATTAATTTTTTTTTTATTCCTTAACCCCAAAATGCCACTATACATCATTTTCTATCATTTCTGTTTAATTTTCAAATACTCCGTCCGCAAATAGCCTTTTCCCCCATGTGCAACTTGTTTAAGTTCTCATGCGTCGATCGCGATGTATGTGGTTGGTTAGAAGACTTCAGAGATGGCCGTCGGGCCCTCTGAGCACGTTCATATCTGGAGGTTTAGCATAAACTGTGGAGATAACTGTGGTTTAGTTCCGGCTTACTGCGGGAAACACAACGAAGGGATCAGCAGATTGTAGAACCCAGCGTGTGGGTCTTCAGAGCTACCGCTGAATATTCAGGCAGGGCCACACACCAGCACGGTGTCTCTCTGATCTAGCTCACAACATTAAAACATCATTTTAGAGCTTGGCCTGATGCCATGCAATACAAGGGAGATTCATTATGGACTAAAATGGATGATTTCTCTCCCAATTTGTGTGCAAACAGGCTTCGTAACGACCCCAGAATCCTTTGCCTACCTTCATTACATGATGTTTCTTCATTATCTAATCCTTTGATTTCAAGAGTTTGAGGAAAATAATAAATATTCAAGAAGTAGGAGTTGTATGAATTAATTTTGTCTTGCTCCTCTGAAAGTATGTCTTAGAAACCGTGACATGAGACGTTGTTACAGAACAGAGAAGTAGCAGGAAAATCCAGACACCCTGTACATTACGGATTGACAAATGCAATATTCTGAGGCTTGGGGCTTTTTGACTGAATTCCCCACCAAACTTTGGATTAGAGAATTGTGAGACTGAAAATGAAAATGTAATGGGGTGAGGGAGCATTTACACATATAGTTTCTCTCCCTTAAACGTGAACACGTGTCCTCAGTGGTAATACAAGAATAGGAAACGGAGACCCTGCCCACTTGACGTTAAATGGACGTGTGTAGCTCAGCATCTTTGCATTCTGAGAGAAAAGGTAGCAGGCACCCTCACTCATTACTCTTACAACTCACACTTGGAATCCAACACACACTTAACTGAAATGAAATGAGAGGAGCCCAATGGTTAAACACAAAGTGTTTTTCTTCAAGGGCTCATTCTCATTGTTGGAATCCACGATTGTTGTGTTTGCCACCACAGGTGACTGCTCAGCCCTCTGGAGAAGGTTCTTCTCCTTAAGCCCTTTATGCAAAAAGCAAAAAGCAAAAAAACAAAAAAAGAACAAAGCTCTGAAAAATGCCATTAGTAGTTTGTGCCTATGGTTTCGTATATAAATGATACATTTAGAACGTAATTCTCTCTCTGTTATCAGGACTAGAGATACGGTTAGCAGAGACGCCCTGGAGACCTAAAACTTGTAACAGCTTTGTGTTTACAGCCAAAGAAAACTGGGCTAAACGTCATGGGGTGTTAACCGCAGTATTTTTTATCCAAGCCTGACTACTCTGGGGCCAACAGTATTCTGGTTTTTGTGAAAAATCTTAATTGTAACTCAGTATAGAAAATGATTACTTTTCGGTATAGGATAGAATTTAAACCAAACAAAGCCAGGAGAACCACATCAATTTCATTTTGATGACTTTATAAATAATAAATTATGTATTAGTATTCTTTGCGGTCAGTCTTTGTCATTGAATATATGCTATGCATCCATCTGTGTCTGTCTTACACAGCTCCTTTCCCTAAGAATTTGACCATTGTGACAAATAGTAATAGAACTTCTACAAGTGATGGTAACAGAGATGACAGTGAGACAGACCAAGAGAAGCACTTGTCATGTGTCAGAGCTTTGTACACGCCGAGCTGTGTAATCTGCATCAGAGCTCAGCGGAGTGCGGTTAGACGTGTGTAGAAGTAGGACTCCAGGCCTGGGACGTGAAAGTAACGTCCAGACTCCAGGAACACTCATGGGTACCTTTGAGGTAGGTTGGCTGTGGGGTCGGGGGGACGGAGAAAAGGAAAAAAGTGATAGGCAGAAATTAAATCCCCACACTCAGGCTCATGTCATTATATTGTGATGTTTTCCCAATGAATTAGTTATTTTTAGACCATCAACAAATGGGATCTAAATACATGTACGTATGTGGGTATCTATCTGCATGTATAGAATGTACAGCAGAATTAGGGTGGTGAGCTGGCAAGATCGATGGCAGACGTCCTGATTTTCTTATTGCTATTACCCAGCGAGGATTTCAGTTACTTTAGTCACAGCATTCCTTACCATCACCACTTACTTGTAAGTGCAAACATGCTGTGTAATGAGACTGACTGCCAGGCCGCCTAGTGTGGGGAAGGGGCCCCAGAAACTTCCCTCCAGGACTGATTTCCAATGAATCGTGATACCTAGCTTAATTTCTCTCTGTCATTTTGCAGAAACAAAATCCCACAGCCACAGAGGGTGCAGGGTCATAGGGAGTGGAAGGTGGAGAGTGTGCAGCAGAGTTTAATTTCGGCAGTCCAGCAATCACCTGTTTGGGAAGGTCTGTGCTTACAACCACCTGACCCCTACTTACTCGTTTTCTGGAGGATTGGACTGAGTGTGTGGCTCACAATCTCCTTACTCTCTTCTAGTCACTTGCGCAGGTGGCACAGCTCTCTCAGCACCCCATGGCCTCCCTCTGGCCTGCCTTCCCCCCTCCTCTCCCTTCCTTCCTGCATGAGCTCTTTGCACTGAGGCCAAACAAAGACCCATCAGCTACCTGGATTTTGCCACATTTCTGGAGCTTGACCAACATGTGGCATTTGTTCAAATGTCCACTATATGCACGTTTTTGTTCTTCAGTGAAATTGATTTCTTGACGTTGTCATGAGGAGAATCCGTGTGGGCATGTACAGGCCCTGCTCGGGTTGTGCCGTTGGTCACTTACTTAGCTGTGGGCTGTCACTTACCCTCACCTGCTGACAGAGGTGGACATGCCACAGGAGGACTGAGAGTAAGACACGTGAGGACATGCTGTGACATTTCCAAAGAGTAATATAGTTAGTTTCACAATTGTTTCCAAATGGGATGATCAGGTTGATCATGTTGTAAGAATATAAAATTTAGCTGTAAGACTGGATTGAATTGATTTACCTGGGACTGAAATCTTAGTAGACGAGTGCATTGCACGTGATTTTCTTTTTAAATACTTTCCTCCTGTGAAGGGAATTTGGTTTCTATTCTTCTATAATCAAACTACGACTGGTAGTAGATTTAGTACTGAAATTGGAGAGCGTTTCTGATTTCGGACCACCCGCCTCTGTGCCACACACTGCTATGTTTTTCATCTCTGTGGGTTGTTACAGAAGTTCTACGTGGAAGGTTCCTGATTGGACGGTCATCCCAATATTCAGTGTGTCCTTCCCCTACAGTACTAGTATTTGTATCAGGACACATGGCTATCCAAAAAAAGGGGCTATTTTCCAACCACATGTGGCTGAGCAGTAGCCGATGGGCTCCAAGAGGGAAGATTGTGGGACTGTTTCTGGGAACTTGCATGTGGTGGACACACTACAGGAACCCTCATCTGTCCCTCCCTTTGAGTGGGGCAGGATCGGCGCTTGCTTGGAACCAGCGTTGTAGGGAGAGGTGATGGGGTGTCAGTCCCAGGGAGAAGGTGCTACAGGAGACTGCATCTCGCTGGCACACTAACTCTGCAGGCTCTCCTTTCCAGCGTGATGGAGTCGGTGGCCCCACTGTGGCAGCTCACATGTCCAGGGCTGTGGGAGCCCCCAGGAAACTGTGGGCAGCCTCTGGGAACTGAGAACAGCCTCCAGCCAGATGCCAGCCAGATGCCAGCCCTCAGTTCCCCTGAGTCAGCTTGGAAGTGGAGGCTCCCGGTTCAGTTCTCAGCTGGGGAGACCTCATCAGGCCTCTTCCTAGCCATACTGTGGGCCCCAAGCAGACGGGCTAGCGCAGTGGGGACAGTGTTCCTGCCCCATGGGGACTGTGAGGTGATCACGGTCTCTGTGTAAGTTCCTAGTGTGTGGGACTGAGTTGTGTGGAATCTAATCAGGATACCCCACAGAGACGGCTGGCACATGCCCTTGCCCGCTTTCTTTTTCATGTCTCCTCCCATCCTGTTGCCTAAAGCTCAACTAACGCTTTTCTGGACTGAGTCGTTGTGGAGCCTTGAGCTGGTGGACAATTCGGTTCCTGGGGGCAGGAGGCGGCCCTGTGAGCACAGGTGTTTGTCTTGTCAGAGCCGCCATGTTGGCTTACCGATTTTTCTATCATTTGATGCTAAGTTCTTCCAAACCGTAAGTATTATTAAGTGGAATTTGTTTCATTTCACTGTTTGTTGCAATAAGAATTCATGTTTATAATAGGAGATTTGGACAGTACAAAGTATACAGAAGAAGAAATAATCACTCATTACTTTACACTCAGACACCCACTATTAACATTTGCTGTAATTTCTCTTTAGTGTTTTGATCTAACTTTGGAAAAGAAGAGCTCTATAGCAAACATTTGTGACATTTAAATGTCATGACGTTTCTGTCATTAAGATAAACTTTGTTGAAATTACTTTAAAGCATCTGTTTGCAATGTGAAAAAATTAAATCAAACAACCATTTAGCATGAAAGAGACAAAGTATTCCATCCGTGTGTTTTTTTTTTTTTCATTAAAGATTCCCCCCCCCCCCCCAATTTAGGCCATGCATTTTTGTGTTTGGAAGTTGACCTCTGTAACTAAACAGATAAGTCAGATTCCCAACCCCTGGCTATTACTAGACAAGTTTATTTCGGGTACCTAACATATCTCATTTTTTTTGCATTCACTGATGGATCTCAGATTGTTCCTTAGTTTTGTACATGTATAAACTGTGATTTTGCTAATATTTTCACATGCTAGTTAAAAATTTATGTGAACTGAAACTTACCATATTTTTCATTGCAACTTTTTGAAAGTTGAAGATTTGCTAGTCAGAGTTTGAGAATTTAAACATTCTCATGAAGTCCCTGGTTCTCAGTAGTTACAATCCTGGACATCATGGTGATACTCTGTCTTTCCAAACCTATCTCCTAAATCACCCCCTCGCTGGAGGCAAACTGGTCTTCCCCAAATGAGCTTTGTAGATCTCCGTCCTGTCCTCAGCCCTCTGGTTTCTAATGGTCTCACCTAAGCGGACCTTCCTTTACTGTTCAGTTGCACCAGCATCTTCGTGGAGTCTGTCTTAGATCTTGTCAGCCCTGATGTCAACACCCCCACCCCCAGTCATTTATTTCGTCTGCACACTACTCAGTAGGCAGTAAGAACCTGCTACTTCCTTATAATAAGACTTATTCCTACCGCTCTTCTGCTGGTCTGCATAGAGATTTATTAGCAATTTTGTTGGACAGTTAATTGATAAAAATACAGCTCAAAACTCTATGAATAGCTATATTTTTCACTCATGAAAACAAGTAGGGTCATTTTCAATGAAAAGTCTATGAGTTTACTGTGTGCATGGGGACAGATTTCAGAGGAATATATAAAATGCGGACATAGAAGTCTGACTTTTGGAATTCTGTAACAACCGTCTGTGCTGAACTTAAGTCATGTTGAAGCGGTACGGCCAGCCCTTGCATTGCGTGTGCACTGTCCGCGCAATCTTACTGTGTTTCCTTCGTAGAGGAGGAAGACCAAATAAAATGATGCGAGGACAGCGTGACTTTTTCTTTTTTAATGATGACAATTTATAGAGACTCTCCAATTCAAGGTGAAAGTGTCAGTTGGCACTCAGAGGCTGCCATGTTCAAGAGTACTTCACAGAGAGTAGATAAGCTAATTGAGGTGCCCTCTTGTGAGATGGCCCAGGACCTTTAGCTGCGCCTTCACTCTACGTGGCAGGACCCCAGGATGCATACTTTGTAAGTATGGCTTCCGTGTACTCAGTGGAGTAAATTGTAATTTTATTGTAAATTTAATAAATCCTCATCCATATATTAGAAATTAAAAAAAACCCACACAATTAAAATGGATTTCCTAATTAGGAAATTAAAATACAGGTGGATTAAACAAAACGTGACTTTACGGTTTGCAGAATGCTTTGAATAATCCAATTGCATCAGACTCTTAGGTGATTCCAGGTCTTATTTACAGGTGAGGCAGAGGTTCAAGGAACAGGCTTGAGAGAGTCAGGTTAGTGGTAGAGGAAGGCTTCACCTCTGATCCTTTAACTCCTTTGAAGGACCTTTTCTTCTTCTCATGAAAAGGAACTTTTGTTTGTGATGCTGTGGCATTTTAAATCCATGCCAGGTAATTAAAGAGTAGAATGCTCTTTTTGATTTAAACTACAAAAAGCTGACAATAATACTAGATTGTTATTTGTTCTCTTTTCTCTCTCACTTTCTGAAAAGAAAAGAAACATGATGTTTCTTATAATTGGCACAATTTTAGGCACAGCTGCTTTTCTGCTTGATGGAGGCAGAGGGCTCTGCGTTAGGAGGTAGACAGAAAGCTGGTGAGCAGGGGAGGGTTCCTTTTTCCTCTCCGTTGGTGAGTTGCTTCCTGTGTTTGACGTACAACTCTACCTTTCATTTTATTGCAGTGTTGTTCCCTACGTTTCTATTCTATAAGGTAAAATATTCCAACGGTTAACCATTTCAGGAATAATTTCCACTTTCAGAGAGATGCAGCACATCAGTTCTTTCTTTTTTAACCAGAGCATATTTAATGATGGCAAATCTAATAACGCTGTCACTCATGTCCCCAGGTAGTTCTCCCAGGTGGTGGTGTCCTGGTAAATAGATCTCACCACCCGCAGTGGTTCCATTCCAAGCCAAGGGTCCCCAGCTGTGTCTTTGACCAGAAACCACATATCAGATCTCAGTCATCCCTCCCTGGAGCCAGAACCCCAGTGATACGCAGATGGTCAGAGTGACAGCTGTGCGGCTCTGGAGGTGGGGCTGAGTGCTCCCAGGAGGGAAGGATGACCTTCCGAATGACCAGTTTCTACAAATCATGGCAGAACTCAAGGGACACGTAGGAATTATAACTGCAAATAATAGCACCTGATTTAAAAATGGAATTTGAAAATTCCCTAAAAGTCAAAGACCTTGTGATATAACAGACCTTGTGGTATAATAGAAATGGTATTGAACCTGGAATCAAGGGCCCTGAGCTCTGCCCATTTATTTGTTTCTCAAACAGACTCTGAATCAGAAGCATCAGGAATATTTGCTAAAATGCAGACCCCCCATATTCTGCTCCAGACCTTATATTACCTGAGCATCTTTGGGAGGGGGGCACATTGGGAAGCTGCATTTTTACCAGTTGCCTTAGGGAATTCTGATGCTCTCTGAAGTTCAAGATCCTCCATTCCTATTTCTGTTTCCTAAATTTGTCCTTATCTATAAAGTGAAACCATGAGATATTTCAGAATTTTAAATTGCTTTTACTCCCTAGCTCTGTTGATTCCATTAGTCTTTAAGTACTGTAATTTTGGACACAGTAGATACTTTATTTAAATTATTATCCCCTCTATAAATAAAAAAATACAATGTATCTAGGTAATGACCAATCTTAACATTGTAGCCATCTTTTATTTTCTTATCTGCACTATCCCCCAATTTAAAATTTCAGAATTGAGTGGCTGTGTGATTTCTCTTGCTCTTAGCTTTAGACCATAAGAAAAATCACCTTCCCACGAGAAGCATAATGTTAGTGTTATGTCAGGAAGATACACAACGGAGACAAAGGAAATGCTCGCACGACCTTAACGGTCGCACTGCCAACAAATCCTGCAGTGACTCCACGGCCAGGTTTTATTTCTGCAAGATTTGGGGCTGAAGGAAGGCACTGAGAATAAAACAGGAAAGATTGAAGAGCTTTGAAGAGGGATGAAGAGAATAATAAAATGAAATTATCGAGCGAGGTCCTAAAATCAGAGGTGATGATGAATCTTGAGTCCTCTGTGACTACCACAAGCTTCATGAGGCCAGTGGAGTCTTATAAAGTGCCCCTGAGTAGCGTTTTTGCTTGATTTTTAAACAATATATGCCTGTTTCTTATTAACATTTTTTTCCCTCCTCTCCTACTATCCTGACTGAATGCAGGGGAAAAACACATAATTCCTTCGTAAAGATAAAGAAACTATAGTATGAAAGAATACATATTTCTTCCTAAGAATAGGCAGAAAGGCGGATGTAGACCTGAGATCACATGTGCTTTACATGGTTTCCTGAGATAATATTTGCGGCCTGCGATAGTCACACTGAGCTTCTACTGTCCCCACGCCCCAAATATCTTCATATCTCATGTGCCAGAAGTTTCACACGAGAGAGATCAGATTAACATTTTTCATCAAAGATAATATTAATGAGAAAATTATGAAAGCAGGACTTTTAGCCTGAGGGCTTTATGCAGAAGTAGGAAGAAAAACTGAAGTTACTTTTGTCTTGAGAATAACGTGACGCATGCCGATCAGCCATTTGCGGAAAGCCATGCTGGTCATGAACCTTCCTTCTCCGCCCTCTTTGTGGTGCTTTCACAGCCTGATACCCAGAGCTTGGGTTGGACTCGAGATTTTTAGCTTTAGTTATGCTTCCAATTCAGGACAAAATAATTCTTCTCATCCCATAAAATGGATAGTTAAAAAACAAAGAATGGAGATCTGAATACCAGATATGCCTAAGAACATTTCAGGGTGTGTTTACCACTGCTTAAATACTGGTTTAGAACAACCAATTAAACAAAAATTGCATTTTTTGATTTGTTGTAGTGTCAGGTGTCAGAAGCCTTTTTTTTTTTAAAGTGGATAAATTTAAAAAATAACAAAATGTTTGTAATGCACAGCATAGCAAAACTCAGCTGAGTTGAGGTAATTTTTCCAAGTGCCCTTGTTGAAGTTTCCATCAATGTCCTTGACCTTTTTATTAGGTATGTGATAATGGTGAACATCTGCCTTGCACAATGTATCTCCTTCTCATCCCTCTCATGATAGCTTTAAAATAAATCTCCAAGGAATGCCCTGGCCAACGACAGAAGTGAAAAACAAAAACAGCAAGTGCTCGGGACAAACACTTAAGCTACAGTTTCAAATCAATTATTAATTATTAGAAAAAAATATAATGCGTAATCTGCTGATTGTACATGTTATGTCCGGGGTAAGACTGTAAGGCTTGTTCTCACCAAAAATGACTGGCTGAACTTGACTCTACCGTTTCCTGACCTAATAAAAGACACTGTGTATGTACATGGAGAAGAGCGAGAATTGGAAACACTCTGTTTCGCACTGTTTACTAGGCCATGTTGTTTGCTAGTATTTTCTGAGCATGAGATTTCTAGTTATGTCGTGTCTGATTTTTTCTAATTCTGCAGCCATTTGGAGCTTGTTCCTGATCATAGACTAGTGGAGGTGAATTCTGGGCCTTTAGCAAAGGAACATACCCTTTCTTTGTCTAATTGCTGTAATATTTCTCCTCTTTGACATCAGCAACGTCCAAAATACTCCTGTCAAGCCACATACGGTAGAAATGGAACAAACACAAATGATGTGTGCACACTTGGGTGTGTCCTATGCCTCCCTAAGTGAAGATGAATTATTGTACTTTGCAGGGACACATACCACTCGCCCTCCCACCCCCCAGAAAACAAAAATTCATTCTTTGTAGATTTCAAGGGCTTGGTCTTAGGTCTACCAAATATATGTATTTTTAACATATTACCACTATTTTTTCCACTTTCTGATATCTGCTATATGATTGCTTATCAGCGTTCCTGCAGGAAATCTGGGTTGCATTCCATTGTGGACAGAACCCACTCTATATAAGCTTTAGCTTTCTCTTTCTATTACTTGTTCTTCTGTGATTTCTGTTGAAAGATTTCCAATGGTGTATACTGTATTCAAGTGTTTGGTATATATGACTTAACTCTCTAATTATTTTCCTTTTGCATGTGTGTCATTTCATGAACTTTCTATTTGAACTTTTTTTGTACTTTAGAAAGTGCATAACTTTCTAAAAATGAACTTTCTATTAAGGCACTTTCTTTAAAGCACTTTAGCACAAAGAATAGCTTTTAAGGATCAATAACTATGGTGAATAAAGTAGTGCATTAACATAGAAAAGGATCATTTGTCACTGACTTCATAAATGCCCACTGTCTTATGGTGTAATGGCCACCCTTGCTCCAATCTATCACGCAATGGAGTATCACCATTCATAGTCTGACTTCTCTTTTATCAGAAAGTGCCAAAGTGAGTTTTTAAGAGGCCAAAGAAAGGCTATGTGATCTCATCTTTAAGCCTCAAGGAAATATTTTGCATAAAATCTGTTCCACTACGCTTTTAAGTTTGGGATCGCAAAGGTCCTTTGAATTTTTGTTGTTTGACTTTGAATGATCTGAAAGTTCAAATGAGAAAGACAGTTAAATAATTTGGATACTGAAAGGCTTATTGTTCCATAGGTTAAGTAGTGTATCTTCCATTGCTAGAAAAGTGCATAGTTGTTCATATTTGTGGAAAAGGAAAAGCGTTCAGATGAAACTGGACTACAGATGTGTAGCGATGTCATTGTCCGTCTACTTGGGATCTAAGCTTTAATCTTAGAGGACTCAATGGACTGTCCGTGTGGTCCTGTTATTGAGAGGTCCATAGGTGGTCTGATGGAAACAAGACAAGGAGACCTCTAACATTTTTGCAGACCAATGCACTGGATTTTCTTGTTCCTTGTGCAGAAGGAAGGAGAAGCCTCAGCTGCTAACCTTGCTATTACATTTTATCTCACTGTGATAATGAGGTCACCAGTGATTGAAGGCACCAAAGTCACATGCTGAATTTTACATAAATAAATGACAGAACAATTCAGATATTGTGGTTTGGAAGTGGGATCTAAAAGACACAAAATGAGGAAATTCTAGATTAAATAATCCCCAAATCCAAATCAACAGCACAAGCTTTGTCTCCAGCTGCTTAGGAAAACCTATCTACTACTTTCATATATTCTGGAAAATTATCAGTTCTTAACTGTTCAGAACAGGTAAGAGACTGCCTTCTTCATGTAATTATGAGTATATTGTGAAATGAATAAATAGCACTAAATTAAAATTTCAATTTCAAATAATTTTTTCCTGCAGAATTATTGTTTCAAGCACTAAACTACTTTACTCTTTTATTTTGATAATAAATAAATTGATATTAATGTTACTAATAATTATTTATTATAATTTCCTTTAACCTGTCTGTTATTTGGGGATAATTAATATATTTAGAGCTTTGTCTTTCTTTCAGGAATATGCCTCGTTTATTTCAGTCTTTTGAAAATCTCTCAGAACATTTTTAAAGTTTTCTTCATGTAGGTCCTTCAGATTAAACTTCTGTTTTCATATTTTACATACTTTTTACTGTTGTGAGTGGGGATTTTTAAAAATTGTTACTGACTATGGTCATCCAAATATTTAGATTATTTCTCCTTTTTCTTCATGTGATATTGCTGTTAGATGGTTCCTTATTTATTTGGTTCATTGCCACAATGTAGAATATTTCCTTGGTTTCAACAAAACCTATTTGTTTAATTTTTCAGTAGCAGTAATTTATGAGAGGAATATATTTCCCATGAAAAGGATGAGTCACACTAAAGACTATCTGTACGGGTCCCAAAATAATTTTTCTGTTTATTTTTATTCAGCTACTTCGCTGCATTTTCTCCTAAATTTAAGAGTTTTATAGTTGGTTCTCTTAAGTTTCCTACGTAAACAATGATATGATATAAAAATATAATTTTGATCTTTCTTGTCCAATGGAAACATATAATCATTGTTTCTTTTTTTGGTTTATTTTTGGCACTATATAGAAATTTTAGGATAAGATTTTGGTGTTGGTAGGTGACAACCTGACTTGTTTCCGGTAGGGGTGAGACTGCCTTTGGTATTTAGCGTGGGGTAACTTTAAAGGCTGTGTGGATCCCATGAAGCACGACTCAGTTTATTCCAAGCTTAACTTACTGTTCTCTTAAGCAAAAGCCTTTTCAGCATCTGAGATAGCTCTATATTTTCAAACGAATCTATTAATTTAATTATTATATAAATAATTTTATTGGAATATTTCTGCCTCCCTCCCTCCCTCTCTTTCTTTCTTCTTCAGTAAATATACATTGTGTGCCTGTCATGAATTATTATTTTAATGTAAAATGTTTAATCTTTAACTATAAATAATGTTAGTTTATGAAACAGAGCCTTGATTCGGTAATAGTTTTTGGAATATTCTTCAAATAGATATGTGAACTACTTATTGAATTAACGTTTTCACAAGCCATTCTGTAGTATAAATCACAGGAACCAGTTCTGTTGTACCTGACAATTCCCCACAAATTCAGTTAAGCTTTATTTGGCAAGACACATGGAAATCTAGTGAGCAAAAATAAACAACAGTTTTTACAAATATACTTAGGCATTATGAAGACACACTTATTATCAGTCCACTTTGATACTATTTTAAAGAAAAAGAATGAGAAATGGATTTAGATAACTAAAGCCTGGATAGCTGTTTTTATTCCAACTCTGGGACTCAATTTTATGACAATTATCCCAAGTACGTTGTATTTATTATGTATCATTTGTCATTTGGTTAAAGCAAACTGACAGAAAAATAATGTTGGGACATCTACCAATGGTCTTCAGTGTGACTAATCCTGGTGGGAACACACACCTCTCATGAATTACTAGTCAAAATCAGACAAATGGGTCTTGTGGAAATCCAGAGGATACCCTAGATTGCTGCAACGCACCAAACAAATAAAGACCCGTCTAATTGCAATGGCTGCTGAGCCAAGAGGAAAGGATGGGTTTTGCTGGTGGCATGTGAACATCTCTTGTCTTCAGTAGCCCCTAAGAATATTTTGTGTCTGGTTGCAATTGTAAAGTGGAAGCTGCATTAAAATTTCCTGAGTTATTGTGAACCCAATCAATAAAAACCAAAACAAAACTCTGTTTATTCGAGGCAACTATAAGAGGAACTTTACATGCATCTTATTTCTGTGATTCTAGTACATAGACCTGTTTCAGAACTAAATAAAAATACCTGAGCAAAAAGTTATTTGACAGTTGAGTATATTTAGAATATTAGAGTGCCCTGTTAGAGGTATCACCTTTAGGAAAATAATTCCACGTGCTGGTTGATTTAATGACAAATTATTATGTTGATGGCAGCGCATGTTAGGGCAAACAGAGCAAGTTCTTTCTCATCTCTTTCTTTTTTGTAGCATTCTTGTGTTAGGACTCGTTTTGGGGGTCTCTCACTTCCACTTTTTATTTAAGAAAATAAAAAGTGGTTATCTCTTTGTTCCAGCATATAGAGTCTCATGCTAACATTTTCGGCATTACTCATATTCAAAGGAATGCAAATTTAAACAATAATGAGGTAATTTTAACATCTTTTAAATTAGCGTAAACATTAAGAATAAGAATAGCTTAATGCTGGCAAGTTCCAAAATAGCTGGTACTTTAGGCGGGAACTCATATACCTCTTGGGAAACAGTTTGGCAACACATATTGTAAACCATAGAATAGTTATGCCCTTTGAGTCTGTAATTCTACTCTTGAGAATTTACCCTGAGGGAGGTCTTCAGAAGGGTAAAAATAAAAAAGCTAACCACTATGGTCTATACCTGAAATTAATATAAAATAATATTCAATGTCAACTGTAATTGAAAAATTAGAAAAGAGGGGGTAAGGTGAAGGGGAATAAAAGATTCAAAGGGAATACAGTCAGTAACATTGTGATGGCGTGGGGCGGTGTCAGATGCTGGCTGGGCTTACCGTGGTGATCACTTCTTACATACATAAATGTTGAATCACTATGGTGTATACCTGAAACTCATATAATATTGTATGTTAGCTACATTTTAATAGAAAATCTTAAAAGAAAAGCTATGAGCATAAATAAGCTCATTACAACAACAGTTATAGTGAAAAATAGAGAATAAATTCAATAATAAAGATATAGGAATAAAGTGAATCAAGGTATAGGCAGTTGATGTTATATTACGGTGTCATTAAGTAAAAATTATGAAAATAGTTCCACATGGGGAAGTGTTTGTAATGTCAGGCTAAATGACAAAAAGTGAGAAGCAAATTTTGCATATTTGCAACTATAACCAACTCCATATGGACATATCCTAAGAAAAGCGAAAAAGTGGAAATAACTGGCTTGAGGCATGCCAATTACAGAAGTTTTTTAAAATGTATTTTGATGTCTTAAATATGTGTATTGTACTTTAGTGGCTAATTAGCTACTGGTTTACTGATGATTTATTGAAATGATCATGGAAAAATAATTCCTTCCTGCAGTCCGTACCTCAGGCTCCATCCATTTCATGTTTATAGATTCATGGCACCGTCGGAAACATGCAGCATCAGACGGTTTCAGTGACTCTGCTGTGAAGACGTGTGTCATCCAGCACACTTCTGAAGCTTAGCTGCTCAAGTATGATATATGCGTCTCATTGACTTACGTATGACATGATTTTTCCAAAACACATCTGTGTTTGCTAACCAAAAAATCATCATGTAATGTAAGTGGTTAAATTTTAGTGATAAAATTGTACAGCAAGGGTATAATATTTGATACAGAAAATATATGAGGTCTGACAATTAAGTTCGTGAACTTTTTGCAAGGATGTTGTTAAGCTTTCTTGATATCAGAGGGATTATTCATTATGAATTTATACCAACTGGACAAGCAGTTAACCAAGTTTACTCTTTGGAAGTGCTGAAAAGGCTGCGTGAAAAAGTTAGATGACCTGAACTTTTCACCAACAATTCAAGGCTCTTGCATCATGACAACGCACCAGCTCACACAGCACTGTTTGTGAGGGAGTTTTTAGCCAGTAACCAAATAACTGTATTGGAACACCCTCCCTACTCACCTGATCTGGCCCCCAGTGACTTCTTTCTTTACCCGAAGATAAAGGAAATATTGAAATGAAGACAGTTTGATGCCATTCAGGACATCAAGGGCAATAGGACGACAGCTCTGATGGCCATTCCAGAAAAAGAGTTCCAAAATTGCTTTGAAGGGTGGACTAGGTGCTGGTGTCGGTGCATAGCTTGCCAAGGGGAGTCCTTCGAAGGTGACTGTAGTGATAGTCAGCAATGAGGTATGGAGCACTTTTTCTAGGATGAGTTCGCGAACTTAATCTTCTGACGTCATATTAGTTCCCTAGGGCTCCTGCCACACTTGAAGACAGACTCGGTGGCGTGACAAGCTTCCACAGTTCTTGATACCTGAAGTCCAAAACTAAGGTGTCCGTCCCCACGGTGGTCTCCTTCTGGAGGCTGTGAGGGAGAAAGTCCCATGCCTGTCTCCTCGCTTCTGAAGGTGGCCACAGCCCGTGTTCCTTGGCTGGCGGAAGCATCCTCTAACTTTTGCTTCCATGTCCACTTGGTCTTCTGTCTGTCTCTGTGTCTGCTACTCACCCTATAAGGACATTTGCATTTTTGTTTTTAGGGCTCACCCTAAACCCAGAACGATTTCATCTCGAGATTCTTAACTAATTACATCTGCAAAGACCCCATTTCCGAATCAAGTCCTAGTCTGAGTTTTGGGTGGACATGAATTTGGAGGAGACACTCTGCATCCCACCGGAGAGATGCAGGGTGAGTGGCAGGCAAACAATGCCGGGCACCAGTGCCAGCATGGGTGAGAAAGTGAAGGAAGGGTTCCCATTTTACCAAGTGGGAGAAGACTTAGGTCTCGGGGTTCTGGCATCATCCAAGATTCTCCTGCCCAGACTTGGCCCAGAAACAGTAGTCAGCTACCTCCAACGCACCACATGGCCTTGGACCATATTTGCTTTGAATAAAGTAATTTCACAATCCTTGCACAGCTGAGTGTGTGAAACATAATATGTCACTACAACCACACACATGCCAACCTCCAAGAATGACTCAACTTCCCTTTCTCTCTAAAACTCAGGCTAAGGCTCTTCCTTTCTTCTTTGTCATGGCTGTGACTTTCTCTTGGTAACGAATACTGAGTTGTCCATCTCATTTTTCCCTCCCACAGTATTTTCATTTTAAGCTTGCATAGCTTTTCATCATTTCATCTTTGTCTTGTTGCCCAGCTGTGTTAGATTTTATCTCCTTTACAGATGGGACTATGTTTTATTTATTTTGTTAACCATCTCAGGTCTCACGATCATGCACTCGATAGCTATGGATTTAATTTTATTCATTGTTTTTACCTTTTGTTCCTAGTGTTCACACTTCTACCTGTTTCTTCTTTAATATAGTCTAAATATATATTTTAAAATGTCGTGGTATCTGGTGGTTTTCCAAAGCAAACCCACTATTTGAGTGTTTATAAGAGAGTGTTCAGCCGACAAATACTGTTTATGATTTTCACCCACCTAAGATAGTTGGCAAGGAAACAAAGTAGCTTTTGTTTTCTGAGTCCCTGGGTCTCTCACGTGCGTCCGATCACTTCCTTCTGTGGTGAGCGCCAGCCGACCCTGGCGCATTCTGAGTTTCACATCGACTTTGCTTATCAGAAGTGAGCTCTGAGGAAGTAGGAAATGAATTACGTTCTGACACACAAACAAGCACCCCAAGCTCAGTAGGCATTCTTATGGGGATGCTCCGTTCGCCTTGATTTCTCTTCCTTGGTGTGTAACTTTTATATAATATTGGAACTATAATAGAAATAATACAAAACTTAGGAAAAATTTAATGTCAAAATGCTTCAGCATTTTGAAAGAAAACTCAATTAGTCTCTCGCGTGCTAGGACAAAAGGGGCATGTTCATTTCCTTCTATTTGGCTAAAAAGAGTCACAGTCTTAAACACAAAGTGAGACAGTTCCAGAACATTCTATGCCCAAAGTGGATTTGAATAGCTCCCAGGATACCTATATGTCATGTTCTGTGGGTAGACTGTCAGATTTCAGATCTGGCATTATCTCTGACTTGACACAGATATTTCCTGTTTAAGTCTGAGAAGCTTAACATATAGTAATATCCTTATTAAATATCTAATTGCGTTTATTTAACTGCACTTACTCAAAATGACTATTAAAAAAATCTTTAATCAACTTATAAAGGAAATAAATGCCTTGGACTTTCTTGCCAAATTACACATTCTTTGCCACAAAAAGAAGTATTTTTTTTCCCCCCAATCCTAACGTAAAAAGCCATTTCTCCCTTAAGTTAGACAAGTGAATGTATTTCTGTGAAATGTACTGATATATATTTTCAGATGTCACAGCCTCCCTGGACGTGCATCCATACAGCTGACTCCTTTAGCATGTTTTAAATTGGTGGCCAACATTAAATATTTGGTAACTTTACATGAAATTTGTCTTCTCTTTAAAAGCTTGAGCATCCAAACTTGCATGGTCCACATTCCCCAAAAGCACTGATCTGACAGAGCTAACCCCTCAGACAGGTTCTGAAATAAGTCACGTGCTTAGTCGAGGTCGGGGGTCCTTCCTGCCAGGCTGGCAGTGGCCGAGAGCAGGGAAGGAGACTTGTTCCCGAGAACAGCTGCGCCCTGAGGACTCGGGTTTTCGTGAGTGGGTTCTGTCTTCGTAATCTCGATGACGCCTTAACTTGCCTGGTCCTTGGTCTCTGTTTGTGCTCCCATAATACCCAGTCCTGGCTCCTGAGCGATGGAGTGTTTATGTGGAGCTCATGCGGTCCTGCGTTCCTCATCTCTGATGCGGCCGTGTTTGGAACCCCAGCTGTACTCGGCCCCATAATGATTTATCTTTAGTTTCCAGTTTGTGGCCATCACTTTATTCTGAAGCTCAGCCAAACATGGGTGAGGATGAGGAAAATGGGACCCAAGGAAAGGCAGCAAGTGCAGTGTGAGAGCAGATGCCCAGATGCAGAGGGCTGGGGGTGCGGAAGAGCCCATTTGACCCTAACGACCTGCCCTCTCACTGGTGGGGGCATTGCGGGCTCTCCATGCCTTCCACCGCCTCATGGGGCCACTTTTCAGTTGCCCAGAGACCACACAGCTTCCATCCAGTTAGACAGCAGGACGGATGAAAGCTCTGCAACCATTTGTGTTGGGTCCAACACTTGCTTAGACAGGGCACCATGACTGGTGTGCGTCCGAAAGACGTCCTCAGCTATTGCTTCCTCCCGGCAGATGGCTTTTCACCATCTGGCCTGTCGTGATTCCATGCGAAATTAACGCTCAGGTAGGAAACGAGAATTGTCATTCTGTGAGTATAGAAATCCTTGTACACAGCCCTTTCTCTCTGGTTTTTAGAGACCAAGCATTTTCTGCCATCTTCAGAGCTTGGAAAAGAGTTTGAAAAAAAGCAAGGGTTCCCTGTCAATCATAGAGTGGAATTATGCAGCAGTGAGTTGGTCCTAACGGGAACCGGCTGAGCATTTATGGGGTGGCCTGTAGGAAGGAGCAACGTGCCTTGACCCTTCTTTGGACCAGCATCTAAGTCTGTCCATCTCGGCTGGAATCTTACCTCGTGAGGCCCAGTGAGGCCCAGCTCTGCTCCTGCCGTCAGGGGCACTGGGAACAGGTCTGGGCTTGCCCGTCTGCTGGGAGCTACAGTGTGGGTCCCGAGCTGGATCCAGGGGTTTAACGGGCTGACGTCCCTGGACCTTGTGTTCTGACTTAGCGTTAGAAGGGATGGCCAGTGGCGTTGACTATGGAAAAGTGACAATGATGGGAAGGATGGATGGAGTTACAGGAACGATTTAGAAGTGGGGAAATAAAAGGGGACTCGTGTGTGTAGCGAACAGCATCAGTGCACAGGGCTTTGTTTCAGATGATCCCCTTTGTAATTACACTGGTCGGTCGCTGTATGACCGTGAAGCCTAACAGGATTCCTTACGCTCCCTGCGTGAGTCCTGTTTAATGTCCCCGACGGGCAGGTCCTGGGCCAGGCCCCCTCCTGCTCCTTTGGTTGGGAAAGCAGCTTTCCCTGGTGAGGAAATATTCTCTGTGCATACAGTACAGTGAGGTACAGGTACAGAGAAGTCATCCCTGAAGGTGTGAGAGTGTTGGTGTCCCGACTTTTATCATCTCCTCCTCCCGTCCCTCACTACTCGGGGTTTAGAGTTTGCACTAGCTGAGTGACGCTGAGTTTAATGGCCAAAACTGGAAATGTCACATAAAAGTTCAGATAATCTGTGTTCTCCTGAAAAAGCTGGCAGCCGTCGAGCTGTGTGGCCCATGCCCCCCTGAGGACCAGGTGTGTTTTCCGGTCCTGAGCACCACTTCTTCCCCTCCCACCCACCTCACGCGTGGCTCTGAGTCATGTGAGCCTCCTGGCAGGTTGCACGTATGTGACACTGGAGTTGCAGGAAACACTAGCGTCCTTGGTGTAACAATGCCTAGGACCCCCATGCTCTGGCCAGCTGCTGGGATGGGAGTCGGGAGCCCACAGCCCACCTGTTCCCTCGATGCCTCCAGGCTCCCGGGAGTGGCCTCTGCCAGGACTGACCGTGGGCAGCTGCCCCCTTGGCGGGCGCCTCCCTCCCCGACGGCTGGCATGGCCGCGAATCCTGACTTGAAGTTTTTCTTAATACAGCGTAGAAAACCTGAGCTTGTCAATCGTTTTGCTCAATAGTGACAAATAACAAAGATAACTTGAAGCAGCGGCGAAGAAACGGAAGCATTGTGGATGATGGGTGTAGCTGGTGCCTGGGAGATGGCAGATCGCATGGAAGTGGCCATCGCAGTCCCTGGGTTCCCAGTGCCCAGCAGCTGCTGTGACTCAATGGGAGAGATGGTGCCTGCCTGCCCTTAAACCTCTACGAAAACCCTGCCAGGTCAGGCTGTTTTCTCCCATTTGCCAACTGGGAAACTGTGGTGAGAGGCAACGTAACTGGCAAACCATCACGGGGTTTTTCACCAAAACGGCTGGCTTTTACCCCAGATCTGATTCTGAAGCAGGTACTTTTCTAATTCTGCCATACGGAGAAAAGCACCAGCGGAGGCCTTGCCCTTCTCTGCTGACGACCTGCCTCCTCCGGGTCGGCTGCCCAGCGTGCCAGCCTCCCTGGACTGGTGACGCTCAGCCCCCTGCAAAGGCCATCTTCCAGCTGTGCTTTTGGGGCAAAGAGGCACCCTCTCTGCCTGCCTGTCGGGTGGCCCTCCAGCCCCAACTCAGCAGATGGGCCTGGGGGGCCCCGCTGTCTGTCTCACAGTTTTCATGTTCACCTGGCTCTGTGCCGATGTCATTCAGCTGAACTGTGTGGGACGCGTTTCTTCCCAGGTCCCCAGTGGGAGAGGGCAAGCCTCCCACCCCGACTGAGAAAGCTGGCTGGGCGGCAGGGCACGCGAGCTGTGTGGAAGGGGGAGAAGCCTTAGTCGCTGAGTGTTCTCTGTTGGGGGGCAATATGGAGTGGGGAGCGGAGCGTGTTGGTTCTCCCCGGTTCCTACACCTTGGAAGGACATGACAGGGCAGCAGGAGCGCTGCCTCCGAGCAGTGGGAAGATGTGTTTTGATTATGCTTTCTGGGGTGCTCTTTCATTCGGGTGTGATGGTGCTACAGTATGAACTTTGTGTCCCTCTGAAATTCGTATGTCGAAATGCCTGATGGTATCAGTAGGTGGGGCTTTGGGAGGGTCTTGGGTCATGAGGGTGGAGCCCTCATGAATGGGATTTGTGTCCTTATGAAAGGGACCCCACAGAGCTCCCTGCCCCTTCCACGTCTGAGGACACAATGAAAAGCCCCAGGCCGTGAACCAGGAAGTGAGTCCTCCCCAAGCATGCAGCACCCCGATCTCGGACCTGCCGCCTCCAGAACTGGGAGAAATACATTTCTGTTGTCTGTCAGCCACCCAGCCTGTGGTGTTTTGTAGTAGCAGCCCAGTGCCCTAGCACAGATGGTTATGAAGATGGCAGCCATGCTGCTTTCCAGGAGCCGGGGGCCGTGGCGCCATCATCCAGTGGAGGGGTGTGGACCAAGCCGTGCAGCGCACACAGACCTGGTGTGGAGGTGCCCCGACAGCAGCATGCCGGCCTGGATGCGGCGTTTATGTCCAGGCTTGTCGCACCCCTGCCTCTCTTTCCAGAGAGGGTGTGTCCAGGGGTCTTTGAGCAGCAGAACCAGTGAGAAGAGGGGACTGTGCATGGCTGAGCAGCAGGAGCTGTGCTGGGCCCACCAGGGCTCTGAGGTGACAGGGCAGGAGTGGCATGGGCCACTGTGCTTTGCTTGTGCCACCCAGGTCCCACTCAGGACCGAAGGGTCCACTCCGCCAGATGCCAGCAGTACTGACGGCGGGAAGAACTCAGTGGTCACCCTTCCATAGAATATGCTTTCGATGACAAGCAGCTCCCCCGCGGTCACACTGAGGGGATCTATGTCCAATGACTAGTCCACATGGGATGTAAAGTGTTGGCCGTGTCTCCCTAGCTCCCGCCCACTCTGATTCCAGTTCGCAGTGTCCCATAGCATTGGCAGGGACGGCTCTGACGCAGGCAGAGCTCTTCCTGATAACGGCCTTCCATGCTAAGCTCTGTCTCAGCCTTTACTTCCTGGGAGCATGATGACAGCCACCAGCGGGGGTGGGGCAGAGGGGCTTCTCCACTCCTGGCTGCTAGCAAAGCACAGTCCGTCAGCTGCAGAGCTGGGCACTCAGCAGTTCTGCCAGGAATCGTTCCACTAGCGGGAGCTTTGTAACGTTGTTGCCAACACCGTTTACTCCTTTATTTTCCCTCCATAGGCTCCCGAGGATTTTTGAAACACGTGGTCAATTTTTATCTTGGTTTATGGAGAGGCCAATGGAGACACGGGTTTCTCTGTAGAGGCAGCAGCAGCGTCCTTCTGATATATGGACACATTTCTGATGACTCAGTCCACACCGATTTTCCTCATTTCTGTTCTGTGCACTTAGTCTTTATTTCATAATGGGCCATTTGTCTCTAGGCCTCTACTCTCCTTCTCTCCTGTGAAGTCTTGTCTTCCCGCTAAGTTTGGGCATTTTCTCCGGACAACTATTTTACTGTTTAGGTTCATATCCCTCACAATACGTAGCCCAGAACTGGGCACAGAGGAGACATTAATAAATATATTCTGATTCAGCTCAGATTAAGCTCTCATTAATGGTTAGAACAGTGGGTGTGGGATTCAAACAGCTATATTATGTTGGAAGCACAATTGAGCCTTTGGGGCACTTTGTCACAAAAATGGCCTTGGATCATTTCAAAAATGTATTTCCAAGTTTCTATTGCTTTCTTTCCTCTCACCTTTGCCTCTTTTCTTTTAAAAATATTTTATTTTGATTTTGTAAGTTTCTGTGCAATATCAAAGGTTTTCAAACACACACACACACACACACACACACACATCACCTATGTCACCCCCACACAGAGACAACTATCATTATATTCTTCCAGAAATTATTACATCAGTGCCCGTGCATGTTACTGTCTCATTCCCAGAACAATTTTGGGCATAGACACCCTCTTTCACCCTCACTCCTGTGACTGGTGAAAAATAATATAGCGTCCTGTTCTATTGTGCTTCTTTTGTTACTGATGAAAGGAAACATTGTTTACCACGTTTGTCCATGTTCCTTCCCTGTTACCGAGAAGCCACCAACACTGAGACCATCCTGCTGCGGTTAATTCATTTAGTGAACATGACGCCCTGTGGTCTGTATTGTCATCTCTATTGTATGGAGTCGAGAATTTCAGCAAATTGACCAAGGTCACAGGGCTAGCGTGACACACTGGGAAGAGGAAATAGGATGTGTTTGGGAAATAGTCAAGGAAATTAAAACCCACAAAATGGCATTCAGAGCCTGTGAGCAAAGCAAAGGTGCCTGTGTTTCCCTTCGACCGGCCTGTGGCGTCCTCCTCTGGCTGCTGGGACTTGGCCCCGGGTAGCTGACGGTCTCAGGGTCCGTTCACCAGGACTTTTTCTTTCTTTTTTATTAACAGCTGAAACACCCGCTCAGCTTTCAGTCTCCACAGAGTCCTGGGAAGGTGGAAGTTCTCTGAGGGGAACCCCACTATCTTCCTTCTAATGTTTCGGGAAACTGGGCCACAGAGAATGTGACAGCCCGGGTGCTGGGGCCTTTAGGGGGCAGGCTGGTACTGACCTCTCCCCGATACCTTATTCTGTCTTCACACACGTGGACACCAGCCAGAGCCTGGTTGTGGGGAAGTGGCTAGATTACAATGAAAGTAGCCATCACAAATGAAAAATGCTACAATTATGAAGAAGTAACTTGGTATTTGAGCATGCGGGAGACCTTTAGAGCTAAAGGTCGTGCTTGCTTCATGGCACAAGTGCAATCAGCTGGTTAGATGGGAACTATATGTCTTACTCAGGGAGGCAGAGAAGAGATTTCAATGGCCTTTAAAAAGTATTGCTTTCCCAAACTCACAGAAAGCAATCGTCAAATGGCTATTGCTCTTCCTTTAGTAAACTATAGTTAGGGGGAAAACAACAATAATTTGCATATTAGAAGATTATAAATCAATGGGTAACAAATAAATACCACATAGCATATATTTATCTTTGGCCTGCTGCCCAGCACCCATTCCCATTTCCACTTAACACCCTGATTTTTCTGGGAAGGATACAAATTTCTCTTATTCAAAGTACTACATTTCAAAAGGTCCCTGGAGTTCAGACAAACTGGAGAACTGGAACAGTTCAGTTCAGAACTGGAGTTCAGACAAAAAAATTACATCACTACCCACCAAACACGTATACATTTATGTAAAACTAAGCAAGTTTCAACAAAAAATATAACTAACGGTGATGCACTATATTGTTTCTATTTTGTTATATATTAATCTATTCTTAAAAAAAAAACACAAAATAAAAATTCTTCCCGTCAGTTGTGTTGAGTGTCTGGCCCACACATGAGATACTGTCTGCAGCTGAGAAACGCTCGTTTCACTCACTGTGACTTGAGTTGAATTGACGTCCGAAGGGGCCGATTATAGCACTAGGGACCCATGAGGTGGAAGGAAGCTTGTTCTGGGACACGGCGTGAACACACCCCACGGCGCCGTGCTGCGCTGAGCTGGCTGTGGTGCACGTCTGTCCCCGGGTGGGGTTGGGGTGCTGCCTTCCTGGAAGAAGCGCAGGGGAGACTTAGAAAGAAACAGCTCCTGGGTGACACTGTCAGAGTCCCCGTATCGAGTCCTTTCATTACCAGTCACATTTCTAGGCAGCCCAGGATGGAACCCAGTGAATTCCCTGTCTTGCTAGGCAATGTCACAGGGTAGAAATTTAGATTTGTAGTTTATAATTTTATCTGCTATGTTCCATTGGATTATCAGAGGATTTTTCAAGGGTCTAAGTTACGGTCAGGAGTTATCCACAGGATGTGGGATTCAATGACCCTTCAATTCGTGCTGGTCTCCGTGAATTCTGGATCAAAATGCGTCTCTGTGACATTCACTCTTGAGGAGGCGCGTGTCTCCATGACTTATTCATGGGAGAGGGGAGAGCTGTGTTCTGAGCTCAGGGCTCACAGCTGCTTGGAATGAAGGTGGTGCCACACCAGACGTTCGTCCTGGGCAGTTCAAGGAGAGTGTGCGCTTCTAAAGCCTAATGGACGGAACTCAGAGAACAAAGGTGTGACCTTCAGCTGCACGAAGTGCAGTGGCTGGTGGCGTGGTGGACACAGTCCCGGGGCCGCGATGTGGCTTTGGAGTGGATTGCAGACATGCAAGAGGCACCCACCTAACCCGTGTTAGGGACCCGTAAGGCTTAGGACACTCAGAGGTTACACAGGACAAGGACGCTGGCTTTGTGTAGACAGGTGAAGTAACTAACCCTGAATGTTACTTTGTTTCCAAGTTTGATGGAACAAAGGTTAGAGACAATATGCACACTTTCGACTCTCACCAACACAACAATGTAACTGAACTTGCTGATTTGGGCTGTGAGATGAAAATTTTGGAATTGGAAAGCCATCTTGGGAATGAAGATACTGGTAAGATACTGGGTCCAATACTTACTAGTTCATAATCTGGTTACTTTTGGTCTCAGGTGTATCTATTTATAAGGGTCATGTTCTTATCTTCTAGAACCTTTCTGGGAAAGCGACACATGACATGAATGAACATCATGCTCAGAATTACAAGTCTTGCTTTGCTGCTTCCCAGCTGTGTGATACTTAGGGGCCCCTTACATTGCCGTCTGGGAAACAAGGACACCACCAGTACCTGTTCTACTGATTCCCCTGGGGACAGTGTGGCGGTTAGATGGAAAATGGAGCTAGAAATGATTTGAAAACTGAAAAGTGCTGTGTAAATATAAGAAATTATTTCTGTACATTTATAGAAAGACAGCCAGCCCTGCTTTTCACAAATGCCCTGTCAGTATTAAAAAGAAATCAATCTAATTATTAGTTAAAGAGGGTGGACAATAGAGGGTCTCGATTTCTACAAGTTCAATATCCTTGATTCTATCTGGCAATATGAGTGTGTTATAACAGTTTTATTTTTGGGTGACTCTGTATTAATCTTGGCAGCTAATTATAGAAAGTGTTAGAAAGTCAAAGATCCTTAAAGAGTTGCCACAGGTGCAGTGGTGTTTGAATCCATTATGCTATTTGAAGTGCCATCATGTCACCTGAGTCAATCCTTAGAACTATAAAGGGTTTTAGGGTCACTAACCCCATCTCACCATCGTGCAGATCAAAAAGCTAACGGTAGGGCCGTTGACGGCGTTATTTAAAGATACAGAGCTGATTTTTGAGAGAGCTAGAGCTGAAATGTAGGTCTCTTCGTTTCGAGTCTGACATTTCTCTCGGTGATCCACGTTGACTCTCAAGCTATAGCGGTATTAATTCTTCAGCTCCTCAAACCCAAATGCGTGACTGTCTTCTGTGGAGCAGCAGCTGAGTAATAGTGTGAAGAGCTGTCCCAGGAGGTGTTTGCGTCTGCCACACGCTCCATCTGTCACAGAGCTGGTGACTGACCACTAGGGAGAAAAGTCCCACTAGGTGACCGCTGATCATGAAAGTAGCTCAGTCCCAGAAAAAAAGAATTAGAAACACTCTGCTATCACTCCTTTTGACATTTTCTTTGCTCCAAAAGTTAGTGATGCTGACTGTAATTACATTTCCCAAAGGTAAGAACTGAGGGCTTGTTTAGAAGTCTGAAAAGATGGGTGACACACTCTGGCCCTCTCCTGCGTCTTGTGCAGGGAGAAATCTCATGCATTTTGGCAGGAATCCAGAGGTTTCTTTTCTGGGGGAATTGCACCAAGAGACTTCAGGTCAGGGATGGCAGGCATAGCAGAATGTAAGCCAGAGGGACCATAGCAAAAGGAGACGATGGTATAAAAACCCCGACTGACTGCTGGGACCACCCAGACCTCTAGTGCCGTTTGACTCGTGTCTCTGCGTTCACATTGCTCAGCAGAGTCTTTCCGGGAGGAATTGTGTGGCTGCTCGGGAAAGACGTGGTCACTGACATGGCCACACAGTTTTGGTTTCCACCAAACAAAGTGCACCCACCATGCAGAACTTCTCATCTGACCATAGTTATCTCTTAAATATGAGCAAGTCAAAAATCATGACCATTTGAGAGATGCCTCCAGCATGAATTTTAGAGACTGAATCCCAAGATAGGAAATAAAAAAAAATTACTAGCAGTTCCAGACAAAGAGAGCAGAGGGCAAAGAGGGAGAGGAACCTATTTAGCAAAACATTGAAGGGCTGGAAAACGTGTATTTTCTCCCTCAGGAGGTCCACATTCCACGCCGTGTATGTCACACACAGTGTCACAGATTCACCAGCATCACTCATTCATTTCGCAGAAAGGCATGTGTGTCCACTGCGGGCCAGGTCCTATGCTAAGTCCAGGGGACAAAGTGGGACCACTGCAGGGGCTTGTCCTCTAGGATAGAAAGGAGCTTCCATTGGCAGATTGCAGCTCCCTGTCACGGCACGATCCCAGGCCCCAGCAAATGCAGACAGTGTTCCTTTCTCTTCCTCTCCACGGAGGCATCTTGTGTTTGCCTGGCCCCTGAGAGTGATGGTTTAGGACACCTGCCCTCATAGCTGGAGGCTTCTGCTTGGTCTGAGAGGAGGGTCTGTGCATGGCACTGGGTTTTACACCCGCATCTCACTGAGGAGTCTCTCCGTCTCCTCCCTGCTCCAGGGCTTTTCACAGCACCTGGTGGGGCCCCTGGAGAAGAACTCGTGTGGGTGAGAACTCCCCTTGACTAGGCTAAAGGTGAACTTTCTTCTTGTCCACTTCGTGCCGTTCACCCCTTCCAGCCACACTATCCACTCCTCCAAGTGCAAGGGAAGCGGTTCCCTTGTGACTTCAGAAAGCCATTCTGTGTTGAGATAGAGTCTGTGTTGGCCGCAAGTAGGTTTCTTTCAAGGAAACACGATTGACCACAAGAGGAAACCCAAAGCCTTCCTTTAATAGTATAATAAAAAAAATAAATAAACAAACGTGTGTCTATAACAATAAAATGAGTCAGATCATAGTTTAGAACTCTTCTCTATTAGTTGAAAACACAGTAGGGTTTTTTGTCATCTTAGAAATTATGTGAAATAGTTAGACAATCGCGGTGCTTCACAGTCATCTGAGGGCTGCCCATCAGCGTCCTCTTAGAAGCCTCTGCAAACAAGGATTTGCCAGCTCTGCTCCTCAGCGCGCTTAGGAAGTCTCTGAGAATTTAGTTCATGAAGGGAAGAACGTTCAGCCTTCTCCACTGTCTGCTTCTTTTTCTCGGTTCCCTTTAAAACAGCAGCAATAACCGTGGGCATTTATTGAGGATGCATTAGAAGTCGGGAACGCTTCTGGATGTTCCACTGGCACTCACTGATTTTCTCTTCACAGGGGCCTTGGAGGCAGGTGATATTTCATGCCTTCACAGGTCAGGAAATAGGCTGTGGCTTGTCCAGCATCTGGAGCCGTTGAGTGGCCGGGCTCAGGCTCAGGGCCCCCAGTCTGACTCTGGCGGACTTGAGCAAGGCAAGCCAGGCTTGTCTCAGTCAGTCATTTTGGGAAGGTTTTCATTTTTCTCAGTAAACAAACGCAGAGGTGCCATGGAAATGTCAACTTAAATGCTATTTCTCAGTACCTTCTCATATAAAGAGAAAACCAGATGGATTTCCCTGTCCCTCTGATTTTCAACCTTAATGATATTTTATGCTTCACATTTTACTTCAAACCGTTCCTAGAACTGAGTCTCTTCTGCATACACTGACATAAAGGAATAAATACTAGATTAGTTTGGGTATAGTATTGGTACTCTGGTTGTATTGAAAGGCGTTTGTAGCTTTAAGAATTACACTGAAATATTTCAAGAGGAAATAATATCTTTCAGGGATTGCTTGAAAATAAAATTTGCTTCAAAATCGTGAATGGGGCCATCGGTGAAAATGATCGCTATGAGTTCATAATTGCGAAGCAGGGTGAGGGGACCATGGGGGGCTTTATTCTGTTCGATTTGAAAATTTCCAGAATACTGAGCAGAAAAAGGCAAAGTCACACCAAAGGACAGCGTTACAATATAACCATAGCGCAGTTTAGTGCGAGGAGCTGCAATGGGCTCATCTGCCTGACGCGGCCTAAAAGCTGGCAGCCCCGGGGTCCCAGGACACAGCTGGTGTTGGTTTTTGCCATGCAATTCCATGCGAGGAAGAGGGAAAATCATAATCGATGATATTTCAAGACAGCGTGGTACGGACCATGATTTTGAGAGGTTGTTTCTCTGGCATTTCCTCTTTTCTCCTCGGAGAGTATCGCTCTGCTCATACAACTCACTCGTTCTGCACTTTTAGTCTCGATGTTACTGTTCTACTCTTGTGTGCTTCACTGAAGTTTAGTTTCATACTACATGCTCCTTTTTTAAGACGCTAGAATAGAAATTTAGGCAGTACCACCACACGGTACTTTTCTAAATAGAAGCCATGTTACAGAGTTTTAGCCATAAATGTTAACTTGAGAAGCAGTTGATCGCATCCTTCTGTCATTATTTCACAAGTGTTTCCCACCACTCCCCCCACCGTTGTCATAGACAGATTGACCATGATGTCGGTCGTCTGGAGAGAAACGGCTCAGCCACAGCCCTGCAAACAGAGGAAGTCTAAATGCTCGTGGAGACAGGTGACCGTGGCCTGTGCCATGTGACCCCTCCCCAGGCCCCCAAGCGCTGCCTGCCCTGGAGCAGGCTGGCCAATCCATCGGCTTCCCCCGGAGGTGATGTGACCCAGGGAAACTCCGCCCAAACAGGAGTTGGCTGGTGAATTCCTCTCTTTCTCGTGTGAATTTCAACTGGGAGTATGGCCAGGAGATTAGATAGTTGACGCAGAAGTTGGAAAAAACATTCAGAGAAAGTGGTGGGACAGGAAGGCCGTGAGAAAATAAGCTGAAAAGTGTGGAGCTGGTGTTGACAGTCTGTGACAGGCATACAAACAGAGACACACCTGAGCAGCGTGTCATGTGAGCAGGAAAGCAACGAACTCCTGCCTCCGGGAGAAAAAGCAGCACCCATTTCCTGGGACTCCGTCCAAGCTCCCACCTCCCGTGTGTCGGCCTCGGTGACGTCGTCTGCTCCAAAGTCCCCGTGTCCTCCTGGGAACATTTGTCTTTACAGTGAACTGTCCTTATGTGAGGGAACCCCACCTGAACCCAGCTCGCATTGCATTCACCGCTTTAGATGATGCCCCCCCTTTATCCTGAAACCACTGTTCCTAGTTCTGGGCTCTCATCCGCTCCTTTAGTTCTTCACAACTGGTTCTCACACACGGTAGTTCTTCCCGGTTCTGTTCCTGGGTGAGTTCCCTTGTACTCTCAGTACAGGCACAAGCTCTCCTTATACATCTCTACCGGAACCCACAATTTACGTGTGTGGTAGACGAGCCCTCACCGGGTGCCATGAAACACTTAAACCAACCCGTCTCCCTCCCCTTCCCTCGCCTGGCATTTGCGTTGTAAGACACACACCCCACTGGACAGTAGGACACACTTCCATCTTCTGCAGGGGTTGGCGGGATCTTCCTTTCTCTCTGCATAATCAGACTCGTTTGTGTAATTCCTCCACAGCTATAGCTGTCATGTGGTTTATAAACAAGGTCTTGGGAATTGCTGGAAGGAAGGACTCGTTGCACTAAACGGTTTGCAGAACACATGAGCATAATGTGTGTGTGTCAAGGGATTGCCATTTCCATTTCTAAAAACTTTTCCGACAGCATCATCCCTTAGCTAGTGCTTTGCAACATTTTGAAATGGTTGAACCGTTTTTACAAAGGTGAAATCCCGACACATGAATCACGTCGAGCGTCGAGCGGGCGGCTGTGTCGGGACCAGGTGTGGAAGAGGCTCCCTTCTCAGAGCTCCTCAGGCCCAGGCCCAGCGGGCTGCATCCTGAGGCTCCTTCTGAGAACCCCACAGCTCCCTGGAGTGCGGTTTGCAAAGCACGTCCCCGAGTTTCAGGACGTAGGAACACAGGAGCTGCAGTATTACCTGCCGAAGGTACTAGAAGAGTTGACCACTGTCCAGGGTCCGACATGTCCAAGCCCTGGGAAGCCGAGTCAGACTCACTCTCTTAAAGGAACAAATAGCCCCTTGTCAGCCCCCTCCCTGTTCCTGTCACTTTCCATATCTAAGACCGTCCACACAGCCTTGTGGATGCTTCCAGCTGACCTTGCGTTTAATTCCTGAGGGAGCCAGTAACTGGTCCAAAGCATAACTGCTTTAGCCCAGAGCACACAGGACACGACCTGACTAGTCTCCGCACACCCCATCCCATCGGAGCTGTGATGTGCGCCCCATGAGCAGTGGCGCTGAGCCTTGTGGGGCAGGGAGGTTGCTGTGATGTCAGACGCCACAGGAGGGGCCCCAGGGGAGGTGGCTCAGCTGGTGTCCCACCTCTGCCGACTGCCTGGATTTCAGCGAGCCAGCACCGAGCCTCTGGCTTACGCGGAGACAAGGCAGCGGGCTCAGGGCAGGTGAGAGGAGGCTGACAGACTCCATCTTGGAGGGGTTGGCCTGGCATTTACCTGGGCAGCCACACCGGCCAGCTCAAGGGCTTCATCTTCTTAGAGCCACGATTCTTAGGGGTCTGACCTATCTGGGTATGATGCCCCCTTCCTTTCCCGTCACATACCCCTCCTCTTCCTTTTGTATCATTTATGTGTGATATCAGTGTCTCTCTCACCGTTTAAGGGAGTGACAGGTAGAGCTCTGTCCCAGAGTGCATCTGGGTTCCCATCAGAGCTTTCCCATCATGCTCGTCTCCTGCTCTGTCCTCATGGGGGTGACAGTGCAGTGACAACAGGTACCGGGAGCAGCTGCTGGAGAATCAGTCCTCTGACTGTGAGTGGCAGCGTGTGAGTTCTCCCTTCACGGTGTTGGGAGAGCAAATGGGAATCACCGTGTGTCTGCCTGGCTGTCCAGGAGGTATCGGGACGTTTCAGGACAGACGGTTATGTTAGTCTCGTCAGCAGAGGATCTCGGGGTGACAGACATGGTCTGCTGTGAGGCAGGATGGAGTTCCTCAGGGCTGAGTGAGAGTGTGGACGTACAGACAGGATTGGATTAGAACAGGTTCATGGGCATATAGTCACCGGGTACAGACTTAGCTCCTGGTGAAAAATGGTAATCGTCGTCATTATTAGCATCATTTTTTTAGTTACCATCAACCCCCGTCCGGGCTGACTACAAGTTGGCAACATGACATTAGAGGTCCGTGGTGACTAGAGTTAGTTTAGTCCTTATTGTATAGCTGCATCACCAGCAGGGTTTCCCTGGCACATAGCACTCTGCCTGGCATGAAAACAGGCTCTCCGAAGCCGTTTGTAGGATGACTGAGTGAGCCCCACCCTCGGCAGGTGGTCCCCCAAGTGTGTATTCTGGCCTGTCAGTGAGCCTGTGTGTCTGTCATCGTGGCTGGCGCAGGAAAGCAGACCAGCTTCCTCTAACCTGGGTCATTTTAAGTAAATGTTGGGTTTGCTTATGTCCCAAGTTCTAATGCCAGCTTTCACTGTGGAAGACCCTGCACCTGTAGAGGGGAGCTTGTGGCTGGAAGCTGTGAGAGGGGTATCACAGGTGCTTTCGGCCTGTGTTTATGAGGCACTGCCAGCCACAGGATGGTGGCTCCTGGCACAACTGCTGGAACAGGAAGCTTGTACCATGTGCGAAGCCTGGGCCTGGCCTGCGCTTCCTTTGCTTTCTAACTGTTTGGAGCCAATAACTTAGAACACAAGGGCTGTGAAAGCTCGCTTTACGCGTGCACTTCAGCGGAACGGGACGTTGATCGGGTGGTGAACCTGTACCGTTCCCGTGGATGGTGTGGGTGGCAAAGGAGTAATCAACATCTACAGCAACTCTTCTTTGTCAACCTGTTCTCTTCTCACCTAAGGCCACCCGAATGCTCAGCTGAATCACCTGTGGGAGCAGAAAGTTTTCTTCCTGCATTGTGGGTATTCTCGCACCTTCTTGGGAAAGTTACAGAATATTTCCACACAAAACCTCCTATTCTTGATGCTAGTGAGTGTCAGAGCCCACTGCCTTGCGTGGAAGCAGTGTGCCTTCACAGGGCAGAGAGCAATCAGGAAATCCACAGCCTGTTGAGTTTTGCCCAGTGGTTCTGAGGCTGAAGGGAAGGACAGGGGTGTAAGTGACTGGTTTGCAAACTGCACTAGGCAATGGCCCAATTTCGTTCTTTAGTTATTTCCGATGCAGCCCAAGCAGATATCGTCATATATTTATGCCGCCTGAATTCTCTGCACACTTTCAGTATTATAACACTGTTGCCAGATTTCTGTTTGACTTCCGTATGCTGTTCAAAAATAGCGTAATTTACAAGCACATTCTGGTTTTTAAAATTGCAAATACGTGTAGTCCTGATAAAATTACAAGGAAGGATGGGAGATGCTAAGTTACAGATTAAATATTGACATCCATAAGTTTTTGTCATGAAACATTTATCCCCACTTAAGTATAAATAGACTTAAGTTAGGACCCTAGAAAAATATTTCTCATTAAAATGAATTAAGGATTTTTAAAAAATCCCTTTTTTAAAACTAAATTATAATGATTGGATAATAGAGATTGGATGAGTCGTGCTGGGATTTTAATTTTCATGCTGCCACTAACCTTGTTAGTCAAATCAAGTAGGTCTTATCTACATCATCCAAAAAGCTGTGTGTGGGGCAGGATGATATTTTACATAATTCTCAATTCCAACTAGCTAGGTAGGTGATAGATGGACAGACAGACAGACAGACAGAGTCAGAGGATCCTCATCACTGGCTAATCTGTAATCACTTGCTAAGCATCAGTTATGTGTTGGAACAAAAGCAGTGAAGAATGCAGTTCCATTGCCTGGAAAATATATAAAATGGCTTTGGCTGGTGCCTTAAGTATCACCAGGTGTGGCTCCCGGTTGTTCTCCGACAACCCCATCGGTACCCCTCCCCCGCCCCCCATGCCCCCTCCCCCATCCCCGCATGCCCCCTCCCCCGCCCCCTGCCCCCACATCATGTGCAGATCCAGCAGGTCAGACGGAAGCCTGAGACACAGCACCCCTGCCACCCCGCCCTCCCCAGCCCCATCGGGGAGACCCACCAGCAATTCTGCAGCTTCCCGTGATGATGGTGCCCATTTCTATAACTGGACCATCTGCTATTTGTGCTTCATGTTTCCTCACCAAAGAAAAGATACATTTATGAGAGCGTCCTGGTCTCTGAGGGATACATGTCTTCCATGTGCGGAGAAGGGGTTCAATGGAACTGTTTCATCGACATAATATAAGGAGTTTTCCCCAAGGAGTAGTTGTATGAATCTGACGTGACACGTGCATTCTCTGATTGTGAAAAGATCTCTCACCACAAGGCGAGCCTGTGTGAGGAAGGAGACACTCGACAGCACAGGTGGTTGCTCTTCTACCAGCCCTCAGGGATGCGGGCAATGGCTCTGAATCGTCACAATCTCCTGGTGAGTCACGCTTCTGTAACAAGGCCTCTGCAGGGGAGGTGATGGAAAATCAGCAGTATTGGGAGGAGAGCCGGCTGCATTTCTGGAGAAACCAACAGCTTCATCTGGAAAGCTAAGTGTTATTGCAGACGAGGAGAGCAATGCGAAAAGGTGAAAAAGCCATACAATATTAATAAAAATACACAAAGACTCGTAAAACTATAAACCACTCCTTAATTCTATAAACAACGCTAAGAGACAAATGGCAAACTAGAGGAAAATATTTGGAAATATATGAGGAAGACCTAATTACAAAATTTATAAAAAGGTCTTACAAATCTATTTTAAAAGGTCTCTATAAAGGCATCAAAACATGAGTAAATAACAAGATCAAGTTTTGTAGCAAAAATTAAAAATGATTTTTAAAGAAAAGAGAAGACATTCATGTTTACATGTAATATATGTGCTAATTAATACTAAATAAAAAACACTTTTTCTATTAGAGTGACAACATTTTTAGTAACAAAGTTGGTAAATTCGTTGACAGGAGATTAATTCTCTCACCTACTGATGGAAGTTTGAATTGGTAAAAGCTCTGTGGAGAGCTATTTGACAATATCTATTAAAATTTAAAATGCATATACTCGTTTACCCAGCAATTCTATTTGAGAATTACTCCTACACTTTATATGTGCAACGTGTGTGCAAATACACCCAACTTCATTAATTGAAGAATTTTTGATACAGCCACAGGTTGGAAACCTCCTAAATGCCCACAGAGATCCCAGGCTGAGTAAATTGTGAAACGCTGTAATGTGGACTGCTAAGCGCCCATTAAAAATAACAGAGCAGTTCTATATATTCACTGTATAGAAATGAATCTATGGTAAAATGAAGAAAACTTAGACACAGAAGAGGATGTGTGTAGCACGTACACGATTTGTTGTAGACACACACGTACGTGCAGTGTAGGATTACAGCTAGAAGAAAACCCCAGAACTGATAGCGCCTGCTGCATCTGCACCAGGAGGGAAGAAGGGAAGATGGTGCAGGGGAACATTTGTTTTCTCCCCGTCTTTTTCTTGATCCCACAGTGAATGGTGTTCTTGGCCTGAGAACTAGTGTTTACCAGCCTTTGAAGGCTGTATCACTTAGGACACCATTAGTATGTAGTTCAGATATCATACTAACACACACAGAGTATCATGTCTATTTCACTGGTGAGGAAAGAAACGCTGAGAAAATGTAAAGAAGTCACAGAAGTTCAAAAAGTTGTTAGTCAGAATGAGGTCATGCTTCTAAAGCACCTACTGGGATAGGCAGCTGTCCTCCCAGGCTGGGCCGTGTCCCCTCCAGGAGGGCCTTGGCACTGCTTTCCCAACCAGTGACATGTGTCAAACTCTGGAGATGTCCAAAGATGGGATCGCCACTTGGTATCTGGAAGTGCACCGCATGTGCACACAGATCCCCACATGCATACATGCACACACACACACGCCTGTGCAGTGCTAGCTTTGGACTCTGGGTGTGACAGCATCCTGTTTACTTACCATGGGAGCCCCATCGGGAAGTACAGCACAGAGGGACCTTCCCCCAGGTGGGGAGCCAAAGCTATGGCCCAGGATGCACTGGGGCCAGAGAGGAAGGCGGGGGAGGTGTTACAAGGCTTTAGAGCCTAAAGGTAACTTTGGGAGTCATGTGTCCCCTCACCTGTGGGGCCCTAAGAAGCTCTCGGGCACACTTTCAAGAAGACTGGAGATTCTGCGGGTGAATGGGGCAAGGGCAGATTATCTGTATGACTATCACTGTACAGCTGTCCCGTTGTCAACACGCCGGCTATTGGCATGGACAGGGCTGAGTCAGGGCACTGGGTTTGCATTTATTTAATCTGATTGCAAACCCGTGATGATCCTGTTCTGACTTTGACTTTTTGCTGCTTCGAGGCTCATGAGCACCAATCTTACCTGTTTCTGTTCCGAGCCAAGTTACTCATTCACGCAGGCATTTATTCGTGCAGGTTTTCAGACAAGGAACATCTAATCTGTGCTCACAAGGGTGAGATGACAGTCTGTGCTGACAGACTGTGCCCCCCACCGTCGTGGCGTCGTGGCCTGTGTGATCTGGATGGGAGTCAGCAGCCATGTGCACAATGACTGACATCAAAGTGCATGAGGGATGTGCCTCAGACTGAGTGTAGCACAGAGAAATGGGCGTTCCCGTCACCGGGTGGTCAGCGAAGGCCTCCCACTAACGTGGAAACTGGGTCAGAGGAGACCGGCTGGCTTCCAGGCAGTGACAAGAGCACCAGGCACAGGAGCCTGAGACATTGGTCAGGAACCACAGGCGTCTTGAATGGCGTGAGGCTTCTGGGTCCAAGTGGGGCAGTGCAGGCTGGAGTTGCCTGGATGCTTCGGACACATTATGAAATGGTCCTTCATGTCACGGTACAGAGTGCGTTATGGGAAGCAATTGAAAAAGCGTGGACAAAGGAGTAGCAGGATTAGATCTGTATTGATGTAAGTCACATCGATGATGTTCTAAATACTCTGAAAATAAGTAATTACACGCGAGGATACATCTCATTCTTTAATCTGGTGAGAATACACGCGAGGATACATCTCATTCCTTACTCTGGTGAGAATACACACGAGGATACATCTCGTTCCTTACTCTGGTGAGAATACACGCGAGGATACATCTCATTCTTTAATCTGGTGAGAATACACGCGAGGATACATCTCATTCCTTACTCTGGTGAGAATACACACGAGGATACATCTCGTTCCTTACTCTGGTGAGAATACATGTGAGGATACATCTCGTTCCTTACTCTGGTGAGAATACACGCGAGGATACATCTCATTCTTTAATCTGGTGAGAATACACGCGAGGATACATCTCGTTCTTTAATCTGGTGAGAATACACGCGAGGATACATCTCGTTCCTTACTCTGGTGAGAATACACGCGAGGATACATCTCATTCCTTACTCTGGTGAGAATACACGCGAGGATACATCTCGTTCCTTACTCTGGTGAGAATACATGTGAGGATACATCTCGTTCCTTACTCTGGTGAGAATACATGTGAGGGTACATCTCGTTCCTTACTCTGGTGAGAATACATGTGAGGGTACATCTCATTCCTTAATCTGGTGAGAATACATGTGAGGATACATCTCATTCCTTACTCTGGTGAGAATACACGTGAGGATACATCTCGTTCCTTACTCTGGTGAGAATACACGCGAGGATACATCTCGTTCCTTACTCTGGTGAGAATACACACGAGGATACATCTCGTTCCTTACTCTGGTGAGAATACATGTGAGGGTACATCTCATTCCTTAATCTGGTGGTCCATCTCTCTTTCCCCCCCAAGCACTCTCTCTACCTTTCTTATTTTTCTTTTGGGAACCCAGTTCAATCTTATGTGAAATAGTCTCATAACGCTTCAGAGGTAAGAAGGGAAAATCCTCGAGAGGGATGCTCGGAAGGCATGTGAGGTGCCCTCATGTGACACCCAGTGTCGTGTTTCCAGTCCAGGAGCAGGCATGCTATTTAAACTAGACACTAGAAAAACACATCTGGAATCAGCTCTTTGAGAAAGCTCCGGAAAAGCCGTTCTCCCCAGAAGAGGGTTCTCTGTTCCAGGGCATCGCATTCCTAGCAGAGCGTGAGCTAGAAGTCCTGTTGCACATCCTTGCCTCTGGGCACAGCCTTCGTTCTTCCTCAGCTCCTCTTCTCCTCACTGACAGGTGATTCCTTTGGGAGTCCCTGCAGAAAGAAAGGCATGTTTCCATTTTCTTCTTCCTGCACAGAGGACCAGGCTTTCTAGACACTGAACAGATTAGCATCAGGAGTGTTAGCGCTTTCCATGAGGCACAGGCCCAAAGACCAGGGAGAATCCGGGGCCAGAAGCCAGGACGCGGTGTGTTCCTCACCCATGGGATGTTTACTGCTGCTGCCACTCAGCTGGGAGGGAGCACGCTTCTGCTTTTCTCTTTTTATCCTTCCTTCCTTCCTTCCTTCCTTCCTTCCTTCCTTCCTTCCTTCCTTCCTTCCTTCCTCTTTTCCTCCCTCCCTCCCTCCCTCCTTCCCTGCATTTTTTTATGTGCAGAGCTAGTAAACAATTATTTTACATTTACATTTAAATGTGTGAATTTACATTTGCATTCTAAATTAGAAAATTGTAATATAATTTTGTTTTCTATAACGTCTTACAAGTAAAATGTGTCTCGAATGGTTTTACAACTCAGAAGAGAGGTATAAATCTAAAATTTTTAAAAAAATTATGTAGGGAGAGAGAAGAGAATAATGCATGAGAAAAAAAGAGATGGTATATTTGTCCCTTAGGCAACATGGTTCATTCAATTTCTTCTGTAATTCATTTTGGGTGAAGCATACTTTATGAATTATGAACACGTTCAGTAATGAGGGACTGATAAATTAGTTAACTGTCACAGATCAGTTATTTTTTTCTTATTTCTAAAAGTATGCATAACTTCAGCTAGGTGAAACTGGTGTGATCCTGTGACTTTTTTCTTCTGCAAGTTATTTAGCTCTTTGAATGGGCCGTGTGGACGGTCCCTTTATACTATGTACCAGTCCAACTCTCAGATTTCATGAATATTAGGTAAGAAATATACCTCATGATGCATGCTGCATATATACTATTTAAACATAGAAATAAATTTTAATACTGTTTTGTGAAGAGAATGTTAGTTTTTAAATGAAAGCATTCAGTGTGAAGCTGACAGTTGAAAGCTACAAGCAAATAAATCAACATTGGTTAAAGGCACCCTGTGTATTTGGCTCTGTGTGTATAACATCTACCTAAAGCTCAGATAAACTCTAAATCGGCTGTTGTTTCCTCTCTTTTATATGAAGACTGGGAAAGGCTGAGAGATTAGGCCTTTTTGTACAAAATCTAAGTACTGGAGTTTTGAATAAAATTCAAACCTACCTGACTTCAAATCCAGGCTCTTGGCAGAATATTATATAACAATTTTGAAGATTAATGACACTATTGAGTCAATTAAATGTTTCATGCCCAAATCAGATAGCGTTTATACTTCCAGAACTCGTTTCCAGAACAGGCTTGTCCTGAAGTATGATTTCTTGTCCTAAGAGGCCATTTCTTCAGCTAACGTTTCGTCTGCTCCTCTCCACCTTGCTGAGGCTGCAAACCGGTGAGATGCCTAGAAGCTTCTGACAGAAAGAATGAAGGATCTCTGAGCAGCCCGGAGAAGGGAAGAGAACAGTGTCACACAGTTAACCTCTGTGGCTGGTGGGGCTGGGGACAAAACAGCCGTTTCTCCCCCACCAAACCTGACACACTTGATATTTGAATTATCAACTGCTATCTGATCAGACACACACTTATGTTCTAACTAATGATTTCAGCTGGGAGCTGAATGATTTTGGTGCATGGTTTCCAGAACAGAATTATTCTTCCACTCAGTGAGGCAAATATTGCCTTGTGTATGTCTACTGGAAGTAGATGAATTTCCTGTTCTGACGCGTGTGTGTGTTAAACTGAAAAGTCACTCCTTGAATTCCAGGTTTTGCCTCAGACACAGTGAAGATATTTTTGTTTAAAATCCCCACCTAATACTGGGTTTCAAGGCAAATCCTTCTTTACAAGAGTGCTCTGCAGGCCTTGGTTTCTCCATCTCGGCACTGGTGACACTTCCGATTGGGCACTTCCTTTCTGTGGGGGCCGGTGCTGGGCATTGTACGATGCAGAACAGAATCCCGGTTGTACACTTGATGCCAGGGGCACCCCCCACAAGTTGTGACAATCAAAGACGTTTCCAGTTATTGGCACACATCGTCTGAGGGACAATGCCTTTGAGAACCACTGCCACAGCCCCCTTAAACTTTATTTCTGGTCAGTTTGAGGCAGAAAGAGAAGGGCAGTCTTGAAGACATAAAGTGGGGAAGATAAGAAAGAATAGTGAAATAAATAATTAAAATTAGATGTGAGCTAGCAGGATTATTCATAACACACCGAAACTGGAAACATTCCAAACATCAATCCACTGGTAAATGAATAACCCATTTGTGGTGCATCCATATGGTGGACACTTAGCAAAAAAACCAGGAAAAAACTACTGAGCAACACACAAACGTTTCTCATTCTGAATGAAGTTCAAACAGCACCATGCTTGGTGAAAGAAACCAGACGCAAAAGACTGTCTACTCTGTGGTTCCACTTATACAGAGTCCTGGGGAACACAGACGAATGGGGTGTAACTGTCTAAACACTGTGTTGTTTTGTACACCTGAAACTAACAATAAGAAATAAAAATAAATGGGACAGTATCTCTACTTCTTAGAGTTATTATGACAATACTAACGTACTATATTCATGTCCTATGGTTGTTGTAACAAATTACCACAAACTCGGTGGCTTAAAAGATAAAAAACAACAAATATTTATTCTCTCCCAGCTCCAGAGGCCAGGAGTTCAAAATCAAGGCATGGCCAGGGCCGTGCTCCTTGGGGGGGGAATTGGAGGGGGGGGCGCCCTGGCCTCCTCCAGCGTCTGGTGGCTGTCAGGTCCCCATGGCTGCGTCACTCGGTCCCTGCCTCTGCCTTCACATGGCCCCGGTGTGCCTCCGCCCAAGCTCCCTCGGCCTGGTCTCTTACAAGGTCACCTGTCACTGTACTTCCGGTCCTCTTTAACCTGGGGTGATCTCGTGTCAAGGTCCTCAACCACATCAGCAAAGACCCTTTCTCCAAGTAAGGTCCCCTTCACAGGTTCTGGGGACAGTTCAACCCACCACCAGTACTTGCAGAGAACACACAATGTCAGCTCCATGCCTGGTGGCGGTTATTATGTTCATGATTTTATCATTTCATTAGGGCTAAAAAATAACTTGCGTAATAAGTGTTTGCCTCAGATTTCATGTACTTCTCCTCCTGTAGGCATAGTAATGTATCAGGACGAATCATTTCTGACATTAATGACAATTCTGTAATTAATGAGCCCTTTCTCCAGCACTGTCACCGTGTCCCCTTTTGTCCTCTCCCGTCACCTGTGTAGCCTCTCGTCCTCCTGGTGGGGTGAGCATTAGGATGTATTTTACGTTAGGTATTATTTAATAACAAACACTTATTGAGCAATTATGATGACAACAGTGAATTAAAAGGCGGCGCCCACTGTACGATTGGATGACCTGGGAATTTACCCAAGTTCCAGGGAATGGAAGGGCTGCCTCTGTTTAGGGTCTTTATTTACGTGGCCTGTGCTCCTGCATGAAGCTCGGAGGCAGCAGCTGTCACACGACTTTCCACACAGACCTACTCCAGGTCACATACGTAGGCTGAGTGACAGGCTGGCCTAATGGGCCCCCCTACAGGTAAAACTCTGATAATAATGCACAGAGTATATACGCTATCTCTCCCACCTCTCTTTCCAAATCAGGAACTTTAATTATGTGCTTCTGAAACGTAATAGCTGTTTGAAGATACGAGTCAGATGAATTTCTGCTTTCGTCAGCCTAGGGTTCTGTCAAGTAGCTTAAATACATTGCAAAGAAGCTTCTTTCTTCTCATTTTTCAGAGGTTTAATCACAATTCTCTCTCACTCCCTGTCCCATTGCAGTGGTCGCCAGGCCTGGCACATTGTGTGGACAACACAACACAAGCCCCAGGGGTGGAAGGAGCGTCCACGCGTGTGAGGCTCACCTCTGTCCCCGGCAGCGCGTGTGCAGCCGTGCCTGGTTTGCAGCAGTCGGGACAGCGGTCGTTCCCGGAGTGATCAGCTCTCCCGCCTGTGACTGTGACGTCCTTCCTCCTGACGGGTGAGTCTCATCACGAGGCCGCTTCCTTCTCTGCAGCCTGGGCTCTGGCCTGGCCAAGAGTAAGTCTCAGCGGCACATCTGGCTCTCAGATCCCTTACCTGGATATTTTAGGTGACAGGGAGCTTTCTTTGCTCATTAATGAGCTGAAAACAGAGGAAAGTATTTCTGAAAATATCGAAGCTTGCACACACATTTCTCATCTAAATCTAAATGCTTGAGGTTTTCCCTCCCTAACGGATTATAAACACACATGGTTGCTCTGTTCTCACTGATATTTTCTAAGCAAATATTAGATTGCAGTAAGTATCCTTGTGCTTGTGTGTAGTGGATTTGTACTGTCTACATAAATATATAACAAAATATGAACATGACCAACACATGTAGGTACGTGATCCAGCAATGACATAGATTTGTATTTGCAGGTAAATACTGTAACAATATGTATATATTCAGTTTGATAATAAGAACAGGCTTTTGGATGGAGGTTATTTGTGAAAAAAAAATCGCGAAGCTTGTAACTAACACTGAGCTGGGGGTTGGCCGGAAACATCATCTATATGACTCAGGAATGGTGTATTTATTTATAGAAAAAATAAAAGTCATGGAAATTGAAACATGCATCCCCCAGGCCTTCCATTTGCCTTCATTTCTATCTAATTCTCTTTGCCAGATAGAGGTGCTGTGTTTATCAGATGAGCATTCAGGAATGAGGTGAAATGTCAAGTTGCCTCGGAGAACATTAGGTTAGGTCCCGAGCAGCGGGGCTGAGAGAGTGTCGGGTTCGCGTGTTTTGTTGAGCGAGTGCCGTTGTCCAGGAAAACCCTCTAAGGGAGCGTGAAGCTGGCCAGAGGGGAGAAGTGAGGAAGTCAGGGCCTGGGGGGCCCCTGGCATGGGCCGGCTCACAGGGGCGCCTTCAGGAACATGAACTGTAACACACAGTGGGCCTCCCGCCAGACCTGCCCTGAGGCCGGGGGGTTGGGGACCGTGACTCACTGCTAGGCCTGTGAGGCTGGACGGCGTGTGGGGGCCTGACCTCCCTGAGCGCCCACCATGGCCGCTGCGCTGCGGGAGGGCGCGACTGTGAGCCGTTAGTGGCAGCGTGGAGTCCTGTGCTGGCCAGCGACTGGGTTTGCACCGTCACCCCACTGGCATCTTCATGCAGCTTCCTGGGGTCTGTGATATGAGAACGGCCAGTGTGTGTGGGCACGTGTGATAATGTGGCAGGAAAGGACCACGTCTTCAAATGCATTGGCTCATATTTTGCCCTTTGGAATTCATTCTGTGAGCAGAGGAACTCATCATTGTTTAAAAGGTTGACACCTCGTCACAGGTAACATAGCAAACGTTTCATCTCACCTTGGTATGAATTAATAGGTTACTGTTCTTCTAGGAGCTGGATAAACTTAGTTAAAGGAAATGGCTTTGGATGAGATGTAGGAAATACCTTTCATTTGAACTTGAGATTCGGGCATAAAAGTTAATAAAGTGGGCACCTTGGGCCGTCAGAGGGGGTGGAAATGTGGCGAGGCAATAGCAGCCCCTCACCTGCGGGTCAGGCTGTCCTGTGCACAGCCCGTGGAAAGACCTGCAGTCACCGTACAGTTGTACATCGATTATGGCTTGTTGGGTACATTTTTCCCCAATCCCACAGAGTGATTATTATGTGCAACTAATCAAGACTGGGCCACTGTACCTCTATTTAGAATGAGTTTAGCAAAGGTGTTTAGCAAACATAGGTTGGAGGCAGTAGAAAAGCTAAAGCTCACAGCCAAGACCCTGTATCCTGTGGGTCAGACACTCAGGAGCGGGCAGGGGGCGGGTGTGGCCCCAGCCGGCCAGCCGCTCAGAGGGAGTCCGGGGAGGCAGGGCTGCGCTCTGCATGGCTGTGGAGAAAGCGTCCCCAGGTGTGCAGGTGCCTGTGCCGCGCGGCGGGCGTTCCACTTCCTGTAACAACTGCATAACTGGGTACTTTTTATGTTGACAAGAGAAAACGAGAACTAGTCCACACGAAAAACGTTAAAGCTGAAGCTGAGTGATCTGTGCTAAGCGCTGGATATTTCGACGGTTCCCACTTTTCTTCCTGTTACAGAAGAGTGAGATGGACGTGCTCTGCACCGAGTCGTCTCCTGTACCCCTGATACGCACACATCAGTCGCTTCTTATTTTCTGCTTTGTTGTTTCAGCCTCTGGGAAAAAACTTGCAATGAAAGAAGCATCCCTAAATGCTAAGTGTGCTTATTTATGGTGAAATTCAGCTGTCACTGGTGTGTGTGAACACTTATGTGGCATTATGTTCAGGAATAAAATGCACTGAGCAGTTCTTTTGTAATTTTCCAGGTCCCAGCAGCCCCTCACGTTGCAGCTTACAAGGTGCTTTCACAAGGCCGTCTCCTGACCGGCAGAGGACTCTGTGAGGTAGGTGGTGTCATTGTCTCCATCGGGTTGGTGGAGAAGAGGCCCCGCAGGGTGCAGGCCGTGGAACGTTCCGTCAGAGCCAGACCCCGTCTCCTCATTCCCGCGGCACCAGCCGTGTGCTGTCATTCTCACGGCAGCCGTTCTATGGAGTAGATTTATCAGCAAAGGAAATGGTTCCAGCTCCTTGAAGCGTTAGCTGCAGAGAAGATGCTGCTGCCAGTTGTTTTATCTCTGGAGTTAAGAACGGGGGGCGTAGGACAGGGTCTCTGCGTTCCCCTCACCCCAGGTTCCAGGCTGGATGAACGTAAGGGGTTTGTTTCTAGGAAGAATCATTGATGTTTCTCTGTCATTGTCATTCTTTCCTTATATAGTAGGAACTCAATGCGTCCTTTAAGTTGCTTCTCTTTGTTGTTGTTTGTTCTCAGAAAAACTTTTCAAAAAGTCAACAATCTTAGAAGAATATTTTGAGGCTAAAATATTATATTTTCTTAAATATTTTGTGAGCATGTCGTCATACAAATATCCCGATTATGTGCCTGTTGTTTGAACTTCTGTTTATTCATACTTTCTAATACTGTATATTTTTCATCCTGCTGATAAGGTTGTAATCAGAATTATAACGTGTGGAAGAGACCTTAGAGATCAAATAATGAGTCTCCCCATTTATAGGGGAAGGCAGTACTTGATACCTGCTTCCTTCCAAATAGAAACAAACAAACAAAAAAACAGAAGTAAACTGGAAGAAACAACCAAACCAAACTAAAATAGCCAATATGAAGTAAAAAAATCAACAGTAAGGATAGTAAAACTGTAAATCTTTACTGTACTTTCTTTATTCAAATGTAATCCAAGTGTTCAATTTCAGTTTTACTTGCCGGTATTAGAAGTTTTACCCAGGTACAGAATAGTTTCTAGAAATTACAAGTTTTTAAATAATTTGATTATATCCCTTTTATAACATCATCAGTGGCTCTAACTTTTTTTCACTTCTCCATCTTTCTGAGAATTCTTACAAATCCGAATAATCTGAATGACACAGAGATACTGTGTTGGGACACGAGTATTTCTGTCCAGGAGGCATTAGAGCCTTGCCCATATCTCTTAGGCATCCCCCACTTCTGGGAAGGTGAATTGCTTAGCTGGCGCTCTCACCCACAGGACTTTCTCTGTTTGCAGCACTATGCTTGTGTCACCCACCAGGCAGGGAACACTGGGGGTGCTGGGCAGTAAACCGTCCCGGGGAACAGCCCTTGACCTGTCGTGGGAGGCTGTGGGTAAACCCTGCTTTTCTTGCTGCTGCAAGCCCACCAGTAGTGGTGCTGGCAGAAGTGCGGCCGGCGGAGAAGACAGTCTGGGCCGTGAAAATGTGCGCGTACCGTGAGGACAAAGGCTGCACTGCACACAGTGGGGAGGTTCAGTGGAATCTGCCACCTCACCGCAGGGCAGCTGGTGGCCTGCCAGGGCTGCTGCCATCTCAGGCGCTCAGCACAGCCTGGGCTCTGCTGGTGGCAGATGGGCAGTCAGCGGATGGCGTCATGGCGCTGAGCCTGTGTGTGGCCTCCATCCCGACTGCCTCATTGATTCATGCTCAGGCCCACTGACTAAGGACCGGAAGTGGCTAATACTGAAAGGACTCAGCACCACGATTTGGAGTGGACGGGAGACAACTGCACTCTCAGACCTTGCTGGGGGGACTATAAAATGGTACAATCGATCGATTTGGAAAATAGTTTGAGAGTCTTGTAAAACTTAAACATCCATGTACTATATGTGGGCCAGGATTTCCACTCCCGTGTATTTACCTAAGGGTATACGTAGGCTGATATTCAGAACAGCATTTGTTGTAAACTTGAAACCTGGAAGTAAGCCAAATGTGTGCCAGTAGATGAGTGGATACACAAATTGTGGCACATTTCCATGACGGAATACTACTCAGAGCCTAAAGAAATGAAATCCTGACGGATACAACACAGATGAATCTGAGAAACGTACTGAATAAGAGACGCCCACCACAAAAAAGACCTGAATGTATGAAGAGACAAAACTAATTTGAAGTGATAAAGGTCAGATCTCTCTGGTTCCTGGGGTGAGGGTTGGGGAAATTGATTACAGAGGGAGAAGAAAATTCTGCAGTGATAGAAATTCTGTATTTCATTTGGGAAAGAGGCTACATGGGTGTATACAGTTGTCAAAACTCAAACTGTACATAAAATGTGTGCCTTTGAGTTTAGGAAATGATGTCTTCTTAGAGTTAAACAGTCAGTGGGGTCTTTGGCCTCAGGGCTGGTTCCTTAGACCCACAGTCCACGGTCTGGGGTGGGTCTGGGGCAGAGCGCGGAGCAGATGTGTCTGTGCCCATGGAGCCTGGCCAGGGAGGGCAAGTCAGACCCATGGCACCAAAGTGCCTTCCCGCCCTTGCATGTGAGCACAGCACCTGCAGAGGTTAATGCCGTCGCTTTGCTTCTGTTTCCAAAGCGTGTTCAGGTTCCTCTAACGCAGAACCCGGCAGGGAATTCTGGGAAAACAGGTTCCACATGAACAGGTTGACATGATACATGTTTGTATCTGTGAATCACTGTAATTCTGTTTTTAGAACTGAGAAAACCCCAAGCCTCCCAGTGTCACCCACCAAAGCTTGAGAAAATGGAGGGAAAAACATCGAAATTCACCAGTTTTCTAAAGGGCCATTCTTCACATGAAATTGTTAAGTGTCGAGTTCACTTCTCCCTTCCTTTGCACACATGACATTTATCACAAAGGACTGTGTGGTCCAGCGAGCAGCAGGGGACTTGGAAAGTCTCCACGTTCCCTACTCAGCGTTTGTTTTTTTCCTCATTTGACATCCTTCGTGTTTACCATCCAGCTATTCGATTATGTGTGGTTGCAAGTATATAATTCCTTGCCAGGTTTGCATCTAGACTAACAGCCCTGATGAGTCGGAGGGGTGTTTCTAAGCACAGCTGCTGTCATGACCCTCCTTCTCTCGGGCCTCCCACTAGGGAGCAGCAGAAACAAGGCACACCTCTCTGAATTGTCCCTCTGGGGCTGTCCAAGGACAGAGGGCCCACAACCACCATCTCCGCCAGGCTCAGATGCTGCTGGGACATGTCTCTGGCGGCTAGTGAGCGTCTCTGACACGGATGAGCGAATGGCCGCTGAGCACCGCGGTTAAGCTCCTCCTGCTGTCTTGGAACTCTCCTTCCGTCTAAACGCTTTCCCTTCTCAGCACTCTCATTGTGCCATTAACATCCATGATTTCCTGGCTTAGGAAAACTTTAAAAACACGGAAATTACTTTATTCCTTTATTCAGTTAGTCACCAAAATCTATGACTATTCATTCATTTGGTTTTCTGTTTAACAATTGTTAAACATTTGCTGGGTTCTGGGAAAGAAAATGGTGAAGAGGACGGGAGGGAAGAGGTGCCCCTGACAAGGCCCCGCCCTGCTCCTGGCCTGTCCCTGGCCGCTGGCCACTGGCGCCTCCATGCCCCACAGGCCCAGTATGCTTTGTCCTGTATGTGACTCACCAGCCAGGTCCCAGTACTAACCAATCCAGCCTATGCTCTGTTGGATGCATCCTTTTTAAAAAATTTTAAATTTATTTTCCAATTACAGTTGGCATAGAATATTGTATTAGTTTCAGCTGTATAACATAGTGGTTCGACATTTAGATACCTTACGAAGTGGTCACCCCGATAAGTCAAGTCCCCATCTGACACCCTACATACTCATAGTTATTACAATATTATTGACTGTGTTCCCCAGCATCGTGTACCTCTTAAGGCGTCACTCCCCTCCACTGCCCCTGGCTTCCTCCACAACACCCCCACCCACAAATTCATTCCTGTTATTCCGTCTTCCCAAATTTACTTCCCACTGCACCATCCAAATTCACTGTCCTCACCCCGTCACATGCTCTGCAGCCTCCCTCAGGGCACCAGGGCCCCACCCGTCTCCCAGACTCGGCTGCCTTCCTCTCTTTTCCTCATGCCTCCCAGTGCTTCCATATCCAGTTTGACAATGCCTATCCTCCATGGGAATTTCCGGTCGGTAAATATGGTGTATTAATACAACCCTAGCAGCCCGTTTTTCTCATGCTTTGTTTCACGGGTGTAGGTTTTCCTAACTAATTTGTTAATGAACCCTTACCCGCTTTTCCTGTTATGTAACTGCTGACAGCTATTTGATGCACAGAAGACAGCAGTGTTCAGATTAGGACCTCAGATTCTGAAACCTCATGCTGGATTTATATCTCAGCCACTCCCGTCTGATCTGGGCACCTTATTTCATTTCTCTGTGCCTGAGTGCCTTCATCTGGAGACAGCAGATAATAATGTTACCTGTCTCATAGGACGGACATGACGATGAAGAGAGTGAAAATACAAGCAGAGTGCTTAGTTAGGGCCAAGTAATTATTAGCGGTTGTTATTAGTGCTCTAAATACACAGAGATGCACACACTACGGTTAATAAAATACTTAACAAAGGCGAACAATGCACCGATGCGTGTGATGGCATGGATGCTGCCGGTTCTGTGTGGCCACTAACCCTGATCCGTCAGAGTCTCTCCCTGGACCTGCCCGCCTGGCAACCCCCAGGCCTGGTCAAGCCATGTCACCCACTACGACTGTGCACGCCTGGGCTCGTTTGGAGAAAGCACACAGTCGAGCCGACGGACCTTGGTCAGCTTGTTGGCCAAGAGCTTGTCAGTTTCAGACCGCTGCCCTTGAATTCCTGAGCACTGACTTGGAGGCAGGAGTCAGTGCTTCCTGGGCGGTCGTGTTTTCCCAGGCCATCTCCTCTTTCATGGTCGCGGCCAACGACTTCATACCTTCTCCTTGCTTCTCGATCCTTTCTTGGTCTCTCACCCTTCCTGAAGCGTAGCTGGAGACCTCACTTCCTATTGTAGTGAACAGAAGAGATGCGCCACAGGTTCTCACCAATACATCGCCCCACTTGCGGCCCCGGAGTCTGAAGCACTCCGCCCTCCCTGCTGTTACTATGTGAGCTGCGAGTCCGATCCCTAGGCCTCTCTTTCTCTGTAGTTCTCCTCCAATCCCTGAGCAGTTTCCTCCAGTTCCATGCTCTACGTGCCATGCCTGTCAGGTAGGGTTTAATCGGGAAGCGGAGTGCTGAGTGATGTGGAATAAGCTGTTTATTATCGGTGACCGCGAGGTCTTTCGTGGTCATTGGCGAGGAAGAGTATGGATGGAAGGCTGTTGGCTCTGCCTCTGGTTTGTTTGAAGGTCATTGTCAATCAGCCAGGGCTTGCCATCTGGCAGAAGATATGGACCCGAAGCTTGAGAGAGTAAGGACATCCCAGATCCAATGAGTCAGGGAAAACTGGCATCCCCAGGGACGGACTGGAGGAACTGGTACCCATGCCATGGAGCTGCCCTGGAGTCGGCCCGGACTTGGAGGAGCTGAAGGAAGAGGTCCAGTGGGAGCTGGGGGAATCGTGTGCTGTGCCCGTGCCATTAGGTGCCCAGCTGGTCAGCAGGCTGACAGCGGCCTGGGCGCTGACCATCAGAGCTTAGGGCCGGCGTGCTGGCACGCCTCCACCTGCAGACCTTGCACAGGTGTCTCGTGTGGCGGCCCTACCGCAGAGCCCACAGGGAAGGGCTAATGGGCGTGGTTCCAAAAGACCACAGCCTTCATAGTGTGATGAGTCCTGAGTTTGTGTCCATAGCCCAGAACTGTGCCCTGAAGTCCATATCCATGTGTGCCCACTGACATTCCCACTCAGACACCTAGTGCACACCTCAGATTTAACTGCCCCACTGCAGTGATCTGCATCTCGGCAAACCCAGCTTCCTCTCTCCGGTTCTCAGGCAACCGGAATTATTGCCACGTCCCCTCTTTTACCCATTTCTGATCCATCCCAAGAGTGTTAGGTCCGCCTTCAAAATAGAGGTGACCCCTGGCAAACAAATCCTCATTCTTCAATGCCCAGTAACTTGATGGACCTTGAAAAATGGTATCTTTTGTGATCCCAACATAGAACCAATGCCCGTGACTTCAGTGCAGGAACTGAGTAGAGCAGTACAGGGGGCCTCGTACACGTATTTGCAACCTGCTACATCTCATCGCCTCCATCAAAGCCATATCACCTCCCTCCTGGATCACGGTTCCCCGATTTGTCTCCCCGCCTCCACGCTCGCTACTCTGGAGTCTGTCCTTCACCTAGCACTCAGAATGATCCTTAAACAAACGCACATCCTGTCACCTGATCATAACCAAGGTCGAACCCCACAAAAGCCTTTGGAATCAGAACCCGTGCTGCCTCTGAGACCCCTTTCCGCTGGCCCGTGCCCTCCCCACATGTGTCCTTTGCTTCACCTCCACTGGCTCCCTCCTGAGGCCTCTGCATTGCTCTCCTCTTTCCTATAGCACGTTCCCCCTGCCACTACCCCCAGCCACATGGCCCTCTTTCACATAATTTCCAGGTTTTTCTCAAATGACACGGTGATGACTCATTTTATGTGTAAACTTGGCTCGGCTATGGGGCCCAGTTGTTTGGTCAAAAACCAGTCCAGATGATGTTGAGAAGAGACTTTTTAGATATGGTTTACATATCAAAAAGTTATCTGATGAGTTTTAAGTCTGAAAACTGCAAGGCAGGCCAGCAGTCTGGGAATCATAGCAGGAGTTGATGTCACAATCAGTCTTGGGCTCCAAGACAGTCTGGAAGCAGAATTTCGTCCTCTTCATGGAACCAACTGATTGGACGAGGCCAGTCAGGGTTACGGAGGGTAATCTGCTTTGCTCAGAGCATATTTGCACATTCCGTGATTCTGTTTCTTGTAGAACCCTGACAAATACAGTCACCTTTTCATTGAAATCTTCACTTACCAGTCTGTTCAATACAGAAACCATCTCCATACAGCTTTCCCATGGCAATCCCTATTCCACTTATTTTTCTCTGGGACCTGTTACAATTATGTTCATATGGTTATTTATACTGTCTTTTTCTCAGCTTGTACTAGAATATTTAAGGTTCATGAACATAGGTGCTTTGTTCTGTCCTCTGCTGAGTCCCTGAAAGAGTGTTTGGCTTAGAATGGGCATGCGGTGAATATTTGTTGTGTTAATAAATGAAGGAATAAATGAATCAGTCCAAAACAAGTGGAGTTTCTGATTCAGTTGGAAAATATTTGGCAATGACTAAGTCCTTGGAATGGCATGGAAAGGAGACTAACTCAACACTGGAGGGAGATGTGGGGAGGAAGAAGAAATTATGAGAGCAGAGCTGTGCCAAATTTGTTGTAAATAAAAGAAGAAAGGAAAATAGAAGAAAATCATAAAAAAATACGGAATGAATAATTTCTTGATTTGCATTGTGCAATTTTTACATTGATAATGATAGTTATTGTCTTTCTTGCCTCCGCCCTGAAGAGAAAAGCATAGAGAAATGAAAACAAAGGAAAGGGCAAAATTTGGGGGGAAAGCCAAAGGAAGACAAATGGCCATAATGAATGCCAGTGCTGAGCTAAGATTAGGGACCACAGATGCTAATGCTACCTATTTACACAGATTCTAACTCTGCTTATCTGTTTGCAGAGGAGAGATATTGGCTTATGCTAGAAAATACGAATGTGAATAAACCACTAAATATTTATAGCGTGCAGAATAAAACTGAGGAGAAAAGCTTATTCATAGAATTTGAATATTTTATGCAATGCACTTAAGAAGATATTCTGTCTCACCGTCCTGACAAAAGCAGATAAAATACAATAAAAAGCATGCTCGCTGCCTCCACAGGAGATATCCAGCCCAGAATGTGTCCCAAGACTGAGGTGGATATTAAAGTTCCATTCGTTCATCTACTTCCTTAGTCGTGGACTTGCCAGATGCGCTGATCACTTTCCCTGTGCCAGGCGTGGCCGTAGGTGCTGTGTTTGAGTTTGTCAGGTAGGATCCTGACCATGCGAGCTCAGAGGCCACCAGACACTCACACATAAATGCACATCATTACGACATAAAAGGAGACATGCATGTTCTGAGCTGCTCTCATTGGGAAAGTTAATTTTGATGGGATGTCGTGGCAGACCATCCCGGGCACATTTCCGTGAGCCTGAGGATCAGTAGGGCCTAACTAAGCCCTGGGTGGGGTAGAAGGAATAGACTGTGGAAAGCAGGAAGAAAAGGCGGGTGATTTTGTAGAACCGAAAGCCGGCCAGAATGTTGGGGAGAGCAGGAAGGCAGAGCCCAGCTTTGCGTCCATCGCAGCCCTGGGGAAGGCTCTGGAAATGCCTCGACACTTAGAATGTCAGCACTGTTATGTGCAGCTGAAAAGTGCTGTCAGGAATATGTACGCCAGGGGACAAGACCATATAGTATTTGCAGAATCTGGGGAGAGGCTCTGGAACAAGGATCACCCACAAATAATTAGCTGCCTGATGTCAGACGCAGGCTCCGGGATCCGCATTTAACTGCAGTTGTTTGAGAGCTGATCGCAGAAACATGGTCGGAGGGGAATGAAGTGAGTCAGACCCTGGGAAGGAAGCTGCCGTCGCTGAATAACGGCCCCACATATCTATGTCCCAATCCCGGAACCTGTGAATGTTACTCATGTGGCAAGAAGCTCTTTACAGATGGGATTCAGTGAAGGATCTCCAGGGGGACAGATCACCCTGGATGATCCGGGTGGGGCCTCCTGTTATTACAACTGTCCCTGCAAGAGGGAGGCACAGGGAGATCTGACCACCGGCTCGAGGAAGGCCAGGGACCCCGGAAGCAGAGATTGGAGCTGCTCCCCGATTTGTCTCCCCTGGAGTCTGTCCTTGGAAGGTGGAGGAAGTGGCCACCAGAAATGGAGAAAGGTGACAGACAGTTGTCCCTATGCTTGTTGTGATTTCTGGACGCAGCGGCAGGAAACACTGCGGAAGCAGAGGCAGGAGGATGTGTTAGTAGGAGGCGGTGCTGCAGACCAGAGGCTCGTGGCACCAGCATCGTCCCGGCCCGGTGGTGAGGAGCTTATCAGCCCACGTCCATACGTGATTTCTCGAGGGTGGGTTCCTAAGGCATTTGCTGCCCGGCCCTCCTGGCCTTCCTCTAGCCTGCTAACCGGACGTGTGTCTGAAGCCAGGGAAAGCCTTCAGGCAGAAAAGGGCACGTGCCATGAGCGCGCTGGGAAACGTGGAGGGATGAGGAAGGCGCTGACCAGGTCTGCAGGCTTCCCTCCTTCGCGCTTGATCTGCTGGGTCTGTGCTGCGTTCTCTCTGTTCTTTCAGTGACTTTTCAGAGAACTTACAATTTTTTTTAAGTCTCCAAGCAGAGAGGACAGAGAGGTAAACCCCAGTCCTAGTCCCTGCTGCTGTAGTTGGTTCCAAGGCCATACTTGGTGTCTGTGATGTCCGCCCGCTATCGCTCACCCCACATCTCCCTGCCCTGAGGCGGCACCTCTGTGCAGCTACACTTCTCTGCCCAGGGGGTGACGGTGACGAAGCCTCGCTCGCTGCACCCTTGTCAGGCTGTGGTGCTGCAATTGCTTGTTGTCGCCTGTTGTCACGAGTGCACGTGTAGGACAGCCCCAAGGAGTCCCTTATGCCAGCATTTCCCTCCCCACCCCCATTATGCACAAACAGCCGTATCTCCATGACTCTCAGGGACAATTACCCCTAACAACACAGTGACTCCCTTTTCTCCTTGGCCATCTGTGAGCACAGAGAATGGGGGGGCGGGAACGGGCAAGAGAAGAGCACCTCAACTTCTGGACCAGTAAGTCAGGCCCTGATGTGCGTGTAGGTTAACTTATAGGTAGAAGGTAGGACGTGGGAAACTCACGTTATGGTTTCAGTCTCCTGAAGTTTCTGTTCTGAGTAAAAAGTGGGCTGCAAATAGGACAGACAGACACAGAGGTTGGAGGCAATGGAAGGTGACACTGTACATAGACAGAGCACTTTGGGAGCCCTGTGGGGGGTGGGGGGTTCTCACCACACTGACAGCACCCCACCTCAGGCACTCGCTGTGTCTGCTGGCATTTTCTGGAGCTTTGGGCAGCTCACTTAGTCAGTCCCCCGACAGAGCGGCCTGAGGGTGTGGGGTGGTAGCCCCGCCTGGGCCCCTTAACCAAAAAGGGTTTGCACTATAGACTGATGTGTCTACCTCCCAGCCAGCAGAGGGCCAGCTCAGGTGGGGCCTTCATTCACGGTCCTCAGAGGGCCTTGTTCAGTGGCTGTAAGTGGTGACCAGCTCAGTGACACCTGAGGTGGTGTCCTTCCCTTCCTGTGACACTCATGTCACTTCTGCTTCCTAAGGCCCCCCCCCCCCCATATCAGCTACGTGCACTGAGGTCCTTGTCTCAGGCCCTGCTCTGGGGAAAACAGAACTTAGGCAACTGCCATATAAATAGGTAGCTGTGACCTCCTGGAGACCCTGTCACCCCTTCCCACTCCCCGCTTAGAATTGTGGGAGTGTCTGTGTTTAGATTTTCATTTGACTTCTCTGCCTTGCGACTGCATGAAAACATGATTACTAGCATTTATGGAAGATAACATTTTTTTAATGTTTGGTTATTGGTTCATAATAAAGCAGGAATTGCAGTAGCTAGCACTTGGTGTTAATTGAAATGCTGGTTGTTAAAATAAAATATAATTTGGGCCTGGAGTAGTAAAGGAGAGGCATTCGAGAGAGAACGGCTCCCACGGAGAGGCCGCCGGCCTTGCAGGCTCTGGAGGGAAAGGCTTCCTCCTTCTCCCCCTTCAGAAATGATGGCAGCCGTGTACAGTGTTCTCTGAAAGAACCACGGGGATTAAAAAAGGGTCTGTCCCCAACATAGGCTGCCGAGCATTTTTCTCTTTTCTGTGTTTTATCCCAACCTTGGACTCTGGAACACCTTTCTTGTTTTTTTTCTTTAATGTACAGATTGGCAGACCCCTAACCAGAAAATATTTCAAATTTTATGGCTCTATTTTTTCTGCATCTGATCTGTTCCTGCCCAGGAGAGACCATTCATCACCCAGCCAGCTTCACATGGCTGCCCTCGCTCTCACACAGAGAGAGGAGCTCAGGATGCCGGGAAAGGGTGGTGAAAGGGAAGAGGTCTCTGTCAGTGATATTTGTTTCATTAAATGTTTACATTTGTGATTAAAATTTATTCTGATTGCTAGTGGCATAGGTAATATGAATAGAGTGCCGTACTTCTCTCAAAGGAAACCAGTCATATCCGCTGTTTGGTGTCTCCTCAGAGACGCCATGTGCATGTGCGGTACCTGTGCGGACGTGGCGTATACATCACCGTACATGGATCACAGTGTCCTGTGACTCAATGTCCCTAACTTCGTGTGTCACATGTGTGATCACACACCAGAATCATAACATACCCGGTGTGTAGTCACAGTGGTAGCCTAATGCATGTCCCGCCCGCCTGTGTGCACCCGGCTTTCCCACTTAGGGTATCGTAGGCAGATTTTTCCCTGCTAAAATATGTAATGGAATCATGAATTTTAATGTCTGTGTTACACCCGTGTTAGGATATACCATCAGTTATGCAGCTCACCCTCAGGCAGTGCTTTGGTTTAACCGGTGGCACTCGTTTGCCTATCTTTGCCAATATAGACACCACTGCCGCAAATATGCTCCTGTGTATCCCAGGTAAATTCCTAGAATTGCTGAAATAAAGGACCTAGGAATGTATAATTTTGACAAAATTGTGAAATTGCTATTCTTACATTTTTGCTAACTCCCACTCGTTACAAGGTGTGTTTGAATCTGTTGTCTGACACCCTGCCTCACTAGGTGGGTTGTACATTCTGATTTTCAACAATCTCTTAGATGAAAACCACCGTTCATTGGACCAGTGGTTTCCTTTCGTTTCTCTCATTATTAAGTGGGTTGAGAGCCATCTGTGTTTCCTTTCTGGGGAACTGCCGTTACATGTTTCTGGCTCGTTTTTTTCTGTTGGGATATTGTTTTATTGATTTGTAAAATTCTTATGTATAAGGAAATTAGTCCTTTGTGAGTAATAAAAGTTCTGTCTTATATTTTCCTGTTTCTCATTTGTCTCTTGATTTTTATGGGATTTTTTTTTTTACATGCAGAAAATTCCCATTTTTGTGCAGTTAAATGTATCATTTCTTTTATAGTTTCTGAGTTTTGCGATGCACTCAGGCTCACTTTTTCTGAGATTATAATTTATTTATTTTATGTTTCTTTGAGTACTTTTAGGGTATCTTTATGTTTAAAACTTTGATCTATTTGGAATTTATTTTCTGTAAGGTGTGAGTTAGGAATAAGTCTTCATTTTTTCTATGTATCTCCCAATTGCCTGAAAATCCTTTGTTAAATAATCTGTCTTCCCCATACTCACTCGGATGCTGTTTTGTTGTACTGTGATCCTGTATGTCTTAGATCCAATTCTGGATCTTGTCATCTCTGCTCTGTTGACCTATTTTTCTACTCATGCATAGATATCCCATATTCTTAATTGTTTTAGTTTTATAAAATATTTTGGTAGTGTCTGGGCAGCTAGTCTCCTCTGTATCCTTATCATTGACATTGTTCTGGTTGTTGCATAGTGATTTTGCATATTTAAAAACTGCCTAGCTTGATTTTCAAATGATATTTTTATGGGCAAATTTTTATGGGCGAATATGACGATTATCGATGAATTTACATCATCAATACCCTCGTGTTATTAAGGGTTCTAAGCCAAGAGCATGACGTTGATTGTCCATGTTTCCATCTCCTGTGTCCCTCAGTCATATTGTAAAAGTTATTTTATTCAAATCTTACATATTTCTTAAGTTTATTTCTAGGTATTTTATCATTTTGGTTGTATTCTAGGTGACATTTTCTTTCATTAACTTCTTAATCAGTTGTTTGCCTCTATGAAGTCTATTGATTTCTAGATATTAATTTCATACTCAGCCATCTGAATAACTTCTTTTAAAATTGTAGTTCTTCTGTCGATCTTACTGGTCTCTCCCAGCAAATAATCATATTATCTACAAGTAATTTTAATTTTATTTCCTCTATCCATCCAGTTGTGTGTCCCATGTGCTTCTTTCCCAAAATTTGTTGGCTCGTACTTCTGGAATAAAGTTAAATAATAGAGATGAAAAGGACCTTCATTTATTACTTCATTTTTTAATTTTTTTGCTTTAATGAGAATTCATTTACATTTCATTTTGCTTCATTTTTTTCCTTCAAATCTTCCACTGTGTTTTTTTTTTTTTGTGTGTGTGTGTATAGTTCAGAAATATATTTTTTAAATTAGTAGATTTTATTTCGTAGAGTAGTTTTGGGTTTACAGAAAAATTTAGTGGAAATAGAAAGCCATTATAGTTTTTACTGTCCTTCAGAAGTGTCTGTTTTTTCCATGATGTTTCTAATTTTGCCCTCACTTCTCTAATTTTATTGTTTTCTTTTTGTTCTTTGTGAGCTCTGACAAGTTATAATTCCATCTCCTGTTGTCGTCCTGTAACTTCCCTAAAGACATGTACCCTTATTTTCCAGGGTCATTCGTTCATAAGTGAAAGTTAGAGCTCTACCCTGGACCACACTTTTCCCTGATAACGTGGTAACGTTTGGGGAGTGACGTCTTTTGTTTAGAGTTTCTCTCTGTTTATTTTCTTCTCTTTTAATCATATAGGATCTACTCTGGCTTATTGTAAACTATTAATAATGCTCTCTTTTGAATGAGATCATTTTTTTCCGTATCAGTGCTTTGCAAAGTATCTGTGTGGAGACAGGGCGAGGGCTGTGTTTCCTCCAGGAGGAATGCGCCCATGACACTCAGCTCTGTTTGTTAGTGAATTCACTTCACGTCATGTCTCATCAGCTCTCTGACTGACCATTAGGCCCCTGGTTATGCAGTGTTTCCTCCCCATCCACTGACAGCCGTCTTCCTGCAGCCCTGGCCTGGCTGTGCCTATGCTTGCTCAGTGCCGTCTTCTCTGCTTTCGAAGATTTTATGACAAACTGGATCTAGAAAGGCTCTCTCCCCCTCCCGGTGCCCCTGTCCTGGTTGTTACAAGTGAGACCCTGTCGATGGTGCACATCGAGTGTCTTGTTAATTAGAGAACTGTGATCTGAGGCAGTGTCTTGGGAGTCACCCAGTTCCCCAGTTGACCTCTGGTTTGAAAAGCCCTTCATCAAATTGTGTAGTTCTGGTTTGTAGAAGTCTTCTAGTTTCGTTGGGGATGGAATTTGCATTTCTTTCTCTCTTCTTATTATTTTGGATGATTTCTAAGGGGAAGAGAGGTGAAATTATCTTTTTAATGTGCTATTTAAAAATAAAAAAATCAGAGCTATTTTTGAAATGCATTTTAATATCTTCTAAATCCAATTTCACTCTTGTTCTTTAGTTTTGAGTCTTGGCAGGAAACAACTTTTCTGGACCAGCTATCTGGGCACCTTGGCAAGAGGGGGTGGGGCAACTTTGAGTAGGAGTGGTAGGGGTGGGGCAGAGAAACGTGATATAAGGACAACAAAACAGGGGTTATACTGTTTTCATTCTAGGATTAAGCTAGAACTTTGGTGTGTGTGTGTGTGTGTGTGTGTGTGTGAGAGAGAGAGAGAAAGAAAGAGAGAGAGAGAGAGAGAGAGAGAGAGAGAGACCTACTTGATTACAGTAGTGTGATAGTTTTGTCATGTTTTATAATATGCAACATTAGGTTTTTTTTTTTTTTTTTTTTCTGAGCTGTACAAACAAGAATAAAAGCTAATGGACCTAACCGTAGTTAAACAAAAATCAGGAATAATGACTATAAAAATCACTATTTAAATAATAATGTGAAACGCAATGGCCAGTGTCTTATAGGTTCTGTTCTTCAGGGTGAGCGCACGTATTTTCAAGAAATATTTTGATGAAGCTATCCGACTAATTCTGTTATTTTGTTCTTTCCTTCATTGCTCTCTCTAATTTAGTCAGTAAATTAGGATGTTCATCTCAAGAACCAAATGAAATTCAGTAAGAGCCTTTGTTGAGGTATAGCAAACCTTCTCACTCAGAGTGGAATCTGATTTTTGGTTCACTTCTAGACTGAAGTCCTTGGCACTTTTGATAATGTAGGGATATGTTGTCCTTAATTTCTGCTCTTTTGGTATAGCTGTCTAATCTTATTAAATATATAAAGTCAGCTTATTGGTGGCTAAGACTTTTTAAAAATGAAATACAACAAATGCATTGCTAAAAGTCCTTATCAGGAATTAGTTGGTCAATGTAAGCTAGAATTCTACACATATTAATTGTTAAAGATAAATGATCTTACTTCCAAAGAATTTCCCAATTCCCCAATTAGTTATTGACCGTTTGACTTTAAACACTGTGCTGAGTTAAGTAGAAAAGAAGGAAAAATTTATTATGATAGGAAATTATAGTTAGAATTTGTTGTTAATTTCATCTAGATGAGAAGTAAGTTACAAAATATATGGCATGTTCCCTTCCAAATTATTAATAAGTTGTTTTACAATAGCAGGAATCCATTATATACAAAGCCCAACAACAAAACAAACAAAGAAAAGACAGTGCACAGGTGGACGGGGCATGGGCTTTGACCCCAGTCATGTTTATGCTCCAGTTCCAAACCCTGCTTCACTTCTCACAGGGACTGTGTGTGGCCTGGGCCAAGTCACTTAGCATGAGTGCCTCCTCATCTTTGAATTAGTGATACTAGCATCCATCTCACAGCTTTCTCAGAAAAAGTATAAACTTCAGATCATCTCAGTCTGAAAAATGGTTTGGGCAAAGGAGAGAGCAAGCCCAACAACAGTTATGGCACGTCCAAATTCACATCATCGTGCGACATATTACGATAGGGTTTTACAGTAATCAATTTCCCGTTTGTCTTGACTATTTTATCTTAGTTCTCTTGCTTTAAAACTTTGGCAAAAAAAGAGGAGATATCTGAAAAGCTCAATGGTGAAAAACAACAATCCATGGAAGTGAAGTGAATGGGCTGCGGCAGAAATCCAGGCTCTCTCAGGTACCACCTGGGCAGGTAATAACCAGTCTGTGCCATGCTGTCTTCATCGGTCAGAAGGGGAAACAACAGGGGCCATTTTCGCATGTGGCTTCGCATACAGTGACAAACAGTCATCATTTACTCATCTGCTTGTCCTCCACAAAACTAGGGAAAATCATTAATTGTACTGTGAGTTTTAAGAGGGCTTTCTTCTTAAACTCCCAAAATAGAGTCCCAAGTAGTAATCATGTGGGGTGAACTTTGATGTCTGAGGTTTGCAGGACCAGAAAAGAACCTTTTAGGTTAGAGCAATTTGGAGTCTTGGTGTCAGGAAAACGATTCAAGGAGCAGACAGCAGTTTAACTAACAGTCTGACACTATCAGTAGATGAATCCTAAAAATGTATAGATGAGAGCTTAGCCAAGTTCAAACGTATAACTATTAAGAAAAGACTGTTACTGAGAAGGCAGGGGTTAGAGAGCATCAACTGTCATAAAGGTACTAGTCCAAGAAAACAAGAGACAGAGCAATTCAGGCAAAACGTAGAGCTCTGCCCACCCCGTTTATCTGAGCACCCTGCTGTGCTGGAACATGTTGCAGAGCACTTACAAGGGAATTCATGATAAATGTTTTGAATAAAGGTGCTGGAATTCTCCTATGTTACAGCAACAGGAGAAATGTAGGAAATATGCCACCGGTATCTTTTTCTTCTAGTAGTAAGTAACTACATACACCAAGTGTGATGCGGTACTATTTCACTGGAATTCAAAACTAAAGGTCATATAATGCTGGTCATTCCTGCTAGTAATGAGGTGTTCATGACCTTTCCGTTCCCGTTGACCAGCCCTCACTCCACCTGCGCCTGCACTCAGCATCCAAAGGACACGCCCTGTGGACCCGGCGAGCCGTTGGTCTTAGAAACAAAGCCTGTTTATTTCGACCTGTATTTCAGGACATGAGTCCTTGGTCAGATTTATAGATTGCAAACGCCTTCTTTCAGTGTGTGGCTAGTCTTTTCATTCTCTTAATGGTAATTTTGATGAACGAAGTTCTCAATTAAGAAAAAGTGTTCTCAATTTTAGTGATACTCAATTCATCATTCTTTTCTGTGTGACTAATGCTGTTTCATGTGCTGTTTAAGCAATCATTGCCTCCTTAAAGCCAAGGAGAAGGGATTGCCAACATGAATTGGCCTGAAGCATCAATTTACCTGGTATGTGACATGTAAATCAAAAGCGGTGTTGTTTAATCAATCTCGTTGGCACTACAACCTCCCAAACTTATCAGAAACATTATCGACGTGATAATGGCCACGAATCCTATGAGTTCACTGGTGGCAATACACACATACTTATTACACACGTAATATGTACAGCTTACTCAGATTTCTTGTAAAACATTCCATTTTTACAGTGATCCAAGTGTTAGAAAGTGTTTATATACAGTGGCTGAAAATGCACCTGTCTGAGACTTCTGCCCATCTGCCCAATGCTCTCTTGGGTGCCTCAGACGGTGTCTGGTTCTGCCTCTCTGCACTGGCTCCCCGACACTTAGAGGGACTCTCGCCTTCCTTCGAAGACTTTGTCTTTAAAGACATCGAGTATGAAAGGACAGAGCACTTGGTTTTGAGGTGACAGAGCAGAGCGCCTGCAGGTCCTGGGACCATGGGTCTGGACATAGAAGTGACTTCGGGACCCTTAAGCAGAAGGCTGGGACTCTTCTCTCTTGGAGACATTTGCAGAGTGCTTTTGTGAGGGTTTTCCACTGTTAAGTAAGTCAAAGAGGTACAGGGACGTTAGGAATGACTGGACTCGGATAGGAGGGATGTTATGGACAGTAATTAATGGCAGTCGGGTTAAGTCCTGGTCAAGACTCTTATATCAGGGGTTAATGACAAGCTAGTATAGTTAGTGTGGCTAAAACCAACTTTCGTTTTTAATGGCAATCAAAAATGTTGATGCCCAGAGTATCTAACAGTGACAATGTAAGGGCCATTAGCAAACTAGTAAGAGAGAAAACGCTGAGGTCTGTTGTTGTATTGAGAGATTTGTGCTTAAACATTGAAAAAGTGATATTCACATTCTAGAGACGGATTGGCAGTGATGAAAAGTGTTTTATGCTCACTTGAGGGTACTGTGTGCTTGGTGGAAGGTTGCCATGTTACATTTTGCTGATTATGTGAGTAGATGCACAGAGAAACTGGAGCTAACGTCTCGGAATTTTTTTATTATTTAGACAATGCTTTGTTGCCATTAGAGATCGGTTTGGATGGAAGTTCCCTTAAGTATCATCTGGATCTTTTGAAGACATAGTAGGAAAATAAGAGGCGATCCCAGAAAAAGAAAAAAAAAAATAATTGAAAGGAAGAGTTCAAGAAAATATGGAAGATATGGTATTTAGGACCCAGGAAGAGCAGAACTTAGGCTCAGGAGAAAACAAAAACAAAAACATTTTAAATCAGAAAAGAATGGAAAACAAGAAAAAAAATGGAATAAAGAAAGAGCTACAGCGATAGGTAAAGGTGGGTAAAAAAGGGGAGGAAGCATAATTAATATTTAGAAGTATCAATCTCCTAGTTTTGAGAAGAGTAAAGACAAATACTTTGTAAGTCATTTTAAAGATCATGCTAATCGTGTTACAAATAAAAGGAATTAGGTAAAACTTACATTACTGATGAAAAGAAAGTACATTAATACCACGGATTTGTGTAAAAAAATACACATATGTATTAAGTAATCATAATATGATTATATTTAGACCTAGACCCTGGGAATGAAAGCATTCTGTTATCTGCCTGCTAAGCTGTCAGGATTTCCTTTGATGTATAGTCCTTCCAAGACTGAATGTTGGTTGCTATAGTCCAGAGAGGCCCAAGTTTTCTCTCAGCAGGAAATATTAATGTTCCCCAAGTATGAAGAGGTTCCTGGAACTCTTCCTATTCCTCTTCTTTCCAGCCAGATCACTTACACTTGGAGATTCTCTGAGACACCGTCAGTGCAGACCAAGAATCAGTCCTTCCAAGACGGTTGCATCTTCCTGATCCAATATGGTGGCATTCCTGAAAACCCTACAGATCTCCCTCTGTCTAACCCACCCCACATCCAGAACTCATGCAACGTCATTTGGTTTCTGCTCTCTAAACATTACATCTTTCAAATTTGCATTACCTTTTCCAAGAATCACTTAAGATCATTTCCATGCGTTTGCAGTATAGTTAGAGGGCACCTTCCATAGTGAAAAGACTCTAAGTGTTCATTTGAGAGCCTAATTTACCACCAGAGACTTTCTGGACACCAGAGAGACTCTGCTTCATTTCCTGGAGGTCTGTGATGTATCATGGAGTTAGTTTACAAGGGAACCAATGTTTAATTCAGTGAAATTGGAAATCAGTAGAATGTTTGCCCATATTTTTCTCAAATGTGGAAGGGTGCTGCTTCACGTGTCCTCAGCTCTAAGTGCTGAGTGGCAGCTTTCCCTAACCCTAACTTGCTGTCCTGTGCCGTGGCTCTTCCTCATCCCTGTCCCAGAGGGGAGTCCTGTCCCTGCAGAGGAACAGAAGCTGTGTCACTCTCCTATGCTACCTACCGCATCGCATCATCCCAGGTAAGTATGCATTTGGGATTCTAAGTGCTGACTTAGTTGGTGCTGGTTGCCAAGAATCTCATCTAGCACACAACGGGCACTTATGGGTGCCAGGTGTACCCCAAGACCAGGACTAGGTGCTAGCCAGATGGCGGAGAGGATGCCAATCAAATCACTGCTTTCTTGAAAATCAGAGAAGCTGCTGAAACCTGAGCGATCAGAAGGAGCCAGTCTGTGCGTGTCTGAGAGAAGAATCTTCTGAGCAGAGGGGAAGTGAGTGCAAATGTCCTAGTGTGGGATCAGCTTGGGATGTTCCAGGTACAGGAAGAGGCCAGCGTGTGCGCAGGGCCAGCAACAAAGTGGAGGCATGAGAAGGTGAGACAGGTGTGCAGAAGGCGGTTCACGCAGAATGGGAGAAATCGGGGTTTCATGTCAGGGGCAGTTGAAAACCACTAAGGATATTGAGCCAGAACATTTTCTGATCTAATTTTGATTGTTAAATGATCACTCTGGATATTATGTGGGGAATGAGGAAAATACCTGAGCCACGATCCCAAGAGGCTCGGCCCATGCTGTGGGAAACACTTGGAGGCTTGTTCCAGGGTGGTGATGGCAGAGATCACAGGAGATGGTACATTTGGGATGTACTTCGGGGTTAGAGCTGATTGATTTGTTAATTGATTGTAAATAAAGAATGAGAACAGAGACAACTCATGGTTGATTCCTGGCGTTTGGGCTCAAGAAGCTGAGTGGATGATGGTGATATTTATGGGTTACAGCTGGAGCATAAGGTCCTAGAGAGAAGAATTCCAGATGGCTTTGCTGATTATGTGAAGTTCTGATTTGGGCAGCTCCTAAGCATCCCAGGACCATGGAGACCCTGCCCCTGCAGACTCTCCAGTCACCTGGACAGCACCTACTTCCCTGTGTCCCAGCCTCTTATCTTTTAGGTGCTAAAGTGATTTCTATTTCTTGCAACTGACCTCTGATAGTGGGAGTCTGGAGAAAATCAGGAAGAACATAGTTTCATTGAAGACGAGACAAAAATGTGTTAAGTGATACAAGTGCCGGCTACGTTGAGTGCTGCTGAGAGATCCAGTAAAATGAATAAAAACAAGTGACCTTTAGCTTTAACTGGGGGTAACTGGCGAGGATGGTGACAACAGTCCAGCAGAATGTCACAGGGAAGCCGAGTGCTAGAGGTGAGGAGCAAGGCGGCAGCGCGGAATACCCAGGACACTACAGATAAACCTTTGCAGTGGTTTTCGTGTGACAGGGAGCAGAGGTGTCACAGTAGTTACAGGGGATGGGGGCCGAGGAAGCAGCCTTTGGAATGGAGGGCCTTTGTGTTAGCAGTGAACTTGCCTTTGGCTGCAAGTTGTGGAAATTCCAATTCAAATTGGATTAAACAGTAAAAAAAAAAAAAAAAAAATGAATGGTTCATGTCACTGAAAAAGTCCAGAATTGGGAGCTCCAGCTGTATTTTTCTGCAGCTTTCAGTTCTGCAGTTCTGTACATTTTTCTTCCTACTCAGTTTCTGCTTTTATTATAATAGCAAAGTGATAATAGTAATTCTGGCCTTCGTATCTTTGCAGCATCTAGACCAGCATGAGAGGAAAACACATTCACTCAGATGGGATCAATGTAAATCAATCATGATGTCCAGGGATTTCATGAAGTAAACGGCTAAGGGCCGGGTGACTTCCTGCCGCTCCCTAAGCCCATGGCTGTGTACAGGGAATGACATCATCTGGATTGCTTGTACCTTGACATTGCAGGAGAGGGTTGATGTCATCCAACATTTGGCCGACAGACTGGGGGCGTAGAAGTAATGGTCAAGTTCACCCCCAGTACATGGTCTGCATGCGGTGGGAAGGATGCCAGTGGAGGAAATCAATACAGAGCAGAGGGCTGAGGTCAGCAGGAGGGAAGCCCCAGAACACTGAGCAGGGGCTGGGGTGGGGTGGGAGGAGGGTCACCCTCTCCCAGAGGAGGAGAGGCTGCCCCTTGGCGGAGAGAGGAGTTCCCATCTGATGGCTTCCATTTTCCCCAAGGAGGCTGAGACTGGGTCATCAGATGAAGGCGAAGCCGGTGGCAGAGAACAGCAGTGTTGACGCAAGAGGGGAGGGAGTGGTCGTCATTTGCAGAGTGTGCACGGGCCCTGTGGGGGGCACGCAGGAGGATGAGGGACTGACTGAGAGCCAGGCTCATGTTCCTGCTTCTGTCCCGAACGATCGCCATTCTGCTTTACACTCAGGTTCACAAGCTCAGAGCGGTGACTGTCTCCTTTGTTTTCTGTTGTCCTCACTCCCCATGTCTAGAAATGGTTTTCCTTCAGAATTTTACTTTTAAAAATATCCATCTATCCTTCCCATCCCGTTCATTGCTCTGGTGGAAGCTGTCACCTTCCGTGGGATGGTTACTGTCGCAGCCTCAGCAGAAACGTCTGTATCTTCAGTCTCTTACCTTCCTGACCCAATCACTCTGCTGTCAGAATAAGCCCCATAAAGACAGCTTTCGCCAGTCAGGTCATCTCCATGCTCACCCCATCTGCCCAATCCTTGAAGGACTTTAGGCTGTATCTTCCGGTGTTTTTCCGTCTGCTTTCCAATATCAAAACTTCTGGTCCTGTCGACCCCGTCATTTCTTTTGCCCAAGAACTTAATCTCATGTTTCTTCCCACTGTTCTGCCTTCGCTCACAGTCCCCTTGCAGGAATGAGCAGCCTGGCCACTTCATTACATCAAATCACACGCGGCCTTTAGGACTCTGCTTCCAGTAGAACGTTCGGTTATGATGGGATGGTCCATATCTGTATAGCCACACGTAGCTACTGAGCACAGGAAATGCGGGGAGTGAGGGCCTTGGGTTTACATTTTATTTCTACTGAAGTTTCATTTTACTTATATTTAGATTTAAATGTAAATAGCCACATGTGGCTAGTGGTTATGGCATGGGTGGCACCGCTGTAATATCTATCCTATGTCCCATGGTGTCCCTGAAGCCACCGGGCCCTGTAAACCTTTATAGACACCCCCTTCTGGGAAGTGCTGCAGCTTCGGTCATCTGTACGGCACCGCTGTACATCCATTCACATTTTCCTGCTTTCATGTCCTTACACTTACCTCGTTTCTCCCTTTGTTTTATTTTCCTCTTTTACTTACTCACACACTGTGGACTTTCAATGCACACTTGACTAAAGTTTTGAATAACTTATGTGTAAGCGGATGCCTCCCCCTCCTAAAACAAGATAGAAAAAGCAAAGATAAAAATAGACGAACAATCCGCCAGGCCACCCCTCTGGTGGGAAGGGAATCCAAAATGGCTTCTTCTTCTTGACCTTTTTGAGTTCCCGTCTCTCCCTTGGATGGCTTCCTCTCTCACTCCTGTTTCAAATAAACCGTCATTATTGTTGTATGTTTTGCAAAGACTGTTTTCTGATGTATGGTGTAATGGCAATTTCTTACTATTCAGACAGTAGTAGTTTTTTATTTTTTTAAAATAAATTTTACTGGGGAATATTGGGGAACACAGTGTGTTTCTCCAGGGCCCATCAGCTCCAAGTCGTTGTTCTTCAATCTAGTTGTGGAGGGCGCAGCTCACTGGCCCCTGTGGGAATTGAACTGGCAACCCTGTTGTGCAGAGCTCGCACTCTAAACAACTGAGCCATCTAGCACCCCCCTTACACTCCCACCACACACAAAGTGGAATTTTAACTGATGCTCTGTGGCATGTTAAAATTATATTGCTAGTTTTACTAGGGAGTTACTGAGATGTGTAAGGCATTTTCCTGCTTTGTACTTCTGAACTCGTGGGACCATCTGATTTCCAGTTTGCTAGTCTGACTTGTCCTCTAGCAGTTAAAACCGGAAGTCTTTTAATTTGAGAACATAGGACTTTTCAACTAGGAAATAAAGGAGGTGAGCTAAATGGATCCACCAGTAACTCTGTACTGCGACTCTTCTGAAGGGTGGTTCAAATCCACCCACCGAATATATGGACTTTTCTGTAGAGTTGGCCCACGGGCTTTCAATTGAAAGAAGAGCACAGAGCTTTCTCCTTTCCCTCCACTGGAAAGCTGGCCGTCACATGTGCCAATGATGGCACTCACCTGGGGGCCCACAGAGCGTGCCAGACGCCATTCCATCCCATCCGCAGAGCTGGAGCTCCCTCCACTTGCCTGCCTCCCCCCTTCACGTCCCGTGCATGAAGCACTGTAGCCTTCTGTAATGTCCATTTGCACGTTAATGGTAACACTAGCAAAAAGGCGCAAAACTTGATGCCCAACTGTTCAAAGGGGAGGAGGGCTAGGGAGAATGGCAAGCTCAGGACAGACAGCTGACCTTGGTTTTGCTTTCTAGACAAAAAGCCTAGGAGCAAAATCAGTTTGTCAAGCCCCCTTTCTTAAAAGTGCAAAGTAGTCCAGGCCCTTTTCCCACTGTCAGGTCAGGCAGCTTGATTGTCTTCCAGCGCTTTGTACAAACTCAGCTATAAACGCTTTTAGACCTGGGTGGAAGGCGTACGAGTCCATCTAATACTGTGGCCAGCTCAAATCAATCTCGCCCCTGAGAACAAGAGTCTTATCTTTCCCGTTTGCCTCTTCGTGGGTACTAACTCATTTCTGCACACACACACACCCACACCCCTTCTAGCTAGTAAATAATGTAATACACTACCTACCAGTAGCTCTGCGTAATGACAGTGAAGGTGGCTTGACTCGGCTAAGTTGTGTTATTTATCATGCCTGAGGCCCCTCTTTCATGACTTAAATTCTTTCACATGTGTGGTATCATATAAATACCTACAGGTGCAATGAAACAACGAGAGAACATAAAAAGTAATGGTTTACTTACTTAAATGCAAAAACTTTTTTTGGCTTTTGGGGGAAAAAGGAGTACTTCAAGAATGGCAGAATAAAAAGGATGTTTAGTTAAATCCTGAATGGAAAAAAAAAACATGGAGGAGAAAACAGCATAACAAAGAACGCCAGAAAGACAGTAGTTAAGAGAAATCTGACATTTAAACCTAGACTCCTACTGGTGCCCATGGTAACTCGTCTGACAACTTGGTAAAAAAAAAAAAAAAAAAAAAAAAGACAAAAAATCTTTTCTTTGCTTTCAAGGATAATCCTTGCTTTTTATTTTTTCTCCCTGGGAACCATGCCGATTTCTTTTTTCTTTTCCTTTTTCTTTTTTTCTTTTCTTTTTGGGGACCATGCAGGAATTTCTTTTATAATAGACCTAATAAATAAAGGGTGGGTTAATGTCCTTTAGACATTTGATCTTCCCAGAACACATTTTCACGCTTACATGTGATCTGGGTGCCGCGTAAGTCGGGTTTGTTGTTTTGTATTTAGTATCAATGCTATTTTTACAGTTCTCAAGATGAATACAGTATTAAGTATAAGTCATACACAATGAGGAACCCAGCTTGTGACAATGATTCTCGCTAAACTTGAATTCAGTTTCTACTAATATGGCATTCGGGTCTCTGGTTATATCATCACCCAAAATTAGATGCAAATAGTAAGTTACATTAAAGCTATGACTTTCACCTTCACTTTCAAGCATAATTTCCAAACTGAGTCTTTTTTTACGAGTTCTGTCATAGCATCAGGATGTGACTAATCCCAGAGCTGCTCCCTGTGAGCGGGGACACAGAGGGTGGGGACATGTGAGCCCAGGGCGCCGGCGGCCATTTTATACCGAATTTGCTCAAGATTGTTTTCACTGTTTTCTTAACGTGGGTAATAAGAGGAATGATTCCATTTTGACTGTCTTGTTTGCAAACATGAAGTCAGAATTTCAGCAATGCCAGTTTATACTTAAATAATTTTGTTGTCGTTTTTGCTTTTAAGATAAAAATGCTCATACTCACCAAAATTAGCATGATGTCAGGATAAAGACTTACCTTTTTATGGGCTGGAGAAGATTTTCCAGAAAGGTTTAATGTCTGTAAAGGGGCTTACTATTTATAATCTCTCAGAATCGTGAGATTATTCCCTGCAAAGATTCATAACCTTATAACAGTAAAGAAGTTTATTGAGCATTTCCTCCATGCCAGGGTCATTTGCATAAATTATCTCTTATCCTCTTGACACATCTATAAGGTAATATTTTATGCCCATCTTACAGGTGAAGAAAGATAATAAGGAACTTGTCCAGTGTCTCATAATTCACAAGCAGCCGAGCTGCTATTCAAACCTAAGCCTATTTAAATCTAAATCATGCTGCTGGTTTTCAGTACCTCAAACAGCATCTCAGAGTCTGCACCATAAATCCCATCTCTCTTTGACAGACAAATTAAAGCAGGCTTTAAATACATTTAAAAGGAGGTTGCTTTTTATTTTCTTTTTTTCCTTCTTTTTTTTTTTTTTGTATAGGCTTATGGTTTTTCATTTCTGTCGAAAGGTGAAATGAAGGAATAGAAAGAATTGGGGGTGGGGCTAGACCCTGAGCTTGTGCCTGGAAAGGGCCGCCCAAGGCATGCAGAGTGGAGAAGGCAGTTTTCTGCGTGGAAATGTCAGTGACCCATGGGCCTCTTTGTCTCATATCAGCTACCTCTGACTTTCTCTGGCAGAGAGTTGAAAATTAGTCCCGCCCATGAACATGAGAGAAAAACAGCGTCACGACAATTTGAGCACTGCAGTAAGAACTGGTCTGAATGATTATATTACCAATAGGTACGTTGTGAGGTGAGTGTTTTGTTTTGAAATGGCTGTGGAGCTGTGCTGCCCAGATCATGGCTGGGGACACTGCTGCCACTCTGTCCAGGCCAAGGCCACACATCTCTGCAAGCGCCCAATCAGTAAGGGACCACGTGATGGTGCTGGTGTAGGGCTGTCCCTGCAGGACAGGGGACTCACATAGGAGCACTAGCCTGGTGGAAACAGTCTCAGAGCTGCCCGGACACCCTCTCCAGCCTCCGTCCCTCCCTGTGGAGTGAGACCCACAGCTGTGGTCTGCAGCCTCCTGCCCACTCTGCCTCCCCTGCCAAGCTCTGCATGGCCACGTCTGTGTCCGAGGACTCACCGTGCTTCCAAGTCTTTCACCTGGGACGCCAAACACTGCCCTCACAGACTGTTCTCATCTGAAAACTCTCCTCTTTCTAGGCGCCATCAGTGTTAGCCTAATACCAAAGGAGCCGGAGATATTGAATATGAATTCTGGTCTTCATCAGGACGTCTGCCTTTAAGTAACTGTCTACTTGTATAGAATCAAAATTTGTGTAAAAGGATGATGATGTCTTCACGGGGTACACCGCAGTGTCCCTGAAACTCTCTGCAGGTTATTTATGTAGTAGTCGCAGACGGCCGTGAAGGCCCCAATAAAAGTTCTGGAACCACACTCACCAGGAAACGGACTTTAGCTGTACAGTTACTGAACTATCTACTGAGATTCCCCTCATTTGAACTTCAGACCCATATCCCCCTTTGCCCACGCACCCTTGAGTGCCTTTCCTCTTGGGAACCGTATTTCCGGCGAATCCACTTAATACTCAGCACGAGCCTGTTAGTCCCCAGTGTACATTTTTCACCAAATCCCTTTTAAATGGTACCCTTAAATCTAATGATCCCTTCCTACACTCCTCAGTTACAGATTGTCACTACCTTTACAGCTTGCTGATTTCTCAACCGGTGTCCCTTTCTCCTGAAGGACCAGACAGGAGGACATAAACATGCCTGTCATGAGGCCTTGAGTGGCTGAGTTGTGCGTCGGTTACACCAACACCTGCTGGGCTCTGCACAGCGGCGTCTCTAGCTACAGGCTGGTAAGTGTAACTGCACCACTTACTGGTTTTGTGACTTTGGGCCAGTTAGGGAATTCTTGGAGTCTCAGTTTCCATCTGCAAATGTCTATCCTTAAAGCACCTTCTCATACAGGTGTTGTCATGGTTACATGACGTTCTGCTTACGGTGCTTAAGAAGTCCATATGCAGAGAAAGCCCTTAATACATGTTCGTTATTATATCCTATGTTATAGCTCACAGTTCTTAAATATTTTTTTAAAAATTGGTTTTCTCTGATCCAGATATCCTTGTTCTAAAATACCCTCATATGACAACACCTCTGCTATGAATCAGGAAATGAAATAAGCTAACCTGAAAAACGTGGCTTTAGTGTGTTATTTATTCAGCATCTGGATTTGCACTGAAGTTTTGCTTATTCACTCTTGTTTATGGGTATATAAACCTGTAATGTGCATGTCTTTAATTTAATGCAGATTTCAACTATTTTAGTACAAGAAGATGCATGAGTGCATCGTGATATGGCGAATTGTCGGTCTGGAGCTTTTCTACCTAAAAGCCAGGCTGAAGATGAGATAGGACCTGTAATTCTCTAGCTTTCAAATCCCGACATATGCAATTTCATTTAGTAATTATTCTAATAGTGGAATTTAAAATACTTGGTACTTCTCTTATTTAAAATGAATGTAATGAGACAAAGAAGACCAGCCTCTCACGTGGATTGTGTTTGGCTTTTGAAATGTGTATTTTGCACATTGCATTAACATTTGGAGAGCTAAATGGAGGCTATAGTTGATAACATTGTCTTGTATAATTAAAATTGGCTAAGAGAATAGAAGTTGAGCATTCTCACCAAAAAAGGTAAGCATGTGAGGCGGTAGCTGTGGCAGTGAGCTCGAGGCGGGGTCCTTTCACAGTGTGTACAGATTCAGTCATCATGTCCTGCACTTTAAATACTGCGGAACTTTATCTGTCAGTTCTACCTTGGAACACTGAAGATGAATTGGAGAGTTCAGCTCCAAAGTTGGTTCCAAGCAGATGCATTTTCAGATATCTGAAAGAAACAGAACATATCTGACCGCGCAAAACTCCCTGTGCACGATCTGAGCATAAACACTGGGCTGCGTGGTTCTTCCACTGAAGTGTTCATTGCACTGTGTGTGGGGCTACAGGTGTCCTTTCGTGCCACCCGCCACCCAATGTGTTGTCTCTCCAATCAGGACTGTTGGATAGCAAGCTGTGCACGAGGCCACCAGAACCGCGTGAGGACAGTTCGGACCCCCCAGCACGTTAGACCTGCGCTTGTCCTGCCCCTCCCGCTCTGAAGAACCCCACCTCCCCACACACCCCTTCCTTCAATAGACCTCTCTCTCTCAGTTTCCCCTCCCTGTGTTCCTTTCCATCTCCATTCTTACCTCATCTTTGGCGTGAGAAATGAATCTGCAAGCAGTATCGGAGTATTTCTGTGTGGGACTTAGTCCAAAAGAGTGTCTCAGTACTTTTACTTTCGTCCACATTGGAGTTCCCTCAGGGTTTCAGTGAGGAAGCTAAGAGGGTGGTGAGTGAACAGAAAATAGGCAGGTTATCACTAACAATTTTTATTTGTTTTTATTTGTTTGTTATTAAAGTATTCAAACTCCAAACACACGGAGAATAGAGGCTAGTATACTGAATTCTTGTGTTTTCATCACCCAGCCTCAACATTCATCAACATGAATAATTTCACTTATCTCCCTCTACTTTATCTGTTTTTGATCCGGAAATAGTTTGAAGCAAAACCCTGACATCGTTTCACTTCACCCTTCAATGCACCCATGAAGCCCCTGGCAGCTAAGGCCTCTGCTTCCACACTGTCCTTGCAGTAGGTGAGGTGGAGACGTTACCCGGGTCCTCCATGCGCTCGGTAACCTCGGGAGATTGCTTGGCTATCAGATGTTGACATTCAGGGTTTGGGACTGCTTATCACGCCAAGTGTCCTGGTTAATAGAACTCGCACAGGACTGGAAATTCCTTCGTGCTAAATCCCCTCCAGGATAGAAGCGGGGCGCTTGTTCTGTAGTTATGAATATCGTAGGTGGGGCCCCAGCAAATGCAGTGATGCGATGTGAAACGTGCCACGCAGCGGGCGCTAAGCTTCCTTACACCCGGCGGTCACCGGGAAGCAGGTGGTTTTACAAATCTTCCCGAGGGTTGAAACTTGACAGGGGACACATTGAAACAACAGGCCAGACGCTGTGCCCCAGACACGTGATTCCCCTGGGGCTGTGCAGGCGGCTGACGTTTTACTTCTAAAGCAGGAGAGGCGCGGAGCCTGGACGGGAGGCGATCCCTGCCAGCCTTCCCGAGGCACAGTTAACACCGCCAGCTCCTAACAGTGGCAAACGTAGTGATGGCACAGCAGGAAAACACACGCGAGGTGCTGCTTGCTCGGCTTCCTTTCTGAGACAGCGGCGGTGGATGGGCAGGTCAGGCTTTGACTTGGAGCACTGCGTTCACTCTGCAGAGAGAGGGTGAGTGCCTGCAGCTCTGGCTGAGGCTCGTTCCTTCTGACCGAGCTGACGATGCTGGCTTTCTGAGTCTGTCACGTTCTGGTCGTTTCTTCGAGGGCAAAGGCTTTGTCTCTTTTCAGTTCATTCATCTGCCGGCTGCTGCTGCATACGTGTCTTTACTGGCTGCTTCTTAGTTAAACTCAGTGCTAGATTTGTGTTCCTTCCCTGTCTCTTCAAAGGATAGTTGGGTGCTTATTCTGTGGCTCTACTTCTCCTATTACCCGTTTTTTTTCCCTTCCTTCCTTCCTTCCTTCCTTCCTTCCTTCCTTCCTTCCTTCCTTCCTTCCTTCCTTCCTTTCTTTCTCTTTCTTTCTTTTTAAAATTAGTTTCAGGTGTACAAAGCTGCGTAATAGACATTTATACTCCTCACAAAGTGATACCCCCCCCCCAGTCCACTACCCCTCTGCCATCATATGTAACTGTTCCAATACCATTGACTCTTGTCATGCAGGGTGTCATGGGGGGACTCAGCTCCCGCTCCCCGCACAAGAACGCAGGACATGGTGAGGCCAAAAAGGAACACCCACGGAGCCATAGATAGGGGAGTCATATCACTATGTCCTCACTGGAGGCTGGGTTGGAGACAGGAAGCAGGAGCCACACTATCTGCAACCTGCTGTCCACTCCTCTCTGCCAATCAACCTCACTTCCTAACTGCAATTTGCTCTTGCTAGTTCAGCCGCCATCTTCTTGCTAGCCCCCATTTTCTGCTAGCGTAGCCACAGCAGTTATATTAGTGGCCAATGGCTCACTGGTTACAGCTGACGGCCAACTAGCCACAGCTGATGGCCATCCAATCACAGTTGATGGCCATTTACTACCTGAGCCAGCACCTTTCCACGTGAGGCCGAGAGCCGGGAAACTGCACTCCTGGCTCTGTCCCCACACTCTATTCCCTGTGCTGTACTTTCAATCATTTGCTTCCTTGGTCGTGAGCACTGATAGGACTGAATCATCTCTTGACTCTTTTTTCGTTCCAAATTCTACTCAAGAGCCTTTCCCATAAACCTGTTAAGATTAGAATAGTCAAATCTGATGGAGGAGACAGCCAACTTTTCCTCCCTTTCTCTAAGGCACCCTCTCAGGTCCTTGACTCTTTGCTAAACATATTTCAAATTGGCCTTTGCTTTATATGCTCAGTAATGGGAAGCTGTTTAAAATAGTCTATTTTCTTACTGAAAAAGTTACTTAGTTAGAAAGTCATTGTTTTTGTTGTGTAAGACTCTGCCTCCCTGTTTAGCTTATGACCATCATGCTTTCCATGGGAAAACCCTTCAGATATTGAAGACATTTATTTAAAGCATCCTTTTCTGAACTCAAGGTCAAACCCAGGCTAGAATGCCTATTAAATTTAGTTATTGCAAAGGATCTGTGTACACCAGGCACTCTCTTTGTCTCATAGCTTAAGTGCAACATAATTTTTAAACATTTAAAAAGCAAGTAAGCGTCCTCAAAACTTAAAAAAAAGAGGAATGAGAGAGAGAGAGAGCGAGACAGAGAGAGATTTAAATTGTGTTGCCCTGTATGAATCTCTGTGTAATGCTACCTAAGCACCTTTATAATTAAAGATAGAGTCCAATATCAATATCCATTCACAAAAAAGACTTTAAAGTCTTTGGAAAGTTGGAACCTGAAAGTGGATTTAAAATGCCAAGAAGTAAAGAAAACATCTAGACTATTAGCTTCATGTAAAAGTTTATTACTTATTTTCTAAGGATAAAAGTTTGTTAAGATTTAATGAGGACTTGTCTACTTTGCGCAGAATTCTAAAACGGCACAAGGTAAAGTCAGCTCTTCTTTTGTACGACTCACACATCGTCTGTCCCTTTTCCTTCTAGTTTGTGTGACTTCGGAAGTTTTGAATGTTTGAGTATCTTACAGCCTTCATCTTCTCTCAGGATGCCTTCTGCGGTGCTGTTTAAGAACGTTTCGTGACTGAGCAGTGATGGAACACTGCCCAGCAAACACAACACAGGTTACGTTTAGCAAATCAGGACTGCACGACGTTTTGATTTCTAATTTAAGAGACAGCTGTATTTGTTTTCAAGGGCAAATCTAGACCCAATGAAAAAAGTCCCAAGAGTTCTAAATCTTTAACAAACAAAAATCCTCCAATATATGAACGCATTTTGAAAAAAGTTTTATTTTTATAATTTTAAAGGGTGTAGTTTAATAAAGGAAAGATTTGATGAAACCAAGACTTTGCTTTTTTTTTTTTTCTTCCTTTACTTTAAGTAAAGAGGCAACGTTAAAGCTCATCTTAATATCAAGATGTGGGTCAAAGGGCCAAGAACATTACAATACTTGAAAAATCATGTTAACCCCACCTATCGTTTTCTTTCTAACTTCGGATGCAGTCAGGAAGTGATTGAATGTGTTTTTATCATTAATAATATAACAAGTATAACTGGAATGTACTGAACGACAATCAATTAATTTTGTTTTCTTACAAAATCGGAAGGAGAGTGAAAACTAGAGCTCTCCCACTTGCCTGGTGAAGTAGCCATCCTTCCAGTGAATTTGCTGAGCTGGCACTTACCAGCTCATTACCTTTCCTGGAAACCAGCTGATTTGGGTTATAAAGACAAAAGGAAGAAAAATGGTGACATGGTATTTGTATAGTTCTTTTTTACTTGGTAAGCAAAATAGTTTCCATTGTAAATTCTTCATAATTACAGAGTCCCTGAGAGCAATTTCCAGGCTCTCGGTCTCACGTGGAAAGGTGCTGGCTCGGGTAGTAGATGGCCATCAGCTGTGACTGGTTGGCCGTCAGCTGTTGCCGGTTAGCCGTTAGCCACTGATATAACTGCCATGGCTGAGCTAGCAAGCAGGGATTGCAGTTAGCAATTGAGGCTGGTTGGCAGAGAAGCGGACGGCGGGTTGCGGATCATGCGGCTCCTGCTTCCTGTGTCTCCAACCAGCTGCCAGCGAGGATATAGCAGTATGACCCCCCATCTATGGCTCCGTGGGTGTTCCTTTTAGGCCTCACCATATCCCGTGTGCTTAGGCGGGAGCGGGACCAGAGACCCGCGTGACACCCTGCGTGATAGCACCGCTCGTCTTTATCTGCTTCTGCTCGTTGTATTGCTTATTTATATGCAACGTTTATATACATTTTCTGAAAAGCTCGGTAGATATTTGCTTTCAAGACCAGGTTTATAAAATTTATGAATTCAGCATTCTAACTTACGTTAAGGTATGTTAACACTTAGGAGGAAAGATAATTGATGTTGGGTCCAAGTGACTAATAATCTCTAATTTGTTAACTAGGTTTAATTATGTATATTTACTTTGTGCTGAATTATAAAATGGCATAAGGTAGCGTCAGTGACCATTTATCTCTTCCAACTTGACTGTGTTTGTCTTGAAAATGTTTCCATCCTCAGAGAGACTATGCCTTTTCATTACAGCATGCGGTGTGGCGTGGTTAACACCATTTCATGGAGTAGCTAATAAAATCCTTTGTCAATCAAGTGATGAAAGCGCTTTATACATATATTTTATTTATAAAGGAACTGGGGCCCTGGAAGCAGGAAAGAGCATGAAAATTCCTGCTTGGAGGAGCTCATTCTCGGAAAACATTAGTTGCTGGTTTCTAGTGATGTGGTGAAGCGGATATTCACATGATGAAGGTCCCCATGGGCTGCTTTATTTAACTTGCATCTTATCAACAAAGGTGGCTCTCTCACCAAAGGAAAGTTTGCACCAGCTGTTGAAAAGATAATGTGTTGTCAGATACACTTTCCAGTGTTTGAAACTATTGATGCCAGTGATGTGCGTCTGTCACAGGCATCGTTAGTGTGTCTCTGTGTATTTTTATAATGGTGGTTCAGTTGTCAGGTATGGCACACACATAGAAGGGGTAGCATCTTCAGAGGAGTTGAATCCACTTCCATCCCAGGAGCACAGGTGGGGCGTGCGTGTTTCTCCCACTCAGGTTGACATTTTCCAACGGGTAGATCACAAGTGATATCTGCTTACTTAGAATTTATGTTTTGACCTTATTTATGTTTCTCATTGCTCTTTTATGGTATTTTCTCATTTTTTTCCTTGAACATCTATTTCTTACTGACTTGAACGGCATACACACACAACACGTGCACACACACAACATATCCATCCACACAACACACATATTAAGGACGCAACCTCTTTTGCCTGTCACATATGTTGCAAATATTTTTTCCTGATTTCCAATTGCTTTTTAATTTGATGGTCTGCTATGTCCTATAAAAGTTTTAAATTGTACACATTATTAAAACTGTAAGATATTTAGAGATCTTGATAGCCACCCTGCATCTCCCCAATTTATCTTTATGTTCTCTTTAGTGCCTGGGACATTACAACCAGTCAAGTCACAGGAACTGTATACCATTACAGATTCCTCATGAAACATTCCAACTATGTTACTTACGACAATGAGATACACAAGAGGAACGAGAATCATTACACTAGTTTTTAAAGTCAACTCTTATTGATAAGTAGTATACATATTGTTATGTGCACAAATAGTGTGCAATTGATTAGCTTTCCTAAAATCAACCATCATCCACATTAAGGAAAAGCCTCTTTCACGTTTTCTGGACCCACTTGTGCCCCTTCCAATCTCTACCTCCAATGAGTCACGCCTGTGCCACTTCATAATACCAAAGACAGGTTGTCGTGATTTTGAGCTTTACCTAAATGGAATCAAATGGGGTCATGTTTTGTGTCAGATTCCTTTCATTTTGTACTGGATGCAAGAGTCATCCATGTTGTTTATCGAAGTGAGGTTCTTCTGTTTTTATTTGCACAGGGCATTGCTTTGGGTTACATAACACGTTTACTTAGAGATAATTGGTAAGTTCCGGTTTGGGCTGTGTGAACAGTGCTGTTAGGAGCTAACTGTGTGACCGTGTTTTGTGGTGACGATATGCGAATGTGACGTGAGCTGCACTTAGGACTCGCTGCTGGGCCATCACGTGTGTGTGTATTTTGCATTAGGAAATAGAGGTGCTGCCAAGTACTTTCCCGAAGCGCGTATCCGTCTGCAGTCCCTGACACGCATGTGAGAGATCCAGTTCTCCACATTTTCCCAATTACTTGGTGTGTTCATTTTCAATCGTACAATAAATTACCACAATTTTTGTGTTTTAAAATCACATACATGTATTCCGTTACAGTTTCTGTAGGTCAGAAATCAGGGCAAGGCTTAGGAATTCACAGCAGAAATTGAGCTGCCGACGCTTTCTCATCCACAGGTGTGCCTAGGGCTGCGCCCCCTTCCAAGCCCCTCACATTTCTGCCAGAATTCCCTTCCTGTGGCCGCATGACTCAGGGCCCTGTCTTCCTGCTGGCCGTTGGCTGGAAGCTGTCCTTGCCACAGGGCCCTCATGTGCCTTGCCACGGGGCCCTCTTGATTGGCAGTTCACCCAGGAGTGCTTCTCGGTGGCAGGCAGGACAGTCTCTCCAGCTGGCTAGGATAGTGTCTGTGCAATGCAGTGTCCTCAGCAGGGCCTCCATCCCCTTTGTCACATCTGTTGGCTGGAAGCCAATCACAGGTCCTGCTCAGACTCCAGAGGACCAGGTTATACAGGGAATCACGTCAGGGAGTGGAGGTCCTGGAGCCCCTGTAGTGTTGCCGACCATCACTCCCTAAGTCACAGGTACTGCCTTCTTAGTACTATAACCCCAAGTCACAAGTACTGTCATCTTAGTACTGCAGCCCCCTGAGTTACAAGTACTGTCATGTTGGTACCACAGCCCCCTGAGTCATGAGTACTGAGTCTTAGTACTGCAGCCCCTTGAGTCATAAGTACTGTAATCTTAGTACCACAGCCCCCTGAGTCACAAGTGCTGAGTCTTAGTACTACAGCCTAAGTACTACAGTAACTTTAGTGTATAATAACTTTGAATGGAATGTGCACATCTAGCTTTTGTATTTATTTTCTCAGCACCTTGTGGCTCTCATTAAACCCTGTTTATTCACTGCTTACTTGGACTTTATGCAAGATGCAACAGTTCTTTCTTAAAAAGTATTTTGCATTATACCTCTGACGTAGGTCCTGCTGTTTCATCCGGTTGGTCTTACTAGGAAAACGCCTTTGTCTGTCCATCCCAATGAGCCCTGATGTGCCCAGAGATTGCACACATCTCCCTCCTCAACCCATGCTGGAGGCAGCAGCAGTGGCGGACTCACATGGGGGGCACAGGGCTGGGCCCTGGTCTCAAACAAGAACCAACTCAGTGCCCCCGGGATCTGCCAAGACCACCTCCTTGCTCAGCTTTCGTTCCTTGTTCTGTCCTGCCCACATATTTCAAGTCCTCTGAAATAACCCCTCAATGAATCAGGCTGATGAATTCTCTAGGCGAAGCTCCTAGCTTTCCCTTAGCATGGGGCAGTTTGAATTAAAGAGGTTATATGATTATCTTGAAAGACTAATGAAATTAATAATATCACGGGGCCACAAAATAGGGACGCTCCAGTTTTACTCACTGGTTTTTCACAAACACACAGCTGAGTATTTCTTAAATCGCTGCATTTTTCTTTTTTAACAAAAATATCTAGGTATGATTTTATGTATATTTAATACAAAGACGTTATTCTAGTTTATTAGTAACTCATTGGCAGAGTGCTGTTTGATCCTCCGAAAGGTCCTTGTTAAGTCCAGTGGCCACACCAGCTCCCCTCGGCTGTCCCCTGCTCTGGGCGGCAGGCAGTGGTGAAGGTCACGGCGGCACACCCAGTGTGGCCTGGCCACCTACCTGTCACCAGCCACGCCGGGCACACAGCCAGCACCCCTGCTCTGAGGAAGGCAGCGCTCCGGCCTCACCTTGGATGTGCACGTGGGTTTGTTTTTAGGATAAAGCTGAAGGGAATGTATTGTTGAGGCAAATAATTCACTTAGAAAAGAAAATAGTAACAGTAATCATTTATATAAATCCCAATTTTATTGTAATACATTTGTTTAAAGCAGGAAACATTTTATTAATTATATGTATACATGTATGATACAATGATTATACCAGAGAGTAAAATTGAAAACATACGATGTACCTTATTACCTTGAGTCGGCCTTAATTTTTCTTTACCTACCAACATATGTATACCCAGGATAAAGCTGACTGAATAATGTAGACTTGGAAACTTAATGTTCAAGTTCATATTAGATATTTTATAGCTATTACCATGATACATTCTCTGTTTCTATAAATAGACCCACCAACCACTTGGTCACCCAAAGCTGTCACCTGGACACGATTTTCACTTAACTTTCTCCTCCATCTCCTTCATGCTATGCCATATTACTTGTCACTAAGTTCTGCTGATTTTAAGATCCAAACATTGCTGCGTCCTGTCATTTATGCCTCTGGACGTCAGTACAAATGCTGTCAATGCCCGTCAGGCTGTTGCTGTAATCTGATTTGCTGTTCCCTAGTCCCTGCGTCCGTGTACGTCACAGCTGAGAAGTTTTGTCTAAATTGTACACGTGAATATGCTACTCACTTGCTTAAGACCCTTGAAGAGCTCCATGCTCTTCAGACTATATTCAAGGTCAAATGCTTGGGTGGCATGGAAGACCCTACACTGTGGTTTCTGCCGCTCGTCTGCATTCGTGCTGTGTTCCGAGGAAACAGCCTTTTGTTCCTAAAACACGTCCTGCTTTCTCCGTCCTCTGCATCCTGTGTGGTCAGTGACCTCTGGCTGCAGTGCCATCTTCTGTTCCTTTGCCAGGTGAGGCACGCTTACCATGCCCATCATGCCACCACTGAAAGGTTAAGGCCTGCGTGAGACCATCTCTGGGTGGAGCGGGGCTTTCTGCATACTCTCCCCCGCACACACGGTGAGTGCATCTCTCCTCGCAAGAAGGACCAGTTTGCTTAGGGCCTGGCCTGAGTTTTCTGTGTTACCAGCTCCAGCCTAGCAAACGGCTTGTCGCGCTGCAGTCAGCAAGGCCTTTGGTTTTGGAATCGTGAATGATTATGTGTTCACAGTCTACTTTAAATCACTGAACTGTTTCACAGCTCTAATTCTTCAACGCTTCAAGAAACGGGCTTTTCAGTCATCTTGAATCCACTATAGGTCTTTACAATATAATACAAGACAAGTACTAACTAATCCATAATTTTTGAAAGGAGGGAGGGAGGGAGGGAGGGAGGGAGGGAGGGAGGGAATTACTAAATGTGGTTCCAGACCCTGTAAGTTAAAGAAGTCTGTTAGATTTTTATTTTCTTTTGTGACTATTTCAGCTGTGTCATTCCTTCTGGCTTTATGAACTTTTAGGAATCTTATACAACTTTTGTAAAATCATATTTTACTGATTTAGTTACTGTTTCTTTTGAATAATTGGCTACTGACCTAAACAAATATACAATTTTAGTGTCAAAAGCTGCACTTATTCAGCGCCTGCTCTTTTCTAATTTTCACCTTGTGAAGAGTTATACATTTAAAGTCATGATATAACTTTTCATTCCAACATGAAGTAATCATAAGAATGACCACAGTGAACATTGCAATATGTATTCTGATTTAGAGGTCTGTCCTATAAAGGGGCAAACTCTGCCCAGTACTATCAAAGGTTACTAAATAATAACCCCACCCCCCAAAAAAAAAGACAAAGAAGAAAATGTAACAATTTGTGTTCAAAAGCCTCTCTGCTGAAGACATGACATTATTTGGTGCATTCTTACATATTTTCACGTTTACGTACTGTTTGCAATGTTTTCTGATAGAGACCATGGTGGGTGCAAAGATAAGGCTTTAATCCCTGAATCCCCAAAGTTACCAATGTATTAGGAACATTTGGGTGGGGTACTATCTATTTTGAAAGGCTGTGTAATATAGCGTGGACATTGAATTTAATAAGCGTTATAAATATATTACAAAGTAAATCAAGGCAATGGGCATTGAGAGGTAAGAATCTGATTTGGTAATAGGAAATGGAGGCTATGAAATTTGATCATGTTTTAACAACTGAATAGGATTTCCACATTTGGAAATAAATAGGTTTTCATAGATGGAGGTGTATGGTGACTTCCCAGAGGGCAGACGTGTTTCTTACTAATCTCTGAGGGCTTTCTGTCTCCGTCACCCCAAACCACCACCCAGATTATGTACATCTTTCTCTTCTCCTCTGATCCCACCCCCTATTAGAAGTTCTGTTTTTCCCCCAAATAAAATGTTGAACAATATCAAAGAAAGAAAATGTCTTATTATAGTAGCCCCACTTATTTGTGGGGGACACTTTCCAAGACTCTCAGAGGACGCCTAAAACTGCAGATAGTACCAAACCATGTTTATATTGTTTTCCTATACACACATCTATGATCAAGTGTAATTTATAAATTAGGCACAGTAAGAGATTATCAACAAGCAATAATAAAATAGAACAATTATAACAATATACTGTAATAAAAGTTATGTGCATGAGGTCTCTCTCTCCAAATGTCTCACTGTGCTGCCCTCCCCCTTCTTATGGTGATGACGATACAGTGCCTGTGTGATGAGGTGGAGTGAGGTAAGGAGACATTATTAAGTCAGGTGGGGGCAACTTGAACACACACAAGTCCATCTGGGCACGTGAGAAGCTACTGAGTGACAAGGGGGAGAGTGTCTGCCCTGTGGGGACACTGGACGGGGTGATGCGCATTCTGAGGGGACGGGACCAGACAGCGTGAGAGTCATCACACTGCTCAGAACAAGGAGCAATTGAATGCATATGAATGGATTAGGTCTGCAATTTCCCGTTTGACATTATGGACTGCAGTTGACCATGGGTAACTGCACCCAGGAGATGCAAAGCTGTGGATAAGGGGGCTACTGTATTATGTAGATATTTTGACATAGAGAAGTTATGTAATAAGAGGCCGAGAAGCAATGGAGACAGGAGAGAAAGACACACTTCATGGCCTACAGTGGGGAGGGTTGTGTGGGGCTCGGTGTGTCAGACGCTCCAGAGCAGTTGTGAGAACGAGGGGAGACGTTGAGATGGGTTCCTATGGGTTAGACCTTGGAACCCCTCTAAAGACGTGCAGGGAGAGTGGGTTCCGTGAAGACTTACCATTGGTTGTTGAGTGACGTCCATACATCTGACCCTGTGCACAGAGGCTTTTGTGTGAGCACCTGGCTTCCGGGAGGTTTACAGACCTATAGAGGCACTTGGTGTATTTTAGGTGTGACAGATGCTTTAGTTTCATTGCAATGATGAGCTTAGGAAAACAAAGAGTGAAAGTTATGGCTGGAAAATGGTGTGGTTCCTGTGTGTTAGTGCGGGGAAGGGGCTGGTCGGCACGTGGCTGGCCTTGCGCACCGTGAGGCTGAGGCTGGCTGTCATTGAGGAGGCAACAGAAGCCATCAAAGAGCTCTGTTCAGACAGCGGGGTGAACACTGTTCCTCCCGGGACGCAGTCGTCTGGCAGCTGTGTGCACACGAGGGCGAGGGTACACACTGCAGGTGGGAACGCTGATTACCCCGCAGAACGCTGTGGAAATCTTCTTACAGAAGTTTCCAGATGTTTGTGACTGGGTACCCCTTGATTAAAACATTGGAGCACATACTACTCTGTGTGTGTGTGTTTATGAATTGCATGCCTACTAATTAATATCTTATAGACATTATACAACATTAACAAAAACAGAAATGCAGATGCCCCAGTGTGTTACCACACCACCCCTTTGAGTATGTTCAGGCCATTTTGAAGACCATGGGTACAGAGAAATGACAAGGACCTTGACTATAGTTGTGGGGGTGGAAAGGCCAGGCTGGGGACAATGTAAACGCTGTGATATTTGACCAACTGGATTTTGGGCACAAAGGAGAGAGAGGTGGAAAACGTGGCCCTCACGTTTCAGCCTGTTAAACGGGTAAAATAGTAGTGTAATGATGCAAACACGTTGTTTGGTTCAAGAAAATTGTGTTGCGCAAAATGTAGTAAAACTGATTCTGCCATTACTTTGAACTGCTGGTGAATAACAAGATGGAACAACCTGGCAGAGAATTAGAATTTCAGCCTTGGCATCCAAAAGTGGGATTGTGCTTGGAAATGCAAATGTATAAATCCTCACAATAAATGTAACAGGTAAAGCTGGAGGAAAGACTGGAGTAAAGGAAAGAATCAGTGAGGGAGGGAGACCTGAAAAGACAGCATTTGCGGAGCAGGTTGGGTCTCAGTGAGCAGAGAAGGAATGATGGACAGGATCAAGGCGGAAGTGGACCCCAAGAGAGGATGGATGTTATTAGGCCTGGTGCGAGTGGCATGTCATCTGCTGTGGGGAAGTCTGTACAGGAGCTAAGAGGACTTTCCTGGGTTAAGGATTAGAAGGCTTTGCTGTGATTAAAAAGCTGTCATCTTTTGTAAATCACCGAACAGGAAATATATGAAAAGTCCAAAGATGGTGCTGACTTAATTTTCTCAAAAGAACACGAATGTTCTATTAAATGCAGACTTGAAAAAGGACACGTTTCTGGAAAACAATTATTAAAGATCACCCTTACTTATAGACAGTGTTCAAATACTCAGGACAATGAAATACAAATGTAAGCCACAGGCATGTCATTCTAACATACATTTTTGTTTTAACTGTTGTCTGATTTGCATGTTGAATTGTCAGACTACGAAATGTAAAAATACATTTACATATTATTGTGTGATTTTGTGCTTATGTTAATAATTTCCTATGTTTCAATAGTCATTATAATTATTATTTTAATGGATGTATGATAATTCATCTACAGACAAGCCGTAATTCTTCCTGGTTCTTGAGGTGATTTTCTGTGCATGAGAGCAAAGGACCATCTGTCCAGAGGGCCTGCAGAGGGGAAATGTTAATTTTGCTTATTTTGTCTGGATTCATTGAGATTTGGTTTCTACCTCAAGCTTGCAGCATTTATTTTCTCTGTTGGGAATTGTTTATTTTCTAGTTGCATTGGATGAAATAAAATTTTCCCCTGAAGTCCTTCATGATTTATTTCTCCCTTGATTCAAACCCTGCATTTAGAACTTTATAATCACAGACTGACATTTTATTTAAAAACAACAAGATGCATTTCATAAACACATTTTTACACATTTAAAGACATTTCTTGATCTCCCCCTGTATTTTTTACACATGCAGAAAATTACTTCAGTTCAGTGTTCTTCATGCTGTTTGATTTTGAGATGGACAAATTATGTGCCTAGAATAAAAATTGCAGAAACTCATAAATTTGTAGGGTCATTCACTTTTTCTGACTTAGGAACCAGTCCTGTGAGCATCTAGTACCAACAAATGGGAAACTGGTGTCTTTATTAAAAGATATTGGCAAAAGTATACAAATATTTTTGCATTAAAGCTTTACCTGATATTAATTTTGATTGCTGCAACATATCAAACTGGCCACACTGATAAAGGAAGTCAGCATGCTAATGATGCATGATGGTCTTGTAGGTACATAAGAAAACAGACAAAATCTTCTTTGCTATAACTCGGACCCATTTCCCCTCATTTGATCTGGAGGGGGTAACTTTCCCAGTTTGTGGATGTGTGTTGTGTGTAACAGAACACTACAATTTACTAGTAAAAAATAGTTCATATCCATCACTTCATTTTGATCCACCAGTTGTGTCCTCTGTTACAGAAGTAGAATAAATAGTCGGGTAGAACACCTTTCATCAATTAAGCATTGCACGTGTGTGTCAGCGTGCCCTCATGCGTGCAGAAACAAAGACAGATGTTAGAGAGTCAAGTTCGGGTGGAGACAGAACACATAGACAGAGGACCATGTTGGCACGAGCTGTGCTGTCTGATACAAATCACAGACATTCTCGAGGCATTGAGCGGAGTAGGGCAGCTTGGAGGTCATGGAAAGGCTTTGCAGGGGTACGTGCGGTTCTAGTTTTGGCAAAGATGTTATATGCACAGAAGCATATAGGAAACAGGAACAGAGGGAGTGAAAAAGGAAGAGAGAAGCAGGAAAGAGGAGATGCTGAGGAAGATATTACATATCTGTCATACCGACTGCTCCATGCTTTCTAAATTTTTCTTGTTTAAGGGATTGTTTCCTCAATCATTGGATTATTAGACTATTAGTTGCATGTGCAGGTGTGTTCAAATAGATAGCAGTTGGCTTTTCTTCTGTTGTTTTATTTTTTAGCACAGGTTAGTGGGAGCACAGGTTCAAAACTTATAGCTTAAAACTCTATGGCTACTCTGTGGATGTCAGGACTTCCTGAGAGTCCTGGAATATCTAAATGCTTTCACCCAATTCCTGTTACATAAACATACTTTTATATAAATAAATTTTGTAAGATATTATGCCAGATACTAGCTCATCACTAATGTTCCTGTGTTTGCTTATGAGGAATACTAGACATACTAGAAAGAGATTCTCTAAATTAATGAGGGAAGCAGTGGAAAACCTATGAGAACCTTTTCATTTTTGACTCTCCAAAACTTCTGCTTAAAATATGTTTTTAAGACTGTATTATACCGTGTATTTTCAGGGGTGAAGGGCCCTGTACAGTTAACCAGTGTTGAGCTTCATCATTACATCTTCACAAGGCAGCGCTGACCGCGGGCTCAGTTAAGCTTGGCGACTCTCTAACTGCCCCACTGCGACCCTGGGTGTTGCAGGCGCCACGTGAATGGGGAACAGACTGCAGTTGCCAGGAAGGTGCTGAAACTAGTCCGTCCAATTTAAATCGACAGTAGAGTCCTGTGAAAAAAGACAGGTTTTTTTTTTGATAGTCTGTTTGTAGGAGTAGGTGATTTTAAAGAGAGGTAAAGAGAACGAAAGCAGTCGCATGAGAGCCAAGAAGAGAGTGAGATGCGTGGGTGGAATTTCACGCGGTTTAGTGAAAAGGGGGCCGCTGTCCATGTCGCAGGCAGAAAGCACTCTTTAGGGGGGTGGGGAACGTCTGAACCTTCTTGCCTCAATTCCCCCTGAACACGGATCCCTGCTGGAATCTCGTTTTTCTATTTTATAGCCAATGGGGGACGTGCTTTCCTTCTCTTGGTCACTCACTGCCCTCTCTCTACCAGTAGGTGAGGTCTGCCTTCCTCTGTAATCTGCAAAATGCCCTAACAGCCGCCGGTCCAGTTTTCAATAATGCACGCTTTTCCCTGTGTACTGAGATTTCATTTTGCTTAGTCCAGATAGTTTTCACTTTGTTATTTAGACAAATTTCATCTAAATATTAGTTGTTTTAACAGTTTTTGCTGTTCAGTCTGGTACTGACTCTCATGCTAGCTCTCAAAAAATGAATCTTCAAGACAAATGACTCTAATTTCACTTCTGAACTGTAAATTGTAATTCCAGTGGCTTCTGTTTGTAATGATCTCTCCCAGTTTCCTAAGAAAGTCTCAAGAATCTTGCATCCTTCATATTCCTATACAAAAATTTTGAAAAACTGTTCAAATATTTATAATTTTTGGTAATAGAAAAATTTTCAAAGCTCCTGATGAGATTTCTATCTACACGCTTATTGGAAAATAATAACTTACGGACGTTTTCATAAAGGGAAGTCATGAAGGTGAAATATTGATGGGCTGTCCCTTCCTGTTACATGCCCTGTGATGAGAGCATTTATTGAAATTCTTCTATCAATACTCACCTGCCTACTATTGTATTGGTGTAATCTCATGCATGTGCTTCCATATGAAACCTATTGAATTTTACTGTTGAGGCTCCTGAAAAGGATGGATAAACCTTCTCTATTTAACTCATATTTCTTATCCAAAATATTAACATATTAAAATGCAAACCATCTCATCAAAATTTTAAAATGTTTTCCTCTATAGTTAGTACTTATTACGACTGTTACAGGCCTGAGATAGGAATAATCATTTTATTTTAAAAAAAAACAACCATTGATTAAAGTTATTTAAATAGGGTATGTTATGCTACCAAAGTCTCCACCACAACTGTGCTTACAGTGACTTGTTTCTTAATTATCTCGTAGTGTATTTGTTGAATTTTGACCATTCTGTTACCTTTCCATCTGACTTGTATTTGATTTCTGCAGTGAAATGTCTGTTTAGTCTGCATCTCTTGTGATTTTTATCACGGCCGACTTCCTGGATGATTTCTTCATTTTCTGGGTATAAGAGGCATCGTTCAGATGTTTCATTACCTGTGGGTCCTTGGCGAAAACGCCTCACCTCTGAGGTCTCACTCTTCATGGAGAGTGTAATTCTATCTTCTCAAGTAATAGTTTCATAGACAGCGACAGGTGTCTTCTTTTCTCCTTGTCATGTATGTCTTTTCAAATTCCTTGAAGTGCGATTTCTAAGATGTGGTGATGCACTGGGTTCCTGTTGCTCTTACCGCGGATGTGATTTTAGTGGAACAGGAATGGACTTTCCTTGTCCACCTCTCACTCATCTTGATTCAAATGCTTTTAGCAAATGCCAAACGCCAGGCCCAGTGTGGGTCCAGGTCCTCACGACTCAGGATCGGCTCGGCCACCTCAGTGCCAGGGTCACACCCCAGCTCAGCAGAAAACCCGGAATCGGAGACGATGGCTCAGCCGTCAAAATCTTTGAAGCTTCTCCACACCGACCATCATGCTAGGAAAATGAAGTGTTGTCAGTGTATATTTTGCTTAATTAACAAAGGTGTAAATATGTGACTCTTTTTTTAGGCAGTTGGTCAGATGAATGCAAAGAGATAAAGTTGAAAAGGTTATTCTGTGTTTTAGGATAACCTGTTAATAATATACTTAACTTTTATCTGTGATGCAGTTTTGGGATTTTGAACATATTTGGTTTACAAGAGAAGAGCAAGTCTCATATATATATTTTTTAATTGGGGAATATTGGGGACAGTGTATTTCTCCAGGGCCCATCAGCTCCAAGTTGTTGTTCTTCACTCTAGTTGTGGAGGGCGCAGCTCAGCTCCAAGTCCAGTTGCCATTTACAATCTTTAGTTGCAGGGGGCACAGCCCACCATCCCATGCAGGAATTGAACTGGCAACCTTGTTGTTCAGAGCCCATGCTCTAACCAACTGAGCCATCGGGCCTCCCCCAAAGTATATTTCTTTAGTTACTCTATTCATAAATTAAATAAAAATGTAACCCATGAGTGGTGATGTCCAAAAGATTTTTCTATTCTGAAAACTAAAATCATCGTATAGTTTCCAAAATAAGACCATTGAACATGGAATATGATTGTGTGGTATGGTGTAAATTTTCATTTCTGATATTCACAGGGCACACACAAATTCAGACTGACAGCCCTGAGCTGGTCAGTGCCCGAGGTTTTATGGCAATTCCATTCTTCCTTCCTGCTTCATTGTATCCTGTTTACTATTCTCCGTAGACTGGTTTTTATATACACTTCACATCCTTCTAAAAAAAAGAATACAATCTGGTTAATTTGAAATGTCTACTGGAGTGGCCCACAGGGTGCTGATATCTGATGGAACACCATTCTGCATGTGTGTGTGAGGATGGGCCTGGCTGGGACTAACATTCAGAGGGCAGACTGAGCACAGCAGATTGCCCTTCCCAATGTGGTGGGCCTCGTCCAATCAGTCGAAGGCCCGAGTAGAACAGAGAGGCTGACTTAGAGAGAATTTTCTCTCTGCCTGACTGTCGGGGAGTTGGGACATCAGTCTCCCCCTGCCTTTGGACTCAGACCACCATGGGAACTCCACCACCAGCTCTCTTGGGTCTCCAGCTGGCCAAGTGCGGCTGCTGGGTCTCCTCGTTCCCCTTAGCACCACAGGAGCCAGTGCTCTATAATACACGGCATACGTGTTCTCCATTGGTTCTGTTTCACTGAAGAGCCTGGACCCACAGACTAACACGTGAATACTCCTTTTAGAGTGTATTCCAAAGCAGTTTTGTCAGAGTGCAGCTGGCTGCACAAAATCCAAATGCTTCCCTGTCCCACATCAATGCGCACGTCTTGTGTGCCTAGATTTACCTCGGTATGAAACTGTCAGATGTCACGAGAAAGGTTAGAGACGTGCAGCAACCTCACAGGTAGTTCTGACCCTGCATCCACGCTTGCCGGGAACGCTGCTATTAGCATCAGAACGTGCTCAACTAGACATGTTTTCAGGCTTCCCTAAATCCCTTGCTTGAGGTGGACACATAAACATCTTTAGAAGATGTGAGTTGGTAATATAGAGTCAGTCCTCATTGCCCTGTATTATATACTTGCAAACTTGCCTACTCCAAGTTGATTTATAAACCCAGACCAGTGCTCCCCGCACTTTCTGGGTCGTTTGCACAAATGCGCCGCCCAGCACACGTTTTCCCAGCGGAGGCCACAGACGGGCGCTCCACCTTCTGGCTTCTGCTCTCACGCTTCTAACTAGCATCCTTCCTGCGCTGCACTTGGTGCCATGTTTTATGCATTTTGGCACTTTTCACTGATTTTACTGTTTAACGTGTCCCCACCCCACACATAGTTCTGAAGTGCTCTCTAGTGTTTCTGAGAAACACGGCTGTGACGTGTGTGTGGAGGATGGAAGTGTGTTACAGACGCCTGTTCACGCAAAGGTTTCATGCTGTTGGCCGAGTTCAGTGCTGTCTATCAGCTATCATCCGTCTATCTATCTATCTATCTATCTATCTATCTATCTATCTATCTATCTATCTATCTATCTATCTATCTAAAATAAGGTGTTTTTAAACAGAAACACACATAAAAAAGATTATATATTAACAGTTGACAAAAATGTGACGTGAGCCTCACAGGAACCTAACCTTGTATTTCCCCTAGAAACAGTGGTTCAATGTTCACGAATTCAGTATCAGCAGAATTTATAAAACATAATTTCCATGAATAGTGAGAATCAAGGCTATGTGGTCAAGAATAAGAGGAAAAAAATCAGTTAATTTTTCTCCAGGCTCTCATTGCACTCCTTAGACTTGTGATGGTGGACTTAATGTCTAGGCTATGGTGTCTCCATTCATTTAATTCCTGAGCTACTGTCTCAAAAGTGTTGTTTTAAAGATTAAATGAAGTAATATGTATAAAATTGCCTTGTAAATGGAAATGCTGTAACAGGAGCAGTAAGCAGAATTTATTTAAGGGGTGGAAAATATACTAGGGATTTTATAATTACTGCTGTTTACCCATGTTTAATATGAGTATTGAATTCCTTCTTGAATTAATAAAACCACAAATCACATTGTTCGGCCGTTAAAGCAATTTACATCTGAAATTCAAATTTAATTTTAACTAGAGGCATTGTCTCTTCTTTTCTCTGTGTTTTTCAACTTGTTAAAATATATTGCATTCTATAGGAGCAAAACTGAATATGAAAGAATATTTGGGTTTCATGTATTTGTATCTTTTGTTTCCTCTGGGCCACTGCTATTTAATTTACTTACACATAAATCTTTCCTACACTCAGTGCTGCAAAGCCAATTTAGCAGAGAAAGAATGAAGCTGCGTTCTTTCTGCCTCATGCATCACCAACAAAACTGCCAGGCCAGTTAAGCGTTGATTGCAAAATATTTATTTTTGGTGACAGATGTTGCTGATGTAAGAACCTAGACAATCACAGCTTGAATCAGTCCTGGGTTGAGGTTGAAAAAACACTGAAATGGAAGAAAGTCTTAGTAGAATACGCACCATCGAGACAGCGTGTTTAGTATTTCATTTCTGATGATAGTTGTGTGGCAAGTGGAGCGTGACCACATTTACACACAGGCAGTGACTTGGGCAGAAAGGTGGACACAGCCTTTTCAGGGGTCCCATCCTTAAGGTGACAGCGAGGTCATGGAACCTAACAGGTAAATTTTCCCCATTCCCAACACCTGTTTGGGTCAAAGCAGGGCCGAGATGGAGACCAGTGAGCAGAGGTTGTGTGGCTTCTGAGTAGAAGGGACGGCTTTGTGCACATGTCCCCATGCTGACGTCTGTCAGAACACTCTGCATCATGTGACATAATCGTTTTCTTTATCTCTGGGCCCCTGGCGTACATAAACGACGCAGCCTTTTGCGTGTAAACATTGCATGAAACATTTGCTTAAGACAAAATCCCCCACCCCACACTGAATGCACACGTGCCTTCACATGAGAGGAAAGTCACTGGGATTTTTGTGTCCTCGGCAAGGTCCTGCATAGTTCTCTGAATGGAGACTCCGTGGCCCCCGACTAATGGGGGTGATGCCAGGGGTGTCAGAGGGAGGCCACCGACAAGGCCATGGGAGCCCTGCGTTCACTGCAGCCCCACCTTCCCTCTATAAAAATAGCAAGAGGTAAATGTGACCAAAGCCATTCAGTGTACGGTCATGAGTGAACAGGATGTCAGCTGTGGACCCTGGGTGACAATGATGTGCTAATGTAGGCCCACCGATTGTAATGAACACCGTGCTCCTGGAAAGGGTGCAGATAATGGGGGGGACTGTGCGTGGGGGCTACAGGAGCTCCCTGGACTGTCTGCTCAGCTTGGCTGTGAATCTACAACTAAAACGAAAATCTATCAAACTACTAGCAGTAGGTTGTTAACCAAAGTGGGCCTTTGATTCTCGGTCTGCAGTTCTTGAACTTACCAGAAGACCTCCTGTTTCTTACTCATTCAATGGCAAATCACGGGGTGAGTTCCATGAAGGAAACTAGTGAGGGAAAAAAGTTGGTGGGGAAGTTAGGTCACCTGGCCACAGTGCATTAGCTTCTGTACGAAAGGGAAGATTCCACTTTAACACGGAGTGCTCATGTTTGAACAGAAATAAAAATCTTCTCCTTATTTTTTGAGACATATTAGAAGACAGCATGACTGGAAATACCTGGTAAGCTGTATTTTAATTTTACAAGGTGTATTTTCACTGGTCGTTCATACATGTCCATCTCCCGACTACATGACAAGTAGCATTGCCGACACCCTGTATTGCTTTTTCTTGGTAGAGGACATACACCCACTTGTTCCTGGAGAGCCAAGAAAATGATTAGTGAATCATGAACAAAAACACACTGAGTGTCTCCTCCGCCCAAGACAAGCTCTTGTTGGTCCATTGTCTTCCAGTAGCCACTTTCCCCTTGCTGACACATGGAATGATCGTCTTGTGAGTTTTGTTTGGAAGTGAACTTTTGAACACAGACAATGAAAACACACACACACACACACACACACACCCGGGTGCACATAATGGTCGTCATGATGAAAGCTGACTTTTGCGTGAAACAGCTCGGGCAGTGACGGCTGTCACACTCCGTGGTGATGGCTCAGGCGCTGGGTCGTTTCAGGCCGGCAGAATCACGCGGTGACAGAACACTTCTTGCCTAATGAATGTGTGAGTCCCCAATGCCTGACAACTCCATATCGCTCCCGTTCCCTGCAGAGTGTGAAAGGAGGGGACAACGTGTAATTTAGTGAAGTGAAAAGCTGACAGGTAGCTGTCAGAAGTGTCGGCGCAGCCCCTTTTGCAGAGGAAGGAAGCACAACGAGTTGGTTCTAACCTTCCAGGCGGTTACTTACCTTGTGCTCCATACAGACTGGTGACCGCAGCTCAGCAGGCAGGCTGTCCTGCATAGGTGGTGTTGGGCAGTCCCCAACACTCAGGTGTGATGACTGTTGGACCGAATGGTTTATACACATTTCTTGTTTTCTATGGTGAGGTGCTACTGATATAAATCCAACAGCGAGAGTTGTTTCCTAGGACCTGATTAAAAGCTAGGATTTAGCCTTGCAATGAATCCCAGCTTCACATGCCTGTGGTTTCCTGATAATTTTTGTAATGTCAGCACAAGTCACAGTATATAAAGAAACCAAATCTCTTTATTAAAGCTACAGCTGATAGCTACTGATAACGGGATTGAGCTAGTATGGCAGGATATCTCGGAAGGAAACCATTGGGCAAGCGTGGTTCTTGCATATTTAAATGGATGGACAAGCCAATAACAAATATTGTGCTGCAAAATATGCATATTTAGTTTGTTAAGTTCAATTACAAAAAAAAAACTGCACTGAACAGAATACTCTGGTTTTGCTTGCTGTGTGTGTGTGTGTGCACGCGTGTGTACAGCCTATTTAGCTTCTTTCATCTGCCCATTCACTTGTAAAAGCTGCTAATTCATCACTAGAAAGTGGATACAGTCTACATACCAAATGAGTTAGATGCGAGGCGGCTGTTGATTGCAGACATCAAGTCACTTACTAGCAATGCTGTACATAACGTTGTTCTTTGATGGATCGTGTGGGTCCGTTCTTCATTGTACTGACACTGGAGAAAGAAATGAAGGAGACTTGAATGGTTGTTCACTATTTGGTGGAAATAGTGAGCGCAAGATGAGATGAGTATTGACAAAAGCCCGCCAGCTCAGTGCCAGGTGCTTGAGGTACAAGCTTCTGTAGCATCCGGGTGCTGTCAAAGGAGCAGAGGTACTCGTTTTGCTCTTCTGGATTTCCACTTCATCTTTGCTCCCTCTCTCTAAGGAAGTGAATTTAACTGGAATTGCTTGCGTCAGCTACTGGAAATTCAAGAAAGTTTAGAAATCAATATTTTAAAACTGGTACCCAGATGCAGAAAACACAAAATTAGCCATGAACCCACTGTTGGGGAAATATAATTATAAACAAAATCTCCTCTCGACCCAGAAAAACTCTCCACAAAGGTGGGAGAGAAAGACAATTGTATTATTGAATGAGCATAAACCAGCTGTGATGCATCCCAGGCAAGCTGCTAGGAGATTACAGACAGACAGAAATGCCACCCTTGTACAGCTGCCCGGCAGACACATGCCACTGCGTGTGTCTTCTCTAGGTCAACACGAACGAGTCCCAAGTAAGAGGACCTGACAGCCCCATTTGTCACCATGGTTCATGTTAGGGTGACCGTCTGTGTTAGCTAGTTGGCTTAATTCAAAGGAAACATGAATGTCTCAGACGTGTATGGCAAGAGGCAGTATTGGAGCTTGGAGCTGGGTGTGCGTTGAAGCTACGCTCCTACACCCACAGAAACTGGGCACTACCCCCCTTGATGGCTACGATCCAAGAGTGGTTTCCAGGTCCTTGAGAAATGCGTTCCTGGGTCTTTAAGGTGGGATGAGGCTTATTTAGCTTTTAAAGCGATTTACATAAAAGAGATTTTCAACAAGACAGAGAAAGAAATTATAATTTTCTAAAGTAAATACTCTAAAACAAGGTGGAGGGAGAATCAAGCCTGTTATATTTCAGTTTGTATGTGCTGTTGCAAATATATATTACTATTAAAAAGTAATGTTGTAATTCTCTAATTATCTCCATTACTGTTTCTACCTTTCTCTGGGCAAGGTGCAGCCACCTATATACCCACCAAGTTCATAGTAAAACCCCGTGGGTAGCCATCGTCTAGTACAAAGTCACTCATTGTGAGGCATCCATTGAAAGGTACCTATGGGTTGAACGGCCAGCATTTCATACATGTGGTTCTAGTGGTTTTAAGTCTTTTGGACAAACCCATTCTTTGAACCTTTTGTTGTTTTTGCATTGGGTCTAAGTCAATTGCTCTACTATCACAGCAGTCACCTGCATCTCCACACCTGAGTATATTTACCTCTCCTGGGACTGAGATGACCTGTCACCGCAGTTAACAGAGAACCAGCAACCTGTCTCTTGCAGTCACTGTCTGTGAAGACAAATTTCTATTTTTGTGTTAATTGGGTGTTTTATCTTTTTCTTTTCTATGTCATCCGTGCATTCGGACTAGTTACCAAAACAACCTTTTTTGCTTGGAATTTAGGGCTTGAGTACCCGGCTACATATTAATTACCTGTACTTTGTATCAGAAATGACTCTTCAGCGGCACCTCTTTCCTGCACCCACACTCCGCTGGCCCTTGAAAGCCCCGTCCCAACGGGGCACGTGTTCCTCAAACGTCTCTTTCAACCCGTCTTGGTCTCACTGGCTAGTTCTCCTCTCCAATGATGCGAACCTTAAATTACGTGGAGCGGCCGCTGCAGGGGAGACGTCAGCACATTTTTACTTCCAGGGGCTCTAAGTGATTGCGGTGAGCGTCCCCGAGGCTTTGGCTTCGCGGCTGCTCCTGGCAGCCCCGCTCTCTCGGGACGAGTTATTGCTCTGCAGGTGCCTTGTCTGCGCTCCACGAGAGAAAGTGGGGACGGACGCCTCGTGGTAACTCACGGGAAGGTCCTCTGGCTTCCTTGATCCCAAGAAACTGTCTCTTATATACAATGTGTTGACAGTGAGAAAGTTGACAATTTCAAGGCAAGCTCTCAACATTGGGACTGAAAAAGAAAAAGACAAAATGAGTCTTTTTTCATTTCCTTTCAGGAAAGCACCATTTTTAAACTCCCAAGCTAGAAAGAGAAGATCTGAGTCATGAAAATCTCACAATATTCTGCTCAATTTTGCTGTGAACTTAAAACTGCTCTAAAAAAAAATAAAGTTTATTTAAAAACAAACGCTCTCACAAGAATGCTACTATAATTGGCAAATATACTTCAGGAAATAATGACCAATTAGACTCCCAGTCGACTTTAGAAATGCCTAGTGTGTCAGGAAAAAATGGACGATTCTCTTCAAGTGCCTTTTCTGAATACTCTCTTAGTGAGTTGGGAGACATACAGGGGTGTAAAACAAAGCGAACACAACCTCAAATCACCAGTTTCACATTGCAGTGTGTTTGTGTAGTTTGATCATTTCAGAGACGTGCAGGGAGCCAGAGTGCTGGAGAGGTGGGGCTGGCGCGCGGGAGCTGTCACCTCTGGCAGCTGCCCTCTGTCACACCTAGCAGTGTGCAGTTCATTCGCCACTAAACGATGGTCTCTGACGTATGCTCTTTCTAAAAGGAGAGTTAAAAACTATACCGCGATCATTTTAATAACAATAATATACTCGTCTTCCACATGAACTGCAGTAAAGGGAAATGTATCAAGGCATCTCTCTGTATCTTATAGGAGTATTTCAATTGTTATGTAGCTGCATTTCTATATAAGATTCTTGTCTACAAAATATGACAATAAACGGAGAGGAATTTTACCCCTCGTTTAGCAGAACCGATTTTCCTGATCAGGGGTCACTTCTTCTGAGGATTTACCTTTCTGTTGTGATTTTTCCACATCTTATCACCCGCAGGGAGATTATAATGCTGCCACATATCAAGAAAATGACCTCATGGCGTCTATAAAATACTTTTTGTAACTATGTATCTATTATCTGACATATGAATAAATAAATGAAGTGGTTTATATAAATTCATCTTCCAACGAGCTCTTCATAAATATTCCCATTTTCCTAAGCACATCAGGCGTAGCTGCACGGCACAGTGTACGTTGTTATTATTATTAATTTCATTTTATGTTAATCTTTTGCAACAAATGAATGTGGGCTTAATACCTTTTGTGGGGACAGGGAGCCCCATTGATGTGGGCTGTGTGTGGCACCGCAGGCAGATTGAAGCCCCACCTCGTCAGACTGCCTGGTGTCTAAGGCTAAGCTGGGGCAGGGACGTGGGGAGCAGGAGGCTGTGGAACCCTTGCCCAGACTCCGCTTTCTTCACCATCTCGCATGGACGTCGCATCCGTCTAGTTGTTTATCAGCCTCTGTTTCGATTCCTTTTCTCCTTCTTAAGGTAAATAGCCTCATCTTTACCTTTCGGTGTCAACCTCTTCCAATGGGCCCTCCTGACCGAAGGTACAGGACTCGGTACCACCTACGGCCCTTGACCTTCATAGCCAGCAGGCTGTTAAACAGGCTCAGTGCCCCACTTGGCCGTCTTTAGTCTCTCTCGCCCTCTTTTGCTTCTTTCACCTTTTCTGTAGCAGTTGGCAGTGTTTACTGCTCTGCTTTCAAACCGTGATATCCCACAGTTCTAGTCCATCCTGCTTCTCTGCAGGCTCCTTTACAGTCAACTTAGGCTTTTCCCCTCCACGCATGCTTTAAATGTAAATGTTTATGTGGTTACCATTCTTGGTCCTCTCTATTACTCGCTTGTCCAAGTCAGAAAGCAGTTCTGAAAGCCTATACTCTGTCAGCACCAGCTTGTCAGAGACAGGAGACATGGCCCGGCCTTCAGAGAGTTGCCGTCCAGTGACGGAAGCAGACAGATGTTAGAGCATCAGAACGTGATGGCGGCCAGGCCACCTCCATGATGGAGATGCACGTAGGTGTGGACAGCCAGGAGCAGGGTTCCACCCACCTGCATTCTGGTGCACTCCTACAGGTGACACTGTGATTTCTAATAAGAAATATGTGCTTGGGCTTCCTCCTGTTTTTAACACAGAGCTCTTGAAAGTCTTGGGATTTCCTGTGATGAGAGCAACAAATGTGTATTATGTGAATGAGGTGACTTTTGGAAGCACCTGAGGGATGGGGGGGCCCCCATGTGGTTGGAGGGTTGGAACTTTCAGTCCCACCCCCTGACCTCCAGGGAAGGACAGGGGCTAGAGACTGAGTCCAATTACTGTGGCCAGTGTGATGATGCTTCCTTAAAAACCCAACAGGATGGGTTCACAGAGCTTCTGGGTGGGTGCCAACATGGAACTTGCTGAGGGCACCCCACTCAGTGAGGGCGTGAAAGCTCTGTACCCCTTCTCATGGACCTTTCCTACGCATCTCTTCCATCACGCTCTTTCTGTGTTGTATCCTTTTATAATTAACCTGTAATGTAGTCAGTAAAATCTTTCTCTGAGTTCTGTGAGCCATTCCAGCAATTTAATCAAATTCAAGGACGGGGTTCTGAGAATCTGTAGTCTGTCAGTCAGAAGCATCAGTGACAACCTGGGCTTGCCATTGGTGGCTGAAGTGGGGGTGGGGGCGGAGCCTTGGAGGACTGAGCCCTTAACCTGTAGCTCTGATACCATTGCTGGGTGGGTCACCCAGCTGGTGTAGAATTACTTGCTGTGGGAAACCCTCCCCAAGCCCACACTGGAGTTGGGTGCGGAATCCTAACGGGGATCAGAAGTTCTAACTGGTACTAGAATCATTTTCTATCTGGACTTTGTTTTGAAGGCCTGAGGACATGACACCCGGTGGAAGTGGAGCGGAATGCAGCAAGGGGAAAGTTCCAGGTAGAGGAAACAGTTTCTTCACAGGCGGTGTGGACATGTGAAAAGGTATGCGATCTCGTTGAACTGTATTTGAGGCGTACGCCTGGGACAAAGCGTCGGTCTGGGGCGAAAAAGGAACGTGAGGGTAGAGGTCGAAAGAAGCAAGTGTTTAAGAATGCCTGTATGACACCCCACGATTCACATGCCAGGTTATAGCTGTTACCCCTCAAGCTGGATCCGAGGAACATTTCTTTCTTTTTTGTGAAAACACAGACATCGGTTTAATGCAGGGCTGTCCAAACTGCGGCCCGCGAGCCAACTGTGGTCTGCAATCCACTGTTAATTGGCCCGCAGCAAATTCCAAAAATATATTTAGTTTACTTAAATAAACCAGGTGAGGCAATACGTACTTCACCTCAAGTGAGTGGCCCGGCTGTTTGTGTATTTTACCGCATATGGCCCGTGGTAAAAAAACGTTGAAAAAAGTTTGGAGATGCCTGGTTTAATGAGACCCATTAAGTAGGTGGAATGTGCAATGCTTTTCTGGAGGTCTGTTTCTCCAACCTGCCGAGCTCTCCTGGTTCCCAAGCCATTACTGCAGGTGCAGCCCATTTTATTGTGCCTTGTTTTACTGTGCTTCATAGATGTTGTGCATTTTTAGAAATCGAAGGCAAGACTGTCCACCAGCAAAAGGATTATAAGTCACTTGTTGTGGTGGTCTGTAACCGAACTCGTAATATCTCTGAGCTGTGCCTGTAATTTAATTCTTTTGATGCCCCTCATCCCATGGGCATGACCAGGATTTTCAAAAAGAGCAATAATGAATATCTCACAAACTGTTTGAACCATTTTGGGAATCAGATGGTACAAACAAAAGTAAAGGGATTTGGTGTCCCAGCACAGAAACCATAACTGCCTTGGTGAGTGTCGCCGCAAAAAGAAACAGAGAGACCCTGAAAGTCTGTCCTTAGCAGAATGCGCGCGTAAATGTGGCACATGTTCTGCCAGGTCCGCTAGGCCTCTGTGGAATCACACCTTGGATCTGTTGATTTCAGGGTTGCCATGGTGCTTGTTATATGAGGAGAGAATGCGTGGTGATGACTTGTTAGTACTTTGCCTCCTTACTCAGGATGTGGATTGTGCTGCCGTTCTGGTTGTGGTTGGTGTTTTCCTTGGTCCCCATGTTGAATCTCATTTGTTTTCTGTGATGGCCTTCGCTACAGCCGTGACTTGTGCTGGTGACGTATGTTTCTTACTGATATTAGGATTGATTGCTGAACTGATTTTATAAAAAGCACGGTCTCTTCACTTCATCTGCATTCTGATTTTTTTCTGCATTCTTTTTGTAAAGTACACATTTTTCCCTTTAATTTCATCGAATCCCAAGGACCACATTCCTATTTCTTTAGGAGGTTGTTTGCACCTGCACAGATACATGCAATACTGGAACCCCAAGTGTGGTTAGCCTGAAGTACAAAGTAATGTTTGCCTCAGCTCTCTCTGCAAGAGTCTCTAGTGCAAACTGCTTTTTCAGTGTCACTGCCCTGGAAAGAGTTTAATAACTGTCCTTACATATATAGAAAGGAATGATTTCTGACCTAAGTGCCACCTGTAAGAGTGTCGTGTTATTCAGATGCCTTTCCTTTTGTCTTTCCCTTTCTCTACCATATGTTACAGAATGAAATGTTAAAATTATTTTACTTTGTGTATTTGCTGTTTGCAAATGGGCATCATTAAATAGTTCATGCAAATTGCTCAAACTAGGTAGCAATTAAAAAAGCCTGTTATCTAAAATCATGCTAGCATTACTGATCTTTTACGTATGATTTAAAAAATTCCAGTATTTTCTGTCCTTTAAACTTTCCTACAGAATTTTATGTATGTGGCCCTGAGCTTGCCAGAATTTCGATAGGAAAATTCCAGAAAGTTGAAATATTCGGACTGTGGATCCAGCAGACTTCTGATTCCTTCATCCTGCTTTCTCCCACACTTTTGGTCATCTTATAGCTTCTGTCACCTAGTCACACACTGAATAGGGCCAGAGGAAAGAGCTTAAACTCATGTAAACTGTTGTGAGTTTCCAGGCCTGCTGGAAGTAGGTTGTGGTGTAAGAAGGGCTTGAAATAACGTGCTATCATATGTTAGGTTGCGATTGCAAGTTGCCCATGCTGTCACCCTCCCCACTCCTTTATCCTGGATAATGAGGTGCCCGGCATCGCTGGAGCTGAATGTGTTTTCCTGTCTGTTTATATTTTCCTTGAGGCCCAATTTCTTTCTAGCCTGGGGCCTGTTGATGTACTGTAATGTGTACGGCCTTCAGCCATTTCTGAGCAATCTGTACGCAGACAGATCTTTGTTTTCCTTGCATGGTCAATTTGATGAAGACCATGAAGAGGCTTGCTCAGCTCTGTCATTTGAGATTTCGTTGTGGTTATTAATGGGGTTTGGGTGCCAGTTGGTGTTTCATGCGGTCATTGATAATTGGGGTTTTAGCTATATTTTAATGAGAATAGAAGACTTTGAAAACACTGCCATGTTTGAGTCTAATTAATTATAGAATAATATAAGTATTGTTAAGGGATGAGTCCCTTTTTTTTTTTTTAGTTTAGTTTAGTTTAAACTAAATAATTGCACTTGTGGTCTGAAGCATAGTAAGGAGTAGAAAATGGATTAATTATGAAGAAACACATACATCTCATTCTCACCATGGTTTGTGTTATTAATAGCATAGGAGAATCAGAGGAGGGAATAGATGGTTTTTGGGGGCACGGGCCAAGCTGCATAGAAGCACTTCTTGGTTAGCTTCCGAACGATCTGTGTCTGTTCTGTCCCAGCCCCCACGGCTGATGTAAGTGCAGGGAGGGCGCCCCAAAAGCTCTGATTGCAGGTTGTCTCACTCAGGCTCCAGAGGCGTGTCTCCCCCAACCAGGTTTTCTTTCAGGAAGCCATGGGACATGGATCCCTCCAAGGATCAGAATGGAATCTGGTAAATACGTGTTTATGGGGTCTGCTCGTATATATGAAGCACTTTGTGTGAGTCAAGCTGTCAGGGTGGTAGAGGAAGCAGACACGCAGCGAGGCCAGTCATGTACCACACGCTGCAGGCCACGACAGACGCGCTGGCCCAGGGCTCGGCGCGGACGAGACCCGCACACAAGCCAGCCTGGGAGAGCAAGGAGGGCCTCGTGGAGAAGGCGAAGTCTGATTTGCTTTCACGTTGGTTACAAATTAGCCAGATGCAAAGTTAGAGGAAGGCAGAGGGAACACACCTGCAAGGTGTGTTCTGAAGGGGGCTAAGGTAATAAAAAATAATAAGAATCTCAACATTTCTGTAATGTTTACTGTATGTCAGGCACCCTTTTAAGTGGCGCATTAAATCATTTCATCCGCCAACAAACAGAGGCGGCAGCTGTTACTATTCTGCTTCAGCGAGTGAGGAAACTGAAGCCCGGGGCTGCATAGCCCGTCGGTGACCCCGTAGACTCGGGCTGCAGAGGCCGTATTTTAACCTCTCTACTGGACAGCCTCTTGCTATCGTTGGCACAGGGTGTCGTGAGCGATACGTGAGTTGGAACTGCTGGATACAAATCCTAGTTGGAAAATCAGAAGACACCGTGGAGAGACTGGCAGGTGGTAGGTTTTGACCTGGTATGTCTGTTAGGAAGCTTAGCCCAGGGCTTCTCAGCTATCTGTGGTGACGGGCTACTTTTACTTCACGGCTTTACAATTTCCAGTAGGATGTGGACTGATGTGTTTTAAGATACATCACCACACGTGTGGACAGCAAAGCACTGTTCAGTTGCTACGATGGTTCCTAAATGCTTACTCCCAATGTCTGTACTTTCCTAATCCCGAACTGGTAACAGACGGTGGGTGGACAGCATTTTATCATCGCCGGTTTACATGTTTGACTTTATACTTTATGGTGAACTGAAGGTTTCTAAGCATTTGGGTGGTCAGGTTGGCATTTTAGGTCTCGATGCCTCTGCGGAGAATGGATGAGAGGCTGACGAGACTGATGAAAGTGACCCCGATGTGAATCAATGACTGGACTCCAGGCAGCAGGTGACTGGACGCTGAACAGTCTGTGGGCAAGGCCGTAACAACTGGGGCACACATAGGAAATGCCACAGCCTGGACCCACGGGTGTGATTTCCCATCCTGAGATCACTCTGTGACGGCTCTGCTTTCCACCTTGGCTTGCTAACATTGCTAATGGCGTGTGTTCTCTTTCCCCTGTTACATGGCCAGCAAAGTAATAGACATGTATTGCGGGATAAAAAAGCATTCTGATTTGTGAAACACAAGACCTCAGATGTAAATTAGAATAGTTTTTGGAGTTACAGCTACATTTTTATTTGCAATTTCAAGTGCAACTAAGTAGCAGTTTGTGGAAAGCTGATGGACATGCATGCAAGGTTTCCTAACTGTGTGTGTGTCTGTGTACCTTTCACCATCATTGATATTATTTTATCAAGGATAAGGTTGTTTCTAAATTTATTCTTCAGTAAACTGAGTAACTGTTCCATTGATAGGTCTACACACACACACACACACACACACACACCAAGAAAACAACCAAAAACATTTGGAAAATAATTTTAAATAAATGAAATGTTTTGCTAACATGCCTTATTATTTAGCCACTGCCTGTGAGAACCAAGCAACGTGTGTTGTTAGGCAAGAAAACACTTTGCAAAATGTTGGTACTATCATCAAACTCTTAAAACTAACATAAATGCAGCCGCTGAAAATTTGTGTCATAATAATCTTTTGAGTATTTATCGCATTTCCACAATTGTTGCCACTGAATTAGGTTTGTCATATTAAATCAATAAAGAACAGAAAAGTTGTTGCTTAATATTTTTTATAAAGTGAGCTGAATGGATCCTAGAGACTGACTTCCTGCTGTGGAATGATCTATTTTAATTCTTCAGGTCAAAATCAATTTTTCTAATCACTGAAGAGATACAAAGAAGATGGTAGTTAAATACACATGAAACAAAATACCATTTTCTCCCTTTTTTACTTTTATTTCTAGTATCCACATATACGTAGGAAAGACTTTAGGTAATTCATGTTTTTTTCCAAATTGCAATTTTATTAAAGTTATTATCATAATCATATCCTGTATGTTATGTAATCATCTTTTCTTGAAAATAACAGGATTTTAGAAATTATTACAATTAGTTCAAGTCTATATATTCAGATCTTGAAAAAATCAGAGATATGTGTTAAAAATATTAAACTATTGTCTGTGTCTATGAGTTTTTGTTTCTCATTTGTTTGTCTTGTTCTTTTGTTGTTTTGGTTTATATACCACATATCAATGAAATCATATGGTTCTCTGCTTTTTCTGTCTGACTTATTTCGCTTAGCATTATACTCTCAAGATCCATCCATGTTGTCACAAATGTTCCTATATCAGAGGGTAAGGGGGGTGGGGGGTGGGAGATGAGGGTAAGGGGGATCAAATATATGGTGATGGAAGGAGAACTGACTCTGGGTGGTGAACACACAATGGGATTTATAGATTATGTAATACTGAATTGTACACCTGAAATCTATGTATTTTTACTAACAATTGTCACCCCAATAAATTTAAACAAAAAAAAAGAGAGCAAATAAAATATTTTATTTGGAGCTTTTCACTTCCATAACTACTAGGCTTTTTTATTTTTTAATACTACTATAAGTTTCATGGTGGACTATGATTATTTCACTACTATATACATTTAAAATTTTAAAAATGAATTATTTTTATGAACATTTTATTGTTCATGATTTGGAACATAATGCATGGTCACTGGAAAATAAAAACAAAACAAAAACTCTACGAAATAGAAGGAACCATCAGTCAAATAAAGTTATGTTTATCACCTAGGAACAACTACTGTTAAAGTTTCTTATATATACATCCAGACTTTTCTAACATATAGCTGTATGTTAGATGTATATTAATATCAATATAATCCTGTTATTTGTTCACATATATTCAATGACATACATTTACTATATGTATGTATTTACATGTAAACATATGTACCAATATATTACAAAAAGGATTCATAGTATAAAGATAATTTTATAACCAGTATTTTCTTTGCTTATGGGAGTTTGGAATAAAAAAATATGATGAGTGTTTATAGATAGGTAGCGACAACAACCATGCCTTTAGTTTAACCTTTTATTCTTTTACTAAAAATCCTTTCCATATAAATACAGTAAAACAAACAAGAAAGAGAAATGATTATATTTAAATGAACTTCAGCAAGTCCGTGCTCCTGGTTTCACTCGTTCTGCATCTCATATCCATTCTCCACATTAAAGCCTCCTCTATGTCTCCCCTGTTTCCTGAAATATTACAGGGCCATGTCTCCTTTTTCTCTGTATCACGTGCAGTATTTATGGTGTTGGAGCACGTGGGAGGGAGCTGCCTAATAAGGCTGATGATGTGTCTTACACCTTTCTGGGATGGGGCACCTGGATTTACCTAGACGTGAAGTCTTCAGAAGCTATGACGTTTCCTTAACTTGTGAATCCCACGTGCATTTCATGAATGAAATATTTATTTCAATCCTTCTGTGGCCTTGCAGAATGTTCCAGAATATTCTCCAAGAGTGAATAGAAGAAAATTTGCTTTTTCGGCAAATTGAGCCTTATGAGGTTTGGAGGGAGGTGAGGCCTATAAATCGCCTTAGTTTCTTAATATCCTTAATTTAATTTAGTTATTTTAAAAATATTTTTCAATGATAGGTATTAAAACATAATGAATGATGCAGGATCATGTATCATGAAAATTGCAAGCAATGTGTAAGTTCTAAAAAGATCATTCTGCTTTCTCTGTTAGTTGAGAACAGATTATAGCAGTGTAAGGTATAAAACAGGGTGAGTGATTATGGCTTGGAATGGGAGAGAAGAGTAGAGATAATAAGACGTAATCTTAATTTTAGATGTATTTTCAGTGCAAAACTTACATTTTTTTTTGGGGGGGGGAAGATTAACTGTCATGTGTGAAAGAGAAGTCAGGGTTGATTCCAAGATGTCTGGACTAAGCAATTAGCTAGATGAGTTGCCATTTACTACACAAAAGCAGTTTGTTTGTTTGTTCAGGATTGTAGGGATTTCAGAAGTTTATGTTTATAAGATATCAAAGTGGAAGTGGAGATAGTTGTACGAATCTGGAATTTATGAGATGGATCAGAATTACAGAGATACGTTTGTGAGTCATCAAGATACAGGTATATTTAAAGCCATGGCACCAGGGGGGCTGGAAATGTAAGTGCAGAAATTACCAGAGGGATACTTAGGGTTCAGGGAGGAATATCATTTTTGGTTTCCTTTATGATTAGTATAATCCAGTAAAAAGGAAAAATTCATGATGCAGTAGTGACAGGAGCTGGAATAATATGAGAGTGGGACCCAATTCTCAAAAAGAAGGCTTGAAATATATAGAATCAAGATATTGTGATTGTTACACATCAAATCTAACCGTTGGTATCTTATGTCCTTTAAAACAATCTTAGCCATTTTGGTGGTATACAGTGGTATCTAATTTTGCTTTCAATTTTAATTTCTCTGATGTTTAGTGAGATTGAGCACTCTTTCATATGTCAGTTGTCCATTTGCAGTTTCTTTTCCCAAATGGATCCATTCATAAGAATTTGCAGGGAAATAAACAGGGGAGAGAAATCCAGAACATAAGAGGCTGCTGGACAGTAACAGAAGGTCTAACATAAGTGTAATTGGAGTCCAGATGGGGAGGCGAGAGAGAACCAGCATATTTCTTCATAAATGGCTGGAATTTTTGAAAGTCATCAACCCACATATCCATGAAACTTAATGAACCTGAAGCAAGATAAATACAAATTTAACCACACTTAGAGACATCATTGTAACATGAAGATGAAACATAGAAGACACGGAGAAGAGAAAATAGGAGCTACAGCCAGGGAAAAAGGACAGCACCTTGCGTGGGACATGGAAAAGCAACATGTTTGCTTCTCGTCAGCAACAGTGGAACTGTAATGTGCGACACACGCCAGAAGGACCGTGTTTCTTGGGGTTCCAGAGGCCTCCTCTAATCATAATTAAACATAACAGTAGAGATTTGACCAGCAGTTTCGGCAGGAACTGGTCCAGGAAGCCAAGCCACAAGCTGTGCAGCAGTCAGCCCAGGCCAGTCAGAACATGCCAGTGACCACCCACTTGGGTCTCACCCGTTTCCACTCAGGGTCAGTCAGAGTGCCACATCCGCTCCCTAACCTGTCACAGGAGATGCTGCACATTGAACCATCCCACCTCCACCTTCCCCATGCCAACAGCTTTCAATCAAAGCACAACCAAAGCCTTCCTTTTTGTTCACTATAAAGCTTTCCAACTTCCCTGCCTATGTTTGAGTTCATGCCAAATGCAAGTTGTGTGTGTTTCCTGTTGCTTCTCTGACAAATCACCACAAATTTGGTGGCTTAAAACAACACAGATTTATGATTTTACAGTTCTGGAAGTCAGAAGTCCAAAATGGGTCTTACCTGGCTGAAGTGAAGGTGACGGCAGAGCAGCGGTCCTTGTGGAGGTCCTACTGGAGGACCCGTGCCCCATCCTACAGCCCCTCCAGGCTGTCCGCGTTCCTGGACTCCTGGCTGCATCGGTCAGGATGCAGGCTCCTGTTGTCACACTTTTCTGACTGACTCTCTTGCCTCTCTCTTGTAAGGACCCTGGTGGTTACACGCGGCCTCCTGTACGTCCAGAGTGCCTTCCTCATCTCATGATCCTTCAGTCAATCATATCAGCAAAGTCCTTTGTTTCCATGTAAAGCAACATGTTCACGGGTTCCAGAGATTGGGACAAGACATCTGTGATGGTGAACTTTACGTGTCAGCTTGACTGGGCTGTGCGGTGCCCAGGCATGGGGTCAAATGTTATTCTGGATGTGTCGGTGACAGTGTTTTTTTGGATAAAATTAACATTTTATCAGAAGATCGAGTAAAGCAGATTGCACTCCCTACTGGGGATAGCCGTCATCCAATCGATTGAAAATCTGAATAGAGCAAAAAGGCTGAGTAAGGCTGGCTTGATGCTGAGCCAGGCTACCAGTCTTCTCCTGCCATACATCGTGTGCCACCAGCACTCCTGGGTCTCTGGCTTGCCAACTGCCAGTTCCTTATATTAATAATAATAATCTCTTGATTACTGAGTAAGCCAATTCCTCATCATGATCTATTTATATGTACATATCTATCTACCTATCCATTCTATATACCTATCCATCTATGTAGATGTGTGTCTCCTATTGGTTTTGTTTTTCTGGAGATCCTTGACCGATGTAAGGTCTCTGGGGGCCATTATCTGGCCCAACACACGTTATGGTGGCCAAGCCCCTTGCTGTAACAAGCTCTGAAAATAGCCTGATTGTTCTCATTTGGTTGTTTTTATTCATTTCCACACTGCAGATAGATTTTCTCCATCGTGGTGAGTGTCCAATGCAAAGGGTGTTAGAAGAGCCATAACAGAATCAAAAGCATGGCTTTTTGCAGATCAAAGCAGAACATGTAGAAAGGGCACTGAGTCACCTTGATAATGTGTCTCTGAGCAGCAGCGCTAACACATGTCAAGGGGCAGGGCTGCCCACAGGCCCTGGATGCTCCAAAAGAAGCCAAGGATCACACAGAGGGAGACTGAGTCTGGTGTCTGGCAAGATGCAAGTGACCACCAGCACCCAGAATTGCTGATCAAACAGGAACCACACTCAGATGAGCGCCTTTTCTGTGACATATTAAGCTGTCATAAAATTGTTTATGTAGTTTACATATTTAATTCAACTGGTCAAAGTCTGGTGTTAGATACCTATACATACATGTAATACATACATACATATAGTGTGTGTACAAATATATAGTATACAGAATACGTATAGTATTGGTTGTATATATGTATGTAGATACCATATGTCCCTGAAAATAAGACCTAATCAGAAAATAAGCCCTAGCATGATTTTTCAGGATGCTTGTAATATAAGCCCTATCCCAAAAATAAGCCCCAGTTAAGATTGACAGCCAGATGGACACATTTGGTACATCAGTTGCAACACACGACGGATGTATCAAATTATAAAATAATAATATTATATAATTAAATATAAAGAAGTAATATTGACATTAATACTTAAATGATAATATAAATTATAATTAAGTATTCGTAAATACTCAAGCAGGCACCTTAGGACAAGAGGTAAACGCCCATGTAAACAGATGAACTCGAGACTTATTGCCGAATGACCAGAGTACAGACTCAACGCTCAAATAACGTGCGCACTTGATAACGAACAGATGTGGTTGTGTCTAATATAAATCTTCATAATTCAATACATTGTGTGTTGTAATGGACGTACTTAATGCACTCGGGTGAAATAAAGAAATGTTTTCTGAATTTTGGTGCCTGCAATTTTGCGTCACTTTTGTGTGGACCATCGTTCTTAACTGTCAACATTTTTGTTGCCACTCCTGTCTCATAAACCTTCAATTAACACTTTATTTAATGGTAGATTTAAAGGGAATAATATTTTGACTCACAGACAAGATGAGTGCAAAAAGAAAGAGCTATTCCGTTGAGTATAAGAAAGGAACTGTGGAGGACTCCCAAGGCAAGAATCTTACGGCTTTCTGCAAAGAGAAGATGTTGGATCTCCGAATGGTCTGAAAATGTGAGCAGAGTACGATAATCTCAGCCAACAGGTGGACAAGGGAAATGCTAAGAAGCACAGGTGTGGATCAGGTCGGCAACCATTATTTCCTGAGCTGGAAGACATCACCTGTGAATGGACTGCTGACAGGAGAGCAGAGGCTTTGGTTGTGCGCAGGGCTGATATTCAAGCATTTGCCCTCGCAATGGCACCACAGTTAGATATATCCCCAGAAGAATTCAAAGCATCACAACACTGGCTGGATGGTTTCCTTCAGCGATATGCACTGTCTCTAAGATCGACAACACTGTTCATGCTGGAAGATACTGAAGTTATTAAACGTGCACTTGCATTCAGGTCCTTTGTTGATGGCATCGATTTTTCTAAATACCAACTGTCCAACATGATTGCTATGGATGAAACTGCAGTGTTTATGGGCCAAAGATCTCAAATGACAGTTGATCAGAGGGGTGCCTCGTCAATCTGCATTCCCTCCACTGGTTACGAAAGTGTACGTGTTACCTGTATTTTGTGATTCACGGTAGTTACGTTCTATAAAATTGTCACAAACACTGAATTAGTCCACATGAATTATTGCTTCTGGGGGAGATAGAGGGTTAGGGTCCTGTGAGCCTCTAGTTATGACACCTTCATCAACCAAACAACATATAACCTTGTTTTATATGTGTTTCTGTTTACAGACACATTATTTAATATTCATTTATTACAAGTATTGAATTGCCCAGTTTTTGAATGATTGAGAGCTGGGGCTTTGGAGGTTGTCTGTGTTCTGCAGGTCTATTTGCTAAAGTCTGTAAAGCAAACCAGTCTCATCGGCGTTGGAAGTCAGTCCACATAACCTTTTCCTGTAAGTTACTTGGCTGCTACGTTCCAGAACTCCTCGGTGGTTTCGTGGTCTGCAGCTTTGCCTGCAAGTTGGACGTTTTTCACATCATCTCAGCTGTTGGAACGTGTGGCAGCCGGCACTGGCCCACAAGGATTAACGATCCCCTGGGTAACATGACGGTAATTTAATCTGGCTTTGAGCCTCACAACAAAACTATCCACTGTGCTTTTATGTTTTTCATTCAGTCATCACCTCACGAATCTACAAACGTGGCTGCATTTCTGCAGCTCCAACACGTATCTAGACATCACTTCTGCTGTGTGCCTGGAGCCTCCTGCATGCCAATGGGCCACCTTTCCCTTCCCGCTTCTGAGTGTGCTGTGGCGTCCATCACTGGCCTTGAGCCCTGGTGAGCAGCGCTGTGCCCCTGGCCTGAGTCAGCTCCCGCCAATGAATTTTCTCTGGAAGGCATTTCACAGCCCTCTTGCACATAGGACACTAGACGGCACTTCAGCACTGAGCCGGGGCCCTTTAAACAGAAAACTCACTGACATGTACAGCACCCGCAGAAGACATGGCACTAAATAGACCACAGAAGCCACTTGCTTACCTATGATGGCAGCGTGCCTTGTCTCATCTCGACTGGGGACGTGCAGCTCAGGAGAGTCCAGTTTTTGGAAGCTCTGCAGGTGTCTGTGAAGTGTTGTGGGTGTTGATGTGGGGTTATAGGTACACTTAGGGAGCCATTCGCAAATGCAGAATCCACAAATACTGAGTATGGGCTGCGTGGTGTGTGTGTGTGTGTGTGTATTTCTAAATCACTGTTGAAATTTATGTGTAAATGCACTCAATGTCACTGAGGTCAGATCCTGCAAGTGTTTCTGAGTTTTCTCAAGAAGATCTCTAGCTCTCCCTCTCGGTAGCAAGCAAGACAGACGACATCCCGATCTCCCGGAGCCTGTATTTGGTCGCGGCTAAGAACTGGCGTGTTATGTGGGACTTATTACTACCCCTGGACGTGGCTCCACTCATTTTAATTGTATCAGGGCCTGTAATCCTTCCCATTTCATTTTTCTTACCTTCTTCAACGTAATATATACTTTCTCACTCTGCCTCAGTAAAGCTTCATCTCACTACTGACCATGTATAGTTTGAAGATCTAATCAGTGCTGGACCTGCAGATAGCAGAGAGTAGGACCCCAAGGACTGATGTGGGGACCTACTGTGGGAAGTGGTACGCTACTTCCTTTTCTTGGGACACTTTCGCTTCTCCTTAGTCCTGTGCAGAGCTGACGGCTGACAGAGTGTTTTATTAGACCTGATGCTGGGCGCTGCTAAAAATAAATAAGTAATAAGTAAAAATAAACAAACTGAGAAAAGTGCTATCATTAGTTAGTCTAGCAGGCTGCTTACCTGTGTCAGCCACTGTTCTCAGGTGTGATTTGCTATGTTTATTATTACTTGTCACATCTCTATTAATTATTTCTCAGGCCAAACACAAAGATTGGAATTGTGCATGGAAGTACATAGGTTTTTAATTTTTTCCCTATTCTGGGCATAATCTGTACCCAGTACTTAGGGATGGAGAAAGCAAACCAAAATAAATAATTCTGATGGTTAGCCAAGTATTTCTTATCAAATGACGGGACTGTGGAAAGGTATCTTTTTACTGCTTACAGCCAATTTGGTTGTAGAGAGTGTGCGTGCACTGTTAGAGCTCAGTGAAGCCAACCCAACTGAAATGGTTTCTACTTCCATCTCTTCTTTGAATGAAATCTAAATCTAGTGTCTAACAGAAACTAAGGTTTTGCTGTGCAGTGACAAGATTTCAGATTTCAGTTTTATAGTTTTATTTCAGTTTTATAGTTTTATTCAGATACCAAAAAGAGTTGTTTGGAAACTGCTGAGTATCCAATGATAGTCAGCAATTGGATAAGAGTGGAAACTCGAGTCTTTTCTGCTAAAATGCCTCAGAAGAGTATTACACATCACTGTCTTATTTTGCTTAATTTATCTGTAATCATGCTGTGTTTAAGAAGGAATATTTTCTAGCAAACACATTTTGTTCTTTAAAAATTTCTACACAGGTTATTGTTTTCAGTATATGATCTTTTCAAATAAATATTGATGAGTCTTGACAAAATACAGCTATCTATACCAGTTATAATCTTTTATAAATAGATGCTAGATTGCATTGATTGGAGCAGTCGTATATCAGAATAATGGTGCTATATTTTTCCAGATGTATTTTGCAGTCTCATAAATTATTAATATTTTTATTGTCCTGAAATACAAACTAAACGAATCTTTATTTCACTAGCCAGGATATCAGTATAATATCATAGTATCCTATTATTAAACTATTTAAGTGTCAGTAATAATATGCTAATTTTCATATCTGTCACAACTTAGTATTTCAGAACTCTTTCACATATATGATTTGCCATATTGTAGCTTTCAGAAGAAATAAACCATAAAAAGTTCATTCAAAGTGGAATCATGTGGCTAGCATAGCATCATCTACTAGAAATTACAAATCACCTTGGGCTCTTGGGCAACTTCTTCCATTTCAATACACTGATTATTTGATTTAGCACCGACATACAAACATGATATGGAGAAGGACACAAAATTCTCATGGATTTGAAAATAACATGCAAGACTTGTGGAAACTTCCATCTACAGTGGTTGGTTGGCCATCTGCTTTCAAGGTCGCTGCTGCAGGAAAGGTTTAGAAGCATTTTGCTTTAGATTATATAAATATGCCCGACTCTTTTGTAAATGCAGATACTAGGAATTCCTACTGATTTCAGCAGAGAAGGTTTTTTTTCTTTGACTAACAGGACTGATGGGGAAGCATGCTGGCAATGGATACCCGTGGGAGAGGGGGCAGTCCCCAAACAGCTAGGGCAGCTCTCTAAGGGGGGGGGTACACTGTTTTGTGCAGGGGCACTCCCGTAGCTGGAGTGAAGCATCATATTGATATATTGATGGAGCAGCAGGGTCAGAGGCTACGAGCATGGCCATGTGCTCTTGGCTGTGCCATCTGCTGTTTTTATCACCCCAGTCAATGTCATGTAAGCCTTAGTTCTTTTTGTTGCCTGATAGGCTCAATGACCCATCCTTGACTGTGTTCACGGTGAGAATCAGGGAAGCTGATGTAGGCAAAGTGTTGAGTACAATTCTTGACACACAGTTGGTGGTCAGTACAGGTGTCATAACCTCTTAGCCAACGTGACCAAGTCAAGAGATCCCAAAGCCTCCTTTGTAATTATTGAAACTAATATTTGTGAGGGTGATTCTGTGTTCCCTAGAATGTTATTTCTTCCCAATCAGGGGAACATGCTCTGCTATGATAATTCCAATGCCAGGGACATGTTTTATGCAAGGAATCATCCCAAGATCTGGCACCTTCAGTGTTATCCCTCGTCATGAAACTAATTACTGCTGATAACCTGCTTCAGAAAACGAGGGAAGCAGATCCCTTTGCTACTTAGTTCATATAAGGAAATGAGCTGGGTATAAGCAGGCTGCAGGGCAACAACAGTAAATCAGACATAGACCAGCTTTGGAAACAACCTACCTTCTAGGAGGGGAGGTGAGAGCGCACTACCCACCATAACAGGAATCAAAAGTGCTAAGTGTCTCAGTGTCACAAATAGAATACGATGGGAGTTGAAAAGAAATTGCATGCTGTCCCCACTTCAAAGCCAGTTTAGTTATAAATGGAGGGGAATAAGAGTTACTGGAGGAATATTTTAGTCAAACGATTATTGTTGCAAGGACTAGAGACTCACTTGGTTTAACACAAATAAGGCTGCCATCTTGAAATTCTTAATTTTGGAACAAGGAGCCTGGCATTTTCATTTTCTCTGGGCCCTGCAATTATGTAGCTGGTCCTTGATGGGGCCATGGGGTCAGGGAAGAGTTGAGGACCTACCAGAGCACAGGCAACAAGGTCGTTTTTGTCAGGGTCCTCTGTTCCTCCAGGTCTGCTATTTTTTTTTTTTTTAACGTTTTTACTTTACTTATCTTTTGGCTTTTGCTTAATGACACCTTTTGTTTGCTGACAACTTCTCAAGGACCTATTGTTTCATGGCCTCTGCCTGCCTTCTACTAACTGTCTAGCTATTTTTTGTTAGGTTTTTCATGTTTTGTGTATGATAAATGTATGCAATATTACAGATTTTCCTCCAAGCACAGGGTTAGCTGTATCCTGCAGGCTTTGACATGTATTTTCTTTTTCTTTTTAATTTTTTTTGATTAAAGTTTATTGGGGTGACAATTGTTAGTAAAGTTACATAGGTTTCAGGTGTACAATTCTGAATTACATCATCTATAAATCCCATTGTGTGTTCACCACCCAAAGGCAGTTCTCCTTCCATGGGGATCAAATATATGATGATGGAAGTACATGCATTTTCATTATCACTTACTTAAAAATACATTGTACTTTTAATTGTGACTTCTTTGTTTTTACAAGTTGGGGAATTAGAAATTGTATCACATTTCTGTTGTGGTCAGAGATCCTACTCTAAATGATTTCAACCTTTTGTTGTTCAGACTTGCTTTATGACTCAACAGATGGTTGATTTTGATAAATGTTTATTTGAAAGAAAGATGTATTGTCTTATTGTGATGTGTAGTATTCCATACCCATAAATTAAGTCAGGTTTGTCCATTGTCATTCTTTTATATGCTTACTGATTTTTTTATTAGTTTATTTGATCAGTTAGTGAGAAAACTGTTAGTTCTCAGTATAATTGAGGATTACTCAATTTTCCTTTTGTTCTGTTAACTTTTGCTGAAAATATTTTGAAGTTCAGTCATTAGACCAATAAAGATTTAGAATTTTCCTATCTTTCAGGTTGATTTCCACTTTATAAACATTTTGAAATGCAGTCTATGTCTCTAATAATATATATTGTTTATTTAAAGTCTAGTTTATCTATTAGTAACCATAAAAATTTTATATTTGTTAGTGTTTCTACTTTAAAACTTTATGTGGCTTTATATTTAAAAGATGCCTCTTATAAATAGCTTATAGTTATTTCTTTAATATTGTCTGATTTTTTTCTTTTATTTGGAATACATAATCCTTTTTCTGTTAATATAATTGCTGATATATTTCTGTTTAAAGTGATAACTTACTTCCTCCCCTATTTGTCCCTTATGACATCTATTATTCTTTTTCTATCCTTTCTTTTCTTTTTTAAATTACTAAATCAAGTATTTTATTATTTAGTCTTTTTCCATCTCCTCCCAAACCCAAACAAAATCAGTTTGTTAGTTATAGATTCCTTAGTATTATTTTGTTTGTTACATTAGAGGGTATAACATGCATTCTTGACTTCATACTGTCTACCATAAATTATTATTATTATTATCTCTTTCCTGATGTTACTGGGACCTTAAAACACTGCAGTTGCACCTGTTGCTGTACCATCTACAATGACAATACAGAACTGCCTACCTTCTTCGTGTTTTCCCACCTGCCCTTCAGAGCAGGTATATAATTTGAGTCAGATGTGGCATTGGATGGACAGAAACATAATAGAGATAGGTAGAAACGGATACTATATGTGAGTGCAAACTCTTTAAGCCTATATTGAAGCTACAGGCATTTATTTCTCCAGTTTTCTATACTGAAGTGAGATTTATTTGAGTATCAGATGTTTGGGACATGCGAAATCTCTGAGGAAAAACACTACAGGGGCATTGAAAGAGCAGACCATCATTTTGCAATGATATCATTTTGCTGTGTATGCCGGGGCCCAAGACAGAATGACTATATTACTCTTCGAGAAGGTTTAGGAAGTTCTGAGTTTTCATTCATATGGGGAGAAGGCTCAAAACAAGCCACCTTATCGGCTAGTCCCAGAATGAAAGCCTTGAGAACACAATAATTTATATTGACTCGAGTGAACTAGGAAACCCTAAATTTCACATATCATTCATTATTCACTAAAAGTTGTGAATGCACTTGGGAATGAACATTAGTTTTCTAATTGTCAGAATTTCTGTTTTCTAATGAAAAATTTTAGTCTTTTTATTATGGGTAGGGAAGGGAAGAACTATAAAGTTTTCTTAAGACCTCGTGTGTGTGCATGCACGTGTGTGTGTGTGTCAATGACAGCAAAAAATGCTGGCCAGCTGGACTGAATCACCAAAGAAGAAGCAGGGCCGCAGGACTTTGGCTTTTCGAGCTGTGCTGCTATTGGTGTAGCCGGTGTGGTCTCTTAATACCACTTGCCCATTTTGCATTGAGCTGGCTGATGGCACGAAGCGGCCTTTCTCCTCACTTCCTCCCCCTCCTGCTGCTGGACTTCCTTCCTCTGCTCGAGCCAGCATTTGCCCGGCTCAGTCACATACGTACCTACGCACTTGGCCGAGACACTGTTTGCTTTGGATTTCAAGCCATGAAGCTTTATCATTTTAATAACTTTTCTAAATCTTTTGGGTTTATTTAATTTGTTTAATCCTATTACACATTTTCATGTATCTAAAGCCCATTCTTTACGACATCTCAGTTCCTATAACTAACATTCTGTGGTAGCTTGCACACGTCCCAGGCCTGGACCTCAGAGGGTGACTGTCAGGTGGAGAGGATGGAGTGAGTGACACAGAACGCCCGAGTCTCTCAGGAGGCTCTGTGTTTCAAGTATGTTAATGGAGCTGTCCCGGTGAAGCCAGAGGTGTCATAGCTGGGCCTCTTCCCACCGGCTCGTGATTCTGTTTCCTGGGATTCTGAATTGCTTGCTGAAGTTGCATTTTTTAAGAAAAATGTGAGTGTATATGAAGTGCTTTCTTGAAAGATTCTCTTTGTAAAAGTGAACTATGTTATTCTTCTAGACCACATCTGAAATTATTTGAAATACCATCATCTATAGAAATATTTTCTTTTGGTCTCCTTGGGTATTATGCAAAAGTGGTTTGATACAGAAGCAAGTATGTAGGTTAAAACCCTAAAAATAAATGTCTACCTTTGTTCCAAATTTCTGATAGAACTCTTTTTCTAATAATCAAGGCAGTTAGCTCAGACAGAAAGACTAATCTCGTGGATTATCAAAAGATTTTTTCTGACCCAAAAGGAGCCTTTTGACTCTGCTTACATTTTAATAAAAGTCAAAAGCAGGATTTGTTTATCACAGGCTTTTTGGTTGTCTCTTTTCTGGAGGAACAAAAAATGACACATTTAAATCTGCAAGTGAGTATCAGTTGTGCATAAAGTCAAATATTTTATTTGCATCTAGAAAGCTGCAAGGCTGAAGAGAATTATTTTTACCTACTAGTTTAGATCTCAGTGATGTATATTCATTTCACAGGGTGGCAAGGCACCCTCAATAGTAGATAATTGTCATTAAGTTATGTTTTAGCAGGTCCAATTGATCACTAGTTTGGCTAAAAGTAATCAAATATAAACAAAGAGAGAAGAGGTAGCAAGAGGAACTCTGTGTGCTGTTATGTTCCACATGAACAAAAGGTTAAGATTTGTAAATCGAAGAGCTAATAATTATCAGAAATGGGGTTTGAGTCGGTTCTATCCGAATCTGGAGTTTGCCCTCATAACGCCTATGTTTTTCAGTATCTTTGATCCATATATCTATGTGTTTCTTATGGAAGTATGTAAGCAAGAAAATAGAGTGTAGCAAAATGGCAATTGTAGTTATCTCTGATCAGGCTGGATCAATTAAAATAATCTTAATTTTCTTCTTTGTTCTGGAGCATTTAAAGCATGCACTGCAAATATTTTTATTGAAACAAAAATACCAGACCCTCAGTGAATAGATTTAGGTTGACAATTATTGAGATTGATCTAGAAAATAAATATTGACTACAGTGCATAAAAGATCTATAACTCTTACAGTGATAGTTAGGAAAGGTCATAAAAATAGCACATTATTATCTCCCAACAGTGACAGGACATTGTCCCAGCCTAAATGTACTTGATTTCAGCTGAATAGCAATATGGTCCAATGACCAGGGGAGAACTGGCCATTCTTGTATTAGGATAAACCGGTTGTTGGAATTGTGAAATGAGGACGTGGGAAAATAACAACTTATTAACAAAGCAAGTAGTAGAGCAGAAAGCTTGGATAGCTAGCAGATATTTAGTTACTGTAAGAAGGCTATTGAAAGAAGAAAAATGTATATCTTGTTTGAACTGAATTTGAACAAGTCAATTATTAAAAACAGTTAGGAGACAACTGGAGAAATTTGAAATGTGTTAGGCATGTATTAAATGATATTACAGAATTGTTTTGTTTTCTTTCTGTGTGATAAAGCTGTTTTGAGGAAACTTAGAGAGGCGTGCTAGGAGGTCTGGGATTTGCTTTAAAATAATTCAGTGGAGAGAGGGAAGGAGGTTGGTTGGGGTCACGTACTATGGGGACGTAATACTGTCTCTTTCTGTTTTCATGTGTTTGATAGTTCAAATCAAAATGTTAACAAACGAATAAGCGGATGAAGATGCAGATAGTGACTCGATTAGTGGTGAACTTGTGTGATGAGGAAGGCTTTATGCTCATGGAAGAGGCTCGATGAACCGAAGCCGTGTCCCGACCCTTTGGGTGCGTCTCACTGCCTCCTAACTAGTCTCTAGCACTGGCGCCGTCGGAAGTATTGCAGGAGACAGAGGCGTGTGAGACACACAGGACAAAGCCTGAACACAAACCGAATTCCAGGCGTATTAGCTATTACTTCTATTTCTAGAAAAGTTGGGCTAACCTCAGTACTGACTATAACCATGTCTGTATATGGAAGAAATCTCACTAGTTTGGTGGAAATTCTTATTTTACTGATGTTTACTTGGGTCGAAAGAACAGGAATTGAACTCTTCCTGTTTCCTACGGAGCCCCAGGGAAAACCAAGAAAAATGAGATTCAGTACCTGTGTGCTGGTGTCTGTGACAGTACAGACACGGCGACAGTGCTGAGGAGACTCTCCTCGATTCAAACTGCTAGTTGGTGTCAGGGGTGAGACTAACTTCCTGTGCAGGTTCCGCAGGTGACAGACCCATGCCCATCTTGTAGATTATGTCTTTTGTTTCAAAGGAACAGGTTGGAATAGACACAAACAAAATACAGGCAAACTACTTGCAGACATTTCCTTACATGTGTTCACCCCGTAGGCTCCGATCTGTCGCTGTCGCTGTTTTCTTGTTTACAAGACCTGACCTTAGCGAGCTGTGCAGTAAATAGTTCTTAAGTAAATATACATTAATCTGCATTTGCTCATCCTGTGTGTGGATTATTTATCAGTGGTATTTATAAAGCACATTTCCCCCCTGTGCTTCTACAGTTCAGTTTGTAAGATAAACATAATGGGCACTGACAAGGTAAATAACGATAGAAGATGATAGAAAAAGAGTAGTAACTGATAAGTTTGTAATACTTTTCAAGTCCAAGGACAGACTTCCAAAACTAACTAGTTTGAATCAGAATTACATATACATTTTAAACCATGTTTATACATGAGATTATTTTGTGTTTATATATCAAACATTTTTATCTGTCACAGAAAATGAGGGAAATTATTATAATGATTTTAAGAAGTCAATAGTGATATTGTGTCCATTAATTCCAAAAGGTGGGGTGTTACAATTCTTTACAATTATTGAAATCCTTACATAAATGCTTTTGAGTTTTGAACTTTGAGGTGAATGAGATTATGACTGTGTTTTTGCATAAGATGGAAAGTAGTGGGTGTGTGGGGCTCTGAGATGGTGGTGCACTGAGGTAGATCAGAAATGGTTGATGTTAATAATATCCATGCATGGCTCTTGAGTAGCTGTCAGATTTTACCATCGTATTCCTTACAATGCACACAAAGAGTGAACCTTTCTTGTAGTCGAGTATTTTTTATGTTTTTCTCTGAGCTTTGCTCCTCATGGAGCTCCCTCTGGAGAACGGTGTCAAGCCAATGTGATTCTTGCTCACATAGATGCACACAGATTTCTTAGAAAACAAGACAGTAGAGTATTAGGCTTGCCCTGTGCTTATTGTGAAAGGTGGGCACGTGAGAGAAGTGGAGAACATTTCTGAGGAGCCCACTGGTCCACAGGCTGCACAACCCTACCCCAGGAGGCCGACCTCTGACTGCCCATCATCCGGGAGCCGGAGGTCTCTAATTGTTTTCCAGATCACTCAGCAATCAATGCTGCCAGTGTCCCTGGGCAGCCCACTTACAAATCGATGTTGGCAGCAGAGCCAAAGCTTGGAAGGAGGTGCGTAGCAGTAACAGAAGTGACTCTATTAATAGATAAAGTCCATGAGCCGTGACCATGAGCCCAGGAGCTTAGGGGACAGCGATTTTCCCATGAACAACCACTTATGTTTTTCAGAGGACTGTCAAGGGAATCTAAACTGCAATTAAAGTGAGCTCTTTGAAAGTTATTTGTTCTTTCACTATTATTATGAAATATATTTATTACTAGATATATTTAGTACCTTTTTACCTTTTAAATATTCTGATGTTTGTTAAAAACTATATTCTTAGAGATTATTATTTTTAAAAGCTTTCACTTGTTCCCTCACCCCATCAAAGTACTCAGTAAGGTTTAAAATAATTTGCATATGCGCTTAGTCAGGCAACAGTGTTTGCCATACTAACAGAAGTGATGAAAGCGAACCATTCTGCCATTCCAACAGAATCAGAAAACCTCTGCCCGCCCTTAACTCTGCTCATTTATTAAAAATGTGCTTCAGGCTAGATCTTGGTTTGAAATAATTAAGTCAAATTCTAAGTTAAGTATGAAAATTCAATGTCCGTGGCTACTTTTAGGTTATATCAGTATAAAACATAATTTTAAAAAATCTGCAGTGAAGGACCTCCCAGTAGACTTATTACCAGAAACAACAACAACAATAACAAAAAACTAAAACCAATGGTTTTGTTAAAATATACTGGGTTTTAACCAATTAAAAAACCTAAAGAGGAAATAAAACACCTAAAATGTGAATACCATTATGTCATAATACTATTTAAGTTATAAAAATAATTGAGAAGAATATTTAAAAGTTCTGCTCGTATAGAACAGTAGTAAACTTGCATATGTCAGTGTTTTAAAGAGACTTTTGTCTCAAAAGATTCTAGGAAAGAAAAAAGAATCCTGTCTGTCCTGACTTTATAAGTGCAGATAATATATCTTCCCTATAGGTAAAAATTAAAAGGTGTTTCCATCATATTTGTTTATTATTTCTTACAGAATAAATGGGCAGTTCTTCTCTTAAATAGGAGTAGTTGACTAGGAGAAGCCCCAAACTGTCTGTGTCTCATACTGTGTCTCATACTTTGTCTGTCCTTCTTCATCTAAGTCTCTAAGGTGTTTTCATTTGGTAAGAAGTTACAGGAGCTGATATTAACATTTTTATTGAGTGGTGCAGCTTGTACACGACAAATGTGGTAATGAGCTCTGTGCACGAAAACAAAAGCAGTTTGGAAGCAGTCCTGACTCTGGCTTGTGGAGAGGAACTCCTAGAGAATGAATTAAAACATTTATCATATAGCATGCAGAGATAAAAGAAAATGTAAAATCCTTCACACAAGACAGATTGGGAGGATGAAAAACGCCGTGGGAGAAGTAAAATGGACAGACTAGCACTTTTTACCCGTCATCCCCTGTCATTGCACTTGCTGATTTTATCCTTTCTTTTCATGAGAATAAAAACAGAGCATGCAGTCTGTAGGAAGATGATGAAACACTTTATTCTTGACAGTTTTCTGGTGAGTTGATTTTCTTCCATAACACAGCTGTTTATGGGTCTCTGGTCATTTGAAAATGATTGACGAGGCTGGTCCTTAGCTGTCTTTGAGGGCGTGGTCCCTTGGTTTTGGGCAGATGCTTTGTGAACGTGATTGAATCACGTCCTTGTTCCATCCCAAACCAGAATTTTGATAAGCTACATAGCGAGCAATATTAGTCAGAATGCAGCAGCAAACCTCACGTTCTGAGTGGCGTGACCTTGGCTGCTCTGAGGTGGAGTCGTGTGTGACAGCTGTCATCCAGGTGCTCAGTCAGACCGGCAGACTCACAGGGATGGCTCCTGACAGCAGTGACCCCTCCCATCGTCTGTGCATCTCCTAACTCCCTGCACAGCCAGTCACCGCTCTTAGTGGGTCCCCAGGAGTCCTCAAGGTACCTCTCTTTTTTCTTTTTCTGCGGCTCCTCTTTCCCCTTTGATACTCATTTTCTCAAGCTAACCTGTCCATTGGTAGTTTGGATCCAGACAGACCACGGCTGGCAAATTTTCCAGGATGAGCCTGCTGTTTCTCTGAACCTGAGTTTGGTTACCTAGGATACTATTACTGTAAAATGATGTTTAAGGATACGTAGTGCTTTTTAATTGATATACTATAGTGAAATGCTCTCCTGTCTTTGGGCATTCAAGTTATTTTTAATATTTTGCTATTTTATAGTGACTGTCAATGTACATTACAATTGTATTTCTGGTTCTTTTAATTTGGCCAAATTGGCCAAATTAGGCTTGACTGTAAATAGGCTTGTCAAGTCAACATTACGGTTATTACTGTATACTGAAAAGTAATTTCTATAAGCATACCAATTTACATATAAGTGGACTGTAAGTTTGTACCCTTGCCTACATGGATAAAACCTTTATTACTATTATTTTTATTTTCATAAATATAGGGCAAAAACATATTAATACATTGATCTGCAGTCTTTTTAATTAATAATACAGCTAAGTGTGTATTGGCCAGTAGTAGTTTGTGTTTTTGTAACTTGCTTTTATGTGTACCGTGTCCATTTTTCCATTAGGATGTACTGCTCATTGTTTATCAGACTGCTTTAGTGTTAAATAACATTACGTTTTTAGATAAGTTGCATAATTGCTTTCACTTTGTCATCTACCTTTCAGGTTAATGTTTTATATTTTTCATATATGGTTTTGAAAGTTTCTGTAGTCTTATATATTGATTTTTCTTTTATAGTACGTTGTTTGCTTTTCTTCATAGTTTTAATACTCTCCTCCCCCACCCCTCACCCCAGTTTTTGCCAAATGGAGTTTGTTCTTCTATTTGGAAAAAAGTCATTACCGTTAGATTAAAATGTTTTTGAACCTCATTGTCTCTGAGTAATAAGAATGAAAGACTTCACAAGTCTTGAGATGATCTATCTAGTTTATTTTTCTGGCCCCACCCATTTACCAGTTCTATACTTGTAATCTGGAAATTGTATTTATATTATTTTGCTTAAATTATTTTTCATATTATTTCCCTTGTTCTTGTAATTTTAATTAATTTTACTAGCAATATGAATGCATTTAGTTACTTCGTTTATAATTTTTCTTATTAACTGAAAATACTTTGTATCACATTTTCCCTATTCATGAGATTTTAATTTTGGTTTCTGTCTTGGTCCTGGGATGCATATCTTTGAAATTTCTTATTAGTAGTATTCTCATGTCTGAGGATATCTTCACTCTGAGACACCACTCTTTGCCCCACTCAGATGAGTCCAGACGATGGGTCTAAGCTGTTCATTTGCGAGCATGTTCCGGTAATTAATATGAAAACTAGTTTAATGTAAATTTGGTTCAAAGGTATTTGCTAGGCAACATGTTAGAATTTATTTTTTCACTTTCATGAGGAAATAAAAAGTATTTAAACTGACATCTAATTAGTTTTAAACTTTGATCATTAACTGAGTAGGGAAGCAGCATCTTAAAATTACAGTGTATGCAGTAGGTGCACATCCGGTGGAAGGGACTTTGAACTGAAAATATTTGAAGGACATCTCCTTTTTGCAGTATTTATATAAGAACTGACCTCAGCTTTCCTTTTCTTTGTGTTCTTTCTTTGTAATCACCAGTGGCTTCACCATCTGTTTGTTCACGGGGATTTCTAAAAGCATGTTCCATTTTTGAACTCTTTTTTGGGTCTTCCTTATGCCCCCTTCCCCTCCCGATTTCCTGTGGACATTTTTACTTAATTCATCCTCTTCCTCCCTAAGTGACATTTCCAAACTGAATGTGTGGTCTCTCTTCTCCTGACTGCTTTTACCGTCTGACTCCCCCGCGTGGCATAATGTACTGCCTGCCCCACCCTCTGGTGTGTTGACCACCAGCTTTGATTTGCACGTTTTTCCTGGCCAACCCAGTATATACTGCTCCTCTTCTCCCTGAGGGATTTCCATTCCTGCCTGGGCTACCTGCAGAAACTTAGGTAAGAAGAAAGTGTGGGAGAGCTGATTTAATTAGCCAAGGATCGCAAATCTGTCATGCCTCCCTGTTATCTGCGTCTAAAACACTGTTTCTTCTCCTGTAGTATCCGTCACTACAGCTTTCCCTATTTATTTCCCTGGTGTGCTTCCAGCCCAAGGGCACAGTCAGGGTCTCTGTGACTTGCCATCAGGCACGTGACACAGCTCCTTGGGAGTCACAGGTGCTTAACATATGTTTCGTGATGAATAAAAAACCTGAAGTACTGTTTAGTAACATTTAAAACTTTCTCAAAATTTCTGGAAAGATATTATCGCTCTATGCCAGCAGGAATGGCTTATGACTTTTAAAAATGCAACATACATTACCATGTTTCCCCGAAAATAAGACTTACCTGGACAATCAGCTGTAATGCATCTTTTGGAGCAAAAACTAATATAAGACCTGGTATTATATTATATTATATTATATTATATTATATTATATTATATTATATTATATTATTATATTAAGACCTGGTCTTATATTATAATAAAATAAGACTGGGTCTTATATTAATTTTTGCTCCAAAAGACGCATTAGAGCTGATTGTCTGGCTAGGTCTTATTTTGGGGGAAACACGGTATATAGTTAAAACCCAAGCCCTTTGTCTTCTACACTGATTGATACTTCCAATCCTTTTGATTTTAAAGGCTAATGATATTTGTATAGCATCTTCAATTTTCTATGTTCACTAAGACATTTAAAAGTATTGTTAATTAACCCCATACAAAAGCATGCCATATCGTCCCTGTCATTCTCCCAGGATTTTGAGTTTGGGCCTTGACCTTGCCTGCTGAGCAATGACTGAGCTTTGGCTTCTGGAAGTGGGGACATGAGGTGGTGCCAATCCAGGAGCACACGTCCATCTGCCATAGTTTTCATATTGGCCAAAGTCCCCAAACGCATGGCTCTTTTAGGACCTTACTTTCAACAAGTACCATTTACTGCTTAGGAAAAGTTGGCTTTCTGAGAATATGTGACATGAAATGTATAGTAGTGCCACGTGTCTAGCAGCCGACAGGAAAATCATGTGACCATAAGAAGACGTTCCAATTTTTCACTTGGATGATTTCTCTAAAAAAGTCTAAATAGCACAGTCCACAGAATGTCCTGCTTCACACAGCATGTTTCTAAATTTTCTAACTTAAAAAAGATCTAAATAACATAGAATAAAACATAATGAAGCCTGGTAGTTATAAGAAAAGGTGACTGTAATTGATCAGTTTTTAATCTTTTTTTGTCTGTTTGTTAACTTGTTTAATTTATAAAGACTCTGCATCCATTTCCTTGTAGATGTTTAGGAAAGAGCAGTCTGACAAAGCACAGTGAGACATGTGGTTCCAAATCGGTGGAAGTCTGATCCTCTATGGCCGAGTGCGTTGTGGGATGGTGGGGAGATGAGAATGAGCATTGTGCTGCTGGGAAAAACCAGAAACTTCCTGGTTTCCAAGGATCATTTATAGTTTGCAGCAAATTACAAATGTGCTTTATAATAGTTTCTGCCCTTTGGTGTCATATGAAAGACTTAAAAGAGTTATATGTGAATATTTTATTGAAATAGTAAATTCATAGGAACTTTGAAAAATGTATATTTAGATCATTTTACTATCCCCGCCTTTTACCAAAATTATCAACTTAAGCATGTGACTTAATGTTTAGATGTGTTGAGTTATGTAGCTGCAGAATAACATTTATAGAAACACATGCAACAACCAAAGGTCACTGATATTTCATAAGGTGTCAGCATTTTATTTACCTTTAGCTAAAAAACAACCTGAGAAAAAGAACTTCAGGTTTAATAAGTAATGAATTCATTAGAACCTCAAAAAATAAGTCTTTATTGTATGGAATTAGAATATTTTTCTTCTAGCAAAATGAATATTCCCAGAAAAAAAATCAAGATTTTGGTAGATGAGGATTAATTCATTATTATTTCCATCACCCTAAAGCTTTAAACACCCACTTGCCTGGAGGCATTACTTTGAACACTTTCCAAATCAAATCCTATAGAATAAAACTATTTATAAATATAGAGCCAGTTGCCAAAAGTTCAAGTAACAATCAAGACTGTACCAAGTACGAAGCGTATGCATAGAGGCTGCAGAGACCCCTCTGCTCTTCATTAAATATCTCACTCTGGTTAAGTGACAGACCTGAAATATTTAGAGAACAAAGCGTAAGTTCCAACGTGTATGAATTTCAGTTTCATCCAGTGGAAATGAAGATTCTCTGTCTTTTATGCAAAATGAATTCTATGTGCTACTTTATTAATTTTAATCCTGACAACAATCTGGGAGGATATGAACACAGTAAGTCTCAGAAACACTAAGAAAATTGCCTAGAGCCACAGAAGTAGTGACTGACAGGGCTAAGTTTCAGCTGTGCCTGCTGTTCTCGAAAGCTTTGCTTGTGCGCGTGTGTGCGCGCCAGCACGTTAGTAGTAAGAGTGGAGAGAAGCAGACAATAATGTGGGACCTGGTAAGCAGTGCGAGTAGAATGACATTAGTGGGCTTTAAGCCTCTTTCGAGGACGGGCATACCTTAGATAGGGGAGGGAGAGACAGCGGCCCTCCACGCTGGGCGAGGGCACAGGTTGCAGGCGCTCTCGCGTAAACCATGGTTCTTACACATCTTTCACGCCGGCCGACACGCAGTGCCCCACAGCAGAGCCTCACCACTTCCTGAGTGATTGCTGGGGCCTTCAAACCCAGTCACTCGCCAGTAGTGTGCTGCTGCTTCATCTAATGCAGCCGTCATCAGCTTCAGCTTTACGGAATGCTGGCCATTCATTCACTCATTTCACTCCTTCACTCATCCATTCGCCATGTATTGAATGCCTGCCTGCTGCATGCCAAGACCCGTGCTAGGTGTTGGAGATACTATGATCAGGCAAGATGTAGCCTCTGCCTTCTCAGATGTCTTAGTCACCTTTGAAGAAATAGTTTGATATATGGTTCTCGAGCTTAGAGAAGTCTAGGTTACCAATAAAAAATGAAATTGGTATTAATTGAAATTGTAGGTGATTGTGTGTAGGAGGCAGAAACAGCAAAAGCATATGCAACTTGGAGGAAGGCCAAAAGCTTTGAGGGTGATGAATTTGCATTGGAGAGAGAAAGAGAGAGACAGAGAGAAAGAGAGAGAAGAGGGAAAGGAGGTGGGAAGGGCAGACTAGTCAACACAGGGCACTGCTCGGATACCAGCTGGGTTTCGCCATCACCAAGCACATGAGCCCCCACACAGGTGCTGGGGGAGGGGTGCCACGCTGGGTTCTGGCTCTGCCCTTGTTAGCACATTTGTCCTCCACCGTAGGCAGGATTGGTCCTGGAGACCTTGCCTAAACCTGTACGTTTGCTGACCAGACTGGGAAACCCGGCTGTGGATCAGATGTGATCCATGTCTCGTGTCTTAGAAAACAGTGTAACGCTCACTGCTGCGTCTTCCTGTGCTTGTCTCTTGTGGCTCCGGTGGTTATGGAAGGACAAAATGCCATTGGGGACGATCCACACGGCCACACCAGGCTGGACTCAGCCATCACTGGAAGCTCTGGCAACGACAAGCTCTTCAGAAAAGTTGAATTTTAGGAGAAAAAGATTACTTTTAAACCCACTGTAGTTCTTAAGATCAGTGCTAATGTGTATGAAAAAACCAGAATAAGAGCTAAGAGATCGTTAATACTTAAAGTTTTCAAATTGATAGTGAACTAAGTACTTAAGCGATCTCGCTGATTGTGATCTGTTGTTTGGTGAAGGAAGAACGGCAGGCTAGGAGGCAGAGTTATTTGGGTTGTGGACCAACTGCTCTGTAAAGGAAGGATAGCAGCAACCAGAGCACCGGTCAGAGTTCTTGGTTGCAGGAAACCTAAAAAAGGAAGCAGTTTAAACCAACCAATCAAAAGCACTGCTCACGGCATTTGGGACACAAAGGTGGCGAGTGGTCAAGGGGACCTGGGTGGGCGCCCGCAGTGTTTATTCCATGCGAGCATACAAAACGTTGCAGGAACAGTACATGACGCTTCATGTGACAGACTGCATTCGCGGGACCTCAGCTTATTCACGCCTCCCTGTCCCCAAATCCTTTGGTTGTCGCCTCCCGCACTGATTGCTCATGGCCGTGGGACAATGGAAGTTTGGTAACTTCTGACACTTCAGGAATTGTCCACTTTTATTCCTGGGAAGACTTCTGCCATCATGCGCAAGGGCCCGGGGGAGCCTGTGTAGGAAGAAAGACCAAGTAGAGAGTCCCCAGGCATGCAGCTGAGGCTCCAGACGTGTGACTCAGGTGACCCTAGACGGCCAGGCTTAGCTCCCCTGGCTCTGACTGCAAGAACTACTCACCCAACTCTGAATGCATGAGAAATAATCAGTGTTGGTTCTATTTGGCCAAAACACAGTGCGTTAGGGGGTGGGTGGTTATTAGTTAGCAAACCATGCCATGTTCTACCTATTTCTTTTGCTTAGATAATTGACAGTGGTTTACTGATGTTAAGTCTCAATGCACGTAAAGACTGAAAAACAGAGAAAATTGGGTTGAACATTGACATTTCATTCCTGCGTCTTGAATAGTTTGATCAGAATAATCAGTGACTCATAATTGATGCATACGTGCACACACTTTGGTATTTAAAACATGAGGTAATATACGTATTACTAAACATAATGTTAGTAATTTTCCCACTCAATTTATGTTTAAGGATATGTCACTAACAGTGGTATTCATGTTCATTTGAAATTCAAAACATTGAAGTGAATTTTTAAACATTTTTATTGAGTTGACGCTAAAGAGTTGAAGAACAATTAAGTTAATTAAAGTTTGACTATACACACGTAACAGATATACTTTGTACTAATGCAGTTTTAGTGTTTAGTTCACTATTAACTAGCAAGACAAAAATTGTAACTGTTGGTCTCATTATTTTGAACTTATAGCTTTGAAAATACATGAGGCTCATTTTAACATAAAATGTATCATTTAAAAATTGATTCCTCTCCCCCTTACAATAATTTTTTCTCTCACCCATTATAGTTATTTGCATATTTGTTGAACCTTTGGCAAATTGAGTAGATTATGTATATGAGTTAGCACATGTGTCCATGTGTAAAATAATAGTGGATATTTAAATGTTTGAAACATTGTCAAATGTATTGCCATAATGAGATTCAAATTTCTCTGTCCTTATTTTATTTCTATGTTATTCTTATTTTACAGATGTAGAAATGGAGGTCCAAAGAAATTAATTAACTTGCTGGTTACATACTTGTTTAGTGGGAATCTTGATCTTGAGTTATAATCTTTTACATTTTAATAAATATTTAAGATGTACATGAGTTTATGTTAATATCTCTGCACGATATCAAAACACAAAGTAACCATTTAAAACAAGACAATTTACATGCCATTAAATAAACTAAATATTTTTGCTCCCAGATATAAGGTATTTTAGTTAAACTATTAAGATTCTATAAGGATACATCGACATGAAACATTTGCATATGTGTTTGTAAATAATTACACAGTATATTAACACACAACTCCCATAATTTTATTGTAACATCTTATTCCCTAGAAAGATTAATAGATGTAGAAAATGACCCAAAAATGTCGTATCTAGGCAGTACTTTTTTTTAAAGATAGGAAGAGTAAGTTAAAAGTAGAAGTGTAGAAAGTAGAGCATGTTGGTGGCCTTAGGAAAGCTATGACTGCAGTGTAAACTGACAGGAAACTCCCACCTGGGAACGTCATTTAGCTTCACGAACAGCTGCACCTCAGAAGATCAGGCATTTGAGCAATTAAAGTTGAAGAAGATGGTTTTAATATGCCTGTGTACCTGAGATTGATTTTCCAGAGCTGTTGTTGACCATACATCAAGACACAATTTAGGATCCAGTTTAAACAAAGTTTATAAGCCCTCTTTAATGGATTTTGGTACCTCAGGCAATAGAGTGCTAGGAACATGATGAAAGTGTGCCCTGTCTCTGTGTGATCAATAAAATCTCTCTAAAATTAGTTAGGTGCCAAAGATGCCTCAGCCTTGGCCGTGCCACGCGTACAGAATTCCAAATGAACCGTCCATCATTCTTTCCAGAAACAAGCTTCATTAGACACCACATTCTTTATCTTATTAGCACCAAAGTCAGTTAAACAATCAAATCCAAAGGTCGTTTTTAACAATACCTATTAAACCCAAATATACATCAAAACATTATTAATACAGTGAATCAAAATGCAGTGGTAAGTATGTCTAGAAGGCAGATGAAGGGTTATTAGTGAAAAATGCAATATATACACTTGCAAACTTAAGAAAAAATTCTAAAGTGGCATCTTAAAGAGATATATTTATTCTACTACTGAAATTGGTGGGCAAAAAAAATCTCCTTGTTGGTTGTATTATTTAAAAATATTTTTCCTTTGTATATTATGAAATTGAATTTTTAGTTTTTATGAAATTATAAAGAAAATCAGTAAGTTTGGAGTTATTTAAAATTCTTTTTAAGATCATGAATGACACATAAGCAGGTATGTTTTCTAACTTGTTTTTTTAATCACATTTTTGTCACTAACCTTTTATGATAGAGCTCTTTCTTGTAAGGAAGTTGATACATTGAAGGGCATTTTACAATTATAGCTAAAGAATTTGAAGCTTAACCTTCATATACAGTACAGTTCTATTCACCCAATAGTGAATTTTTCTGTCTTTAAGTACAACTAATGAGAAATGCATTTCTGAAAACATGTTCTGGATATGTTCAAACTTATCACTTAATGTATCACATAAAATGATAAAATCAATACCTCTTTATATGTTTATTACTTATAATTTACTCAACTTTCTTTTTGTTTTATTTTGCTCTGGTTTTATATACTCAGACAAAATTTGTGGTCAATAGTAATTAATTCCTACATCTATAGTTAGGATGTATGTGGGTAGATTGCAAATTTACCTTAATCTGATGTCCTTTAATTCTCTTATCTGATTGCAAAATAAATTAATGATTACATATATATGTGTTTCTCTTGGATCAATTGGGGCCTATAAGAAAATATTTTAATAATTATTAGTCAGGAATAAAGAAAAACATCTTTTGTTGAATACTGTAATATCTCCACTGAATGCTTTGTCATTGTTACGTGTATGATGAATACAAAATATTTATTGATGACATTATGTGCCAGACACTGTCCCATGAAGGTTATGGCTCCTGTAATCTCTCCCAACCCAGCAATGTGATTTTATTGCTGTCATTATCTTTATTTCCGCTTGGTACTTTCAGATCAAAATGTGTCCCCCTGCCCTCCCAAATGCCCCATTTTCACTGCCACTGGGGCTTACCGCTTAATTAAGAAATGCAAATCATGGTGCTGTAAAGAAGGGTTTGTTTTCATGTTCTTATCACTTAGGACAGCATATTGGAAGATGTGGGAACAGAAATGTGCCTTCCTGTGCTGGTAGAAAGGAGGTTTTAAAAGAACTCAAAGAACGGTCAGGAAAGAGGCCCGAGGGAGGAGACGGAGGAGGATTTAAAGAAAATATATTGACTCACAAAGTAATGAAGAGCTTAGGAAGATGAGGGGCTTGGCTTTCTTTAAATTGAGTCGAACATCAGGGTGAATCATAGTAGAAAAAGCAGTATGGACGTCAGTGAGTCAGACATTCATATTAATCCAAATCAGTTTAAAAACAGTATAAGGAGACAGATGGGCTAGGTCTTTCGATTTTTCTTGTTGTGTCGTCTTAGGACTTAAGACTTGCTTAAAGATAGCAGCCTATTGTATGTTGAGATTATAACATTATGGCACTGAGTCTAATAAATCAAGTTACTGGAAGATACTGGAACATTTCTAGTTAGGTATCTTAGTTGTTCAAATATGTAAAATTAAAGAAGTGAAAGAATTTTTGGACTTGGTGTTAATCGATAAAATAATGATGGCTGTGATAGCACAGAGGGTATAATTCTATAGACATAAATGGCTGGAATTATTGGTGATAAGTCTAGGCAGTGAGTGCGTACCACAGAGGGCAGCCACGAGAGTGGGTTGTTTTTTCAGGGCCACAGTCACTGTATTGGGTCCCAGCCTAGAGGTCACCCCCTCCACCTGGAACAGCTCGGGTGATGCAGAAATATTAACCTAAGTGTGTCCTTCACTGTTTATTCTGTTGGTGTTTTCAAACCCAAGGGATGCTGCAGCTACGCTGCGTTTAGGCAAACCACGTCTCTCTTCCAAGATTACTTGTTGGGCTTCCAGCTGTACATGTGTAAGCGAGTATATTTTGATGTTAGATAAGGCTATTTTGAGTGCTAGCTTGTGACTGCTTCCTCATCTGTAAAGGTCATAATGATTGTCTCAAACAATGGCTGAAGGAGTAAGTGTAAATTGCCTAGCAAACTACCTGGCACATAAGAAGTGCTCAATAAACAGTAAGTATTCCCATTATGGTTATTGCTCATTTCAGGAGTTGATTTCTTCAGGATGTTGATTATCCTTTGCTGCCTCAAGTTGTGTTTGCTTCACACTTTACTGACGGGCAGTGCATTTACCTCCATTTCAACGTAAACAACTTTCCTGTAGAGTTAGGTGGCAGAAAATAGGAGATGAGGAATGCAAGCAAAGGGAACTTCCAGTAACACAGGACTGTTGGCCTGAGGGGCGGAGCCCACGGCGGTGCCCAGAGCAACGTACCTTCTGTCTCCTTTCACAGATTCCCACTGACACCAGCCGCCCTGAGTTACAGCAAAGGGGACAGGGGACAAGGCCGGGGGCTGGGTGAGCCTCGTTGGGATCTGGGCGGGGCAGTGAGCCCCCCCTGCAGATGTCGGAGGAATGTTTCTCTCAGCCATCAGTTAAGGGACCTGTTTCCAGTCATTCAGTGATTTCTGCATTTGCAGTATTGATTAAATACCTTGTGGGTAGTGTGGTTAGTGGAAAAACAAAGAAGGGTTGCTGTCCTCAAGGGGCTCCAATCTACCAGGGGAGGCAGCCAACTCCACAGAGGCCATGTGAGGACACCTCCGGGAGACCTTGTTGTTTTGTTCCTTGACAGGCTGTTTTCCCTGCTGTTGGGTGTTGAGCATTTATTTACATTTTCTTTTCCATCAAGAGGATAAAATTCAGTAAATCCCATTATTTATCCATGCTTTTAAAATCCGATGCCTCTTATCAAAGAAGTGAGATGATTGAATATATTTTCTAAAGAGAAGTGCAGAGCAGACTGTCTTTTAATGCCTGGGCCACAGCAACCTCATGAAAAGCGAATTTTCAGGGTCAGCGAGTGCTCCATTCCTTGGGGGTGACTGCTCAGTCCTGTTCTCTTGCTAGAGTAATTCTTGGTGGTCTCTGAGGGCTCCCCTGTCTGAAAAGGTGATGCCACCTGCTTTGTCACGTGAGTGGTTCTTCCATCCTAGACTGAGAACAGTTCAACCCCAACTAGGTGTCAGTACCATCTTTCAGGTGTGTGTTCCCATCTGAAACCCCAAGGAAGGAAATGTGGGTCCCTAAGCAGTCATGATTCCTTTGCTTGAATCTTATTAAATAGAAGGAATTGTCCAGAGTGAATAAAACTGCTTCCTGTATATGATGTTTTTAACTTCCCAGGTTTTAATTCTTTTAGTATGAGAATCATCAATAGTATCTAATGAAACAAGAATAATATAGAAGTAGGTATTCTGAAATAATCAAGATTTTACCACTTCATTGCTTATTTAGTTTATTGTTGTTATTATTATTATTATTTTGCTAAATTATTTTAAAGGTCTACACTTTTGTTCACTTAATAATCCATCTGGGTAACCACTGCACATCAGTTGATAGAGACGGATTCCTCCTGTTTTTCTGGACACACAGCACTCTTTCATATCGATGTGCCATAATCCATTCAGTCTCTATAGCTGGGCATTTTCTTATTTCTAATGTTTTGCTATCGGCGATTAAATAGGCACTTGTGTTTTAAGAGGCTCATATGTCTTCTAGGCAAATTCCAAGAAGGAGCCTAGAAGTTGGATTTCTGGTTCCACTCAAATGTCATTTATTCGGCATTGCCAAATTCCTCTCCAATGTCCGTAAGGACTCTGCCTTGCCAGAACAGTGAGTTGGCAGTCATTTGAATTTTCACCACTCTGAAAGGCAAGGAATGACATCACAATATGATTTAAATTTGCGTTTCTTTTGTTATGAGTAAAGCACCTGCATATTTTGTATATCTAAGGGTCCTTATATTTCTGAGAAATGACTATTCATTCTTTTGATCATTTTTTTCCTGAATTTTAAGAACATTTTTTTTAGGTATAAATTGCAAATGTTGTCTCCTTGATTGTCATTTGTATTTTGAATTTACTTATGATATTTCTTGCAATGATTTTTTTTTAAAATGTCATCACATTTATCAATCTTGTATTTATTGATTCTGGACTTAACATCATAAAGTATTTACCTTTGCTTTGTTCATATATATATATATATATATATATATATACACACATATATATATATATATATATACACACATATATGTGTATATATATACACACACACATATATGTATATATGTATATTTCTTTTTCATTTAGTCTTTGATTCATTTGTAATTTCTTTTGGTTGTGATATGAGTTATGGATCTTTTTGTTTTTTTGCAAATACCTGTAGTTTTTGGCAGATACCTTTTATCAGGTTGAGAAATTTCCATTTTATTTCTAGTTTTCTGAGAGTTATCATGAATGGGTGTTATCATGAATTTTTATAAAATGCTTTTTCTGCAGCATTTGGTATGCTCATGTGGTTTATCTTTATATTTTCATGTAGTGGACTATATGAATTGAGTTTTGAATATATCACTAGTCTTGCATTTCTAGGAGAAGATCCACTTTTTTTGCTAGATTTTATTTGATTTGACAGTATTTTTTGAGGAATTTTATGTCCATGTTCATGCGGGAAATTGTCCTGAAATTTGCTTTCTCTTTTTCTTCTTTTTTGTACTGTCTTCTCTCTGTTTTTGATACTGGGAAGACGTTCATCTTATAAGATGAGTTGGAAAGTTTTCCTTTGTCTTTCATTTTCAGGATGAGATGGTTTACAATTGGTTGTACTTACTCTTTAATGTTTGGTCAAATTCCCCGTAATCTATCCCTATAAATTATTATAATCTGGAGATTATGGATTTAATTTCTGTAATAGTTACAGTTCTGTCCTGGTTATGTGTTTCATGGCCGTGAGCTCTCCAGTTCTGTTCGCTGCCAGCAAAAGGCCTCACTCAGCTCTTTCCTGGAGGCCTTCTCTGCAGACCTACTTGAGCCCCCTCAGGGCCTGCCAGCGAGGGAAGACGGACTGGTGTGTGAGAAAAGGGAAAGAAAGGAAAGTGGACCATGAGCTGTCATTTTCCCTGCATCTCACTCATTTATTACCGTGCTAGTCTTTGATTTGGAAGCAAGCATTAGGCACCTACTAGGTACCATGAAATGTGCTAGGTGGTGGAAATAGCAAAATAAATGAGACACAGCCCCTGTCTTTAAGTGCTTTGCAGTGTGATGGGAGAAGGTGGCATATAAACAAATAGACCAAAGCAGAGTTCTTAAAATACACCTTTATACATTCATTAAATCTGTTTTTGTAAAAGTATTTATCACTGGAGTAAGCATATATAATGTAGTTCCTTTTAAAATTAAACATAAAATGCTATTACATCAGCATTAAAAGTTTTAGGTTTTCTACAGATATTTAAAAATCATTTCAAATACATTTATACTTTTAGTGTACAACCAGAATCCAATATGTAATAAAATCCATATTGGAAGTTCTCATACGATAAGGTTGTTTATCCATCTCCATAAAAACTAGGAACATTTTCAGCTGTAACCTTTAAATATAATGTGAAAATAATCTGTGAACTTTTATTATAGACCCTTTGTATTTCCCTGGAGTTTTTAAGAAAACCTTTATTAAACCATAATATGCAGATTGAAAAGACCACTGACTGTAATATGGAATTCAAGGAATTTTCCATGACCTTGAATTCTGCCGGTGGAGATGAGTTCTACTTGGTTGTGACCTTCATGTATGTTGAGTCACACCATGTGTGCTCCGGTTCCAGCCACTGTCTCTTAACATTACGCTTGTGAGCTGCATCCCGGGGCTTCTCAGAGTTGTGGATCCTTGGTTCTCATTTCTGTGCATGCCTTGTGCATAACTACAGTCTATCAATTCTCTAGTAGGCATGCTGAGCAGTTCCAAGTTTGGAGATAAAGCAAAGAGTATTGCTGTACACATGTGATTGCCTGGTTTGGTGCACATATGTACACGTTTCCGGTAGGCGTATACCCAGGACTGGAATTGCTGTGTCTTAGGGCAGGCACATGCTCCCATTAAGTAGGTACTGCTAAAACATTTTCCAAAGTGCTTATTTGTAGTATGCGGATTTGAATTTCTTTCTCTCGCTTGTGTCTCACACATTTACCCAAAACACTAATCATAGTAGCATGATAGAACAATATAAGCATTGTCTGAAGTAACCTATAAGAATAGCACGTCTTTGAAATCCTAAAAATTTATATCAGCTTTATTTTATTTCCTCACTTGTCTGAGTTTATTTTAACAGAAGCAAGATTAGTGATCATTTAAATTATTTAATATCCCCCCAAAATGTGAGTAAAATTGAAGCTCCCCGAAGGGTCATTGTATATCATCGGGTAGACCATCTCATACCCAGGGATAGCCCATCCGAGAAGCATGGGTGCGAGTGATTCAAGGACAGAGCAAGTGCAGATCAGGGCTAATGTTTCCTGAGGGTCTACTGAGTGACTGCCTGGGTGTAGCACATGCGTGATCTCATTGATCCAGTGTCAGAAAAATCCCCATGGGGGACATATCGTTATCTTCATTTTTATACATGAAAATAAAAGAAATGTGAGTATATGTGGGTAGATGTATCCAGCCTGTTTAGTGAAGCTTGCTTGCTTTATCAGTTTTTGGAAATGGAACTTTTTGCTATATGGGGGCTAGGGCAGGAGACAGGATGTTTGGAAGTGCCCTGAACTAGATGTAAATGACCAGCGTTTATGGTTGGCTGTGCTACTTGCCTGGGCGTTTGTGAGAATGGTACCTGCAGGAGGAGAAATAACAAAAGGGAAATGTCAAAATGTTAAACAAGTTAAAGTGCTTAGGCTACTCACCATTGCTCTCCATTAATGTCCTGTCACATATTCTCTCAAGCACGTGTATGTGTATTACTTGGTGCTCAGTTTTTGGTTTTGTTTTTGTTGCCAGTCAGGCGAATTGAACCATAATTTACACACAATAAAATTCCTCCATCTTAGGAAATCTCGAATTCTAGGCAAAGCTGTATGACTTGGGGAAATTGTCTTTCCCTCTTGGCTTCAGTTTTCAGATCTTTAAAGTGAAGGAGAGGTGGCTAGAAAGTGACACCGTTGTACGTTTTCTTTTGGTACAATTTTGATTTCTGACGATGTTTAGGAAGAGGCCGTTGGAGTGGGCGTGACTGGGAGTGCGGCTTCTCACAGTTTCAAGGAAAGGCTCCTTTCTGTGTCAGTTCACAGCGACGTCATAGTAAGGAATACAGCAGGAAGTAGAATGAACTGCGAGTTCCTTTTTGTAAGGGGAATAATTGATTTGCGTATAAAAAGAAACATCTCAAAGTGATAGCTTATTTATCTACATAGGTAAGCCTTTATTCTTTCTTTGACCCTAGAAAGCTCCAGAATATCATAAATCACATTCTGGCTGAAACCTCCCAAGCAGTCCCAGGGTCTAAGGCTCTTGATCAGTTATCCCCTATGATGTGCAATCTTGCATTCTGAAGGTCACGGGACCCTCCTTCCCTAGAGTCACGTGCTGCTGCTGCTGCTCTGCCCAGAAGGCGCTCCCTGCTCACTCACTGCTCAGAAGTTCTTTCAGACGTCGTCTCCCCTGAGAAGACATTCTTCATCTCTTCCAGGGATTGTGAGCGCTGGGCTTGGCTCCATTTACTTTGGGTCCCCGTGCACCGATAGCGCTGGGTACCAAGTTGACATGTATAATATAGATGTGATGAGTGAATGAATCTCTTCGTAGAATAACATTGGCACAATTGAGGCACTCCTTCAAGAATGTCACATTACTTTGTGAATTTCCTCCCGGTGACATCGCTTCATTGCCGATTATGTGCTATGTCCATTGACATTTTAATTTCATACTGTTAAAGAATGTGTAGTATAAATACTAACCTCCCATAATTTTTACACAATTTGAACATATTTTTACAAACACCAAAGTTAAAAACAAAATACAATCCTTTAGTTTGCACCAAATGGCTAAAAATAAAGTTTTCTTTTTGTTACGACTAAATGAAGACACTAGATTTGCTAAGATGCTAGCTTGCCCACTGTTACCAATTTCTCCTTCAGCGATTTGATTGTTTTATTTTTAGCAACAATTAGCAAAAAGCAAATGTAGATTTAACTAAATTGGAGACACTCAGTTTGATCATAGACATCTGGAAGTATTCCATACAATGTTAGTTATGTGGTTCAGAAAAGAGAAAAAAGGGAGTAGTTATGAAAAAACATTTTAAGGGGTAAAGCAATATTAAAAAAAACCCACAAAGAACATTGAAGCTTTATTGCAACAACTCTGTATAGTGCCACGCGGGTATTAGACTATTGGAGGGATCATTTCGTAAATTATATAAATGTCCAACCTCTATGCTGTATGCCTGAAACTAATATAAAATAATATTGAATGTCAAATAACTGAAAAAAATATTTAAAACATAGAAGCTCTTTTCAACTCTTTGATCCTTGATTTAAAGAAGTTATTCCACTTAATTTACTCTTGTTCTTAAATAATTCAACTTACTCATACACAATATATATGGGGAAAAAAATCAAGTATTTAAGATCGCTATCAGTACCTGGGAGCATCTGAGAAAGATATGTCCTTACTTTTTAAGAAAGATAATATCAAGCATTATGTGCCCTTGATAATGCCTTTGACAAAGAATCAAAACACTGAACATTCTGTAGATTTTAGTATTTATTTGTGACAACCTGACCCCTTAATTTTGAATGCCCGTGACAAATTTCTCCCAAGTCCTGTTTTCAAAAGAAGTGCATAGGAAATAGTACCGTGCAACTCATGGAAGTCTCATGCCAAATATATGGGGAACTTATTCTTGTATTTGCTGTCTTATTTTCCATGGGCGATGACACACTCTTCTCCTCTAGAACTCTTGAAGAGACTTCTGTAAAATGCGAACAGAGAGGGAAAAAAATATGCATTTTTGCTATGTTCACAGCATGCTCAGAAACTTGTCGTAAACTCTTGGCCAGGCAAATGCTTGAGAATTGAGGTTACCTTTAGTGTCTGTTAGCTCTGATGAGGAATGAGAATTTTCCTCAGAAATTTACAAATTATTTAAGACTTTGGAAAGAGGTGAGGCTAAGTAGCATTGAAGCGTACAGCTCAGGTATTTTTTAGAACTTACATTTGTCTGATATTTTCTCATTGTTAGTCTGGGGTTATGGATTTTTAGAAGCTGATGTATTATATTTAATGCTAGTCATGTTCAAGAGCTTATTTAGCTAGACGTCCTAGTATAATTGTAAGCTTATTAGAAGCCCAGTAATATTTTTAAAAATTCTCATGTCCTAAGAGTCAATAAACTTTTTTCATATCCATCAGCAAACAACACACAGGAATTGGTAATATATTTTTTATTTAAAATATTAATCTGTTCATACCTGAAATTTTGCTTATGTCAGGATGTAAGCAATGGGTAACGTCTTTAAATCGGCATCCATACTTGTCTGTGGTCCTTTTGAAACAAAAATTTGGTATTCTCCCCCCACCTCCTCCTCATTAAGCAATTGCTGTAATTTTCATAAACTCTACACAGCCTTTAGACTCAGTGAAACATTTTTCTTTATAACCTCCCACATACTTTCTATATTTGAACAAAACCTTCATTGCAACAAGCAGCTTTGATAAAGATGATTCTTATGGTAGCTTGTTTGTTCATTTCCCCCGGGTGTGTTTTTCTTAACATACTATTTTTAACATGTTATGTTCTTGAAAATGTGTCTTCTTATTCAAGTTATATATTCTGGGCTTGTCATGTTCCTGAACTGAGGCAGGTAATGATAACCATCTGAGCTGTGCAATGTGTTCCAGGGTGCCTTTCGTCGGGCCTCAGCTCCTGCTGGTTCCATAATGGCTGCCAAGATACGTCCATCGATTTCACTGCCATAGTTGCTTACCAGGCGGTCATTACTAATTCCATAATGCCTTATAATTCATGAACAAAGTGTGTGTAATAGTGAGGGTAGAAACTTGTCGATTGGAATTGTAAGGAAAATCAAAATAAGAAAACAAAGTCTTCAAGAAACATTTTTGGTGACTTTTTAAAAGAGATTAGGGCTAGACATTCAATTAAGTAGACATACAATGTTTGGTGAAGACAAAACAGAGGGTAAAAATGGGCACTTGTGAACACTTGGTGAGTAACTATGTAAAAAGCACATATTCATATATTATTATGTTTTTGACTATTATATTTTTATGATTTTACTGTATTATGGATTTTTAATCTGGACCTTTAATTGAAGTGCAGTCTTGCCTACAGCGAAAAAGAACTCATCTGAGTTTGTTTTCATACAATACCAAATCAGAATTTACTATTCACATAAAATAAAAATGGCAGTCAACACTTGTGTAGTGCAGACCACGTACAGAGCCTCAAGTTGAGGGCACAGGAAGAAGAGATTCCCCAAGGCAGGCAGGCAGGCAGTGTGCGTGTACACTGAGAGGAATGTCTGTAGCCACCCAGCCACCCCTTGGCTCCCAGTTCCATGTAGTCTACCTGTCGGGGACACAGCAACTATAGTGTCTGCTGACATACGATGCTTTCTGTGTCACCGAGGGTGGCTCCATCCTCAGTTGCACCTGTAGTTGTTCTGTCTACTGGCCTGTAGGTAGTTCTGTCAGGCTGGCAGCTTCTGAGTGGCGTGGCGTGGGATCAGGGCAGTGAAGCCAGTGAGAGCGGATCCTTAGCCCCTTCCCTCCCTGTGAGGTGACGTAGGATCCCGTGTCTGTGGGTCAGACCCAGCACACTCTTGCAGAGTGGTGCTGGCTGAGGTTCTGCTGGCAGCCACGTACATGACACACCAAGTGGCTAAAAGTGACGTTTGCTTTTTGACATGACAGACTAAGGACACTAGACTTGCTAAGATGGTAGCTTGACCGTTATTATCAGTTTCTGCAATCGACAGTTCTGTCAATCAGCTATTTGATTTGCTGGCTTTAACAACAAGTAGCAAAAGCTGTGTGTTAAATTCAGCACATTCAGTCTGATCGTGAGCATCTGGAAATATAATACACAAGGCTAGTTCTGTGCTTCAAGAAAGAGAAAAAAGGGGGTAATTATGAAGTTATGAATTAATCATGTATCGTGTCCAAAATTTCTGACTGGTAGGTTTTTCTACCTGCACCTTATTAGAAATGAGCAGTATTTGGGGCTTTGAATAGAGTAATCAGATACAGCATCAGTTAGCTCTTCTAAAGATGTCATATGTGTATTTACATATAAATTAAGAGCGTGGGGAAACATAAAGGAAATTAAAAGTTTCTCTCCTGACTTGCTGAGATCCGCTCCCAGGACTTTCTGAGTTTGGTTCCATGTCAGGAACTCTTTTCCCCCAGCTGCCTGGCTCTGTCCTCTGAGAAGCTTAGCCCAGGAAAAGCACCAAAGAGAATCCAGGGTATTTTTCTGAGTCTCTCACTCAGGCAGTGAAAGCCTTCTTCCAGTTGTGACCCCAGCTCTCACTAGGAGGTCCCTGCCTTCCTGGTCCCAGCTCCCCCCTCTTCCCCCCCTCCACACCCCCTCCCCTCCCCTCCCCCCACCTCTCCTGCTGTGCCCTTGTCCTCACTTCACAGCCCTCCTCTTTGGGCTGTGATGACATTATCTGTCATTGCTTCCTTCAGGGTCCTTCAGTGTTTCCTGTTTAACCATTCAGGCTTTTCATCACGTATATAACCAATTCCCTGTATGAAATGTCCTCTATACCTAGAGTGGTTTCTGCTTTCCTGACCTTTGATTAGCATGAATGATTTGCTCGTCTCTGTTGAAGCTTGAAACCTGGATAAAATGAATATTTTTTTGAAACAAATATAATTAAATATTGTCTCAAATTAACTTCAGAATCGATAACACAATAATCTGGGAAAATCATTAAAGATTTAGCATCACACACTCCCCCACCCCACCTCCCCCCCAACACAAAACAAAACCAAGCACAGGGCCCAAAGTTCTGTCTATGCTAATGTCTAGATCAGGGGTGTCCAAACTTTTTTCAATGCTTTTCACCAAGGGCCATATGCGGTAAAATACACAAACAGCCGGGCCACTCACTTGAGGGGAAGTACGTATTGCCTCACCTGGTTTATTTAAGTAAACTAAATGTATTTTTGGAATTTGCTGCAGGCCAATTAACAATGGATTGCGGGCCGCAGTTGGCCCACGGGCCGCAGTTTGGACACCCCTACTGTAGATGATCCCGATGCTATTTAAACTTGTCATGATCTTTTAAAACTAAAGCTTCCAACTACTTTATGGAAAAATTTGACACTGATACCAAAACCTGAAAATATTGGTTTTAACTTTTATTAATTTTTTGGGGGTAACTGGTTAATAAAATTATATGGGTTTCAAGTGTGCAATTCTGTAGTACATCATCTGTATATCGCATTGTGCGCTCACCACCCAAAGTCAAGTCTCCTTCCATCACCATGTATTGGATCCCCTTGACCCTCTTCTACCTCCCCTCTTCCCCCTTACCCTCTGGTAACCACTAAACTGTTGTCTGTATCTATGAGTTTTTGTTTATTTGTTGCTTTGTGTTTTATATATCCCACATATGAGTGAAATCATATGATTCTTGACTTTTTCTGTCTGACTTATTTCACTTAGCATGATAATATCTAGATCCATCCATGTTGTCGCAAATGGCACTATTTCATCTTATGTCAGAGTAGTACTCCATTGTGTATATATACCACATCTTCTTTATCCAATCATCTATGGAAGGACACTTTGGTTGTTTCCATGTCTTGGCCACTGTAAATAAAGCTGCAGTGAACATTGGAGCACATATATCTTTACGGATAAATGTTTTCAGGTATTTTGGGTAGATACCCAGGAGAGGGATTGCTGGGTTGTATGGTAATTCTATTCTTAATATTTTGAGCAACCTCCACACTGCCTTCCATAGTGGCTGTACCAGTCTGCATTCCCCCCAGCAGTGTATGAGGGTTCCTTTTTCTCCACAGCCTCTCCTACACTTGTTATTTCGTACTTGTCTTGTAGATAATAGCTATTCTGACAGGTGTGGGGTGGTACCTCATTGTCATTTTGACTTGCATTTCCTTCATAGCTACCGAGGTTGAGCATCTTTTCATATATCTGTTGGCCATTTGTTTGTCTTCTTAGCAGAAATTTCTGTTAGGTCTTCTGCACGTTTTTCAATTGGATTTTTTTATTTTTTTGTTGTTGAGTTGTAGAGCTCTTTATATATTTCTGATATTAACCCCTTATTGGAGATGTTGTTTGCAAATATCTTCTCTCATTCAGTCAGTTGCCTTTTCATTTTGTTGATGGTTTCTTTGGTTGTGCAGAAACTTTTTAGTTTAATATAGTCCCATTTATTTATTTTTGTTTTTATTTCCCTTGCCTTTGAGGTCCAATTCATAAAATCTCTTTGACCCCAAGGTCCATAAGTTTAGTACCTATGCTTTCTTTTATGTATTTTATTGTTTCAGGTCTTATATTTATGTCATTGATTCATTTTTGAGACAATTTTTTGTGTATGGTGACAGATAGCAGTCTAATTTCATTCTTTTGTACATGGCTTTCCAATTTTCCCAGCACCATTTTTTGAAGAGGCTTTCACCTGACAATGAACATGCAGTGCAATATATAGATTATGTATTGTAGAGCTGTACACTTGAAACCTATATAATTTTACTAACCAATGTCACCCTAATAAGCTTAATAAAGAAAGAAGGAAACATCAAAAGAAAAAAATATGGACTAATCTCATCTTTGTCAGTGTATAAATATAAGTGAAAACATTCTGAATAAAATATCAACAGAAAATTACAGGACCACATTAAGAAAGTAAAGTCTATTACTGTGAATGGATAACACTCTTATATATGTTTCTTTAATATAAATATCTCAGCAAAGTCATCATTTTTTCTCATTTTATACATAAAAGGAAACTAGACAAATAAAATTCTTAAGGCTAATTTACTAAGATAAAAAAGCAGCCAATATTTATGCCTTCATCAACAGAGATTACAATTTGAACATTGTTACACAAGATAACCAATTAACAAGTGACACTATGATATTAAAAATTGTGTTCTACAAGTTCTTTCAATAAGTATGAAATTCTCAGGGTCCTAGGAAAAATAATTTATTTTGCAAATAAGTTGCAGACACATTTGTTCTGACCTCAGAAAAACTGCCTGGAATGGCTGATATTTAATTTTTTTTAAATTCAAGTTTATCGGGGTAACAATTGTTAGTAAAGTTACATAGATTTCAGGTGCACAATTCTGTATTACATCATCTGTATATCACACTGTGTGTTCACCACCCAGAGTCAATTCTCCTTTCATCACTGTGTATTTGACCCCCTATACCCTCATCTGCCCCCCTCCTCCTCCCTCACCCTCTGATAACCATTGAACTACTGTCTGTGTCTACGAGTTTATTGTCCGTTTAGGACCAGAAAGTGGTGTTTACGTGTGCGTCTGTCTCTCCTCTCAGTTTGACTCCCATCAGTGGAGACCCTGGGTTTCATTTTATAACCCAAGGGGCCTTGGCTTCTCTTCTTGCTGTTTTAGAAAACGTTTTTCCATTCTCAAGTCTCTAAAGTCCTTTTTCTAAAAGTTGCTAATAAAGAACACTTACACGTATAAATTCACATACAAGACACTGCGTTTGTTAAATCCTGGATGACAAAGTGGAGAACCCAACTAGTGCTAACCAAATGGGCAGTGCAAAGAGAACTCCTACAGGTAATAGCAAACACATTAAATAGTAAATGAATCCAACACACCGAGGTCATTAGAGATACCTACATAACTACAATATGGCACTTGAGCAGACACTGGAGACAAAGCGGGGAATGAGCGTCATCAATTCAGGGAATGGTTAATACTGTGTTCCCCCAAAAATAAGACCTTGCCGGACCATCAGCTCTAATGCGTCTTTTGGAGCAAAAATTAATATAAGACCCAGTCTGATATGATATGATATGATATTATACTTATACTATATGACCAAGTCTTATAGTAAAATATGACTGGGTCTTATATTAATTTTGCTCCAAAAGACGCATTAGAGCTGATTGTCCGGCAGGTCTTGTTTGTGGGGAAACACGGTATCAGTCAATACACAAGAAATATGGAAACAATTCCTGTGTGAAAGAAATTTGATAGAGGATTCCCCAAATTTGACAGCTATTCTAAAATTACATCATCAAGAAAAAATTGTTAAATTAAAAGTAACTTTTCTAAATTTTCCAATATAAAAAAATTAATCAACTATTCCAAGTGACTGATTTATTTTCTCTACAGAAAAGTTATTACAAAATTGTTGCCAGATAAAGAAACTATCAAAGAGCTAAAAGCTGTAAGAAAATATAATAAAAGTGTTTCAGACAAATATTTATATATAATAAAAGTGTTAATGCAAATATTACTTCCATGGATATTCTGATGTTTGTGGGATTCATCAGCTTTTAAAATGTACATTGTTGGTTGGGATTTCTTCTTTGCTCTCAAGTGAACATTAACTCTTATGCCTTATTATGTATTAGAACTTGCGCATTATTTTTTTCTTAAATGGTGCCTACAAAATTAAGGAAGCTTCAGAACTCCAAACGTGTCGTTTTCCAACCTGCCTCAGATCCTTGGGGAGTTCGTGAAAATTTGGTAGTAGACATTTGACTTCCAGAATTCAAAGAATGAGAGTTTAGATTTTGGGGCAGTGTCACCTGGGAATTGAGGGACAGCCACACGTGGGAGTGGCCTTCTGCAGACAGAGCCGTGGTGCTAGTTAGCATTCTGATGTGTCTGAGGGCCCCTGTGACAAAGACATGGGTTCGTGGGTTTATTCCAGCATTTCGGAGGGTTTGGCCAGAAACAGTGTAACAGAATGGTTATCAATAAAAGATATTGACTAGAAGAAGTTTTTAACGGCCAGAATGCAGAAGACTTCCAGCTGTGCATTCGAGAGCATTCCCGTTGGTCTGTGCTTTACTGCAGGTATAGCCAGTGTGACACTCGGCACTGTCACATTCTCGGGGGGAAAGGATCCAGCACGCGCCAAGGCTTTTCCACCCACTGCTGCTCTTTAGCTAAATAACTGCCAAACAGACACTGCTTGTGGGAGTCTGGGGAGATTAACAGTCAGCTTTCACTGTTACTTTTTCAAACCCGGGAGTATTGCTGGTGGATATCGCTAGTACCTTTCAGGCTGTTGTGGAAGCTTATCATTCATTGATAGAAGACAATTTTGGATACGAAGAGGAGACGATTGAATAGTTCATCTCTCCTTCAGGAGAACTACACCTTCTTTGATTCCTGCCTACTTTGCTTCATGAGTGTTTGATAAATTCATTTTCACTTGTCAAGGAGAAATAGTGGACCTATTTTAGTTGGGAATGTTTTGATTGCCTGTCCATGTGATGACAACTCAGGGAAAATTTCGTGTTCACAGGCAAGGTGAGGCCCACCTTTGCCCACATTAGTTATAGTCATCATCTAATATGCGCTTAACGTCCATGGGGAAGGCAAGGCCTAACAAGTTTAAGGCAGGCATTTAGAAACACTAAACATGACAAGAGAACCAAGACTGTTTTTTATGGATAGTTATTTTGATGTTCAAATTGTAAATGTTACTGAACACTACTTTAGAAATATTCCTTTCCTTTCCTTTCTTTACTGTCTGTGGCTTTTGAGACTATTGGCTCATGTACTTGGCAGGAGTACAAACGACATACGGACAACCAAAAGGAAATTAATCCATTGCAGTTCTAATTTCAATTTGCCTATTTTTATCATTCACATTTTTTACCATCTGGAAATTTTTCCATCACTAGCTAAAAATATACTGCTTTTCCAATACTTTGGAGTTTTAATGACAGACACATGAAATTTTATTCTTACTGTGAATGGCATTATTTAGCATACTTAAATAAATCTGCTAACTTTAATGATTCTTCACATGAATACATGAAACACTACATATATGTATGTACATATGTGTAAATATTGATATTTGCACTTATGTGAAGTCTAAAAGTAAGGAAAATATGTAAATATCAAGATACTGGCTAGGGTTGTATTATTTGTGCATGAATATCCTTGTAAAATTTAAAAACGTTATATAACATGGGTTTTATTATTATCATGACAAATAAATGAAATTATAGTTAGAAATATACATGTAGTTTTAAATCCTGACCTAAGAAAAACAAGTAGAAAACTTTTAATAGCATGATAAAATTTAACTAGGTGTTTAACACTTTCATTACAAACAAATATAAGCTAGTATGATAGGAAAATTTAAATTTTCTCTATGCTTTGTGAAAAAATGTATATTGTTGTACCTGTATATGTGTGTGTTGTGTGTGTGTACACACACAACACACACACAGTGACAACAAAATGTATATATATTTTAAGAAAGGAAAACTGTATTAAAATTGTAATTCTCAGTAATTACCAATAACAAAAGATGAATACAAGTCACATTTGACTTCTGCAATTACAAGAGGTGCTCAGAGTGGTTACCATCAGCGTCCAGACACTTCTGATGATGGTAGAATACTGCTTGAGCAACATTCACCAAAGCGTCCACTTATATACATTTTTTGGCACCTCCAGTATTTATATTTTTATGATACTGTTAAGCCTTCTAAAGATTGAATGATAATAATCATATAATTCCAATTAGTAAAAAGGTTACAAACTTTAACAACCAATAATGTATCAAGGATATAATTATGTTTAATTAAAATTCAAGTAATGTTTATGTTTTAATTGAAAAGGTCACAGCATCATTACATACAAACTGTGGATGATGAAGGTCTGTTTTATGATGATATTAGCCCTGAAAAATAAGGCATCTCTTTTTTATATGCACAGTGTAACTAGTATAAAATATATGTACTGACCAGTACACATTATTGTGTTCTGACATATGTGGGTGAATACCTACATGTGTGCATATGTGGTATCTGTATGTGGATATAATGTAGACACTGCCCTAAATTCTATCCCTTTCATAAAGAGTCAAATCAGCTTTTTAAAGCATACTATTTTTATAAATATTTCTCACTATACCTTTTTCTCAGTAATCAATATATCCCCAAACTTTAATTTTTTTCACTACATTAAATCTGTTAATCCATAAATCTGTCACATTAATTTTCTAGTAATGGATTTTTTGGGGAAGTGTTTTTCTACCTTGGAATTTCGTAAACAGGAACAGGCTCACCAAGCACGTCCTTAACAAGAATTCTTTAAACGCAGGACGATACTCTGTCTATTCCCATAAAGCACAGAACGGATGACATGCCCAAGGCATAGTCTTCTCTGCCTTCAGCGCCAAACTCCAAAGGAAGGCACATGAATCTATGAAATCGTTCATAAATGAAATCGTTACGCCTTGAGATAAAATGAAAATGCATTCTTAAAAGTTTCTTTCAGAAGCACTTTCCTAAAATCACAATATAGGGACTGTGAGTTTGGAGCAGTTGACAATGCCGTCTTGTGATCATTACGTACTCAAAACCCATGAAATGTGTGTGGCGAGTGTAGATAAAGAAGCAACTTCTGGACACACGGCATTTCATTCTCTGCATTTTAGTTAGGATCAAAGCTAGCCCCTTTTGGGGTACATGTTAAAATGAATTGCATCAATTTAGTGAGTTTATAAAAATAGTGCGATTTCCATAAATGATAAATTAAAGAAGAGAGAAAAATGAGAAATGAGATAACATATCTGAAAGCCGTTACTGGAACACAGCTGATCACGAGCCTCTGAGTGATGCAAAGCCTAATAACTGCCACTGTGGACACAAACGTGTAGCATGACACAGACTCGCCCCACGGGCTCTCGTGACCATGGGCAGGAAAGGATTCTTATGTGAAGTTGGTGAGTTTTGCGTTACTTTGCCATGCAGAATATTGTGGCAAATGTTAAGTGAAACAGAAACCTTAGGATCCAGGAATGAATAAAAGGGGTCATATTCCCTCTCCACATGTTTTGATCAACAAATAACTGTCTAGAATAAGTAGCTTGCTTAGATGTTGGCAAGCGTCTTGGAGAAAAGTGAAGCAGGGAAGAGGAATGGGGCAGGCTGGAGGGGTCATTTTAAATACGGTAGGCAGCCAAGCCTCCCCGGGAAGGGGATTGGAGCAGGTCAGTTTCCCTAAAATGCTAACTGAGAAAGAGACTTGCAAGTAGGGTCAATTACCCCTTTCCTGACAGCTCCTGCGTGGTTGCCCTCGCTTAGAATACAGTGATATGTTTGCCGACTCATCTGGTGGAAGCGTTCTCCCCTCTCTGCAGTCTGAGACTTCTAAACCTGCAAAACCAAGAGTCAATGTAACAGGAAGTACAAGCTCCAAAATGGGTCGTTTAGATTGATGTTAATGGGGACCAATCCCACTGCCTCCTCTTGGTTCCCACACACTCCTGTTGTACACCAATTCGTGACACAGTGTCGGTGGGTCAAACACGCCTTCTGCCAGCGGAAGTCCTGTGTGTGTGAAGGGCACACGTAGATGCTGATTGCAGTTACTCTGAATCGCTGCACCTTCCAGGGTGATGGGGTCCAGTGTAGTCAGTGTTCCATCAAGCAACTAATTTGGACTTTGCAAAGCTTGGTGTCATATATTAGAGCTCAACTTTGATCTCTTGCTGGCATGTTGGGCATTTGGCACCTGCAGCAACTGGATCAGCCATGGCGAATGGGAGACGTAGGGACAGAGCCAGGCCTAGCCTCTCTCCTGTCACCACGGCTACTTGCCCATTTGCCAATGTGTCTTTTGCCAGTACTCTGATGTCTGATGACAGTGGCTAACTAAAAACAATTAAGTTATTCTTTCTACTTGATTGTCAAATCAAGCCTCTTCAGGGTTCAGAATTTCCTGGGGATGTTAACATGCAATTCACAGATCGTCTCACTGGTGTCCACTCCCGTGGACCCATCATATGCCTCGTCTTAGCTTCCAATACTCAACCAGTTCTACTCCTGGGTCCTGGACCAGCCACCCAAGCCATTCGCCATCACTCATGTGCCTTTCTGTCTGCAAACAGCAGGATGCTTCTCTCCACACAGGAAGTAAGCGAGCAAATATAGTGCCCCAGGCCCTTCCCTGTGGGAAGTTTCCTCCTACTCAGTGCCCTGAGGGCTCTGATCACAGGCGAGGCTGTGGGAGGCCGCCCACTGTCAAAATGCACGGGCGACCTTTCCACTCAACTCAGATGTTTCCACTTTTGTTGGCTGGTCATAAGGACCCTATCTCATGAGGCCGTGAGTGGAACCTGAGGGAGCGGTGCTTGTAAGCTGTGATGGGATAAACAGGCTGTGACGTGATGTAGCTCCCTCCTACCTGCTGTCTTGCTCTGGCTTAACCATGGAGGTGCCATTTCCAGTTGTGATGAATTGTTTCTGAACATGGCCGACTTTAGGATGTGAGGGTCTGTGAGGTCTGGCTCAGATTGGACAGTTCCTATGCAGCCTCACGGGGTGCCTCGTGGCCAAGTGCTGCCTCTGGCCCCAGGAGCACACCAGCAGCTAATTCTTAAAGGCATACGATTCTCAAAGATGTTATCGTTTGGATCCAAAACCCAAGGGCTTGAGTTACGATTCTCCCATAACCCCACATTTTTCACAGTCGATACCTCCAAGGCCATAAGCTGCTGGGACAATGAGCGGTGTCAGGTCTGCTTGTACAATAGGCTGGCCTTGCTGCCGACCCGCCTCACTCTGAGTGCCGCTCAGCCCTGCAACACGCCATGTGCCTCAGCACGAGGCAGAGCTTCCTTCCCACGTGGAGGGTACAAGGCCTTCAGACCCCAGGGAGTTGCATCAGCTGCTGGGCTGCCTTTTTGGGGTCATGGGACACAGCAGTGTGTCTTATTTCATAGTGACTGGCATTTCTCTGACAGCTAGAACCCTACACATTTCGCGGAATTGCCAGAAACTGCAATCTTCTTGGAGTTTCTCGTCCATTCTCTGGGTCACGTGTGTCTTATCAAAGCTCCAGTACGTTTCTTGCTTCACCAGCCCAGTTAACATGGTGTTATCACTATTGTGGGCCAGTGTGATATTAGGTAGCGTACCTGGATGCCACGGTCCCTTGGGACTATATTGTGACAGAGAAGCTAACATTGTCAGTTGGGATGAGACCCTCAAAATAGACTCTCCTCTGTCTCAAGTGAGTTGCAGCTGTTTCTGACCCACTTTCTGTATGGATGGAAAAGAATCCATTCTCCAGACCGATGTCCACACACCCAATACCTGAAACATTGTTACCTGCTCTGGCAAAGAGAACTGACCAGGCAGAGCCCTGCAGCCGGGGCCACCTACACGGACTTCACACTGACCTGTGGTCATCCTCCAGGGTCAGGCCACAGGAGACCCCTGCCTGGGGTGACTCTAGGGTGTCCTGGTCAGGCTGCAGGCATCTCATTTCAGCTCCACATCGGGAGGTGATATCTGTGTTTTCCTACCCCCCATGCCCTCTTGTTGCTGCAAACCACAGCACAGGCCATGTTAACAACATGTGTTTTTCCTTGCTCTGCTCCTTTCACAGGCAGAGGAAACCCCGTGTGCGGCGGCTGTGAGTCGATCTCCTTTCCAGGTTGAATGTGGGTCCCCTGAGTCTCTTTCACCCCATGGCAGCCCAACTGTGCTGCAGGGCTTCCTGCTCTAGGCTCCCCAGTTCAGTTTAGAAGGATCCACCTTCAGACAGGTCATCACTTGGGTTTCTGTCCAATTTCTTCCCCCAAGAGATGCTTACTTTTCAGAAACTATGACTTTTTCATATTTTTTTCTATCAATGTTAAGTGTTTATAGAAGAGAAGCTGTGTCCAATTGTCAACATACAGAATCATCTAAATAGATGTCTCCAGGTACTCTTTTCCTATTCCTACCATTATTTCTGTCACATTCTAAAGCCAATTAGTATTAAGTTGAGTGACTTTTACAGAATTCCTTGTCACCCCACGCTTGTGTCCCTGAGGAGGATTCTCACTCATACCTCATTGGTGATTCCTGCCCTCCACCCACGTAGCAGCAGTCTTACGGTCTTGAGCCTATGGAGCCTAAAGCATACTTATGAATTCTTTTGGTATCAATTTTTATTTATGAATTTTTGGTATGAAGTTTTTACACTGTTTTCATTGATGCTACCTAGTTAGAATCTAATTCACCTGTCTGTATATTCTTTAATATCGTCTACCTTTTCACTCACTGGCAAAGAGGAAGATGAAAGCTTTCAGGGCTCAGAACTTTAGGGGAACACACATTTCCCCAATTATGTGCAGTGAGGATCTCTGCTTCCCCCTACCCCTCCAAATTATGCTCTTTCTTTCAAATTCCCCAGCTAATTTTTTTTAAGGCACTCAGGAATTTCTTCAAATGAAAGCTACGTTGAGCCAAGTACATTTTAGTTTTAATCCAAAGAGTTAAAAAACTCAAAGATACTAGTAACATTTTTTTTTATACATGAGAATGAGTCATTTATCGGATGTCCCGAGGGTGTGTAGCTAATCATTAGTGCTCAGTGATGTTGCTGGAGGTTGCCTCTCAAAAATATTTGTGAAATGTGTATTTTTAAGTTGCACAGCAGCCTCAGAGAGCCCATGGTGATATCTCTAAAGTGTGCAAAGCGTTGTGTGGCAACAGATTAGGTGACCACTACTCGGACACGCACGCATTTGTAAAATCAGGTAAATAACAACATATACAAACACCAATGGATTTTTCCAAATCATAACAATAATTTGATCTTTACTTCAAACATTTCTCCCTCAGGAAGATGACAGAGACACAAATGTGGATGGACTGTAGCTGACAGGGCGATCAGATTGGCCTCTTCTTCTCAGGTCTAGTGTTTCCTGAGGTACGATTTTCAGTGTTATTATCTGTTTATTTTGGTTTTTGGTTTGCTTGTTTTTCAAAGACAAATATCTTTTCCAATGATTATACTTCTCTAAAAGCAAAACCAGTTTATGTCAAGAGTGTGCCAATAACTGGTAATAACAGATCAAATGGAACCTTAAAAAAAGAGATGACCTTGATGAAATCTTTTGTTAATTGAAGAATAATCATCCTTTCCCATTATTCTTACTCTTGTCTAATCTTGATCTCCTGATTTCATGGAATTTGCCTTCAAGTTTTCCAAAACAGAGTGGACTTTCCATATGGCTTGGAAAGAAACAGCTCGCTCGAGCCTGGCCTGTATTACAAGCTCCCGAGTGGCTGCGTGTGCGCTCACTTCCTCCCCGTTTTTCTTCAGTCAGCAGCTTCAGTGAGATACCTTCTCTGTGGTACATCAGCGCTGGAATGGATTCAGAAATAGCATTGCAGGAAGATTTGAAGGAAAAAGAGTTCCTTCAGTATAATGACCAGGCAGAAGACCAATAGATTTAAGTCGAGCCTGAGTTAACTATAGAGGAAGGAGATAAGAAAATAATGTTCTTTAAAAGCACATTTTTATTCTAAGAAACCAAAAGCCTTTCCTTGTCATAGGTTCCCAAGACCACGACTGAATGTCCCTTCTGCGTAGTTGACTTCTGCACAGCAGAGGCCACTGAGCGGAATCTCCCACGAGTGGGCTAGTGACGGTTGGTGGTAGAAATAGAGACAGTTCTGCAGCGATCAACGGATGGAGAGTTAGTCTCAAACTATGGTAGAGTTGAAAGGAAAGACAGGAACCTAGTGCCCATAAATTTCTAAAATTGGATGTAACCAATATTTTCTTGACAGAAATTAGAGATTTTGTTGTCTGAAATTTTAATAATGGGAAGTAATTCTTACTATTTTCATTTCATTTCATTTCATTTCGTAATTTAATGAATAAAAAATAATGTGACCTCGATGCATATCTGCTATCATAAGACATTTTTTCCAAAATATTACATAATTTAAATTTACTAAGAAACAGTCTTTAAAATGACAGATAACCACCAAAGAAGAGTCAGTGAGTTAGTATATAGCTTGCTTTCCTTTTTATTACATGTATTAAACTTATTTACACATTGTTAAGGATCATATTTTTAAAATGTGGTGGATCCGACTCACAGGGACGGGCTCCTGTGTGCGCGGCGACCTTTGGCGGTAGGAAAACGATCAAACCTGCAGAGCGACGCTTTGCAGGGTCTGCACCTTTCAGTTCTATTCTGGAATTCGCATAACCAGGGCGCATAGCTCACCTTCCCTTGAGGAGGGCGGGAAAGCGGGGTATCGTCTTGTCCACACGGCTGGGGCCGGGATGCGCCAGTGCGCCCCTGTCACCACCGGGTGACTGAAGCGCTCCTTACAGATGGCGCCCTCCAGGTCTGACCGGCTGCCAGCTCTGCGTCGGTCTGATGGCTTCGGGCCTGTGCTAGTGAGACAGCACAGTGCGCGTGTGTGCAGAACGCGGGGTGTCCTGCACGCGTGGCCCTCACCACAGACCTGGGGGCTCCGCCTGGGCCCGCCTGCCAGCCCGGTGGAGGCCACCCCACGGCGCTCCTCTGTGTGAAGCACAGTCACCTTCCTGACGCTGGCCAGTTTGTGGGGGTTCAGTTCTCGTGGAGAGCTTTTCCAAGTGGTGCGTGTAATCCTCACGCTGTGTCAGTGCTGCACAGGGGTGAAAACCTGAAAAACGCACGGAAATATGCTTACCGCAGGGGTGGACACAGAAGGCATGCTATGGAAGTGCTGGCTTGGAAGCGTTAGCTCCTCCTAGATTTTTTCCCACAAATAAAGAACACGAAGGCTATCAAACTCAGGTAAATATGAGGGTCTACAATGGAAAATGGGTTATGAGTACACTACCGTCTGCATGTCACAAAGGAAAGAAGTAATTGTGAGAAGGGACCCAGTTACAACTCCCAGAGAGGGACCCTCTGCACCCTGCGTGTCCCCAGTCCAAACCCTCCCGTGCCGCTGGCTCCAACTTAAATTGGTCATGTTTCATTGTGAGCTGGTGTCACTTACCTTGTCTGTAGGTAGAAACGGGTATAGTCGTCTGCCATCCCCTGTGTTTGGACAGGTTGTATATTTGAAAATTATTAAATGTTATATTCTAATTCCTAATTTGCAGGTTGATTAAACTCAGTTAACTTTGCCTTTTCCCATATACGTTATTTCCCAACTCCTAAAATATATTAGGATCTTTGGTTAATATTTATGTTGAAATATAGTTTCAGTTTCCCATAACATTTCTCTTTTAAAATCAGTTGCTCACATTAGGAGACGTTATGTAAGATGCAGTTATTATCCATTTTAATGTTGAATTCTTCCTATATTAAAATATTGTAGTATATAAGAGGAGGGAAATATTAGGATTATTTCATAAACAGAAAGCTGAGAGAGTAATTAGGTAGCCATAATACTGTCTATAACACTGTGATTTTAAAGAAGCAGAATAATGCCACATGGTACATGGAAGCATCTGTTGTGTTCTTGGTCAATGACAGGGCAAAGTCATTGGCAGTTGTAACTGTCAAGGTCTCTGTAGCTGTTTTGCCAAGATGTTTCAGAAAAATAATCATCTTATTTAAACACCCAACCCAAGGGCCTTAGTGTTGTTACCTTATCTATATATATAAAACTCAGTGCAAATCAAAACAGCAAATACCTTACAAAGAAAACTAATACTCTTTTATATATTTATCAGAGTCATTTATTTCAGGAACAGGAAACATTTTCTTTTCTGGCATGTATATGACAATTATATTACATCCAGTATGAATAGAATAGCCCACTTAAATGCAGTGCCAAGGCAACAAAACACAAAGTTTTATCTCAAAAGAAAAAAAAAAAAAAAGACTATTGATTTTCTGAGAATCTGCTGGAAATAATGGAATAAAAAGAGATACTTGGCTTCCAGCTTCCCGACATTGCTGGTCGCTGCTAACACAATGTTCCAACTGCTATAAAAGAAAAAAGAGCCATTGATTAGAGACCTGATGGATGAGCCCCTCAATTTAGTTCTTAAAAGACAAAAATTCCCTATCTTACAGCCAGAGGCACATGAATTGCTGAAATCCAGATGACTAGAAGGATTCTTTATTGAAATGACAATGAAAGTAATTACATTGTTATCAGGGGCAACCTATTATTTTTAAAAACTCTTTTGGCAATGCCGACATGCTGCATTGACCTCAGAAACAAAGAAAATGAACACTTTCATAAACAATGTCTCAAAACTCCCACTGGAACATCATTAAATGGCCATTTTGGTGTGATTACTCAATAACAAAGACTGGATCTTTTCTGACAAATCAGGTAGTGTAAGGACAAACGTTCCTTTAGTACTTGTAGATTTAAAGTAAGGGAAAGTATTTCAGTTGCTTGGAGGGCTTTCCCCCTCATTTTCAACATTCAGGTTATGAAAAGAATGATTAATATATGCTAGGAAGGATATTGGACAAAAGCACTATTATTGTATAAAATCTTCCTTTTGTTCATGCTTTTCACTTTTATTTTAAATATTAAAAAGGAAATGGAAAAACAGAGTGAAGATTACAAATTATTACTTTTATTTGAGTATGTCTCCCAGTCTTTCATGCTTGGTGTTTGTTTTCTGGAGTGTAAGCCTGTAGGGCATGCTAACCGCAGTGTGAGAAGAACAGTCTCAGGTCAAAACACTAAAGTCAGGGTGCTCTTGTTGCATTTCTCTGGTACGAAGTCAGATTTCGCATTTGAAGTTATACCCTTCATCTCTACATCTTGAGTCGGTAAATACATCCAGCGCTTAAAATGTAATTGTTTATGACCAAATTCTGGGCTTTATCTGTCCTAACTGTGGGTGATTTATAAGGTTGGAACATAGATACTCTTAATTCACTTTAAATAGAAAAATCTTACTTTCAGAGAAAAAAAGTAAATAAAGTATCGTTTCGTGGAATGAAAGGAAATATAAACTAGCAATTTCACATGTCAAGACCCAAGTTTTGCTGCAACTTTTAGTGTTTCAAATGCATCTTTGTCAGTTAAAAAAAACTAAATGTAAAGTTTTCCTCTATGTAATCTCATATCAAAGATCAAAAACTGGATGTGATAAACTTTTTTTAAATCTCCTTTTTCTATGTCGTAGAAAGATAAAGGACAGACTTTGATTTCCTTTCCTTTATGTCTATCTTGATGGTCATAATCTTTATTCATACTTTCCCTCCTTGATTGGTCAGAAATTATTATGGATTATACATTTCAGAGTCTCTCTGCTTCCTTAGGACAGATTATTTTTTTAATTTACATTTTTATGGGAACTATGATTTGAATTGGTTCTCAACCCATCCTGTAAAAAATACGTAACTCATATTATAATCTAGTAAAATAAATGTTGATTAACTGTTTGGATCAGTAGTATATTGACCTACTAAAAATTCAGTGGCTAAATAGAAACCTCTTGCTACCCTAAAGTGCATCAAAACCAGGACTGGGGCTGAACTAAGCCTGGGATCCCCTCCGCTCTTTCCCCGTAGGGCCCATTTCCCCTGTGGTCAGCCACACCCCTGCGGACACAGCCAGGGGTGCCTTCTCCCCTCGAAGGCTGGAGAGCTCTTGTGGTGTCTCCAAGATCTTCTATTTTCTTGATACCAAAGAGGAAAGAGCAGTTGGCTGGGAGTCAAGTGGCGTGGTTTCTCCTCTAATCTGTCACCGGTACTCCTAGAAATTTGGTCAAACCCTCTAATCCATCTCTTTCTCTACCTAGATGTCTGTATTTGTGAAATGGGAGTGTTAGGCTTTTAAGGTATTTTCAGGTTGATTGAAAATTCAGAATTGTGACTCTGTAAGGGTCTTCCCTATAACTCTCCTGGCCATCTTGAAAAATAACAGAAGCCTCTTCTTGCAAACTGCTATGGAGTTCTTCTGCCTGGCTAGACCTAAAGATTAATCTTTTGGATGACCCCAGTGATTACAATGCACTTAGTCTAATTAGGTGGCTAGCTTCTAAGATGAAAAAAATCCCATTATAACCTTTAATGGTGGCAAGTATCTATGACTCAAAGAATATCATTCAATTTTCCTTGGAAGAGCAGAACCTTCTCTAATTACTCTAATTTAGGCCTATTACCTCACCTAAACATCGACTCAAACTTGTTTTAAAAGTGCTAATTGAAAGTTCACAAAAACGTATTCTTCCATTTAAGTGCTGTCAGAAAACAAAACCCACTCCAACATCTGATTTCCTTAAATTACATTTGACATTCTAACAATGAATGGTTGTGTCTCCAAAGTTAATTTTTGAAATGTCAATTTGGTGATGTTATGGAGGACAGACTAGAGGACAACCTGTGTAGTTAGAGAGACCACGTAGCAGGGAATTGCTGTTACACAGGAGAGAAGTATCACTGGGAAAGAAGGAGTCGATGGTGGCACTGACCACTCACCATGTGTGGGAAAGTTAAAGCAACGGCCAGACTGGATCTAACATGAGAGAATCATGACATCTGCAGTGACTTTCTGATATCGGCCTTGGAAAATGGCATGGACTCTTGTGCCCCAAACAGAGATTTAAGATAAGAAGGATATACTTTGACTTTAAAGTCTGCACCGAGAAGGCATGATCTATGCTAGATATAGGATATGTCTATGATATAAATGAATCTTCCATAAAAGAGAAATCAATGGTTATTACTCTGATTACTAGAAAATGAAATGCAAACACAGAAAACACACAAAGAAAAGGTATTGCTCAATGAGACAGTGTGAGGTGGACCCCCCTGTAAGTACCATGAGAATCAGTCAGTGGAACTTTGCCAGCCACCCAGCGATGTCTCCTATACAGTTCAGGTCTTCTTCCTTCCCCCGGAAGTGCTCACTCTCCTCACTAGTGACTACTTCCTGCCTCTTGTTTATAATGTTACATTCAAGCGAGAATCCCACAATAACATACTTTAATAATGTTAAAGTCTTTCTGACTTTTCAATCTTTTATAGCCTGTTAAAGAACACTGGGTGTTTGCCCTGTAGAGTGTTTCATTATCTGGATTTTGGAGTGAGTATACCAATGTCTGCATGTCTCTTTTTGGCAATGTTATCAGCAGTGATTCTTAGTGCACAGATCCATGAATTCACTGGGGACTGCAAAAAAAAAAAATTGTGTTCCAATTCTGTAATTTCTATTTAATTTATCAGTGTAATAGTTTTATACAGAGACACTCTTTGGCTACCCAGTGGAAAATTAAAAAGGAAAGGTATCATAAATGCTGGAATCTCTCCTTTTATGGACCCATTTCCAAGATAATTGGTTCCCTATGATTCTTTAAAATTAGTCATTTAGATTCTAAATATATTATGGATAAATGTCTTTCCCATCATTGTCCAGGAAGAGCCTCTTGAAATTGGCTCTTAAATCATTTTGACATGACTGTAATGGTCTTTGAAGGCATCCCTGCTGTCTGATATGGAAATATTTTACTTCCATTTTGTACATTTTCTGCTTCAGGTGTGGACTCAGCCATTTCTCCATGAAATCCCAGTGTCTTCTAGTGATAAATGATAGTTTAAGACTTCAATCTGAGAATTAGGAGAGCTCATTGTAACTGGATTGCATCCCATAACTATGTAGTGTGCAAAACACAGTAGAAATGAGCATGTCAGGAGCTTGAGTTAACATAGATATTTCCAATCCAAATGCAGGTCTACAAGTTTTGAGGTTTTTTTTTTGTTTGTTTGTTTACTTAGCTCTTTTATAATACACACCTGTATGTCCTTTCTTCTACTTTAAAAATCCTTATTCTCAGTATCACAAGTGATGACAGAATTAGAATAACTCATAATTACTCATTTGTTTTACACAACATTAGACATAAAATAATCTTAGAATAACAACACTAGTACTACCACCTCTTATATAATTAATGAGAATAGTTAAAAGTATTTATTTCATAAAATTCCTTCTTTTTTGTTCCATTATTTTAAAATATCTGAGCATATAGTTGTTCAAACAATGCTCTCTCTATTTTAATTTTTATTTAACCTTACTTATAGCTACAAATATTCATAGGTTTAATGTTGGCCACCAGTTTTTACTATGATGTTTTAATATCATTTTAGTAGTCTGAAGTTCATTCTCTATTAAATTCCTCAGGAAGAGGTTATGTGAACAATATTTCTTGAGCTATTACATGTGATCATAGTTTGGACTTGTATAGTTGAAATCAGTATTGCTGGGTATAAAACCCTCACTTTTTTTCCTTGCAGAAATGAAATATGTTACTTTATTTTCTTTTCAGTTAGACTATGTTACTGTCAAAAAGATGAACAAATTTTCCCCCTGAAGGTCAATTTCTTTTTTGTGCCGAATATTAAAAATGTTTTGTTTTGTTTTGTTTTTGGAAGCCTGGCATTTCTTGTCATTGATATTTTGGGACTAAACTCTCATGTGTGTGGTATGCTTTTTCAATATAGAATTGTAACTCTTTTATATGAGGAAGTTTTCCTGAATTCAGGAAACTTCATCATATATGATTATATATATATATATATAATTTTTATTTATTTTACTTTTTTCCCTTATTCCTCCTCCATCTTTTGGTCTGCTGTTAATGTCTGGTGTACTTAGCCTATCTTCAATATTTGTAACTTTCTCTTTGTTACAATTTTTCTTTTTTTACCTCCTCTTATATTTACTTCTGGTTTTTAAAGCTTTTCACTTTTGGTTTCATTTATTTCTGTTTTTTCCCAAGTTCTGTCAATGTGCTTGAGTTTTTCTTTCATGTTGTTTTTAATGTTGTTTTTCCTGTCTTAAGTAATATTTAATGTACTTTATCTCATTTTTAATTAGCATATTGTATTCATTTATATCGTATGTTTTTGGTATGCTTTCACAGAAAAATTTTTTGTGGAATTTCACATCAATGCTTTTTTTGGCTTTCTATTTTGAGTAAAATTATTCATTTCTGAACTTTTAGCAGGAGGTATGTTTCTGGGAGATTTTCTAAACTTCCCTCAATTCCTTTTTCTCTTTTTTCATGTACCACCAAAATTATAGAGCCTTACTGTCTACAATTTCCTGATATTTTTTACTTTATTTTTTATTCCTTTCTACTTTTCTCCTAAAATTCTCTTTTCTTCATCTCTGTTACCATTGTCCTGCTCAATTTTGATTTCACTCTAGGCAGTTTCTCAGCCTAAGGGACCTAGATGGTCAGTTTTGAGATTTCCCAGAGGCCAAACTGCTCTGATTGTTTTGATTATTTTCTTGTGAATCTTTCGACTTGCCTCACATAGGATTTGGGAAAAAGCACTATCCATTTCTGCTGCTGTTTTCAAGCTGAGCTGCTGCTGACTTGTGTGTTGCATATTTTGAATTCTTCTGCGCTTAGTTCTGTCAGAGACCTTGTAGCTCTGCTCTGCTTTCTCAGCACAAGTGCTGATATAATGTGGGTCTAGTGGTTGTTGGTGGTTGGTTCTCAACCAAATGAGGTTTATAAGAATACCTTGCCAGCTTCCTTTGTTGTAAATATAGTTTTGGGGTATGCTATCTAGTTGTTTTGTGTGTTTTACTATCTAGTTGCTCTGTGTTTATGAAAATCAAAAATTATGTTACCTTAGCAATCTTCTCCCCATTTCCTCCTCCCCCATTTTTTTGACAACATAGCATAGTGGTTAAGAATATTGACTCTGGAATCAGAGTACCTCAGTTCATATCCCAAATCTAACTCTTATAAGGAGTGTGACTTTGGTACACTGTCTCCTGAACTCTAAAATTGTGATGATAATACAATTGGTCAGAAAGAATTATAACAGGATTAATGAATTAATATTTTTAAAGGACTTATAATCATGCCTGGTATGTGATGACAACAATATGTGTATTTATTAAATAAATTTTAGTTTTAATATATATTAGTCATTTAAAAATTCAATTACTATGTCATTGAAAACAAAAAAAAACCATCATTGCCTTTTCTTTATTACTTTATCAAAACTGAAATTCATATTCTAATTAATTCAATACATAGGGTTGTTTTCTACCATGTTTCCCTGACAATAAGACCTAGCCAGACATTCAGCTCTAATGCGTCTTTTGGAACCAAAATTAATATAAGATTCAGTATTTATATTATATTATATTATATTATATTATATTATATTATATTATATTATATTATAATGTTATACCGGATCTTATAGTAAAATAAGACTGGGCCATATTAGTTTTTGCTCCAAAAGATGCATTAGAGCTGATGGTCTGGCTAGGTCTTATTTTTGGGGAAACACGATATAAGGAAAAGACAAATGAGTCAATGAATGGTCAGATGAATAAACTAAATTGCTAGCGCTTAAAACACACAAGAGTTAGATGGTATAATTAATTTAAAATAGTAAGTTTGCCATAATGTTCCAGCAATAAAGACCTGTTTAGATTACTGATGCTTTGAAGTATTATTCAAGAGAATAATTGTTAATTCTCCTGAAGTTATTTAGCTATTGCCTTGAAGGACAAGACAAGGAATTTTCAGGGAATCTTCTGTCTTCATGACTCACGTGTAACATCTAAACGACTCCCTGATAATTCCATTCTTAATATCGTTATATAGAAAACGTAACCAGCTGTTGCCTATTTCCAATGACCCACAGTGAGTGGATCATTTATAATAGGAACAATTTGGGTTTTATATAAGGAAGAACTTCATGACTGTGAAAGAATTAATGGATTTGGGAGTTAAGAAACGAGACTGTAAAGTCTCTTTTTGTTGTTCTGTTAAAGAATAGGAGAGATAGTCTAGGATATATTGGTGGGGTTCCTTGATGCTGCCCATTTATTAAGACAATAATAATGTTAATAACAATAACAACAGTAACATTGGGCTGTATTTTCCATTAAGGAATAATATGATTATTAATAATAATAATGACTATAATATGCAAAGGTTAAATAATTATGAAGGACTAGGAAAACAATGTAAGTATTCTGTAAAAGATCGTAGAAGCCAATCAAGTGGCGTTTGGAAAGGAAGATATAAAATATTTTTAAAAAGAGACTAGCATAAAAGCATGTGAATTTAGAGGGAAGAAAAAAAGCCGGTTACTCTAACCAGGACTGTAAAATCCTTGTTAGAGAAAGTATGATGAAGCAATCAGAGTCAGTGTACTGGCCTATATGTGTCTTTCGATTGGTTTTTCCATTATTGGCCTATCAAAGTTAATTTCATGTGTGTTTCAGCTCACCACAGGTGATTGGTTTGTCTTCTTATCCACAGCAGAGTTCAGAATGAGCACAGCTTCCCCACAGAGCAAGTGTTATGAGCAAGGTGGCGGGTCCCCTGCTTCACGATCTCCTTTCACTACCAGGTGTGTGGCTCAACGTGAGGCCCCGAGTGTGGCTGTTTGTACTGAGAAAAGACTGCAATGAGAACTCAAATATTAGCATGTGGCGGCAATGTGAGTCAGCTCTCCCTGTGGTTGCTTCAGGCTCTCTTCTGCCTGCCATGCCTTCTTCAAGGTCAGAAGAAAGGGCTCACTGTCTTCCTCTCTTCTTTAAATCCCTCCCCCTCATTCCATTTTCCAAATGCCCAATTTACAAATATGGCCAAGATAAAACTGCTCACTTACGCGGTTTGGAATTCCAGAACATATTCCCTGGTATGGACAACTAAAGAATAATTAGCACATATAAAACAGAGCAGTGAACATAGGCAGGACATTCCAATTCACAAAATGGCTCACTTTAATACTTGTTTTGAATTTGCCATGAAATTCAGAGGAATAGGACGCTCCAGCACCAGCTGTATCTATGACACTCTAACTTTACATTTTCACAATCAACCTGCCACCCACATGTGATGTACCTGTGCTTGTGGCAGATAATGTTGATGAAATTGTGGCATGAGCTTTGCGGGTGTAAGTAATGAAAAATGCAATCAATTTTTTGCCAAATGTCATAATATTTGAAATACCCTATATTTTTTTAGGTGTGTTGAACACTTTATAATTCATCATCACTGGTTGATTTTGGTCATGTTTGCATGTGACTTAATGGACTCAGAAGCATTTCTTATTCTCACTGCAAAGCCAATCTCATTAAATTTTATGTCCCTTATTATTAGTGTTCATGACCACATCTCCGTTTCTGATTAGAAAAGTAAGAACATTTGATATTAACATTATGGCAATTGATTTTTTTGAAATGTTCTCATTCTAGAAAATGAGCATATACACCGTTTTTCTTGTTATTTCATGTTCACGGTTTACATTAAAATTAACCTTTACATTTCCTATTGAGCACCAGTTAGTGAATAATATTTTTATTGTTTTCTATTGGAGATGATAATTACATTGGTTGCCTAGTCTTTTATTCTTATAATGAATTATCAAAAAATTGACCCTTGATAACTTATCATATTACTTTTAAAATATGCTTTAGCAAGAAATACAGAATGTGAATTATTTGCTAAGAGGTTACCTACGTGAATCTATGTGTCTGTATATACACTCATACAGAATATCCATATTCACACAATTTCAAAGGAAAGATAATTATATCTTTCATAGAAGGTTGTAATTCATGTGATTGTAAATAATAATAAACCAAAAAGGTACCTTAAACTTAAGATATTAGGTATTGAATCAAATGATTTTTCTGCAGCAAAATAAGTTGTGGAATATTTTGGCATAAAGCTGAGGTACAGTTGGTGGGGAGTTGATAGGTAAGGAAGTGGCTCAACATCATTTGTTAGAGAGTTTACAAATGGTGAGATGAAACCTTCAAACAAGGCAAAACACTAAACCAGGTGAAGATGTTTGTAACGTCCCAGCACCAATTTCCACTCACCGCTGCCCCTCCTCCCTGTGTTTAAAAAAGCATCGTTCTTCTTTGATCATTTCTCGGGGCATTGGACCCAGGCCTCACTTCATCTCTGCTTAAGCTCCCTGTCTCAGGGCAGAGAAACAATCTTCTTAGGCAATGATCCAAAACATGAGACTTCAATATCAGTTCACACCTGGCAGCTCACTTCCCTGGGCACTGGGGTGACCCCTGACTCACCACTCAGAGTTTTCTGTTCACTGAAATTGCGTGTCCTGGAGTGATGAGGGACAGCACAAGTCACCATCCCTGGCAACTTCCCCCATGCTAAGCGCAGTGCTCTTGTCTGCTTTCCATACTGTTCTTCCCCAGGCTCTTCCACGTGCAAAAGTGAAACTTAGGCAGTGATGAAGGGAATTTGCTGGCTGCCTAAGCGGCAGTCCGTGTATGGGTTCAGGCACAGCTGGACTCAGGCTCAGACAAGGATTTTGGTACCGCCTTTCATGTTTGTTCTGTCTGGCTTTTGGTCTCCTCCTAAGAGGCTGGGAAAGGCTTGTCCACAGCCCTGCTTCAGCTGCTCCTGAGGGCTACATGTAAATACATACAGATATGCACACAGATGGCTAATGTAACTTCTATGTCTTAGTGCTTTGCACTCACCACATCCCTATGAGGCAGCTACTGGTTTGTGTTGTTGTTGTTGTTGTTGTTTATTTTAATCTCAATTTTTGATGTGAGGAAACTGGAACCCAGAGAAGTTTCAGTAGCTTATTCAAGCCCCATAATGGTGGATCCAGGTTCCCCACACAAGGCGTGTGATGTTATGATCGATACTTTTCACCACTCCATTCGCCCAGTACTTAAACAGAAGTACAGGGAAGTCTGTGATCACACAGCATTATGTCCCAACTTCTGAGCTGATGACTCTGTGCCCTGAAATGGAGCAGTAATTCACCAGGAGAGACAGATGACGGATACATCAAAGCAAGAGGTGTCCCGATGTCACTGATCAGGGCTCTAATCCATCCTTGCTCAGTGGCCTCTCATGGGTCACATGCTCACACCTTGGCCTGGGCAGGGGGTGATGGCTGCTGGAGTGATGCTCCCACAGAACCTAGCCCAGGAGTACGGGATACTCTCTTCAGAACAAAACAGTTTTCTTGTCACAAAAACGAAGACCTTGAATACTGTGTGACACAGATAATATTTATTACTCTCAACTGTAGGACACCCACATACCTGTGGTGTTTAAATGTGTCCACAAATGCTTTGATGCCCCTGCTTTAAACACATTGTCCTCCCTGGCCTGTCAATGTGGTGACTTACACCCAATGAGTAGATTGTGGAAAAAGTGAAGGTGTACGTGGCTTTGAAGTGGTAACGGGCGTTACAGCTCAGGATGAAGTCTTACGCGGAACAGGTGTTACGGCTTCCTCCTCTCACTCTCTTGGATCATTTGCTTGGAGGGAACCAGCAGCCGTGCTGTGAGGACACTCAAGCCACCCCACAGAGAGGTCCGTGTGGCCGGAAGTGAGGCCCCTGCCTCACTTCTGTCAATAGGGCTTAATCGTCAACCATCTTTAAAGGGATTAACACAAGAAATTTTATTTAGTACTTACACATGTGTTTACCATTTCTGGGGCTCTTCATTTCCATGTGTAGTTCTAAATTTTCATCCAGTATCATTCTCCTTTCACTCAAGGAACTTCCTGTAACCTTTCTTGTAGTTCAGTTCTGGTAGAGATGCAACCTTTACGTTTTTGTTTATCTGAAAAACTCCTTTTGTCTTCCTTATTGAAAGATATTTTCACAGGTGAAATGTTCTAGGTTGACAGGTATTTTTCTTTCCTTGCTTGAACTATGTCTCCTGTTGTCTTCAGGCTCGGAGTTTCTGACATGAGGGCTCTTTGTCTGTGTTCATTTTTATCACTCTTTGGCAATTTGATTACAATGTGTGTTGACATTTTTTGTTGTTATTCTGATTGCCATTTTTTGAGCTTATTGGACTTCTGAGTTTGTATTTTTCATCAAATTTGACATTTTTCAGCTATTCAGTACATCTACATATGTATGTATATGTATACATATACAAGATATATATATATATATATATATATATATATATATATATATATATATACACACATATATGTATATGTGTTTCACTTTGGGTGTATCCTATTGTTATATCTTCAAGAGCAAAGATACTTTCTTCTGCACTGTCTATTCTACTGCTAATCTGATCCATGTGTTTTTCATTCATTACATTGCATCTCTATCTCTAGAAGTACTGTTTTGAGTCTTTTTAAAATCTGTTATTTATCATTTCACCTGCTTACATTTTCCTCCACTTTCTTGATCATGAGGAACATATTTATATTAGATATTTAATAACCCTGTCTTCAAACTTAATTATCTATATATTTCTGACTCTTATGGTGAGGGGAAAAAAAAGAACAAACAATAAAAAAAGAGAAAAGAAAGCTACCTTGTCCTGATCAGCCATCAAAAAAGAAAAACACCATAAACAACATTTTAGAAAAGGCAGACATTCCTCTTAATACATAATATAGATTTGTAGAATTTATGCAGGGATCTTACATTATCAATAATTTATAGGCATCCTTTTCTTCTAACTAGCTTAGATATTAATTTTCTTTTTTTTTTTTTTTTTTGACAATGATAAAATAATTTGAAAAATTTCTAACTTACCATTCAAGGCAGCAATGGGAGTCAAAGGGGTTATTGGAGTTGGTTCATAATAGATAGTTGTACTCCCTCAGCCCAGTGTAATCATTTTCTAGTTCATACTGAAAGGAATAAATTTGTAACATAGATATGACCATGACTCTGGCTGAGAACATGGTGTATACAGTTCATAAATTTGTGCACACAGAGGACAGTGTTATAGTCCTAAAATATACATAGTGGATCCACTTTTTCTCAGATCATGGCATATTTACAAATGGCAACTTCCTCTAGAGATGGACTGTGACTAAATTGCCTTCTGCTTTTCCTCCAGTGCCTAGAAGAAAAAGTGCATGTCGTTCATCTTGGTTTAGACTATACTCGTGAGATATGTAAGCACGGGTCCTTTCCGTGAATTGCATTCCCTGTGAACACAAAGGAAATATAGGGGATTTGATTTTCACCAGTGTAGCATGCATAACCTACACACTCAGAAATCATATTAAATGCATAACTGAATATTTTAGGAAAATCTTTGCAGTGAGGTCACATTACCCACACACCAGCAAATAAGATTTTAGAAAACATGTTCCTGGAAATTGGTGGGTATGGTAATTGCTACAACAGGAAATCACAACTCTATAGTTACAGCTGTGACTGTTCTCATCTCCTAAGGCCAATGGGAGCATGCACATTTAGCAAATTCATTGCATGTTAGACACGGATTACACACATATGGAATGTGAGTTTATGGGGGAAAGAACATAGCTGGCTTGGAAAAATCTTTCATGTGTCTCCTACAAAGCAGTGATTCACAGGATGTTACTAAGGGACCCAGGAGATTGTTTCTTCATGTTTCCCACTCCCTGCTTTTCGAGAGTATCTCCTACAACATGAGAAGGATATTCATTCATCATCAGGATGAATACTTCCCCTGCTGGAGAGCTAATCCACTTGACTTACTGAGTGCCTTCCACAGGCCAGACAATAGATTTTTATATTCATTAACACGCATAGAGAGAGCTCTTATGGCAAAGGGCTTGACAGCATAGTAACTCATTTACTCCTCCACGCACTCTGTCAGACAGGTGGAATTATTAACACCTTTTCACAAATAATGAAAAGCTCGTAGCTGGTAGGGGAGGGATTTAAACTATGTAATCTGCATCCAGTGGCTCCCTTTTTCCTTCACTCCACTACACTGTCTCATATTATGCAACGTGCTTTTACATATATCATTTAATTCACACAAGAATATCAATACCCACTAGACTACTGTGATGCTAACGCATAGAACACAAGACAGAGTAAGGGTATCAATATTTGAGATGTGGGTCTCCCCTTGCTGTGTGATCTTCTGCAAATTACTTAATCACTCTTAGCTCAGGTTTCCTTACCTATAATATGGGAACAGTCACTGCTTTGTCTCTCTTTTTGGGAAAATGAAACACTTGGTATTGAAACACATTGGAGCTGGAAGAGCTAAACTAATTTAAGATAGCCACTTTTTTCTTACAAGGTAGCTCATGCGAATAACTCTAATTCTTCAAATGTTTTTCTGAACAGAAACATTCCCCTGAGGGCCACGTTGAATCTCTGTTACTTCTGTTTAAGGATTGTGAGCTCTGGAGCCATCAAAGTTTTACATTAAAGCTTTTATCTCCTTCTATATGCTCTCTGGTTTGAGCAAAATGTCCAGTACTGAAGATGTCCAGATATAGCACAGCCAGTACAGAGTATTATTGATTTCTGCACTGATCATTTCGTATCATATCACACATATATCATGCCAGTTGTGTGGGATAACATATTTCCATTAATAAATAAAGTAAATAAAGTCCACGTTTTTAAAAATTAGGGCAGTCCCATCTAAGGAATAATGGATTTTAAACTTGCTGCCAACTGAAAAATCAAGTTTTCTTTTATATGAACTGCTAACGTTAAGCTAGGCATAGTATTACTGTGTCACAGATAGTGGTTTCAGGTTGTTAAAAAAACAAAATTCAACAGAGTAACTTGGAAGCTCTAATTGGCTTTATTAAACGTTTCCGAATTGGGCAGCACAAAAGGGAGCCCCTGGGGGTTGTACAAAACATGGTTTTTACAGGAAGAAAGTGGGGAAACGGAGCTATTAGCAAAAGAAAAGAAAGGTTTATTTTTAGACCAGGATAGCATTTATTTTTTATTTTTATTTTTTGGGGGGGAAGGGACTGGCAAGGGTTTTATCATTCAGATAAAGCTCTTTTTTCTATGGAGGATGGAGATAGCCCACAAAGAGATTACCTCACTGAAGCTGACCAGAAAATTCCAGACTGGTTGACTAAGATTACATTTCTGGTGGAGACTGAAACTGCAATCAGGTCAGGTATTAGTCAAGGTTTGACACCATGGGCTTTAGCGCAAGTGGCCCCATTTTTCTGGGGGAGTTCTCTCTAACAGGGTGGTAGGATGGTGTAATTTTGGGAGGAACTGTGTAAATTCTCAATTTTTTCTACATAGCTTTTTTTTTCTTTTTCTGCCATGGCCCCAAATTTGATCCCAGCAATGCAAATTGTAGAAATCTAAACAACTCCAATCATCCTTTGCTTAACCTAATCTTTCTCCTCCCCAACAGAGGCAATAATACTTACCTGAAGCATCTTCTGTTGCCCCCAACCAGTAAACCCCAAAGAGCAGTAAAACAATCTAATTCTATGGCCTGCCCTGGTCTATCTTCTGTGTATAAGCTTGAACCAGGGGGGAGGAAGTGAGACAGATGGTGCCTTCCATTCTTACAAGGACGGCTGTGCAATTCTCACTACTTTCCAAATGGCTTATCTGCAATGGTGGTGCTCAGTGACGAAACATTTCACTTTCTTTTCCCTCCTTCTAAAATAGTAAACTGTGTTGTATGTTTTGCAGTCCTAGTAGGAAAATGTTCATTATACCATCAGTTTGTAAGCATCCTCTAACTCAACTTCTTCAATAAACATGATGTAAATTAACCTTTCAGATGAGCTTAAGCTACGGTATTAACAATACTATATGTCAGGAATCTGTAGTTGGAATACAGTCAGGAATTCTATATTTGTAAATTCCTTCTGCTTAAAAAAGGTATTATTTCCATTAAACTATGGTCAGAAGTGAGACGAAACCAGATGCCATAGCATGAGTTTAAATTATGGGAAATTTTAAATGACGTGTTTAACTTTGTGAGATTTCACTATAAGTGCAACTGTTTTACTTTATGTTATGTAGACTCATAGATTTTAAACATTTTAAAACAATTATTATATTCTGGCATTGCCAAGAGGCATATGAGATATTTAATAAACACCTTCAAGCCCATTTCCCTAGCACATGTCAATGAGACTATTTCCAGTAAAACAGAATGGGACAGCATAGATTGCACTGCTGAATATAACTAGCATTTCAGAGTTGAACCTCCCATGAATGATTAAAAGAAAGCATGTGTCAAACTTTGCTGTTACGGATCATATTTAAAAGTGTGTTGTGCATGATTTGTTTTACAGGGAAGTAAGTGTCAGCATATTGTGTGACTACAAATGATATTTGTTTGTGCACACAGTGAAAAAAAAAAAAAAGAAAGAAAGAAAATCCTTGACTGGAAAGCCTTCTGGCTTCCTGGATATGCATCGAAAACGTTTTCTTGTCAATAATTTTGACATGTAAAATGTTGCTATTTACTTGACATCTTGTTCATTGATTTATTTTTTGAATTTTTATAAGAAACATGTTATACAAAAGACAGTTCTTGTTTGACCATGGCTATATTTTTAAATGAAGTAATTTCCTTAAATATAATTGCATATGGGTGTTTCAGAACTAAATTCAATCACATATATAGAATTTTTAGAAATAAAATGACTTTCTGGCCTAGTTTTCTTCAAAACAAGTCTGCTGTTTATTTTGTTTATCTGCCATGTTCATGTCTAAGCGAACAACGAAATGGGTGGCGACTAAGTTGTAAGACACTGAGTTTTAAGTTCACAAAACTGGATGGTGTAAATTTTGACATGTGGATCCCAGATCAAAGTCCATCTCACAAGTTGTTTAAAGTCATGTTTTTGATGAATTGCAGAAAAACATTTAAAGCAACATGGGATCACATTGGCGTGCACAGTGCAGGAAAGTGGTCTTCTCTTGCGGTGCTTGTGAGTCCTGAGCCTCTGGGAGTCCATCTTCACGGTGGGGCCAGGGTCTCCTGAAACCCCAGGAAGATGGTGTCATGCGTCCACGGTGTGTCAGATACTGACCTTGGTTCCGCGCGGATGGACGCTGCCTGTGCGAGTGGGGAGGCTCTCGGTCGTTTGTGACAGGCATCTCAGTGGTTTGTATTTGTCATTTTCTCGTCCAGGTTTCTAGGGGCACAGCACAAATGCGACTCTGACAAGGTAAGAATAAGTTCTAGCGAGAGGGAGCAGTTTGGGGTTATCGGTAATTTCACTGCGTCAGAAGGTAACTAGTGAGAGTCTTTTGATCGAATGAAAACTTTTCCCACTCATGGTGCTAGATGTATTTATTAAAAGTCCCCAGATTTTTCTCAGACATTCTTTCAACTGGTCGTTTGAGACAGACTTATAAAGCTGGTTTTGTTTGAGGAGCTAGGAATGCCAGAGTGAAGAACAGAGATGGGAAAACTGCCCTGTACGTCATTACCTCCTAGGGAGAGAGCCAATTACAACATAAATACGTGGAGGATTATGTTAGAATGTGATGGGGGCTCAGAAAAAAATGTGGCTGTACTGGGGTCCTCACAGCCTGGGACTAGATGGCTCAGCCAACACGGTAGTGTTTTTTGGTTTTGTTTTGTTTGTTTTTATTAGTTTCAGGTGTACAAAACAATGCAATAGTTAGACATTTCACCCTTCACAAAGTGATAGCCCCCTCCCCCAATCCATTGCCCTCTGACATCATATATAGCTGTTACAATTCCATTGACTCTATTCCCTGTGCTGTGGTCCATATCCCGTGACTATATGGTTTTTGTTTTTGAGTTGATAGCAGAAGCAGAGACACAGCATTCACCATTATCTACTTGTGAAAATAATTCATTACCTATGTATGGATTATCAGAGCAACAGTTTTCTAGAGGATAAGAAACTTCTCCATTAAATTGTGTTTACCCTTAAAAATAACATTTGTTTTTAGTTTTCCTCGAAATTAGGGTCCATTTGTGAACCTTGTCGTCATGACATATCAAAAGATAATTTACTCAGAAACTGGTGGATAAGTATCTTTATATACCATTTTATACCAAGCAGTAAACAGGCTGGGTAGTTGTAACAATGCTCACTTAGTGAACACCCCAATACCGTCTTTATTTGTTTTCCATGCCTATGCAAGTCTTTGTTCTGTTTCGAACTGAGTTGTCTTTTTCTGATTTACTCAGAGAAATTCCTGCCTACATTCTGGGTATGAATCTTGGTCAGATATATGTGTATTGCAAGTATTTTCTCCCAGCCCTCTTCTTGCCTTTTCACTTTCTTAATAATGTTTCTTTTCTTTTTCCTTTTTTGTTTTGTTTTAGTAGTTAAAATGGTTTCCTCACACTTGTTAAGACCAGAACTGAAATGATAAAGGAATGTATAAAAGAACAGATAAAGTGGTCCTTTCACTGTAGTGCATCGAATCATGACCGTTCCTTCCCCTGCTTTCAGCTGATCAGGACATGTGGACAACACAGCAGTTCGGTGAACTCAACGTTGTCTCAGAAGGAAGCGCTTTCCATTTCTTCATACGTGCCTGGCCCACTCTCATTCCAAAAGCTGGCCCAAGTGGTCTCCTCAGACTATATGACTTGCTTTCTTCTTTATCTTGTGGTATCGTTTCCCAGATTGGCTCCTTGATGTGTTCTGGTAACCGTTCTATTTTGTCTTTGTGGCTTCCATGGCCACTCCTTCAGGTAAGTTCCGTTGAATGCATTCCAAGCTGACATCTGCTGTACTTCCAGTTAGATGTTCTAACTCTAAACATCAGTAAAGAGTACTCATATCATACTGAACTCGGTGCTTCTTGAAAATATGCACTGATCTGAGAAGAGTAAATCACTCTATTTTCCTTGGAGGTTCATGTACTTTAATAGAGATACTGAATTCTTTAGCAGCAAGCACGGCAAAATACTCATAACTGTCCAATACAGCCTTATCGTGGCCTTTTACTAAAACTGACAGGTTATATAATGAGTCTGGTTCCCCAGAAATGGTAATTGTAGGCTTGGTCAAACCCTTGGGAACATCAACGTGTAGGTTTGAAAACTGTACCCACTTCCTATTGGTTCTGAGAAGAAACCCACCACTTTTGATTGTCCTGCTCTTAGAACTGTTGACAGAAAAATTCCTGCAACTCTGCCCCAGGCGCCCCCACACAGCCCCAAGCACAGCTCGCACCACCGTCTTGCCGTCCCGCTTAATAATGTTTTCATGAGTGAAATATTTTAATTTTAATGCATTTTAAACGTATTAGGTAGATTGGGTTTTACTGTGCTTTTTGAATATTTATTGGCCACATTTCTGCCCTTCTCAAATACTTTTTGCTTCTTTTTTCATCTTTTCATGACTTCCCGATTTCACAATCGATTTCGTCACAATGGTGTCCGCAGGTCCCCCACATTCTGTTCTGTTTAGTATCATTTTTGCTCCACTTTGCATAATTTCTCCTGACGTGCAGTTCACTGATCATATCTTCTGCGGTGTCCTGTTGGCTGTTAAACTCACCTGATACACCCCTAATTCACGTTATCACACATGCCTTAGAATGGATTTCTATGTTGTTGTAAATGTTCTAGAATATCTCAAATTCCACTTCTGTTTAAATCCTGTCTTTTCATCTCAGTAATGGTGAATGTAGGTACATGTGCTAATTCCCTCATCTGAGCCTCTGTGTTTACGTCAGTTGACCCTACTTTCCCTTTGTTTCCTCTGCATGTCTTGAAATGTGTTATGTGTACCAGACATTTTGTATAAACAAGCCGTAAAGCCTGTGGAACATTTTTCCCTGGAAAGATCAAGCTCTTCTCTCTATCAGTCAATCTGCATGAGGGCTAGTCAAACAGGAATTTATCTGGACTAGAGCTTAGTTGCAACTTTACTTAATTTTGCCTGACCCTTGGCTTCTAATAATTTGGTGGCAAGATTTGTTTTATGTCTTGATTTTCAAAAACACGATGGAAATCTTTGTCCTGTGTGCTTTGCACCATGCAGGGTGTTGAGGTCCAGGTCCCTAGAGAGTGACATCTGTCTGCTTTGTCATCTCATTGGCACGCAAAGCCTATGGCAGAGAACCAGCATCAGGGAGGACAGCTGAGAGTCTGGATTTCCTCCATGTCCTTGTTGCCACCTCAGACGAGGTGGCATTAATGTCCCTGCCTGGTTCTTCCTGCCCAGAAGAGTCACTTTACCGATTACAGGCACAGCCTCCACCTCTACTAGGAAACACCCCATGCAGGTGGGCAGCCACCAATTTCTGCTAGTTGTCTGAGCATCAGTCAGTTTAGAATATTTTTGCAAACAAAGCTCTTAGATGCATTATTGTTTGTTTTGTTTTAATGTATTTTCCCCCCGAGTTTTTACAATGGGACTATGGGAATAATAGCCTGCCCTGCTTTCTACACCCAAACCAAAATCTGAACTCCAAGTATGTCTTTTCAATTATTGCCCAAATTAATTTTTTTTTCTTTCTCACATTTTGTGTATAAATTCTATCTCCTCCTAATTTGGAAAAATAAATAGTCCTATTCCTTATCATCTCAATTATCATAAGAAATAAAACCGAGTTAGGGCAAAAATATAATTAACATTTTGACTTTAAGGAAATCATTCAAGAGTAGAAGAGAAAAAAGGTCACTACATAATTATAATGCAAGTTGTATATTTTAACTCGGTTTGGATTCAACATTCCTTCCAGATCTGCCATTTGATCTCATAACACTGCTAATAGTTTAACAGAATGTAGCCAAATAAAAATGTAATACCTGGTTCTTTTCTGTCAAAGGAGTGATGTTTGTTCAGAAAGAAAGCGAAAGAAGCACCCTTAGTGCACAGCTCTGTGTCTGGGACCGAATCAGACCGAACTGAAACAATCGATTGCATGGTTTCCTGCCCGAGCTGCCCATTAGGCCTGCACACGCCCTGCTAAATGGACCTGGGGGCAGGGGTCAAACCCTGGAGGCTCGCACCGATTTTTGCCCAGCTCATCCAGAGCTGGTTAGTAATTCGAATGGGCTAGAAAGCTTCAGGGCAGATTTTCAGGTTGTTAGTCATCATGTTGTTTTCTCTGCACAACTCTTATATTTATCATCTGGGTAAGTCTCTTGCATTGATGAGTTTTTGATTTCTTGGGGGAAATGATTGATTTAGAAAAATTCTAACCAGCATGCTCCTGGCAGAAAATAGATTTTGGTTATTTAAAGAACATTTATTGAGCTCCAGCTTCCCCGAGGCACAGCATGTTACTATGCGGCCGATATAACGTAATTTGAAAGTATGTTTTCTGTTCTTTATGACCATGGTAACATGAATTCTTGAAATAGTGTGCAAAATGGCATAAAACAACAAATCCAGAATTTGCAGCAATTTCTTACAAAGTGAAGATCTGAGAATCCAACAGTTATCTGCATGTTAGGTGAGGAGTCCTGTAAGGAAAGAACTGAGTTTTAACACGTTGCGTACGGCGGGGTTTAAATCCCTCGTGAAGATTCTCGTGATCCGTATGCAACATGTTAAGCTCAGCTTTGAAGGAGGCATTTGGGGTTGACAGGGAGGGTGGGTTGGGGTGGGTTGGGGGCTAACCCCACACCAACATTCACGTGACACAGCAAAATTTTTACAAAGATTATTCCTTCTTAAATATTGAAATGCTATAAAAGTAGTCTCCAAACAGGTAAAGACCTGTTGTGTAACTTTTTATATACACTATTCAAATACAAACACTGAAAACCAATCTATGACCCATTTATGTTTCCTCTTAACCTTCCATGATTTTTATGGAAAGGAATAAAATGCTGGCCAATGATTATATCCTGTACAATTAATTTTACAGCTAACAGAGCAGATTTTAAGTTAAAAGATTATGTATATGCATAATCTTTTTAAGTATTTGGACTTCGAAAGAAGAAATGCTGAATGGAAGATATGCTAGGAAATAATTAAAAAAAAATAGGAAAAAAAAATCAACCAAAGAAAGACCTTAAAAAATTCTGGAGAAACATATTTTACATAATGTCCTATTGTAAACTAATTGAGATGTTACAGCTTACTCATCTGATGTCAAAAGTTCAACTCATTTCATGTAGCAACGAGTGAGCGAGACTCATTTTAGAGCCCTCTCCACAGGGGAGGACTCAGTCACTCTCTGACTTATCTGACTGCACATTTCTCTAAATTAAAAAACAAAAGAAAACAAAACAAAAAACTGACAAAAACTATGTGGGAATCTTTTTAGGAAATGTTTGGTTCATAGACCAAGTTTTATTTATTTATTTATTTATTTTTTAAATTTAATTTTATTAAATTTATTGGGGTGACAATTGTTACTAAAATTACATGGATTTCAGGTGTACAATTCTGTATTACGGGTGGGGGGTGGGAGATGAGGGTAAGGGGGATCGAATATATGGTGATGGAAGGAGAACTGACTCTGGGTGATGAACATAGACCAAGTTTTAAAACAACTATCCACACTAATACTCCTGTTACTACGACTACCCAAGGAATCATGTGTTTATTGGACAAGAAATTAGAGACTTTCTGAGTCATTGTCTTTCTATCGGATATGCCATTGTCAGTGTTGATTCAAAAATGAGTTTTATTTCATCAGCGTATAACAACAAACAGTAATAGAAAGAGATGTCCCCACCAGTGCAAAAGCCCGGATAGCAAATGTTACTCTTATTAAGGTGAGTATTAATTGTTACTATCCTGTTCTCTACTGTATAGCAAATGTAGCCTCTGCAGCCACCCTCTTCCTTTGAACGCGATTGTTTATTGCCACGTAGCTTTCTCCTGCCTGTGTAGACAAACACATAACCTTGTCCCCATGCCTTTGTACACTTGCACCCTGTATCCAGCCTCTGTGCTGCAGTGACTCCCCAAGGTACTGCTAAGGCCACCAGCAGGGAGAGGACAGTGCAGCCAGCCCAGAGCATCGTCTTGAGGCCAGGAGTGTGAAAGGGGTCACAGCAATGTTTTAATGAGCTCATTCCCTGTAAGCCCAGTGCCTACATTCAACTTGCGCAATTTCTGACAGTTCTGATGGGGGGAGCAGCATGGCATTTTCTTCCTGGGTACATGAGCGCCATGTATCATCCAGTCATCTAGTGTTTTCAAGAGCTGCAGAGCGGAGGCTGAAGTGCTCTGTCTATGGAACACGTCTCAGGTGGGAAGTTGGAAGACCAGGGGGCATCACACGGAAGTGGGATTCTTCGGCACACGTTTGCTAGGCTGAAGAGGAATGTGTAAGGATGAACTGCGCACAAATAAACAACCTTGGAATGTATAAAAATTCAAAGCATTCCAAGACAAATATTTAAGGGATTCCAGCATCTGATGGGAGTTGCAAAAGATCATCTGTAATTTGCTGAGTTAGTCCACATAACTTTGGATCATTTTTGAGATTGAAATTTGCAACCTAGAGGGTGGAATTGAAGTCTATTTATTATTCGCTTTTCAAAGCACCTGTGTCCAAAAATGGATCCCATTTCTACCCGGTGACGGTAAATTGGACAAATGGCTTCACCCTCTTGGGTCCCAAGTGCAACATCTGTAAATTGGAGGTAGGTGTAGTACTAGGCTTAAAGTTACTGTCACAGAATAGGTGGCATTATTTATGCAAAGGGCTTGGCAAGTGCACACGTGTCCTACACACGTTAGCTACCAGTTTTATGATAAACCAAAGTGTAGTATTTTGCACAGTAAATATGGTTTAAATAATTTATAGACATTCCAGATTTGCAAATCAGTGATTGGCATATGCTCAAGAATTGCTGATTGTTGTGATTTTGAGCTTCATGCTTATTTGAACAGATTTTAGACCTAAGCTTCCTAAGTACTAGATGCTAGAGACTTGTAATTACATAAAGCTGAATCTGTGAAACGTGGGCTAGCAGTGCTTTCTGCAGTCTCTTCCTCTCCATATGTCATTCCCAATATGTCTGTCCTGTCTGGTGTTCAGCACGGGTGCGTTTCCAAGGCATCAGGAGGCACTGCGAAGGGACGGCATGTGTGCCAGTTCTTCCAGCATTTCAAAGAGGGAGCAGAGAAGGGGAATAGAAAGTCAACTAGCTCTCAATCAGGAATTCCGTCTCTCAAAAGAGGCACAAAACAAAATTGCACTTTTCAAAAGATAAAACAAAACCCCAGAGGAGTTCTCTTTGCTCAGAGAGCTCTGCTTTCCTCAGCATGGTTATTCACAAGGAAGACATTTATTTATTAAGTCCTGTGGGCATAAAGGCTAAAATCTACCTGTCTCATGGGGGTCACGCGCTAAAATCCCATAAACGAGGGCCGTCTGATTTCCGGCAACAGCAAGCCTGCACGGGTGAGACTTGCGCAAGCGCGGATGTAACCGCTGAGCCGTGCAGGGCCCTTTGGGTACCACGGGAGGCAGCTGGGCTCTGTCTGGCTCTCTCGGAAGTCAGCTCTCAGGCAGGCGCCAGATGGATCGCGCCTTAGCTAAGGCTTTATACGGAACACTTCCTGGTGTCATTGTCAGGGCTTCTCCGGAGCTTTGACCACAGCGATCTCCAGCTGGGGTGCCTCATAGGAACTCAGAAAGGCTTTTTATCATTTCCACACTGGTGCTGGCAGCTCTGCCTTAAAAAAAAAAAAAAAAAAAAATCACCTCTTTCAATTACTTTATTTTGGGACCAGAATGTTGAGCATTTCGTAGGGTCGGCATTGTGTTCAGAATGTAAATATAAAAGACACTAAGGTAACAGCATCAGTTACACCAGGGTATTTATTGCTTGGAAAGTGATGGAGTCAAATGGCATTGATCCCTGGCGTAATGGGCCGTGACCCTCATCCATCTGCTCAGCCCAAGGCAGAGATCAATACGCTCTTTTCGTGGGGAAGCCCGAGGCCTCCCCTGGGGTTAGACTTCGCGCTTCCCGGTTGCTAATGTGATCAAAGAATAGTCGAGGCCAAAACCTCATTTTCCAAGCTACTGTAAAAAGTTTTCCCTTCAAAGGAGCACATTCTGATCAAATGTTGTTATTCGGTTTATTTCTTTCATTCTTTGCAACTCAATGGCAGCACAGTTCTATTGATTATATCTTCTGAGACTTCCTGCTGAGTTCAAGTGAAAGCACATTTGCAGCCTGGGTGCAAATCTGCTGATGAAATATGACTACGCGTCAGTGAACAGTTACGTAGACTGTTTCAAGGCTGTTAGCAAGGGTGTCTGCCCTCCGCTTTGGGCACTGGGGCGTTTGCGTTGCTTTAAGAGATACTCTAAAACCTTATAGATTTGGGTAGCATTTCAATTGTATCTAAAATTACTGATTATTTTTTTTCTTGGGCTTAAAACCAAAACCAAAAAAATTCAGAAATTTTATTGTGCTAAAATAATTTCATGTTTGCTAACGCAGGAGCCTGAGCATCTGAAATATAGCTTGTGCTTCAGCAGTTAAAAAAATGTACATGTGTATGTATGTATTTATTTATTCTCCACATGATTCTGAAAGGACTGTATTGGCCTGGATCAAGGCCGCGGTGTGGTAAGGCCATAGCTCATTTGATGTTCCTCCCTGACCTAAGTGGGTGTTAGAAACATGACTTTCGTAAATGCTGAGACAGCCCCTCTTTCCTACTTACCCGTGTACTTCTCTGTCCTGGCGTGGTTTTCAGTGTTCATATCAGGGGTTCGAGAAAAGTCACTGTGCAAAAGTGTATGTGTAGTTGAGGCAATAATGTTGGTTAAAGAGCCAAAGTCTTTGCAAATAGATTCACAGTGATCTTTGTAAAGTATTTATTATAGAAACCTTTAAAGAAAACAATCACCTGTGTGTAATATTTGTGTAAATAAATAGCCAGTCCCCAGCAAACAAATGAGAATCCCAGAAAAATGCCACATTGCCCGTGACACAGACACCTATGGCATGAGTCGATCCCTTTTTGAATCGGCATCTATTCCCCTTTCGTGTGCATCGACCTCACGATAACCCGGCTTCTAAAGGTGCCACTCTCCTTGGGGACAATGCCAGTATCTGATGAGAGCTGTGGCAACGTCTCGTTAGCGGCAGCGGTTAAGCTTTGTGCAGTCACCGCAGATGCTGACTGAACCTCTGTTCTTAGAAGAAATCTAGGGGGAGGCGCTTGTGAGCCTCTGCTCACAAAGTATTCAGCTGATCAATGCACGGCCGTGCCCTGTGCGACTTTCTGTTTAAAGACGCCTCGTTTAATATACGTCAGCGAGTCTCTACCATTGAAGTCACAGGCGACAGCACTGTCACTCGTGCCCCGTGAAGCTTCTCCAACACCCGCGTTCTCCGTACGGTGAATCCCAGCCTTCTTGTGGCAGGACCACTAGACCCTTTAGTGCTGTACCTGGGCCGTTTGAAACAGAGCAATCACCAACAAAACCCTCAAAAATGTGAAAACGTGGCTCTAAAGACCCCAAAAGGATCCTTGTGTATAGCAGGAAAGCTGAAACCAGCAGCCAGGAACTTGCCTTGGTGGGAAGCGGGTTCTATCCCCCCACCCTACCTTTCTTCAGTTCTTACGGCTGGGCTAGTTATCAAATAATAAAACTGACACAGGACCAGGTTAACAGGAGATAAAAAATTACTATGTGTGCACGGAAAAATCCCAATATGATGCTCAGATCACAAAATGAGGCTCAAAGAAGTGATCACACCAGGCACCTTTTACACGTTTGAGACAAGAAGCAATGAATCTGTGAGGACCTGAGGACAGTGAAAGCCAGCGCTCATCAGTTACGCAGGTCTGCGTGTTCCTCGGTGAGGGGTCTAAGCCCGGTTTGGGCCTGGCTCGGAAATGAGCAAAGGCGTTACAGGGTTCATTTACACACGCCTTTTTGACTCTGGGTTTTATAACTTGTGATGAGGTTGGCTCAGTCTTCAGGATTGGAGGGCACCTGTCATGGAGATTTATTTCTTGCTTTTGGGGAAAGAAGAGCCTCAGAGGGCTCTTCCCGGTCCTCCTGCTTCTCAGGTGATTACAGTTCAAAATAGCCAGCGTGCCATTGTGGTGTGCGTTGGGGCAGCCTGCCATGCAGCCCGCCCGGTCCCGTGACCTCAGCTAGGCATGGAGGTGCCAGGGCCTCAAAGTGTGTGCTCTGAGGTCATCCACAGGGAATCCGAAAGCACCTTGGTTTGGGGGCACAGATAGATTTTCATGAGTAGGTCAGTTCACAAATATGGGATTCTTAAATAATGAGGATTGGCTGTAATCGGGTAAATCCTAATAGTTTTTATCCTTGCTGTATGGCCCGGTCCTGCGTGGAACGCGCTGTCTTATAGCTGTAATCAGAACCTACAAACAAACGATTTCAATGCAGCACTATGTTATAGAAATACAAATCAGATATCGTATTAGTGTTTCTGCATGATGCAATTCCAGCCATATTGTCCACTAGCAATGAGGAAAAAAGTAATTTCTTACAAAAATTCTTTGTATTCAACCATACTTTTAGATTACAGCTCTCAGACCTTAGTTTTACTGGAGTCAATATACATTTAAGGCAATGAAAAACTCAACGGAACATGAGATGGTTGTTAAAACAATGTGGAAATTGCCAGAACTCCGTATCTTTTGCTAAAACGCTGCGTGAGTGCATCTGAAGAAGAAATAATGTGAGAAGGCGGTTTTACAGTTAAGTTGCTGCTCCATGTCTGATCAGATCGATAGGGGCCAAGAGTTGCTCCCGTCTGTCTCGTGGCTGATGAGTGGTCGCTGGTGTGAACCCACTTCCGAGGGGGCAGGCACTGGGAGTGGAAAGGCCGTTCGTGAGAGACCTCAGTGTGTGCTGCCTGCTGGCCGGAGCAAACTGAGCTGAACAAGTGCAGGGTGCATGTTGGTTGTTGTCAGAGCAACGTCACAATACCTTGGTGAGTAGGGTCCGGGAGCTGTTCAATGTTCACGTCAATATAAAGATCCTTACCCGTGGAAGTTATTCATTAGACTAAAGTTTGGCCAGTGACTTACAAGATATGAAGTGTTACCTATGGATTCAGACGTGGGATGCTGTAGACATTACTAATTATTACTAAGCCAAGAATTGTATATAAGCAGCCCTCTTTTTGGTGGTTTGGGTGAAGAGGTTTTTTTTTTAATTAATTTAATCATAAATACTTAACAAATATATATTATACAGTCTAAATTGATCCAATTTCAAAATTTTAAATGCAGAATTTACATAATGAAAGTTATAATACAAACAACACATTTTAAAACAAAAAAATATTTAGCAGTTGCTCTTAGATCTTATAACAATTTGGAGATACAACTATCAGTTTCGTAGAACCTGCAAATGCCAGTTGAGTAGTTAAAGGATTTCCATTTTCCATAATAATAATTTAAATGTAATTTAGATATAAACTATATATAGTAAATATGTGTAAAGGATCATCTAAGCTATATTATTAGAAATAATTCTCACTTTAAAATGCTACAACAGCAAAGCCTATGCAACATATTATGCAACAAAAAATGTCAGAAATAAATGACTGTGATCTTTCGGGGGAGGAGAGAAATATTAAATTATCCAGAAAGAGAGTCTTTCTTTTGCAGTGAGATGGGATCGGAGTCGTGTGTGTCTGAACGTCAGCTCTCCTCCGAACCTAATTCTGGCGAGATGAGCTATCACAAATAACCTGCCTCACAAGCGCATCTCTCAGCTGCCACAGACTGAGCATCTGTCTGTTATTTGGGAAAAACAGCTACTTTAAATTTTTTTAGGATTTTCACATCTATGGAGAGCACTTCCGAGCTTTGCCCCCAACGGCTGCACGTGGCAGTTTGCAGGGTCCCTGCTGGTCTGTGCCTCGCCCCGCTGCCCCCACCTGGCCATGGTATCACTGCGTCCCGTCTTGGCAGAGACAGAGAACCCTTCTCAGCACCCTCCTCGCTCCCTCATCAGCTGATGGCAAGCTGAGGCTCAGATTCAGATTGCCCACAATGAGGAAAGTTCTGAGATTCTTAACCAATTAAAATAGAATTAATTTGAAAGGGATTTACTTTTAAGTTGTTAGAAATAATAAGTCAAGGGGAAAATTTCAAAGCCACAGAAAACACAACTGGACATATCCAATAGGAGAATGAGTTGTGCCATTTTTGTTTATTTTCTTTTTAAAGAAGACAATGGGAGCGATATAGTAATATTTACTAAAATATAGATTAAGTCTCGGGGTGTGGATCACTTTCAGTTGACGGAACATGATGGGAGAACCCAGCCTTCCCCCGCTGGCCCACGACCTCTCACAGGTAACCCTGAGGTGTGACTGTTTACTTGCTGTTCACACGCTTTTCATATCTTGTTGATAGGTTCTCAGAATAACGTAATGTCATAACTCTAAAGGACTGTTTAGAGATGTGCTTAGAGCAACTCACGTGATCTATGAGTAAAACTCAATGAAAAACTCATTTAGTAGGTGAGTTAAACCCCAGATGAAGTGATATTACCTTAGTGGCTTGAAGGGTCTTGTTTTTCTCAGGTGCACATGTTGTGTTTTCTTCAGCTGAACATGGAGCACCTCTTGTCTGTTTTAGTTTTCATCTTATTAGACACTAATCATGTTGATATAATTTTCAGTGTCTCAATAGCTTTAAGAAAATATCCATGTTCTTCTGGAGTAAATCCCAAGGGAACAGTGAAAGTGGCAATGGGAGCTGTTAGACGCTCAGGTCAGAATTCTAGAACTCAGGATTCGGAGGTGCTTTGCCTGTGCAGATAGATCCTGAAGGCAGATATTATCACGGAAAGCAAGCTTGAAGGTCAGGGTTATCTAACCGCAAAGGTCACTTGACTTTACCGGCGGCTCTGTGTCTGGAGTGAAGTCAGCAGGATAACGGTAGTGTGTTCTTTGGGAATCTTTGTCTTTTCTCATTTCCTCGCTGACATGTCATTTTACACACGTCACAATAAATTAGCTACAAGGTGAAGTGAACAACACATTATCAGCAATCACCTACATTTCTTTTAGGCATGTAGTTTACTCAGTACTAATGAGCAGAAGGGAAACTAAGGTAAAGGGGCATTTCAGCAAAAATGTATATAATTATTTCCTAGCACTAGTAAAGAAAAATAATTTTTTTCTCTGGGTCCTTCCTGCCTTTCTGTTTCTTTTAAAAATAATTAGGTCTATTGGATTTCTAGAACGTTTTTCCCAATATTCTTTGTCTGTACAATGCCTTATAAAGTTAACTTCTAGCCGGCAGTATATATTACAGGTTAGTTCCAAATGGAGGTGTTTGAAGAGGTTGCACTTCTGCTGCAGGTTTTTAGCAAGCGATGTGAATGACAATTATGAGTGATGTCATTAAATGATAACCATTTTCTTTTTTTTTTTTTAAATATTCTAACAGTAATCTGTGAACCCACACAGGAGGGTCCGGAGATTATTGTTAGTTTGTCAGCACAGAATATTCTCCCTTCCTGCAACACACCTTATCTCACAATTTAAGAAGCCCATTTTCCTTTTATAAGAAGAAATTCAATAAGGAGGCTGTTTCACTGGTCTTTACAATAGGACCGTGCCATGCAGAATCCATGGCTGAGAGGCCAGGGGACAGCTGCTGTGGTGACCGTGCCCTAGTTCAGGGCCGGCAGTCCACGACGTTAAAGCATTGGGCCTGAAAGTCTCACCAGTCTTCTAGTTGACAGAACACAAACTCGAAAGGGACCACCGGCCACATGGACATCATAAATGGATGTTTCATGTCAGTGTGTATCTATTGGGAAGCTTCTGGCTCCACACAACACAATGACATAGACAGTAGGACATATCAACAGTTTAGAAGTTGGGTGGGCTTCACGCTTCTTAGATTCAGCTTCCCGATTCTGTCACTAAGGAACCAGACTCCTCCATCTCGGGTCTACACCGGTCAATATGCACTTCTTTCTGCGGTCCTTCCCCCATGGTTGTGCATCAGAGGACTGCTTGTCTTCTCGGGCACACATCTCTGTTTCGCATCCATGGAATAAATTCCCCCTAATTTCTCACTGAGCTCGTCACCTGCCAATTGCTGGGAAAACCTGTAATGACTGATGTGGGTTCCCCAACCAACACCTGGCAGGGTAAACGGGTGCCCTGCCTGGCTTTCCGAGTTAGGGACCATTCCTGGCTCGGGAAGTGATTCTCCAAAGTGTGTGCTTTTATCCATGAAGGAAGGCTGGAAGGGATGCTGGGGACTTCGGTACTGAAACATGCTCATTTTAACTATTTAGCATCCTCCTCTTAATGAACACAAAAGAATCTCAGAAAAGGCTATTTAGGAAAATGAGACTATGAATAAATAAGAAAGCATCGGGGCTCTAAAATTCCTTCATTTTCACAAAAAGCCCCACTTCCCTAATGAGAGATAAGAATAATGAGGACTAAACCTGTCATTAAAACCTGGTTTAGAACGGTTTTCTTCAGTCTAAATGAGTGCTCCGTGGGTAATTTATTCAGTGGAATTCCTACCACAGAGCCTCCCAGCCACAGGCTCCTGGCTCGTCTGCTTCTCCTGACTCATGTCTGAGATCAGGGGGCGTGACATTAGCTCAGGTTTGGGTGGGCGCCCCTTTCACACAGCTATTCTGTGACCCAGCCGTGGCTCCTCACTGCTGGGCTCGGGGTTGGAACCTGCTCTGACTGCAGACTCTGCAGCTGGAGCCCCACACTGCTCTCTGGGCCAGACACGGACGCCCCAAACGCTGGCCGGCTGGCACCAGGCCAGCTCTGAGACCCACAGGGCCCCTGCCATCCGGCTGTGACTCCTGTTGGGCCCTCCATTCATTCGTGAGTCCCCTGTGTCATCTAAAGGCCGCCCATGCTCCCTGCTGGGGGGATCCCTGGGACCTGCCCCAGGACTGGCCTGGCATCCCGAGTCTTTGGGGAGCCAGCCAAGGGTCTCTGAAGGCCCTTGAAGCTTGTCAGTGAAGGACCCACGGCACTGGTTGGAGTGGATGAGCAGGAGCTGCTATACTTGGGTGAGCTCTTCTGGGACATTAAGTCTGACAGGGACCGAGGGGACTAGGCAGACTCACTGAGAGCGTGGCCCTTAGGAGCCTGGAGCTACCAAGAGCCCACCCTCAGCGGCAGAGAAATGTCTGAGTCACTGTGGAGGTGGTGGGGAGGGGTCAGAGGACTCGGGGAGACGCGCGTGTTGGAATACACCTAGTATGCGAAGCCACCGGCCCCACCAGAGGAGTGTGAGCCTGAGAGGTCAGAGGCCGCAGCGGGCACGGTACGTGGGGCACGGTGCCTGAGAGGAAGAGCAGCGGTCCCAAGACGCTCAGTGCCTGGGACCGAGGGTAGGAGAGGTGGTTCTGGAGTCGGCACGGGGGCTGCTGAGAGCCTGAAGCCACAGAGGCTGGGATCACGCTCAACCCTCGCTGGGCTGCCAGTGTCTGAACAGCAAGGTCGCCGATTTGTTTTTAAAGCCACTCAGATCCTGATGCATGTTTATCACAGCAGCTAGGATGCTCCTCACACAGGAAAGTGAGCCTTCAAGGGGCTGCCATGGCAGAAAGCAATGTACGTGGTACTAATGTAGAGGTTGGGTACCAGAAAGTGAGGAAATGTGAAAACTCTTTTGGGTAGGAATCCATTTTTGAAAATCAGATGTGTTATGCAAAAAATGCTAACCAAGAGCCTGTACTTATTTTGTTAAAAGGGATAAATTATAAAGAATTATTTATTAAATACACACACACACACACACACACACACACACACACACATCTCCTTTAGGTGCAGAACTATTGCGCTGTGACTTAGGCCTATGTAACTCCATCTATCCACCTGATAGTAGGTGACCCTTCTAGTCTGCACACTCCCAGTTTCCTTTTGCGTAGGGATTTTTGCTGTTACTATTTGTTTACTCAGCATCACTCTTGTATACCTTCATTGTCCCTCATCTGGGCCAATGATATTAGCTCTCTTGTTTCTTGCCCCACAAGATTTCTAGCTCCATGTGTATTTGTACTGTGAGATCATTTTTGAACCTAAACTTTCAGACCAATGAAATGAGTCTAGAGGAATAGGCCTTCCTTAAATCATTTATTCATTCCTTGGTTTGCTAAGATAAATGTGGCCCCAGAGTATCTTATTTTTGTGTGATGCATTCACTCTCTTTAAGTGCTTTATTATTTAGTTATTTAGATATTTGTACACCTGAAATGATTTAAACAATTCTTGTCTTTGATTTTTGTGTTCTGAAATCTGCCTCCCTTGTGAATAGACTCCTTTATTTGTTATTATCTATGAACATATTTTGGCTCAGATCTGGTTATTTTTGTGGTCTTATCAGGATCCCTTAGGTGGTGAGAGACAAAGATGTCCTGGCCTTATGGAATGGAAATTTAAAGAAATGACCAAGATGGCCTCAATATCTCCCTTGGCTTGACTCAAGTTTAGACACGCTTTTCTGACCACAGATCCCTGAGCTCCCTCTTCTTAGAGCATTTACATTAGACAGCTTGCAAATTCTTTTGGTGCTCCCTCTTTAAAGCTTTCTGACATTTTACAACCCAGGAATGTCCTTCTCTGAGACCTAGGAGTTATTCCTCTGAAATGTCATCATCAAGAGAGACGGTGTCCCCGTCTCCTAGTCTGGGCTCATGGGAGCGTAACGCCATTGGGCTCAGTGAACAAACAAATGGCTTCATCACAGAGAAAAATTGCAAATCGAGAACTAACTCAATGAGCTTGACCCATGCCACTGATACACGTGCCCCCATCTTCTCGTTTTCCTCGAGCTCACGTCAGCACTGAAAGGCCCTCCACATCCTTCTTTCGGCAGAGCTGAGTTTGGTCTCTCTCCCCACTGTAGTCGTCTTCAATAAAGTCTTCCTTGCTTGTAACTTTGGTGCGGTTTTGCTTTGACGGAACCTAGGGTGCCCACTGCTCTGTATTTCAGTCTCCCTGCCTCAATGACGGGAGACTCAGCTCACCAGCCAGTCTCCCTTTGGGCTCGTTGGAGTCAAAGACTTGCATGGTTCCCGGAGGAATCGAGATCCATCCACTCGGCAACGTCCTCTGAGTGTCAGTCTTGTCCTGGATCTGCAACTTCCCAGCTCTCACCCTGCACTCGGATGCCTTTCTCTAGACAGCTGCCCAAACCCATCTGTGTGATGAACCAAATGGCTGCCTGGGCACACAAACCTTGTCATCTTTAAATTATCAAAGTAGTAAATGTTTATAAATATTCTAAAGAACATGAAAACTACCAAGTAAAAGTGAGAGTTCCTACCATTTCTTTCCCCAAATCCCATTTATTTAGGGGTTTGTCATAAAACGGCAGACTTTTGTATTGATTTGTTTTATTTTGTAGTAATGTGCAATCATGCTAATCCTGTTTTTCTGCATCTTGTCTTTACTCACTGATATATCTCAGACATATTTAATTCTAAAGTCTTTTAAAGTTGGTACTTTTGAGCTCATTACATGCCACACGTCCACATTAAATGCTGGTCAAAATTAAAAGCACTCATTAAATTAGAATATGTGGCACAAATAATTATTGGATGCCCCAAAGGAACAGAACTCAGGGCCAAGGAAAAAAATGTACTTTCCTTGGCAGGTTTTCTGAGCATACACTTTGAATAGAGTTTGCTCTTCTAGGGGCTTTTAAATTTCAGTGCAGAACAATTTTATGAAACTACAGGTGAATCGGTTTAAAATAAACTGGCTGATGTGACAAATTGATCATAATGACACATTGCTCAACATGACAGATTGGTCAAAAATGAATATGTCTGGTCATTGGCTTCCAATTATTGGTAATTGCGTGCACTATGGGGATGGTTTTGCAATTTTTATGCACCTTTGAGTATTTTCATCCTTTTATCCAAAGTTTGGAGGGAGGAGTAATTTTTTTGTGTGAACCCTGGGAGGGTTTAAATTTTTTTTACATGTTTCTGACCACTTTGTTTCAATATTCTTCTCTAAACACGTCACTGAGTGTGCATGGAGGTCACACGTACTGCTAACACTTCAAACTTGAAAGCAGAAATTGTTTGAAATTGAAGCAGTATGATGGCACAGAAGGATAAATGTTATGCCTAAAATGTTGCTGGAAAAACTTACATTAGAGTAAAATGCATTTGCAATGGGAGAAGAGAAAAACATGATTCATATAAAAGAAGTAGACATTGACAGAATATGAATTAATTTTAAAATATAAAAAACTTTAGAAAATGGAAAATGTTATCCAAATGATTTTTAGAGTTTTGAAATTTGCCTTTGGACAAATCACCTGGAGCTAAAAATGAAATTAAACATTCATGAACACAAACAAAGCATATGGTTAAAAGAGAATCTTTAAAATATAGAAGGAACAGACATACAAAAATGCAGAGGTGTAAACACCTCTCTGCGCACAAAGAATATATGTGAAAGTACATGGTGTCTGGAAATACCTTTGTCATTTCAACTCATTCACTCATGGCCTCACAACAGCCTCCTATTTTTTTTTGGTATAAATTACTTTGCAGTTAGCCAGTGAGATGCCTGCACACACACAAAAGAAACCTTAAATATATGTCCTGTTTCTGTGGAAGTAACTAGATCTTCTCTACCGTTCATGAACAAACGGGGAGTGTGAGTTCAAATTCCCATAGGAGGAAGGTGGCTAACATTTGATATGTGATTTGAGGCACTGAAATAGATTTTATTTGTGGCTTATCCATTGACTTTTATCTTCACAGACAAAGTTACATATCCAATAAAATGAATGTTAATTAAAATTCATTTTATTGGGTATGTTGTTTTCAGATCCTGCAACGGACAGATTGAACTCACATTTCTTCTTTGTTTTTCTGTCAGTAATGGCGGCAGCTCTGTCCCCCTTCTGTGTGCTCTTGCTTCCTTCTGGTTTCTGGAAGTGGCAGCGTATCACAGAGCAGGCACAAGACTAATGATAGACTATTCTGGGCAGCATTGACTTTAGGAGACACCCTGCCATTTCCAAAGAATGTTCCTTTTAGAAATGAGAAAAGAAGGAAAAAAACCTGTTTAACTCTCTAGGAAATAAGGTGATTCCTTAAACCGAAAGATGACATTAAGAAAAAAATTGTCTTTCCTAAAAACTAAAATTATTTTGAGAATTTTTTGACTATTTAAATAAAATTCAATTTCTAAGAGAGGATTGAGAAATAGTTCCTTTCTAAAAAGAAAAAAAAAAGAAAGTTTTACTTCAAACAAAGCAGATATAACATAAAATCCACACTTATTCTTATATGAATCACATTCTTTTAAGTCTCCTAATATACAAACGTTAAAATTGGGTGTAGAAAGGCAGAGCTCTTGTTATGGGTCCTGTGGCTTTAGTGTCATAAGCTGAGATGGCAGAGAACATTCCATTCCGTAATCAGTAAACATTAACTTAAGAAAACTTTACAGGAAAATGGAATGCAGTTTGACAGCGGATCTCAGAATAACATCCCTATAATATTAATCAGGCATGGTTAAATACTGCCTGAGGGTACAGCTTGTTCCCACTGTCATCTCACTGTTATTATACTCAGTTCTCAAGGACTTATAAATCTTCTCTATTGTAAAAGTATTTTAAGAAAGATAATTCATCACTTTGACTTTCTTGAAGAATCAAATAGGAATGGTGTAATGCAGAATAGTCTTTCTATAAATAAGAAGAAAATTGATAAACTAGAAGAAAGTGAAAAAATAATATCACTGGGTAAATCTCAGGCATCTACGGAGGGTTACTGGTTGGAAAGTTTGTGTGTGTGTGTGTGTGTGTGTGTGTGTGTGTGTGTGTACTCTAAGATAGATAGATATAAATAGGTGATAGGGATGATAGATTACAGATAAAGAGATAGGTAGATAGATGATAGATGATAGATAGATAGATAGATAGATAGATAGATAGATAGATAGACAGATAGACAGATAGATATAAATACATGATCGGTAGGGATGATAGATGTTAGGTATAGAGATATATGGGTAAATAGATGATAGATAGATATTATAGATGATAGATAGATAGAAATAGATGATAGATAGGGATGATAAATGATTGATATAGAGATAGATGGGTAGATAGAATACATAGACAGATTCTAGAAAATAGATATAATACTCTATATTCTAGCTCCATAGTGACTGAGATCCTTTTTGTTTATTGAAAATCACAAAACAAAAATAGTTGGGATAATAATAGCATTTGCTTATATTAGCAACTTCCCAGGATTCCATAATAGATATATTAACTTGGGCTAGTCCACATTATGAACTAGAGTATTAGAAAAAAACAAGAAACTCGCACATATACACACACCATTCAATAACCAACAATAAAACAGTATGACTTTTATCATCTGATCTTTATTTTGGTGTTACCACTTTGTAAAAGCTGAATCTTTTGTGTCTGACTTCTGTCACTGCACGTTGTGACCCCTTCCCTCTCACTATGGAATGTTCCGTTTCATGATTAGACCACAGTTTACTGATAATATCTATTCTTCAAGGATATTTGGGCAGTTTCCATTTTGTGACACTCAGAACCAGGACTGCTATAAACACTCTTGTACACGTTCACCCACTGAGTGGGTCCATTGGCTGCAACTCCAAAAGCAGGTTTTTGCCCAAACAGCAGTTTGCAGCTTCAGTTTTTTCAAGTGGGATAAAAACATTTGTGAAGCAATTGGCGTGCGGGACTTACTGAGATTTTTATGATTACCCTGCCCTCTCCCTCCATCCTTTATTGTGGTCTGGCCTAGGAGTATTTTTTAAAACCATTTTAATCAACAGACTCACATTTATCTAGTGGTGCTAAATATTTGACTTAGTTTTTATAAAAACAGCCATCTTTGTTTCACATTAATAATTTTGTATCTGCTTAATATTTATGGAAACAACAAGGGTTTGAAGCAGGCACAACTGAGTGCTGGTAAACATAAGACTTGTGAGAGCAGACTTGTTTCAAACCCCCACCCTGCTGTGGGCACCATTCATGGTCCGCTCAGCAGAATGCAGCATAATTGTACATCCAGAAAGTCTGTTATTGCAAAAGACAAGCCTGTTTTGCTTTTTTGAATTTTATTATTTTACTTCATTGTTCTATTTTTTTCCCCCAACATATGCTCTTTTGGTAAGCTGCCTATGAAACAAGGTGGCTACAAAGAAAAGAGGGAACTCCACAGGAAGGGGAGAGGAGGAAAAATGTGTGTATGGACATTCTCCTATCCAGTTATTTATGGCAAACTTTAAATTCCAGGCCACCTTCTGAAGCCATTTATCTTCCTCCTGACCTCTTCTCTCAGCTGCGAGGTGATATAAAGCAAGGAACTCCAGCAGTGTTTTATCAGTATAACCGAAACAAAAATAACCAGGAAGGTAAATTGCTTCCACGACGAGACCATGAGCTCCAGATCTGTGGCAGATAAGTTGGCATTGCACATTTTCCCTCTAGCGTAGATGTGATGACATAAAAATACCTTACCATCAGCGATGGTGTCTTTTTATTAAACAAATAAGAGCTAAAATGTACTGAGCACTTCAAATGTGCCCGGGAACGTTCTACTTACTTCCTTGTTCTGAACTTATTTAATTCCCCAAACAATGTTTGATGTACTATTATTCTTCACCCCCATTTCACAGATAATGGAAACCTAATGAGTTTTAGTCACTTACTCATTGTCACTCAGCTCAAGAGACTGAGCTGGGCTGTCAGTCAGGAATCTGGGAGGCACCTCACGGACAGCTGGTCCTGTAGGGCGGGGCGATGCTCACTTGATATTAACCGATGTCTGTGGGGGGCTGAATGGGTTCCCTCCAAAGGTTGTGCCTGTGTCTTAATGTTCAGAACCTTTGGAAGTTACTCATTTGTAAAAAGCTCTCTGTAGATGTCATTAAGGATCTTGAGATGCGATCGCCCTGGATTATCTGGTTGGGCTCTAAATGCAATGACAAGTGTCTTCATAAGGGACACTCAGAGGAGAAGCTGTGTGAACATGGGGGCAGGGACTGGAGGGATGTGACCACCACTCAAGGAATGCCAACGGGCACCAGAAGCCAGAAGAGGCAAGAAAACAGGCTCCCTGGAGCCCACAGGCAGAGCCATTGGCTGGCCCTGGCTTTGGGGCTTCTGGCTCAAGAGCTATGAAAGAATAAAGATCTCTGTTAATTTGTCACAGTGGCCACAGAAAACATGCAATATAAGAAATAAATAAAAAAAGAACGGAAGAAGCAGATTGAGAGGCAGGCACATTTGTATCCATTATAATTAGATTTTTACATAAAATATTTCAAATCTCATTTCCCTAGTGAATAAATATTTTTATCCACCTCTGAGATAGTCACTGATATAAATTTGCATGTTTTTAAAGAGTTTGTCATTGTCTATTTCTAATGCAGTAATTTTCTAAAAGGAATACGTAAAATCATCCAAATCAAACAAATGTAATAATAACCAGGGTGAACTCTTCTATAAAGATGCTATGCTTTCAGCAGCTCGCTTGGTAACCCCAAGTTAAAAGACTTAGGGTTTCTATCACTTGTCTCAGCTACACTTACTGACTTTTTTCCCTCTAAGTTTTGAAATAATAAAGTGGTATCCAGTGGGAGAGATCAGTGAACCCCTTTCACCTGACACCCAAGCCTATATGAAATCAAACTGCATGTTTTGCCTCTCGGTGTACTGTATCATTCTTTATTGAGAGCAGACATGGTGACCAGGTGACCAGGATGTCTGGGACAGGCTCCAGGGACATGGCGGCGACAGAGGGCAGGGAACCCTCTGGTCCCATGATTAGGACCCAGTCTTACAGAGCCTGCGTCTCTGGGCTGTGAGCCTCACACCTGGTTCTCATTTCTTCCTTCCAGGCTCAGGTGGGAGAGGGTGGGTGGGACTTGCTGGGATGGTATTTCCTCCCCCAGGTGAGTCAGGCTCTGATAAAAACCCAGCAGGCTGGGCTCAGGTTGGTTTCTCCTGAGATCAGGCCGCCTTGAGAACAGGGTGCTCTGAGCTGTTTGAAGATGCGCCCTTGCTCCCTGTCCTTGTGGGGTGCTAAGGGGATTTTTCTCTGTTATTTACTGGTCAAGCTCGTGGTGGTTAATCTCCAAAACTGCGGGGCCCCTAGGACTTGGCCCCCCTGAGCTTCCAGCAAATTCCTCAAGTTGAGGCCTGGTTTTCCTGGCAGCCCTGGGTCCAGGGGTACTTTGTGCACAAGTCTGATCCGGTGAGTTCCTCTCTGTGCCCCTCTGGTGTTCCCCCCAATCTTGGGGGCAGGGGTTCCCTGTTTCCTCGTGTCTCCTGAAATCCCAGAAGAGCTGTTGGTGTGTCAGCCCCTGAGCTGTTGGCGCCCCAGCTCTTGTGTATGGGACCAGAGACCCGACTGGTGTTCCTTCTCTCTTCCCTCTGGAATTTCCGTCTCCGCGTCCATTACCCAGGTGTTCCAGCGCGTTGCCTGCTTTCCCATCAGGGCCTTAGCATATTGATCAGATTTGGTAGAACCCCTGGTCCCGTAAATAATCCCAGTGCCCTGCCATGTCTGTTCTCCTGCGGTTCGGTCTCTTCAGCTGAGTTTTTCATCTTGTGACTTCCTGGTGAAAGGTGTGTTTGGTGACTTGGGGGAAAGGCAGTGTCATAAAGAGGCCACAGTGATGGAGAGGAATGGGGAACCCTCCTGTGGTCCTAAGATGACCTTAGCCTTTGGGGAGCTGTCCCCCTGAACTGTGAGCTTTACCAGGGCCTCTCAGGTGCCCCCTTCCTGGGACAGGGTGGGTGGGTGGGAGTGTGGAGCTGGTCTTTCCTCCCCACGTGGAACATTAGAGCCAGCTGCAGTCGGGTGTCACCAGCCCCAGGCGGGTCCTGCGCTGGTCAGGCTGTTCTCCAGAGGGCAGCCCTGGTTAGAACCATGGAAGGCTCCAGCACATTTCAAAATGGCTCCTTTCCTCCCCTGTGCTGAAGTAGGGGCCTTGGCTCTGGTGGTTACTGAGCACTGGTCAGCCTCCTGGAGGTAAATCTCCCCCATGACTGGGTGCCCAGGAGGTTTGAACTTAGGCCTGTCCTCACTGAGCTCCAGCTCTTCTCAATTCCGTTTCAGGTCCTGCAGTCCCCACACGCTCCTGCCGAGTCCCACCCCTGACGTTCTGCTGCGGTAAGTAGGAGTTTTTGGTGTCTGTCTCGTTTCGGGGCCAGAGTGTTGCCCTGCAGCCTCACTTCTGTACGGACTTAAGAAGAGTTGATTTTTTGGTCTGTTCAGCTTTTTACTTGATAGGACAGCTCCTTAAACAAGGAATCAGAAGTCCCCCAAGTTTGACTAATGTCGACACAAATGTAGCCACATAACAAGCAACCCAATCAAACTAGGAAAGATTTCTATCATTCCCGAACATTCCTTTGTGCTCCCATCCAGTCCTCTCCAATGCCCACAACAAGGGCTCCTCTTGTTAGCGCTATAAGTTAATTGCACCTGTTGTTGGTATTCAGACATGGTCGTTTTTTTGGGTTTGGCTTCATTCACTCACTAGAATGTTTTTGAGGTTCACCCGTGTTGTTCCACGTCCTAGTATATTGCTCCTTTTTACAGCTGTGTATCGTTATAAGAATACAGCACATGCATTCTTTCTGATGTTGAGAACAACTGGTTGTTTCCATTGCTACATAGTTCAGTTACAGTTAGTGTCTGCCGTGGGCATTGTGAGCACGTCTTTGTGTGGGCGTATGTCCTCATTCCTCCAGGATAAATGCCTCAAAATGGGGTTTCTAGGTCATATGGTAGCTGCATGTTTAACGTGATAAGAAGCCAAAGACTGTCTTCGTGAATAATTGAACCATCTTATACCCCTAGGAAAGTATGGAGAGTCCATGCCCCAATCAACTCTTGGTGTCTGTAGTCCTTCGAATTTGAGTTATTCGGTGTTTCTAAACTGGTGGTTTTGATGTGCACCTGCCTCAATACTAATGCGATCAAGGGGGGTTTTATGGGGCCATTGCCTTTTTATGGATTTGTTAAACTATATTATATATTCTGGAGACCATTCCTTAGCTATATGTACCGATACATTTTCTTCCTTTTTATTTCTTAAGTATTGCCTTTTGATGAGGGAACGTGTTGAATTTTGATGAAGTGGAGTTTATTGGCCACGCATACTACATTTTGTGTCCTCACTCAGGTGTGTTTGCTGACCCCACGGCCTCAGATGTACTTCTCTGTGTTTTCCCAGAGAATCTGTAGTTCTCCCTGCACTTTTCACATCTGTAATCCATTGTGAGATAATTGTGTATGGTGCGAGGTATGGATTGGAGTTCAGTTTCCCCACAGATTGAGTCTGTTATTTCACATGATCTGCAAGTACATTTTCTTTGTATTCCCTAAATTTGTTTGGCACTTTGGTTGAAAAAACAAAGTGTGTGATTTCTGGGTTTTCCACTCTGTTCCACTGATATTTTTGTCTAATTTTGTGCGGGTACCACAGTGCCACGAAGAGGATAACTTTTTAATAAGCATTGAAACTGCCAATGCCAATCGTGCAGCCTGGTCTTTCTCCTTTTATAGATGGTTTTTCCTGTTCTAGGACCTTGCCCTTTCCGCACATGTATTAGAACCTGGTGGCCGACTTTTACCAACAAAAAGCCTGTTGAGATTTTGACTAAATGACATTGACTTTCTAGGCCAGTTAGGTTAGAATCTGTGATGTGTTTCCAGTTCTCACTGTAAAAGCCTGGCAGGTCCAGGCCCACCTGGGAGACCCTGCGGTGTGGCTCCAGGCCACCACAGTAGAGCGGGCATCACAGTAAAATGAGGCATCACTTTTCTTAAAATCATCTTCATAAGTCACAGACGTCCCCTCATTGAACAACCTAAATTGTCACTGGTTGGGTCAACCCAGGGTTTGCTGTGGGAACCGCAGCCTGTCTGTCGTCAGCTGGGTTTAAATCCTGCCCTGTGTCACTTTGGAGAGAGGGAGTTGCTAACTGCATACTGAGGGTGACTGTGTGGTGTCAGGATGGTGAGGGGGCTTCCCTCGGGAGGCCTCCGTGGGAACCGCCTTCTGCCACCAGGACAACGCACTGGCCGCCGGTCGGCTGGCGGGCCTTGCTACCTGCTGACCCTTATCACGGCGCGGTCTGCCCGGACGTCCCTCAGCATGTGACAGCTCCACGTGCCCTGGGCTCCTGATGCTCCATCTATTAACCTGCACCTGAAGGGTTAGATCTGATGGATGGTCAGAGGATGTGCCGCCTTATTCATCCGACTGATGACGTTTGCAAGTCTTGCTCTGAAAGGCTTAGCAATTTAGCCCATGATAAAATCACTTGGTATCCTCTCTGTCTCTTCTGAGTTGACAGTCAGAGCCCTGTGAGGGGCATTGCATGCAAATGGTGTCCCTTCTTGTCCCCCATTTATTCCACAAGCACTTCCTATTACCCCACATTGCTCAGACGCCTGTGAGAAGAGATGTAACAGTAAGCCACAGATTAAACCCAGTGTGGCGGATGGCGTGAAGAAAATCAAAGTCTGCCTTCCTGAGGGAAGGGGGTCCTGTAGGTGCTTGTATGGCTGTGAGGCGGGAAGGAAGTGACGGAGGGGTTGGGCTTGTACTCTGTTGTAGGAAGCACTGGGGGGCTTTACCAAAAGGCCAGGCTCTGCTCAGTGGGACTAGTGATTCTGAGAAATCCTGATACTTAGACATAATGACATAATTAGGACGGGCAGGATTATGGTACAGTGGAAAACTGTCCCTAATCTCCCGGTCGAATGGAATTCTGCTGTCATTGTCTTTGCTCAGACCCAGGCGGGCGGGGTCACCTCTGTCGGGACAACGCTGGTGGTCGTGCAGAGTAAAGAGAGAGCGTGGGGAACCCCGGCACGGTCCTGGCATTTCTGCTGAGAGCTGGTGTGTGTCACTTCTACTCACAGGCTTCTCATAAAAGCAAGTCACCAAACCAAGCTTGAGGTTTGTGCAACAGAGAAGTATTAATCCTGCCAAAGACAGGAGGTGGTATTCTTGGGCGAGAGTGTACCAACTAAAGCTTCATGTTGCTGAAGCGCTTCAATGATTAACTATCGTAGGACTTGCGATTGCATGGTAACATTGCATGTTATTTTTAGGCAGCATATTTTTAGTCCCTTTACCAGAGTAGCTCTGGTCTTATTCCTACAACTAATAAGATATGTATATAATATACATAAGTGTATATGTGGAGACTTAGGAACACTATATGGAATATCTTTTAAATTCTGCCACATAAAAATTACTAATATTAAAGGAATTCATGAAATGCCACGGGCTTTCCTATTTTCTCCTCTCAACAGAGACTCTGGGTTTAGGTAATTAAAGATCAGATTTGGGAAAGGGGAATAAAAACTATGGTAATGTAGAGAAAATGCAGCAAACAACTCTGGGTATTTTGAATATCTATTATTCTTCTCCAATGTGACACAGCTGCTGACCTAGGGCTGGGCACATGGCTAACGAGGGAGGTGACCCCATTTCTCACACTCCTTCCCCATCAGATGTGGATAAATGGCAAAATTTTGGCCAAAGATAGGTAACAGGAAGTGTCTCATGGTAGCTTCCAGAAGCTTAAAAAATAAAGGCATCTCTCCCCTTTCTTTATTCCTTAATCCTACTGCCTTCCGTGTAGGTTCTTCTCTAAACCATGAAGATGAGTGATACATACTGGGGACGGGGGCCCGGGAGCTGGAGAAACCATGGCTCTTATACATAAATGCCCGACTGCCTTGCCTCGGAACCCACACTTACGTGAGAGCAAAATCAACCACGACTTTCTATTTTAGAACATATCTAAAAGGGAGCAAAGAAACAACCTGTTGTCAGAAATATATGTTACTGTTTTGTAGGGGGAAAAATAGTGTCCAAAAATCATATCAGGTGGTCTCAGTCTTCAACTTCTTCCCTTTCTTATGGATAAAAGTAAGAGAGTATGGGGTTCCAGTCCTTTTAGTTTTAACAGCTGAGAAGAGCACTCAGTTGAAGACATTTTCATTGTGACACAGAATTCAAAGAAAAGCCTTTAATTGTCATTTAAAATAGTCTCAGTAATCATTGGCTTTCTTTGTGTAGATTATTATACATTTGAAGCTTGAATGACAAAGATGAGATAAAGCCCCAATTCACGGCATGATTGGCAGCCAGTTCTATGGCTCCGAGTCACGAATCAATAGCCTTACAGTCACTCCTGCTATTCAGTTCATCAGGACTGGAAAACAGACAAAAACTACCAAAACCAACTAGCAAATGCCTTAGAATAATAGCCTTCCGGATGATTATATATAGAAATATATTAAAAGTTAGCTTTCTCAGTTCAGTCCCAAGTGGTATATTTTTATTTGCACAAGTAGAAGGAAATGATGGGATTTGTGTGAGGCAGGGCCATCTCCTGACGAGAGGACCCAGCGTTTCTTCAAGTAAAGGGGGAACTAAAAATAAACAGAGATCGATATAGGGAGACTAGATTTCCTTCCCTTTTCATCCTGATTTCCTTAACACTTCCTTGACGTTTAGTTTAGCTAAATCGACACTTTTAGCTTTGCTTTTTTTTTTTTTCATCTCCTGTGGCCACACACACTGAATTTTCTAGAATATCTGGTTATACTAGTTTTGGTGAACAGAGGTTAGTTAATTCTGACTTTAACCAATTATCCTCTCTGTTCTGAGAATCAAATGATAAGTCTTGACCCTTTTAAATGTATAACTAGTGCCTTGATGGATATTGATGAACAATTCTGTGAGTTATAGTGCAGTTCATTCTTTTTAGCTGTGCAATGGTAGCCCCCAGTTACAGTGAAAGATAATTTCAGAATTCAAGATTCCATTGTTGTATTTTGGTGGCATTTCATTCTCTCTCTCTGTCTCTCTCTGTCATACACCCCCCACCATGTTTTCCAAGTGGACATACTTTAATTGTGCACTAAAACTTGATCATGCTTGAGTTTACGAAGCAGGAGCAGCCTTTCATTGCATCTGGGGAAAATTTAGCTCCCCCACCAAGAGAAAGCCCACAGCTGATGGTGGGAATCCACTTGCACGCGGAGAACCAATGGACAGGGACGTTGTTTCTTGTTCTCTAGCCCCCTCCTCCTCTTCTTTTCTTTCTTTATTTCTAAGAAAAATACAAATACGCTGAGGTTAGGATCTTTTGATGACTGACATGTTGGCTGTAATTGTTTATGTGACTCAGACCACATGATTCTGACAGTTGCTTTGTTTCTTATTTCTCTCTTAGAAATAAAATGTTGCATGATCAGTGATATAAAATATTTCACTGGCAGAGCACTAAGAGATGGAGATTAGGAAATAAGAAACAGCCAATACCCAAAGCCTTTCATGGCATTTCCTACCATATTTTCATTACTCTGTTCCTAAATACATATTTTTGGCACAAAAGTCTTTCTATGTGAAGTTATTTCATAAAGCTTGTCCCTTGTGTCTAAATGTGTTTGTTTTTTCCCCTCTTAGCTCCAGGCAACTGCTTCATTTTCTGAGGCATAATAGTACGTTCTTTTTGTTATTTTTCTTCCCTATAGCTTTTTATAAATTTATAGTCAGTCTAACGTTTATTCTACTCCTACTAAATTTTAATAATTTTAACACTTTCTTACTAATACACACATTTTCCAATCTCCCTCCACAGGCTAAAACAAATCTGTTATAAAAAGTAGAAAACCTCTAAATCCCAGAACTCTTCTTTTTAGCAGATGTTCCCAAAATGCTAAAATATGTTAAAGCACATGTTACAGACTTTAAAAATTGCCTCATCTAAACCATCAATATTGCGTATGAAAGCAAATCACCACTTCAGTGAGGGGAAGGGATTCACTCAGGATCAAATTATTAGTGTGCAGAGGGGTCACGGCTGGGACACAGCCTGTGGGACCCATCATCAGTGCTCCCTGTCATCTAATTCTTAGCACTTGAGTAAATGGCAGGGTCAGGTCTTCAGCGGACCTCTAGGGTGTAGTGAGCGTGGTAGACCAGTAGGCTCACTTGGCCAAGGTGTGCTACAGCATCTCCCCGGTTCCCTCTGCTGTAGAGACAGGCAAAAGAAAAATGGTGAGCTCCAAGCTTGTAGCAAAGACGCTAGTGAAAACTAGGTTCTGACAATAAGATTTGCTCACATACTTGATTTGTGTGCTAAGAGGGGTAAGAGCCAATATATCATGAGACCCCCGGCCAGTGTGACGGGACTCCAGTTCCAGCGTCACCTCCCTGATCTCTGAGTTACAGGTGGGGTGGGGTGTCCTGCACCAGCAGTCGTTGCTTCTCCACCTCCCTAGTTATTAAAATCTGGAATTGCTTATAGATGTGAAAAATTAATAAAATTAGTCACAGGAACTCAAATGACTAAGACTTTGCTCCTACTGCTCTAAGGCTTTGCTTGTCAGTGGGTGGCGTCAAAACTAGATTCCTGATGCTGCTGTACTTCCAGTTTGTATTGAAATTTCATTTATGTTTCTTATGTAACATTTTCCAAGTGTCAGTGCACCTAACAGAGTTAGTAATAGCATACCTTGACCCAACACCTGGTATTATTGTTGTGTAATTATGTCAGATGTCTATTGCTTTTGAAAATTGTTACTTCGTAGTCAAAAACACATTAGCTTTTAAAACCACAATCTGAAAAATCCACCTTTACCTGGTTTATTTACATAATTATATTATGGAAAAATAAAAATAAATACAGCTTGTCACTATTTTATACGATATGGTAATTATATTTAAATACCACTGTATAGTATAAAGGCACTTTTGTATACATCAGCTTTGATTTGTGTGTGTGTGGGTTACAGACCTGTGAAATTTGAAGCGTATGTAAATATTGTGTATTTTACAAAAGGAAAAAAAATAATGAAATTCAAGAAATTTCTGTACAACACCTAGGTCATAAATCCATAAATCTTGAGTGAGAGTCTTCAAAGGGTGTTTACTGTTTTACTGTTGTAACAAAAATTTTCAGGTTTTTATTAAGCAAACTCCCTAGTTCCTCACAATTCTAAAATGCATCAAAACGTGGGTATATATAATAAACATAAGTGATTAAAAGTTCATGATTTATTTTCTGGAGTCGCGTTATAGGATGGGTTGATATTTTATATAAATATTTAGTTTTATGTTCAGTATTTAGATAATAACTATTAACTTGACCCAAGTACATCACTATGTGAAGTAAAAACCAATTTTACTCCGCAGTAGAGTATTGAAAATCAGGTGACTTTTTAATGTTATATTTATGATTGTATCTAAACCATCTGATCTTAGGTTTTTTCAGTACTACTGACAAATCTCATGCCAGCTGGATGGACCATTGACTGGATGGACCATTGACCTATTCTGGTTTGCAGTTTTCTCTGCGTGTTTCGTCTCAGTATTAATGTCATCACTCCCCCCGGAGCTACTCTTGCAAACACTCACAGGCGCTGGCTCTGTAAGTGAATGACATCTAGGTGGTGGGTGGGCGGTGCAGAGATGCACAAACATGCTTAAATCTGTCACACGGAAGGCTGGCTAGGTGCTAACTGGGTTCTCCACTCTCAAGAATTCCTTGTCGCTATTTGGGATGGAACCTGACATGCCACATGGAAATGCAAGTACCCACCAGATTCAGAAACACACCCCTGTGACCCGATGCCCGCTAAGGTGAGCTGAAGGTTGATGAGTTCTGTCATTGCAAATTATGGTCCCTTTCTCCATGCTCGCGGCCACACAAATAAAGTACACCACTGATGAGTGCCGTTATTGAATCCTTTCATGCAGAAAGCGCTCAAGTGATTTCTTGTTGACAACAAATCACCATAATCCACACAACTCGCACTGATCTTTGTCTCAATAGCAACAGGATGAATTTTTCTTGCTAAATAATCCAGTTTATTTTCTAAAACAGGCACGTGGACATCTCCCCATCCTGTGTAGTCACTGAAGATAAAGCAAAATGTAAAGAGACACTGGACTCATATGGCAATCTATAATTACAAAAATGGTGGTATGTGTGAGGTTACTCATACGTGTACATACACAGATACACATATGCATACATGTAAAGTATATGCCCTGGTTAGAGAAATGAATATTTTATACTAAAACACAGTCGTTCTCATGTGCAATGTTTCAGTGATAAAGAGCAAAAGGATTTATAATGGTGTTCCTGTCATTTATAGGAATGCCTTAACAGCATAAAAATGTTATTAAATATACAAATATTATATGTAAAGTATAATTTATATAAATTATATATAAATTGAAAATAAATTATTATATATTTAAAATAAATGGAAACTATTAAAGCAGAAAAATATGAATAAACGGGCACAATTGGAAAACAGTATTGGCATCAAAAGGGTATTAAGTTGTGTAAAAAGAGCTTAAATAGAAGGAAATATGAATGTCCTTAGTGGGACAGCTGTCTGATCAGGCCAGAAGCATAACCCCCCATCCTCACTCTGTCAAGGACAATTGATGAACATTAAGACAAAACATATATTTCTTTCAATTTTAGATTATAAAATACGTCCTAAGAAACTATTCTTCGAAATACACCTACAAGCCTATCTTAGTAAATCGTTTCTTCCCTTTTCCAACTCCATTTGTGAAACGTGTCCCCTCCCCTTCACATAAACCCTTCTAGTGATGTGCCTGTTACTTTCCAATCAGCAGATACTGTCAGAATATTTTAGGTAAAAGACATAACTATTGTTTTCAGTTAGTTTCTTAAGCTTCACTCACATGCACCATTTTAGACAAACTTCCTATGTTTTCTATACTCGTGTAAAAATATGTCATAAAGGAAGCTCTTTGCCTTAACACACAGATGCTCAGAATCTTTTTCACATCGTGATGCCTCATCTTTTATGACCCAAAAGTCAACTTTTCTGGGAAGGGCTTCTTGGCTGCTCTAAGTCAAGTGTTTTTGTTGAGTTTATTTGGTTTTACTTATTTTCATTCTTCTATTCCCGTAATTCTTTTGCCTGGGCATCCTACCTGGATTTCTAACTGTGAGGTCGGGAGCTCTGTCATCCGGGGTCCACAGCATTTAGCAAACAAGCTGCCACACTGTGACTACATAACACATTTGTTTTTAGAAATCCGTTGATAAGAAGGAAAAGGAAGTGAGCGCTCATAATGTCATTATGTGGTTGCGTAATAGGAGTGACATTGAAAAAGTAAGAAAATCATTTGCAATTTTTTTTTTTTTTTGCTATCTTTGGGTTATTCATTATATGAGGCATAAGGTTTATAACATCTGACATTTGTTCTCATAGAACAAATACTATTTGTTACACTTCTACCCTCATTTACCAACTGGTATATGAATTCTGTACAGAGATGTGCTTTGAAATGGTCTTCTAAAAAAACCTCACTGTAGTTTAAGAGAAAAAATAATGCCAGCTCATACTCTGGTGGGGCGTAATGCTGAGAAAATTGTTCTAGAGTGTGAACGCTGGCTGCTTTTTCATCAGCAGGGATACAGACGGACAGAAACATGAAGCTGGCCAACAGCTGACGTTTATGGGTACATGAGGGAAACCGAGCATGTGCAGGTCTCACGAAGGCCACACCCTGGAGAGCCTTAGGGTTTTGTCCTGGTCAGGCTGACTGGCTGAAAGGTGACCAAAACGGTGGTTTGTCCCAGAGCACACTGACAAAGTTATCAGGTTTTCTCACAGTTTTTATTTTCTCATGGTTTTCCAATAAAATATATCCCTTAAGAATTCAGCTGTGGAGATGATATGCTGTGTGTCTCTGTGTCACGGCAGCTAGATCGTGTCTGTCTCTAAGTGCCTCCATCTTAGTTGGGTCAGGTTGATGCAAAATGTTTTCTTGGCCAATGTGTTCATGGGGAAACTATGTTTCTACAGTCAGGGTTCTCCGTTGTGACTTACACGTGAGAGTTGAACTCTGCTAGTGAGAGTCCTATGATGGAATTCACATATTTATCTTTCTACAATAGCTTCACAATGAACTGATTCCGCAGAGCTTACTATTGATGCTCTGATTGAAATCTTAACTACCAACGTCTTCACTGTTTATTGCCGAGATGCGCACTGTGTTCTCCATCCGTGTCAGCCCAGTGGTGAATGCCATCTCTCGCTGTTTTGCTTATGACATCATTTTCATGATATTATTCTCCTGCTTAACATTTTTAAATGGCTTCTATTTTCTGAGAGATGAATTTGAAACTTTTATTGCCATCTTCTCACTCTCGAGCAACCACATTTCACTCCACCTTTACACTTTTTGGCAATACTCCCATATGCAAGGTAGAACGCTTGATTTCTCTGACCCTTTTCTGCACGTCCCTGCCCCTGGGCCTTCGCTTAGGACATTTTTTCCTTCAGGAAACTTCTCTTGATCACCCAAGACCTAACTAGACTGCGCTTTTATTTTTCTGTAGTGCTTCTTGTTTGCATGTCACTCAGTAATAATCATGTCATTTCTAGAAGCGGTTTTCTCTGTAGTTGTATGACATGTATTTCGATTGCGTTTTGAAGAGATGAACAAGTGACAGGTCTTGTGTTATCCCCACTAATTCACAATACATTTTATGCAAAGTCACTCTTTGTAAATATGAAGGGTTTCTGTAATACTGTAATAACCTCCTTTCTTCCCCTGTATTGCTTCCCCCGCCACCCAAACTCTTCCCTCAAGGGACTGAAGTTCATATGCAGAGAAACCACAATTCCCGAAACAAGATTTAACATGAGAGATCCTAAAATTATTTACTATTTTTTATTTTGCGCTTTCATCCTTCATAATTATTAAAAGCTGGTGATACTACTGTTGTCATAACTTGGACATCGGCTCCTCTGACACATCCGGGCTGCTGGGCTTTGTGGGTAGAGGGCAGTGTGGGGCCCGGGGCAGCACACTTTCCTGAGTGCCTTCGGGGCCCTGGGCAGCACCTGCCTGGAGGAGACAGAGGGCTGGGGACGCGGGTGAGGAGCTTAGCTTGGTGGTTTTGCCATCCTCATTCTGTACGGTGACATAACCCTGCCAGCAGCCGACCCAGGTGCGAGTCCAGGGAAGGAGATGCTAAACTCTCAAGCGTGATATGTGTTTGAAAGGAAACCCCTAAATATCACTCTCAAGGTAGTGATAGTTTTAGTAAAAAAATTTGTCTTTCATATTGTCGGCTCTTGTCTATTAATAGAATACACTCTAAAGATTTTCCCTGTCATTTTCTGAACCTTGTGTAAGGTGGCCATTGTTGCTTGCTTATTATTATTATTTTTTTTATTGTGTTGTATTTAAATGAAACCTTTTTCTTTTTCTGTTGTGAGGCGGTTTGCTTTGTGTTTCGGCAATGTGACTGATTTGTTCTAGTTTGGTTTGCTCGCGTGTATGCACTTCGGGATGGCTGAGCTGCATGCATTGGGGTTTATTTTTGCAAAAGTTAGAGAAATCCAACCCTTGTTGTTTCTAATATATTTTCTTCTACTTCTCTTCTTTTGAAATCCAATTACATGTAAGTTCAGCATTGAGAATATCTCACAGGTTACTTATACTTTGCTGCCATTTTGTTTTGTTTTGAATATTTCTTCTCTCTTTGTTTCATTTTGGAAAAAAACTGATGAATTATCTTCAAGTTTACTAATCTTTGTTTTCCAATGTCTAATCTCCATTAAATGTCACATGTCTGTACAAATGTGTGTTTGTGTGTTTATAATTCTTTTTACAGAATAATCTTTTTTTTTGATTCTAGAATTTCCACTCATTTCATTCTTAGCTTTCACTTCTTTTTGAAATACTTATCTATTAGGTCTACTTTTTCCTATAATTTAAAAAATATATTTTGATAATTGTTGCGAAGTCCTTGTCTGCTAATTCTAATAACTGGGTTCTTTGTGCTTATAGTTTAAAACACTGTCTTTCCTCTTGATTATGTCATATATATATATGTATGTGTGTGTGTGTATATATATATATATATATATATATATATATATATATATATATGTATATATGTACATGTATATATATATATATTTTGTTTGTTTGTTTTGGGGGTGTGTGTGTGTGTGTGTGGTGGTTTCTCATCAATTTGACTTATATTCACAACACTGTATATAGAATAACAAATATATTGAAGTGTAATACTGCTTTGTTTCATTCATCTATCAGAGAATGCAGGCTCTTTATGTGGCAGTTTGGGTGGGCGAGTAAATTGTGGAGATTCTTTTTAATGTCGAGTTAGATCTGAACCATGGATGTAATTAGAGTCTCTGCCACTTTACTTTTTTTGAAATATGTGTGGCATGGGACACCTTTTTTGGGTCCAGGGGGTGTAATTTGAAGAAGATTCAAAATACAGGTGAAATAATAAAATGCGACTTTTTTATAAAAAGAAAAAACAACCAAACTCACCTTGATAAAATAATGGTTTAAAAAACAAAAGAGGAGGGAGGGCAACACAGTACAGAGGAGAGAGGAACTGTCTCCCAGTGTCTAGTCGGGGTTCTCCAGTAGGGGCTGGGACCCAGAGCAGGTAGGTGGCCCCATTATGTGTTGTGGAGGTGGCCACCCAACCTTTGTAGGGCAAGCAGGCAGCTGGGGATTCGGGTGTAGGGTTGAGTCTGAAAGCTGGAGACTCAGGCAGAACGTCCATGTTGTAACGCGGAGGCAGAATTCCTCCTGGGGACCCTCAGGTTTTGCTCTGAAGGCCTTCACTTGATTGGATGAGGCCCATGCACAATATGGAGGCTAAGCTGCTTTATTTACAATCGATTGATTGTTAATATTGATCACATCTACAAATTGACAATGAAGTCTAGACTAGTGTTTGACCAAACAGCTGGTCCCCATAATCTAGTCAAGTTGACACATAAAATTAACCATCACACCTGGAGAGTCAAGGACAATTTTGCAGAGCGAGGTCAAGCCAGAAGCTCCTACGAGGATGATGGAAACATGGGAGGAGATTATGGGCGGACATTTATCATGAAGAAATAGCAAGAACAAAATTCTGGCAACCACTAAAATTTCCAGTCACATAGTGAAATTCTCTTGTGCTAATGGTTGCAGTTCAATTCCACTCCTTTCCAAGGTCATTTGTCCAGCTGACTGGAGAAAGAAAAGGCAAATTTATGTACATAACCAAATCATAACACCTTAAAAGTTAATGATATTGGTAATCATCTATTGTAAAATTTCAATTAGTGTAGAATTTCTAAGTTATCTACCTGTCCTTTGGGGGCCCATTTTCCCCTTGGTTATTTCCAGTTTGGACATCAAATTCCCTTATGAGTGTGATAATGTCAGATTTGTATGTAATTTCTAGCACAGAAGCCACTTCTTAGAGTGGCAGTGCCACAGTGGTTGGAACGCTGTAGCCTGTACTTCTTGGCTCTCATCCAAGTCTTTGCACTTCTGAGCAGTGTGTCCATGGGTGCATTCTGTATCCTTCCTGTGTCTCTAGTAATGTCCTGTGTGCATCGTGGGAACAGTAACACTTGCCTTCTGGGAATGTGGTTCTCAATACCCGAGGGAGCCCAGGAAAAGGGCAGGCATCTTGCCCATGTAACAATCTACATCCACTACTATTGTTAGTATTAATTATTATAACAATACAATGTAACATTAATATTAATAATGTAGCAATAATCCAAGCATAATAATAGAACACCATTACATTGAGGCAAGATGACATCCCCCAGTAGTGCAGCCGGAGCAGGGTTAGAGGAAATCCCTCCCTCGTTCACAAGAAAAACCCTCTGATAATCATTTTCTTTTCTACTCTAAACATTTTCAATTCATTCAATGATTATTCACGAGGTAGTTTGCAAACCTTTAAGGTCCCAGTCATTCTTCAGGATATATTGCATTTGCCAATATCCTTCTTGGAATGTGGCCTAGAAATTAAAGTTTTCCCAGACATGCCCCGATCAGAGGACAGCGTTCCTAACTATTTATTCCTCGAGAAAACACTTTATTTCTGCTAATGCTTAGTAAGTTTTGTTTACAGTAAATTGATGGCTCCATGGAATTTATAATCCACTAAAACTCATAGGTCTCTTCACATGATCCATTATTATGTCACATTCCTCAGTGTTATTTGTCAGTTGTTACTGTGGAGTTTTTATTTATCCATACAAAGGTCCACCTATTTACAGGCCGACCTCAGAGATATTACTGGTTTGGTTTCAGACCATTGCAATAAAGTGAGTTGTAATCTTTTCACTTCCAATTTGTCAAAACTGCAACATCTGGGAAGCACAAGCAGGACAATCGCAGTGGAAGGAGGTCTGCCTGGATTATTTATTCAACAAACCATTTATTAAAGGTCCATGTCACAACCAGTTCTGATTCTATTACCTTATTAAGCTTTACTCCACTTGGTGGCAGTCACAGTTTGATAAATAAAAGCTCTACATCTTAATGTAAGGCATCTAAAAACACGTCTGTGCCTGCAGGATCCAGGTGAAGTCCTTAGAACACCAACGCAGACACACCCTCCAGGCGATACTGATATGTTTAGACCCTTTGGGCCAAGGTTGTCAGAATAGGTCATAATTTATCTAACTCATCTTCACTTCTTTCTCTCGCTTGCATAATGCAATATCTTGAAGCACTTGTCCAAAGTCCCTGCCAAATTAGATCTCTAATTTGGAGAAACCCAAAGAAAGAAGCTGTTAGCTTCCCATGCCTACTTCTTAGTAAATCTGTGGGTACTCCCCACTGATACCCTCACCTGCATCATGCTGAGAACCATTGCTCACAGGTGAGATGGGCTCGTGGAGGACGTTCCAGGGGATGAAATGCCATCAGCTCCTCAGCACAGCGCATGCTCACTTCTTTCTGAGCCACCACCTTGCTTTTCCAGCTGCTGTGCAGGCAGATGGAGCCGAACAGTTGGGCTCTAAACCGTGGAATTTGCGTGGCAGTGTTTATCTGCTCTCCAAGGACCAAGACTGAGAAGCAGAAGTGGCCCCTCCACATTCTCTCATGCTTTGTGCCTATTCTGATGCAGAGATCAGAATGTTCTAGGGTTGGCAGAGCTGTAAGATGAATGGATACTGTTTCTGAGTCAGGACGAGGTCGAGGCAGCCAGCCACCTTTTCAGTACATTACAAGGTTATCTAGCGTGAGGGAGAAATAAACATATTCTGCGTTTGTTTCTTTTACGCATTTGGGTTTATTTAATATAGCAGTTAAGCCAGGCACACTAATACCGCTCAAATCCATTCTGTGATTACCATACAAAAGATTTTTAGCCCATGCATAAAGAGCTTCAACAATGGGGAAAACCTCAGTTTAGTACCATGCCCAGGCAATGCAGAGCTCTGATCATAAGGAAATTCGTCTTTGTTTAGCCTTAATGATTTCCGGAGCAGTCCCTGTGGAACCCTGTCCTTCTTTCAAAGCACCACTCTTGGTCTTTGCACAGTGAGTACGACTGCTGTCTGCTTCCTAAATGATGTGTTGGTGTCTCCCTTCTCCCCACAAAATGAAAACAGCTCCGTCTTCCAGCTCAGGCAACGCAGGAGGAGCTGTCGTCACAGTGCAGCTACCGGGTTTCAGGTGTGGCAGCTGTTGTCCTGTATCCTCGGACGTTGCAGCTCGCTCTCTGGAATCTGAGGTGTGAGGGTCACGTGCCAACCATGCCGGGCGCCATAGTGGGCGCTGAGGAAGCCTGTGGTGTTTGCACTCCTGAGCTGCAGACAGCGCCTGGCTCCCTGTACCCCACTGATCCTGACTCAGACTGAGGAACTGCTCTCCGGGTTCCTTCAATCAGAGTTTAAAACAGAAACCATCGTCCATTCTCTCTCCACCGAGAACATCTCAGAATCTCCTCTGTTAAGCAGAGGACCCCTTCACATTTCCCTGGTGGGGAGAAGGTCTCTGAGGAAGGGATGCTTATTATTTGAGGTCCTAGCCTTTTAATTGAATGACCAAGTCATTAGACATACTTTCATGAGTCCATTAAAATAAGCTGCAAACGCTTAGGCTTTCTGAGAAACGGCGCGAAAATGTCATGTGCCCTGACATTACTCCTAATATCGCTGTCACGTGTTTCCCTAACCTGCCGACCCTCCATCACTGGCCATGATTACCTGGGTATTTGCGACAGGGTCCGCTGGACCACCGTCACTTCTGCAATCAAGTTTTAGGCTTCCCAAGATTATCTTTAGTTTTGATCAATCATTAGAAGGACCCACTGGTTGCTCTTCTGCTCCTGGTTCTGATTTATGGCAGTGACAGGATACAAACTGAAGTTAGCAGAGGGAAGGGGTGTGTGAGGTGGGCTCTGAACTTCACCTTCCAGGCACCCTCCAGCGGACATACACACTGCAGTGACTTCTTCCAGCAACAGCGGGACGACCTGCATGGAGTCCTAACAACCAGGCAGGTTCCCCCACACCTCGATGTCCAGAGCTTTGCTGGGCCGTGGTCACGTTGACGTGATTGGCTGCCCAGATGGCTGGCCTTGGTCTCCAGTGGCTCTGAAGGGGCAGCTGAGGCAGAGTGCCCCGCCCCCACCGTGACAAAGCCAAGGCCCCAGCTCAGCCAAGGCATTCTCATCAGGTGAGACATTCCAGAGGCACAGGGGTCACCTCCTGGAGGCCAAGGCCAGAGCTTTCTGCGGGCAACATCAGCCCGTACTGCACACAGCTGTACTCTGGCCTCCCTGTGTTTCAGCAGCAGGGTGAATGAGAGATGGAGAGAAGTCTGTTTGTTCATCGGTTCGTCCATCAGCTATGGAACACCCTCTGGGTGCCAAGCTGTTGTACACTCGCCCTGATCTTTGCAGTTCAGCTTTCTCCATGGCCTTTTCTTGGCTTCTTCCCATGACTTTGAAGTTTTCCGTTGACAGTGAGGATACCCCTCTGATCCTATCAGAAGGGAGGCTGTCGTCCCCCGTAGCATTCTGTTGGCATTAATTTGCCTGGCACATAACTGACCCTTCACGCCTGCCCGCCTATGCAATCCAGCCTGACTCTGCTCTCACCTTCCACTCGCCACCCCTCTCCTCCCCGCTCAGTGCTTCCCAGCGTCCTTCAGACGTTCTGCAGACACTTCCGCTTTAGGGATTTTGCACTAGCTAGTTTCTGTGTTTGAAGTTTTATACCACAGATACCTATTCCATTCCCTTTCTTGAGTCCTCCACGTCTTTATCCAGGAGTCTTTTTCTTGGGAAGGGTTTTCAAATACTCTATCTGAAATAGTAAGCCTCATCCCCAAACTTTCCATATCTGTTTCCTGCTTCATTTTTTCTCCTTAACATATAATTCAACTTTAATATGTTATATATTTTAGTAATTATAATATTTAACTGCCTCTTCTCCAGAGGTAGATATCAAATGCTAGGAATTTTTATCTGTTTTGTTCATTATTTTGCCTTGAGTTCTTAGAATGGAACTTGATGGATAATAAATGTTCAATAGGTAATTGTTTAATGAATGCATAAATAATTGAATAAACCTCTATGTATTCTTACACAAAGTGAGGTGTCATTAAACAATATCTTGCCTCTTTTTGTGTAACTGGATGTTTTAAAACGTGTGTCTTAAAGTGTATGCTTTTTCACTTACCCCTTTTAGCCACATCTTTGAAAGTGTAAGCTGTACCAGTTCAAGCCCATCCAAGCTTTGGAAGTAGTAGCTGTAGATTTGAATCTGTTTTTCCATCACCAGCCGAATGTCCCCGTACGGATGAACAGTTCCCTCTAACACTTAATTTTCTCAACTTTATGTACAATAGCTCCCTCACGGAGTTGTTGTTAGAGTCCCATCACGTGATATTTTCTAAATAAATTTGTTCCTTTTTCCTCTTTCCACTGGTATATTTTTAGACATTTATTTCATCCGTTAATTGCTTCCATAACATCTCAGCTACATGTGCTTGAAAACCCTGGAATCTTGCTTTCAGTCTCTCTCTCTCTCCAGATCATTACTGTAAATTCTTACCGTGAAAAGATTGTAAAATATTGAATAGAAAATACTATGAATGTCTTCCTAATGAATCCATCTGGCTTCTAGTAGTCAGCTGTCCTTTTCAAAATACTAACTAATCGGGTCGATCAGGAATCTTTAAAACACGTAACTAAATTTGCCCCTTCCCGGTGTTTTGGTGTTTCTTCTTTCCTCGTGATGAGTCAGAATTCGCTGTGATGATGAACCTGTTCCTCTTTCAGTCACTTCTTCATCTCTTGGGATGACCTCTGTCAGAGGCAGGAGACCTGCTAGACGGCAGTGAGGCACACGCTTAACTGCTCTTGTTTTACTGTTCAGTTTCCTCTTACACATGTCTGCTGTCTTTCAGTTTGTAAATTCTCTCCCATTATTTTCCTCCTGACATGTAAGTGCACAGCCAGATACACTTTCTCTGAGAGCGTTACAGACAGCTGGAATCATTGTCCACTTCTGAGGTGTGAATTATTACGTTCCTTACACCTCAACTTTTCAATCTGTCTTCCAAAAGTCTAGGAAACATTCATCAATTTCATGGCTATCAAAATTCTATGATGACAAAATTACTTTCTGCCTAGGTTGCCATCATTTCTTCCTCACCAGCTAATTCCTTCTTTGCCTGGGTAAGAAGTCCCGAGAAATAAATCACTGAATAATTCAGTAACTGCTCCCTTACTCCCACAAAAGACACTTTCTCATTATTTCTCCATCGGAATGCATTGTTTTTCAATACTGTATTTCCAAACAGAAATAGTAGCTGTGTTGTTATTCTTAAATGTTTAATTGTTTGTAAGCATTTTAAAATAGTGAAGTAAGCCAAGGACCTCCATCACTATTTTTAGAAGTCCCTGGTTGTATTGTCTGATTGGACACATTTCCAACACCTGGGAAAATAAAACTTTCAATGAAATGGGAATTTTTAGTAGATGTGTGGGGAGATGGCGTCCCACGTAAGGATCATAGCTTTTCCTCCACGTCAATTTTATAATCGCTGTTAGGCAAGTGTTCCTGGGACTTTCTTGATCACTGAATTTTTAAATGTATATTTCTGCAATACTAACACTGTCTCTTGAATCTCTCTAAGCAGTGCATTAACTACGGTAAATAATGTGGTGACAGATGACATAATTATGTTGCACTCACTCAGAACCAAAATACTCTTCCTCAGATTTTACTGTTGCCAAGGTTTCATTTCAACTGTATATATTCTTAATATATTCCCTTCCACCTCATTTTCTACTGGATCTATTTCAAATACGACTAAAAGTGTATTTCCATCAACTATTCAGTATAGAATTGGGGCTTGTGAATGCAGGAAGGGGGGACGGAACAGGGGAGGGAGTGGGTGGAGGTGTGATGAAGGTCAGGAGGGTCAAACCCAGCTGCAATGACATTGGTTGAAGCACTGCACCAGATGGCCCCAGAGCTGTTGGGGAAACCGCTGCCACTTCTGGAAAGGACCCCGTGAGCTCGGTCAGTCCATGGAGAAGCAGATCAGGGGGCAGCTGAGAAGCCCAGTGAGAGGCCATGATGACCTCCTGCCCCAGTTCTTCCAATGGTTCAGCTCTCACTGGAAGCATACCTGGTGGTCTTCCGGAAACGTCCTTCCTGGCTTCTCTGCGGTGTGCGAGTCTGGGTGCTGCTGGTGTGACGTGGACCTCGAATGTGGCAAGTGGGAACCATGTCCCGTAGGTGACTTGGACTTGCTGTTCAACGATAAAAACATTTACATTTATTTTATGGTAAGAAAGTGAACATTTTAACTATGCTTAAAACTGTGCATATTTTCTCACCAGACTCTTGATATTTTGAAATTGAATGGCTAATAAAGAATATTATGTTTTCTTCATATGTAAGAAATCAAACAGAAATAAGCTTTGTACATGAAATAGCACTATACTGAAAAACATTACTTATCTAACAACTTTTTCTAAAAACTATCGTAATATGTTTAAATATATCAGCTTCCTATTTGCTTAAGCTGAAGATGTGACGAAACTGTACTGATTCTGTGTGTCACTAAGTATATTATGGTAAGAATGTGTGTGCTTTTATTCACCTGTACGGTCTAGTCAGAGGGCCATTTCTCTCTCTAAAACCTTTTTCCTGAACGTGAGTGTATTTCCATATGTACACATATGTATGTAGGTGTCTGTGCATGTGTGTATAAATATGTTCTTTATTATCAACCTGATGAAAATTCTGTCCATACTGCTAGCTTATGGTAGCAGTGGAGTTTATTTATAGCAGTTCAGTTCTTTAATAAACACGATTATTGTCTGTTCTGGGCCAAGTCCAATACCCTAAACTAGTCAAAATGCGTTATTTTTAATACTCTCACTGTTCCTGGAGGTAGAGCAGTGATGCTTTTCCTATAAAACTCCTGCCTTTGGGGCATCCATGTTTTTCAGCTTTAAGTGAGACAAAACAGGTTTTGTTGCAGCAGCCCAGTTTTTTATGTAGACCTATGTTAAGATCCTTTTTTAAATTAAATGTCAAATCCACGTGGCACTGCAGACACAGTGTGTGCTTGACAGTTGAGAAGTGTCAGCTTGTCTCTCACTGTTAAAGCGCCAGCTGCACGGTGGTTATTAGTTCCAGCTCTGGGATCACAGTGGGGCAGGACTTCCTAGTATCACAAATGGCTCGGTGCCCTGGATTTGGGGAAAAATGGGGGACAATGCATTTGTCTTGGGGAGATTGAATTTTGTACCTTTAGTTACTTATGGTTATTTTAGGTACTTTTCTTTGCGATGCACCAGTAAATCAGCAACTCTGTTCAGAATTAGGTACGAAAAGAGAAGTTGAAATCCTTTGAGTAGCATTTCCTATGAATCGTAGTGTCTGCTGCTGTAATTATACTGGAAGAGGTTTATCCTATTTGCCATGGCAACGTTTTATGTTGATACTTTTTACGTTTGGAATATTCCCAGCCAGAATGCCATAGGTCGTCAGTTACAAACACCTGCAGAACTGGACACAGTCTTTACAACAGCTCATTCCCTGTGGGGATGGTTTTTGTGAGATTGTGAACCTCTAATAAATTGGAAATAGTATCTAGAATATTAAAGCCTCCACTTCCCCCCAGATGAAGCAAAGAGAGAGAGGAAACATCATTGGCATAATCGGCATTGACGCTGCTTCAGCTCCTAGGACAGCTGGGGACAAGAACGTGAGGATGAAGAAACCACCGGGGGGAGGGGTGCGTGGACAGTGAGCACCCAGCCACTGGTCGGAGGGCCTGCGCACAGCACAGACTCCAGGGGCTGTACTGGGGTCTTGCTTGTGTCTTCAATTTATGTTTCTGTTTACATAGCTGCACCAGGTTTCTTTTGGGTAGAATTTTCTGGTTTCTAATTTCCCATCTTGTGCTTTCAGTCTTGGTCTGGCCTTAAGCATCTTCTCTGAAGGGTGCATAACTGGAGTTTTAAAATATCGGTCTGATCTTATTTAATTTTTATGGGAGGCTTTTGTCCATTTACATGCAATATAATTGCTAATAGATGTATTTGCGTTTTTATTTATAATCTGATTTTGAGTTTTGTATTTGTTTTAGTTTCTCTCTCTCTCTCTCTCTCTCCCCCTCTCCCTCTCCCTCTCCCTCTCCCTCTCCCTGTCTCTCCCTCTCTTCTTTGGGATTGATTATTCTTATTCTTCATTATTTTCCCTTTTCCTACTCTGGAATGTATATATGTGCTGTAGATTGATAGAAATTACAATAGAAATACTAAACTTATTTGTCTTCCTCCCAGAAAACACAAGGATTTACACCTGTTCATTACTCTATGCCAGGGGTGTTCAAACTTTTTTCAACGTTTTTCACCAAGGGCCATATGTGGTAAAACACACAAACAGCCGGGCCACTCACTCGAGGTGAAGTACGTATTGCCTCACCTGGTTTATTTAAGGAAACTAAATATATCTTTGGAATTTGCTGCGGGCCAATTAACAATGGATTGCGGGCCGCAGTTGGCCCACGGGCCGCAGTTTGGACACCTCTGCTCTATGCAAACATTGTGTATTTACTATTTTTACCCTGCAGTGTACTATTCTTATTATTGCATAAAGGCAGTATTTATTTATTTATTTTAATTTTTGTTTCAGGTGTACAAAGCAATGTACTTTTTCTTGTCCTGCAGTCTTTATTTCACTGAATGGCATTACCAGTTACTATAAAACTTGAATATAATTTATTTTTAACCCTGTTTTATTTACTTATCCATATGAAGAAACGCATGACCTTCTCAGAAAGTAACTTTTTCTTTTATATTTAAAAGCTTTACTGAGATATAATTCGCATGCCGTACAATCACCCACTTAAAGTGTGCAATTCAGTGTCTGGAGTCTCAGGGTGGGTCCCTCACTCCAATCACAACACTCTTATTATCCCAGAAAGAAGCTGCTTGCCACTGTGCTGTCACCCGTGACCCCTCATGTGCCACAGCCCTAGGCGACCACTACTTTCTTCTCTAGGGAGTCATCTATCCTGGATGTTTCATATAAATAGAATTATATGCAATGTGGTCCTTTGTGACTCACTTCTTTCACGTTGCGTAATGTTCGTCCATGTTGTGGCGTGTAGTGGTATTTTACTTCTTTTTATGGTCAAATTATTTCTCAGTGGATAGATATACCACAATGTATTATCCATTTGTGTATTCATGGACTGTGAGGGTGTTTCCACTTTTTGGCAATTACGAATAACACTGCTGGGGTCATTCACGTACAAGTCTTTGTGTGGCTGTGTTTTCGTTTCTCTTGGGCGCATACCTAGGACTGGGGTTGGGGTCATCTGGTGGCTCTGTGTGTAGCCCTCGGAAGGACTACCAGGTGGCTTCCCCAAACAGCTGCGGCATCTGGCATTCCCAGCGGCAGCGCGTGAGTATCCCAGTGTCTTCATGTCCACCTGAGAGTTTTTATTATTTACCTTCTGGCTACACTCATCCTCTTGAGTGTGATTGGTGTCTCAGTGGGTTTTGATTCACATCTGCATGAAAGCGAACGATTCTCAGCATCTGTTTGTGCATCATTTGCCATTTGTATATTCTGCGGAGACATGACTGTTCAGATCCTTTGCCCAGTTTTAAATTGGTTTGTCTTTTAGTTTTGAGTTGTAGTTGTTGTTTACGTATTCCAGATGCAGAAACCAGTTGTGTATGTCACCCAAGATGGCCTCCTGTGTTTGCGGCTAGGTCGTTTCCTTCTTCATGGCACACTGAGACGTGTTAGCTCAAAAGCCCATTCACTGGTGCCAAACTCTAATTTTCAAACATTATTTTTTTATTTGTTTTTTAACTAGCCCAAATGAGCCAAGTTTTAGCCATTTAGAGTCTGTATGCTTGGCAGACCCCACAAGACCTCACCGAACATCTGCTAGCAATAGATGAGATAGTCTGGGGCTGCAAAGACACCAAACTGCCACCACCTTTTGGAGCTCTGAGTCTGACCCAGAGTTTCCCTCCCCCACCCCCAGGCTACCAGGAGTCCCCTTGCCCTCCCCACTTCGTAGCAGCCCCACCCTTTAGCCAGCTAGCTCAATAAAGTATGTGCTACTGCCCCTTCCTGCTGCCATGTTTTTCTTCTCAATTCATCCCAAATTGCTCCTTAGCAGACACAGCATTTGCAAAAATTTCCTCCCAATCTGTGAGTTGTCTCTTTACTTTCTTGATGGTGTCCTTTGAAACATAAAAGTTGTAAATTTTGATGATGTTCAGTTTACCTCGTTTTTTTTCTTTTGCTGCTTGTGTTTTTGGTGTCATGTCTGAGAAACCACTGCCTCATGTAAGGTCACTAATATTTATACTTATATTTTCCTCTAAGAGTTTTATAGTTTTAGCTCTTATATTTAGGTCTCTGCTCCATTGTGAGTTAAATTCTGGTGTGCTGTGTGGTATGTGCAACTTCATTCTCTGTGCGTGGATATCTAGCCATCCCAGCACAACTGGTTAACGAGGCAGTGGTGTTTTTAATACTGTTTGTATTGATCCTCTACCCACCCCCCCGACATACACACATTCTTCCTGCTGTTACTTTAGTTCACAGCACAGATTTTTTTCTTATTGTATATGAAACAGTCCCCTAACTAACTTTTGGTTGTTTCGTCCTTTCCCAATTATTTTCTCTATTACAACCAGTGACCTTTCTCAAATAAAAATTTGGTTGTGTCCCTCTCTTGTTTACAACTTGTAAATGAAGCTTCCCTTACTTTAGACAAAGCAGACGTGTCTGCTTTAGACAAAACAGGCTTTGCCTTGTCTCCCACTTTCCTCTGTGCCACAGCTGCATTTTTCGTACATCAGGTACACCCCTTCCGATTCGGTGCCTTTTCATACACTGTCCCTTCTTCCTGGAAAAATCACCCTTATCCTCCTTCAGCTCTAGCTTACACATCGATGATGTGAGCACAAGATAGTTAGCTGCTCCCATGAATTTGGAGTGTTCTTGTCATGGTGTTTGTCACAGAGCAGTGCCACTGCCTCATGGCTGTCTCTCTGCTAGTCTGTAAATTCAGTGAATTGAGGGGCCACCTTTTTTACTCTGGGGTTTTAGGGCTGAGCATAGTAGAGGGTACAAAGTTGATATTCCGTTAGTATTTGCAGTGTTGAATTATTTTTTACATTAAACAAAGTCAAAAAAGAAGATAATTTGAGTCCATTCATGAAAGACATGACACCGAATGCTGTAGAAGTAAGAGTATCGATTAGTTAATGAGGAATAAGATTGCTTCTCTCATTGTATTGTGTAATTGGCCATGCTAGATGTAAACCCAGGAAGTAGAATGAGCAATATGTCATTTATATATTTCCAGAAAAAGTGGTAGAGGTGTATAGCTGCTGCTCTTGAATAAGTTTAGAGTAATTTTATATTAGGTAGTTATATCTGTTGGGAGGCAGAAAGACATAGAATTAGGTAATCATAATGCATGCTGGTAGCTGAAATGATCACATTTGTGCCTGGGCCTGGACTAGCTTAAATACCTATAAATCTGTGATACATTTGGGAAAATAAATGGTGAACTAATTATTTTTGGCAACTGGATAGTAATAAATGAAGAAAATAAAACATGAGTATAATCATTATGAGTATTTCATCTAAACTTTTTCAATGATATTTAGAAGCAGCAAAACTTGTTAACGTTCCAAACTATTTCCTTAGCTGATAAATTACAGGTGCTTCAAACAGAAGTGAGGGATGCTGTGGGTATCGCCGTGTGTCCCGAGGTAACTCTATCCCATGGTGCTGCATCGGGTGGCTTGTCATTCAGCAAAGCCTTAAATTATGCCCCGGCTGTTTTTCTTTGACTTTAATCATTTTATGCCACAGTGTGGAAATTAACCAGAAATTGAATGATGGTGAAACCTTAATAGTATTTGTAGTTTAAGGCTATTCAAATAATTACACAGGGGAGCAGCTCTGAAAAAAAAAATCAAAATTTACAGGACTGTAATAGTCACAAGATATTTCTTTTTTATAAGTTCTGCAATATTGTAAAAGTGTTTTCACAAGTGTGCGTGTGTGTGTGTGTGTGTGTGTGTGTAAAATCTTGACACAAGGGTATTTTCCTTCTCTTTTAGTATTCTCAAATGTAGAACAATTAGTTTCAGCTGTTTTTGAATCAATATGTAAGATTTTATTATACATGAAATAATTCCCAACATTTGCCAACTGTCTTCATTTAAAGGAATAATTAGTGAAAACAAAAACAAAAACCAGTGTGAACGTGAGCTTGGAGAAGCAGTACTGTGTTGTAGCAAAAGGCACAGTACCCACACCAGCTTTGCGAAGCCAGGTTCTCCATAAGCCACTGGCCAACAGACCGGAAGAAACAGTACTTCCCCGGAAGTAGGATGCATGTCGCTGGCCTATGGTGACATGCGGTGATGCTGAATGGACTGGAGGCCATGGCAATATCAGTGCCCCAGGGAGAGCTCCTCGCATGCTGACATTGATTTTTCTGCTACCGCCTGTCAATGTGTCACACTTTCCCTTGACTCTATTTCCGGTCTGCACAACTTGGGGTCACAGACCACAACTTGGGGCCAGCTGTACATCTGTAATGTCACGTACTGACACAGATGAGGGGACAATTAACGGTTCAAGAATTCATAGAAAAATATTATAGGAAGATGGTAAGTGATGTGATAAAGTCATAGTCCCCACAGGGGAATTCGTATTTAGTTCCAATAGATCACAGGATGTTTCAGACATAGAATAGAGAATAGACAGATACATACATATCTAGAAATTATTTCTAATTTTCAAATATTCCTGTGCTGACAGTTATTCCCAAACAAGCTATTTTAAAATATAGTTCTACCTTAACGAAAATAGAAGTCACAACCTGGGAGAAAATATTTGCAAATTGTATACCTAAGGAAGGACTAGTATCTGGAATATGTAAGAAACTTGAAAAGTTCAGTAATGAGGAAAAAACAACCTAACATGAAATGAATGAATGACGTGCATAGACACTCCATCAAAGATAAACCGGCGTCCATAAGCACCCGGGGAGATGCCCAGTCTCACTCATCAGTGAGGGGATGCAGATGTGGGAAAATGAGGTATCACTGCACATTTTTTAGAACGTCTGAAATTTAAGACAGACCATACCAAGTATTGGCAGAGATGTGCAAACAGACCTCTCAGACTGCTGGTGGGCCTGCAAAGGCTCCAACCACTTGGGAAAATAATTGGGCAGTTTTTTAAAAATTTAAATAAACACACGCTGTTGACCCAGCTGTTCCGCTCTTAGGTACTCACCTGAGAGAAACGAATGCATATGTACGTAAGGCTGCTACACGAATGTTCACAGCATACAAACAAGTGAGAGGATAAACACATTTGGGTACATCCATACAATGCGATACAAAGGAATAAACTGTGTACAACTTGTAAGGACAGCAAAATCATTATGGCAAGTGAAGGAAGCTACACACACACACACACACACACACACACACACACACACAAGAATTCATGCTGTGTGGTTCCACTCATATAAAATTTTGGACTATGGAAACTTATTGTGAAAGAAAGCCATCAGTGCTTGCCTGGAAATGGGGTGTGGCTGGAGAAGAGGGCAGGGAAGGAAGGAGAAAGGAGGGTTACGAACAAGTATGGAGCATGTATCAGCTCGGGTGAAGTGTATAAACATGTAAGTGGTACCTTTTATATTAAGTAGGTACATGTATGTTGTATAGAATCTTGACTGTGGCAAGGATTTCAACAGCTTATCAAATCGGACCCTTTAACCATGTGCGTTTTATTCCTTATCACAAAGAGATTTCTGCCTACATTTAGGTTAAACACTCTTCTTAATTTTTGAAATTGTTTCTACATATCTTTTTAGCGTCTGTTTCATGTTTGTTTGTGGTTTCAATGAACCTTTCGTGAAAAAGAGAAATTCTCCAGGCCTCGTTGCAGAGAAGGTAAATGATCCTTCAGGAATCTCATTGGCAGTTTAGGTCCCCTGTGGTTCCCCTTCAGAAACCTGGGGTTCTTTGGCATTTTCTCCCTTCTCTGGAGCAGGGCCTGGCAGCCTTTCTCCGTAAGGGCCAGATGGTGAATATTTCAGGCTCTGCGGCACAGAAGGCCTCACTTCTTGCTGCTTCCTCTCTCACTCGGTCGTCCTCCTCGTTCTTTACAGCCCCCGAAAAACTATTCTTAGCTATTGGGCATTCAAAATCCGGCCACCAGCTGCATGTGGCCTGCAGGCCATCCTGTGCCAGCCTCACACACACTAGCCAGTTTGGTGGAAATATCCTTCCCTCTGCCGCTCCGTTTGCTTTGTGTCACCACAGGCTGTTCTGCGGGGCCCTGGTGGGAGCTTCCCCCCCATCCCCTTTCTCCTGGACCGCAGCTGCGCTCCAGGTGGCTGGCGAGTTCTCTCTCTATTCCCTGGTCCTTGACCCCGCCAGTTTCCTTCGCTCCTCTGCTTGAAACCCCCTCGGGTCCACGCCCGACGCATCTGCCTTTTCCTTCTGAGCCGGTCACACCTCTGCGGAGGCCTCAGTGCACGGCTCGTGGCAGGAGTTGTCTGCTCTGCGAGCTCAGGTTCATTATTCTACCTGCACTGCCGTGTGCTTCCCAGATGCTGTCCGACTGCACATCTACGAGGCTCCTACAGCTTGTGCCAAACCAGACTCTTTGGCTTCTGTTGTCATGTAGCTACCAAACTGCACTTGGTTTTCTAGTCACCTAGGACTTGGCCTAGAATTTGTTATTGAAGCCACTGAAGTCCGCCATCACTGCCCATTTCAAGTTCTACCCTCCTTCATGTGAACGGCACAATACACGTGTTTAGAAGCTAAAATTCAGTAGTGGTATGTTCAGTTTATCTACAGCTTTGATCCCTGGACAGAATACACTTGCCAACAGGGCGTATGGATAGGAACAGATTCAAGTGAGAGGCGTGACACTGGAACTGGAGTCACCAGTGCTGTTGCTGAATCTGATTATCCGAGAAGTCTCCCCTTGGATGGTCAGTGCCCTCATTTGCTCCATGCTTGCCTTGGTTTTGACCTCTGTCTCCTTCCTTCCCACATGAGTGTAACTCAGCAGGTACACCCTGTGTCCCCAGCCCCCCTACAGATAGGAGCTGTGCTGCTTTCCCTGGGGTCTCCTCATGCCCTTGAAATCAGTCGGTACAAGCAAATATGGGACTGGGCAGGGTTCAAACGTTTTACATAGCACATACCAAAATATCAGGGTGGCCTTGTTTGTAATTCTGCATGGCTAATGAAAGTATTAGTAAAATAGTTTATGTGTGGGTATGTATATCCTCAGTGTTGAGAAGCACAAAACCCAATGGTTCTGCTTCTACCTTTGTGTTGTCATTTACTCCTTGACCAAAGTTTGTGCCACGGCTCTTACGTTATGATTCTTTAGCTCCAGATACAGTGACTGTCTTGAAGGTAGAAGGAAATCACTGTGGCTCTTCATGCAGATTGTCACTTGGACACTTGGACACTAGTTCACTTGTCTTGAAAATAAATGTGCAGGAACGCAGCACATGCCACATTTAATTTGACTATTAGTTCTTTTTGTAGCAAAGACCGGTCTCCAGCAGTGAGTATCTGTCACAGTTTCAGGTGGGTGTGGGTTTAAAAGGATCCACTTAGCATGAGGTCACGCAGGCAGACAGCACCGATGATGTGAAAACTACACTTGCTGATTTATGATGTTGGACGCTAATGGATGGAACAAAGGGTGCGTGTGAGACTTTTTAAAGCATGTGCATGTTATTAAATTAAAGGCTTCCCAGTTTTAAGTGTAAAATGTCTGAACTATATGCAAAAAATGATGCTTGATTGAAAGACATGCTCATGAAATGTTAGAAGAAAGCACGAAGAAACAATTTGCTGAAAATTAAACAATGCAGATAATGAAGATAGAGATCACGGAGGAAAATAACAAATTTGAAAATTAATGGAAAAATATGCTGCAGAACCAAATAGGAGGCAAGTGATCAACAAATGATAATAAAGTGAACTGAGATCACGGGGATAGACATTTAAATATAGGCATAATATGCCTATAACATCTGAAACCCATATATATTTGTTTTGTGTTCTGGAGTTCGATTATTAGACTCGCTAAGTGGTTTCTATGGTAACAGAAGTTCTAATTGCATTTCAGTGAAAATTACAATTATGTAAATAAAATGGAATATAAATATTCAAAGCTTATATTGACATATAATTTTCTGGAGATATGTGTGTGTGTGTATGTAATGTACACACGCATATCTATCAATATCCATATAAATATCCATAATCACTTTAGTATCCACTGTGAATATAAATAGAATCAAGTGTCACTTCTAATCTATTTTCAAATGGAAAAAAATTATGTTCAAAATATTTTTGAGCTGTCATCCCACAATAGCATTTAGACCCAGACTCTAAAATGTATAACTCCGTGAGATTTTAAAATGGTGCCACCGAGTTCCACAACTCAGTTGGTCATCTTAGTGTTATCATGCATTGTGCACATGGATGTCTACACAGCACTGAATGGGTTTTTGACTAGTTGCTGTAAGTTTTAAATGAAGCCTTTTTCAATTATCACAAGTTTTAGTGCCAGCAGTGGTGATAATTAGAGGCTAGAACTAAAAACTTACCTTGACACTGAGATCTACAGGTATCTGGGGATCTGATGAATGCCCGCACCTTGGAAGTCCATTCGATGAACAGACTGTGTTGGAAGTAGGAAAAGAGAGGAGATGTTAGGTCACAATACAGGCACAACACAGGCACACGAGGCCACCGTGGTCTGATGTGGAGGTGACAGCAGCATCGCTGGACCCCACGACCCCGCCTGCTCACAGACGTGCCTGTAAAATTGTGCTTTAGAAGATAACGCACATATGCCCAGACTCTGGCACCATGAGGTCTCCGTAAAGGAGACTGTTACAGAACCCCCTTTTTATTGATGTTAAAGACACGAGAGGCCAAACAGAAGTCAGTTTGTCTGGTAGATGTATGTCTTATTTAGTCATACAGATTTTAGCAGTCCTACGAAGAGACATGAAACTGAAGGGATTCGGTTACACGTAGGCAAATCGTGCCTCTCAGTCTGGAAGGCCCTGGCAGTGTAAACAGCTCCAGGAAACTTCTGTGTTGGAAGCCTCTGCGCTTTGTGTTTTCGTTTCCTGGAGGTTAAGCCGTTTTCTGTTAAGCCTTAGAAGGAAGCCAGCGATTTCTCTTCTATTTGATTTGAATGTGTGTCTTAGTTACACAACAACCAGGTGACGTGGATGAACCTGTGAAGTCAAAGTTTAATGTTCTTAACAAATGAAACTTACAGACATGATGGCATGACATGTATTTATAATATTCATACTTATTCTTGTGTGTTAGATGTTTAAGGTAATTCCCTGTCATCTAAAACACTTTGGAAAGAGCTGAGCACTGGATCGGGAGTAGTTAGGAGTATTTGCTATTTGAACAGGTTAAATAATATTTTTTGCAAGCATTTCGCCCCCTCTTCTGAGAGTGACTTGCAATACCTTTAGTGGACATTTTCGCAGCATTGACAAGTGCTTGTAGACTGGCAGGAGAGATGTGTCCCAGGTCCCTACAGAGAAGTGTGCGTTTCCTGTTGACATGATTGCCAACATAAGCTGCCAGCAGGGACCTCTGTGTGGTCCCGCTGTGAGCAGTGGATGGTGAGAAGAGGCAATTTGCTTAGAGTAAATCGAAGCCCTATATCCTAGGAATGGCCTGGAGGTTACTAAATACCAACACTTTAATTCCTGGCTGATTCTGCTGGGATTTGAATGGTAATCATGACAAATTTCATAAAACATACTAGGCATGCAGCAACCTACAAAAATGCAAGGATATAGTTTAAAGTTTATGATATTCAAAGATTTCAGATTTTGTCTGGAAAAGTGCAACCTCATGAGTTATCACAGAAATTCCCCTCCCCACCAACAGTGTACGAGGGTTCCGTTTTCTCCACGTCCTTACCAACACTTGTTATATGTTGTCTTTTTGGGATCACCATTCCGACAGGTGTGAGGTGATGTGTCATTGTGGTTTTGATTTTCATTTCCCTTGATGATTAGAGATGTCGAGCATCTTTTCACATGGCGTGTGTGTTGTCTTTGGAAAAAGGTCTAGTCCAGTCCTTTTTCTATTTTTCAATTAGATTGTTTTTTGCTGTTCAGTTGTATGAGCTTTTTTTTCAGTATATTGGATATTAGCCCCTTATTGGATGTATCATTTGCAAATATATTCTCCATTTCAGTAGGTTGCCTTTTCGTTTTGTTGATGGCTTCCTAAGCGGTGCAAAAGCGTTTTAAGGAGACACACTACGTATCCAAAAAATAATGCTAAGACCAATGTCAAGGAACTTACTGCCTATGTTTTTTCTATGAGTTTTATGGTTTTAGGTCCCACATTTAATTCTTTAATCCATCTTGAATTTATTTGTAGATGGTATAAGAAAGTAGGCCACTTTCATTCTTTTGCATGTGGCTGTCCAGTTTTCCCAGCACCATTTATTGAAGAGACTGTCTTTCCCCCATTGTATGTCTTGCCTCCTTTGTCATAGACTAATTGACCACATTGGTGAGGGTGTATTTCTGGGCTCTCTATTCTGTTCCATTGAGCTGTGCGTCTGTATTTGTGCCAGTGCCATGCTCTTTTGATTAGCTTTGTAGTATAGTTTGAAATTAGGGAATGTGGTGTCTCCAACTTTGTTCTTGTTTCTCAAGTTTTCTGTGGCTGTTTGGTCTTTTGAGGGTCCCTACAAATTTTAGAATGATTTGTTCTAGTTCTGTGAAAAATGCCATGGCTGTTTTAATAGAGATTGCATTGGATTTGTAGAGTTCTTTGGGAACTATAGACATTCTGATGACATTAATTCATCTACTCCATGTGCAGGTATGTCCTTCATTGATTTGTGTTGTCTTCAGTTTGTCTCGTCAGTGTCTTCCGGTTTTTAGAATCTGGGTCTTTCACCTCCTTCGATTTCTCTTTGCTGTTTTATTGGGTGATTTCACTGCCCTGTGTTCCAGCAGGTCTGCTTTTTACATCATCTCCTCTGCTGTTGATTTCTTCCAGTGTATTTTTCATGTTAGTTACTGTACGCTTCAGTTCTGATTAGTTCTTTCTGTTTCCTTCCTGTCTCTTTGTTGACCTCCTCACTGTGTTGGTGCATCTTCTTCCAAGTTTGATGAACGCCTTTCTGACCATTACTTTGAACTCTCTCTCTGGTAAACTGCTTACTTCCATTATGTTTAGTTCTTTCTATGAGGTTTCGTCTTGTTCTTTGCAGGGAACCTATTTCTCTGCCTCTTCATTTTGCCTAACTCTCTGTCTATGTAGTAGGTAGATCAGCTGCACCTCTTGGTCTTGAAAGGGTGACCTTATGTAAAAGGTGACCTGTGGGGCCCACTGGCACAATCCCCTCATCATCAGAGCCAGCTGCTCCTAGGGTGTACTTGTTTGGCTGCATTGCCTTTCCTTTTGGTTGGGCCCTGGCTGCTTTCTGCTTGCTGGTGGGTGGGATTGGCCCCCAGGCTACCTGGCAGAGAACAGGCCCACCTGTGACAGCAGCACACATGCTGGTGGCCTGGGGTGGTCCTTGGCCCTGCTGGCTGGGGGGCTTGGCCGGGACTCCTAAAGGCACACTGCCCCCAGAGTGGGGCTGCCTTGGACGGGCACTGGTGCCAGCTGAGCTGCCTCCTGGATGTGGCAGATGGCACCCTCATTCGTTACATTGTGCCTGTTGAAACCATTTCAGCTGTTGTTCTTTAGACCCGAAAGCACACGTGCACTGCCCTTCACCTGTGCCCTGTCTTCCCACTTTATAATGGTCAGGATACGACCGTTGTCACCTTGGACCACTGCTGGGGTCAACAGAGAAAATGTAAATCATTTCCCGTCTGCAGAGTGTTGACAGAACACCAGAACATAAGGATGATTTTCTTTTCATCATTTTTCCTAGATGTTTGGGGCCGAATGTAGTTCAAAAGCAATTTTGTCATAAATAATAATCTACTGACTTTTGAACGAATCTGCAATATGGAGACAATGATTAATGTTAGGGGGACTCTGTTTTTCTTGTAAAACGTCCATTTAATGGCAGAGTTCAAAGCGCCTTGTCACTAAGGAATTCGGGCTTATTGGGGATATGTGAGTGTGGAATATATCACATGATGTACACATGTGGAATGTGAGGAGAGGAATGTCGGAAGCCAGAATTATCTGGGACTGTGTTTAAGGAGCAGCCACGTAAATACTTCAGAGCATAGCTAAGAGTGAAGTTCTTAGTGTCCCGACACGTTTGACATGTTAAGGTTTGATCTGAGTCAATGTTGAAGCCATGGATTTCACGCCATGGGTAGAATTAGCTGTACAGGAATGTACGGTGGACGGTGTTCAAATCAGCTCAGGCAAACACATCCCAGGGACAGGCCCTGAGGAGCAGAATGGTTGTCAGACATAGGTGCATGGAGGAGGGGACCCAGTCCTCAAATTCAAGGCTGGGAAGGCCTGAGTGACCCGGCCAAGTCGTCCAGCATTGGTCTATCTAGACTGAGTGCGTGATTGTAGTTTTAAATAGGAACCTGGATTCACCCGACAGAGCTTGGGGGAGGGTCAGAAATTCACAGAACACCCAGGAAACTTGAAGATTGCAACATTGGGGTTGATTTCTCATGGTGGTCGGTATTGGTTGTAAAAACTAGGTGAGACTGTAAGGCATTGCAGGAACTCACTGTCAGCAGCCAAGTGGGGCTGAAAAACAACCTGGCTTGGTTCCAATATTTATGTACCTCTAGGAAGCATCATCCTCCAGCTGGAGCAAATGATGGCTCTTCCATTACGTTCTCACCTCACTTACACTCCCGCAATGAGGTTCACATACATAGTGTCTACATTTGCCACGAATGTCTGCACGAAGTCACCCCTGCCTTTGACCCTTGTTTGTGCTCTGCCACTTAATTACCTCCATTTTGGCTACTTAGCAATATGATAATGGTGAAATTTACCTGCATTCTGCATTTTCATTTCTGCTATCTATTGTTAAGAAAATAAGTTTAGTTTATATTCACTGATTACAAATTTTATCCTGTGATCTGAATTCTGCCTGTGGAGATGTTTCCTTCAGTTAGCTGAGTGTTGACAATTAAAGAAGAAAAAAAAGCCTTCAGGCCGGTCATGCATTCTCCCTTCTCCCAGAGGGCCCACAGCTCCCTTTGGGAGTCCAGCTGTTGCCTGCCCACAAAGCCTGTCTCGCCCCACGGCATTTCGTTTTTAAACCTCTGCTTTATATGCATGGAGTGGTGTGGCGGGAAGTATACACTGGAAAGAAAAATGATTTTTCGTGTATGTGCATCTGAAAACCAATTTTATGCAGCACCAAGCTAAGCAGATGACAAATTGCATCTTTTAAAATAGAGTCAATTGTTTTGGAATTGAGTGGAAAGGTGTTTGTTGGTTAATCTAGCTTCCCCCACTTTGCTGTGCTTTAATGACATCAAAGTAATTCATACTCATATAGTGTGTTTTCAAAGTGCAGAAAAGAATGGAGATGTAGGAAAATTGACCTCTAATTATATCATATAGAAGTAACCAACGTTGGAATCATGGCGTATTTCTTTCACATCTTTTATACACTTGTTTATATTTATGTATATATCTATGAATACATCTACTATGTATCGTATCTATAAGTTGATGTGTCTATATATCTATTTTTATTTAAAATGTAAACAAATGTCTGATTTTTATTAATAATGGATTTTTTTCAAAACACAAGAGGACAACTGTGAATAATTGTGCGTGATTATACTGTTGTATATACAAAACAGCTCTTTATTCAATATAAATTACCTTGATTTGAGTAATGCAAAGAAATTTGAGGTATTGGTATAATTTATATTTATCTGTATGTGATATATATATATATTCAAAATGTGTAATTGTATAAATAATATTTATATTTCTTTAATTTTAGAGTTGATGCATTTCAGTAGATAATAAGTCAAAGGCTATATTATAAAATTACTTTTGCTTATGTATCTGCCCTTTTAAATGATGGAATCATGAGGAGACACTAGCAATCAGCCATTCAATATTCAATAATTTAACAGATCATGATGTTTAGCCATAGAATGATGAAGGATCTAAGATCAGACTCCTTGGGGCAGACCTGGGACCACATGTAGGTTCATTTTTGAACTGTAGTTTTAACTAATAAAGCTTCATTTGCTTTGCATTCCATCTTGAAAGACAGATTATCTTTGGCCAGAGAGAGCTTGTCATTTAAATGCTGAAGAGGTTAGGTGTCAGCAGTAAGAAGGGGCTGCATGGTCCAGCTGCACGTGGCATCTTCCATGGCAGCTCCTTACCTTGCAGGCAGCACAAATACAGTGATCAGGTCAACAGCTGAGACGTGGCCTGGTGATCAAAGCAGGAATAACCACCTGCTCTGGGCTCTGTGCAGAGCGATGCTGCAGCAGGCACAGAAAGGGGCACACGTCAGGGCCCCCCAGGAATTAGGCAGGGATTTGGCTTCACGGGATTTATTCATGGGTGAAATGTGACCTTGCGAGCTCATTGTCAGGGTCACGTCTCCGCAGTGGCTTTAGCTGCCCAGTAGGAAGGACGCTCGGAGCGCCATGGCCTACCTCTCGCGTGGTCTCGGAGGGTTCTGACAGGTCGCAGGTTATTTGTGCCAAATTGAGAGGATTTATCGGTTCTATTACCTTTGGTACCTACTACGACAGGGATAAGTGGATTAAATAATCCTGAAAATAGGCTGTAAATGGAAAAATAAAACTCATACTGCAACCACAAATGAACAAGCTCAGTGACAGAGCTAGCGTTTATGTTCTAGCATTTTTCAATAACCAGAATATGAGATAAAAGTAAGAGCAATCGAATCATACACAATGAAGGAGTTTGTAAAAAAACTCAGTATTATAAAGAAGACATGTGGGCATCGTTAGGAGTCAGTCTCGCTCTGACTTGTATCGGACCTGAGATGTTTGTGATTCTACAGTATAGTTACTTCTGATCTGTCTCCATAAATGTTGCTAATATCTGTTGACATTTTTGATTTGTAGTAATTCCACTTGTTTTTCCTTTATGAGATCTGGAACTTTTATATTGCTCCTAAATCTCTAGTGCCTAAAACAGTGTCTGGAGCACAATAGGAACTTGCAAAAGATTTGTTGCGTGAACAGAGGTTACAGGTAGGAACAAAGATAGTATTTTTCACAACTGTCTAAATCTTAAAGATAGAAATCTTATATATATACAATTTATATATACATATATAAAATTACTAACTGCACCTGCCATTGTGAGATGCATAACCTTCTAACTCTCCGTAAAACTGACTGAAATCAGCCTCACAGCTTGCAGAATTTTATTGAAATACCGTGAATCAGAGATGTCATCGGAGTCTGTGGGATGTCACTGTACTTCTGTTTGTGCCCAGACCCTAGAGCTTCATTGTCATGAGGCACCGTGAGCGGGTGAGGGGGCACGGGGTGGTGAGGACGCTGGGTTCCTGGGCTGGGGTTCACGAGGCCACGACAGCTTCATACCGCTCAGGAATGCAGGGTGCCAGGGCCATGGTCTGTAACTCTGATAGGAGGATATGAGAATGCAATGAAGGTTGTCTGATCGTTCGGAGAGCACGCTACTAGAAAATCAAGTCAACAATGATGGTGACTATAATCAAGTCCTATGAAATTCAAAATCCGCAAAGTTCTGCAAAAGAAGAGTTTATGTGTTTTATTTTTTTCCTGGCAATATATGACAAACTTAGTGACTGTAAAACCTGAGCTGAATTGATGTGAGGACATGCCTTGTCTTTATTTATGAGACTTATCTTCAGTGCAGAAATATTAGTGTTTGTTAATGAGACACTTCCCCAGAAAATTCCCACAGTGTTAGGTAAGTTACGTTTCTGCACTGGATTTCCTTTCTAAAATCTGAAAAACCTGTTCTCTGAAATGTCTCCAGCACCAAGTGTTTTAATATGGAATTGTAGACCTGTGTTTTCATCTTTGAGTGCTAAAGCAGGACATAAGTAAATACCACTGTATTTGCTAATTTCACACTGACTCATGCATCTAGATGTTTAAATATTAAAAAACACACAAAAGTCCCTTAGCTTTACCTTCTCTTTTCCTGACACAGGAAGGAGAACTAGATGGCATTACATACTTATAAGGAGCCCAAGTATGACCTTGAAAATTGTCCCTGAGGGTTCTGTCCATTGGCCAAGGTGACCTGAATTGGCAGGGGTAGGGCCATGGAACCATGTATTTCAACTAAGTCACTTAGAATCTATGAAATTCAGTAGTCACACTTGAAAAAAGAGAGATTATACATGTCACAGATACCAAGAGAAATAGAGTAAGTCAAATTATATAATGCATGTGAAATGCTTAGTGGGTTTCTATCTTCTATACACTTACAATCACCTCAGAGGGAGGGGGAAGACAGGACAAAGGTAACATTTGAGAAAATGTTCGTAATTATTTGTGAAAAATATTTTTCTTGATAATTAAGGTAAAGTAGATTAGAACTCTGGTTGTTCTCTGTTGTAGTAGTGCTGATAACTCTGTGTGTGTGTGTGTGTGTGTGTGTGTGTGTGTGTGTGTGTGTCCTAGTGCTATTTCAGGCACTGTGAGTACATAAAGAGTGGCCTGTGACTCTTCCTAGCCCCATGAAATTTGTACTGTCCCATTGCTTTATTGCACATGACTCCATGGAAACACACAGAGGTTAAGTAATTTGTCCAAGGTCACGTGGGGAGTCAATGGCAGAACCATATGAATCCAGATCACTTGCGCTCATAATATTTATATTATGCTGTATATGTTGTGCTTTAATGCCTCCCACTGAAAGTCAATCATGTAGGAAATCTTTTACAACAGTTGCAAAGCAAAGACGAAAATAGTTCCCGAGGACAGAAAAGTTCCTCAAAAAATGGTATTGTCCATCAGCGATCGTATCTTGCTGTATAGAATGGTCATTGCCAGGGTGAGAACTAACTTTTAGTTCACAGAAAGAACTTCAAAGTCCATAGTTTACTGTGTGGACCAAAATGGAGTTTTCTGACTTTGTAGGTAAAAATCCCGTCCCATGTTTCATGTCATTAATCGGGCTTTGGATATAATCTTTCTAAAACTCAAACTTCGTAAGTGAGCTTCTTTTGTAAAGTGGAAATGTCTTTTTAAATTAAAATTCTAGGTTTAGTATCAAATACCTCTTTGAATTTCAGGTAATTACTTATCTTTTTTTTGCATCTCTTAAAATCACAATTAGTGATAGAGTTGTGGTAGGTTTAAAGTCTGTGGGAAAGGATTACAGACTTTGTAAGTGATTCAAAGAATAAAGCATATACGATAGTTAGATTTCCTGATTGTTTTATTTTCATCGTGTCTCTGCAGACTGTGAGCTGAAAAAAGATTCAGCCATTTTGTGCAGTTATTTTTACAACACTTAATGACGTGCTGTGACCAACAGACAGTGCTGCCTTCATTTTCCAGAGCAGCCAAACGATTACACATGAGATTTGATCACGGAAGCTTTCTTGATTTAAACAAAGGACCACAATGTTGTTTCCTAACATGAATTTCCTGTGTCTTAAATGTTTCTCATGTATCGCTCCATTCCTTTTAAGGATGTGCTTACTGTCTTTAGTTTCTCCAGCTTACTTAGTTCTTAGCTGTCAGCAGGATTGTGTGTGTTGTTGAGGTTAATTAAGATCAATGATGAATTATACATCAATGTGCAAAAACCAGGGCAGCAGTGAATGAGAAAATTTCAAACTAACCAAATACAGTCTGCAGGACACAAAAATATTGGCCATTGTCAAAGGTAAGAGCTCAGCCTTGTGGCACGTCAACACTCGCCACATCTACCTTTTGGTTCAAATTATACCCTCAGATATAAAGTCGCTGCTTTAACAAATGACCACAAACTTACCTAAAGCAGCACATATTTGTTATCTCATAGTTCGAGTTCAGTCCAAAACGGGTCTCACTGGGCTAAAGTGGAGGTGTGGTCAAGGCTGCCTCCCTCTGGAGGCTCCAGGGAACACTGTTCTTCCTTGTCTTTTCCAACTTTTAGAGGCTGGTTGCTTTTCCTTGGTTCTTGGCCCCATTCTCCATCTTCAAAGCCAGCAGTTGGATCACTGTGACCTCTGCTCTGTCCTCACAGCTTCTGTGACTCTGACCCTCCTGGCTTCTTTCATTTATAAGGATCTTTGTAATAACATTTGTAATCCGGGGTAATGTCACCATCGGACTATCTCTGACTCAACTTAGTCACACCTGCAAAGTCCTTCTTGGTATGTAAGGCCACAAGGTCACATGTTCCAGGGACAATGACATGGACATCTTCAGGGAGGGGGTATTATGCTTCCCACTGCACTCCCTCAAATATTTGGAAATTAGATATAACATATTGCTATCTATTTACAATTTTTTGAAAAATCAAGATAATGCCCTGATTTCAATATAATTTTATCCTAAATGATAAATGATAAAATATTTTATTATCCTAAGCATTTATTCTAAGCATTTTCATCCATTTTGCATAGTCATTGAGATTTTATTTAACAAATCTAAATGTTTTCCTCTGTTAGGAATCCCTTAACCTTTTTTTCCCCAAAAGACCAGAAATTAGGAAAAATGTAATTAAAGAGAAAAAGCTTATGAAATTACATAATACCAAATAAAAAGTAAGGTATGGTTTCAGCAAGAGTTTGAAATGGAACATTCATTGACACCTGTTTTCTCCTGTGCATGCAGTTATTTAAAATGTTTTTACCGTGTTTCCCCAAAAATAAGACCTAGCCAGACCATCAGCTCTAATGCGTCTTTTGGAGCAAAAATTAATATAAGACCCAGTCTTATTTTAATATACGACCAGCTATGATATGATATGACATGATATGATACCAGGTGTAATATAATATAATATAGTATAATATAATATAATACTGGGTCTTACATTAATTTTTGCTCCAAAGGATACATTAGAGCTGATGGTCCAACTAGGTCTTATTTTCGGGGAAACACGGTGTGTATTTCACAAATGATTCAGAAAAGCACATTTTGAGCAAAAGATGTAGTACGCTTTCATGTTGTTGATTTATAGGTACATGTCCGGTCACTTCTCTGTTTCTTAGTTACTCTAAGACATATATGTTTTATCTACATATACAAAAGCATTGCATTTTATGCGTAGAGTAATTCTCACTTCAGACAGTTTATACCCTTGGTTGTAAGGATGAAGGAAGAAATAATCCTCAGGGAACTGATAGTTCCTGGAAAATGTGAAAACTTACATTGTGGGACCAAATTTGAGAAGTGCCGGACAGTAGCCACTTGTGGCCTGGTGCTCACTCCGTCCCATGCGTCTCCGACCCACGTAGGCTGACCGCTTCTGCTTCCGGTTTGAGGCCCAAGCCTGCCTCACACAGGTTAAAAAATCTCCATATCTATAGCTCCTTTTCGGGAATTACCTTTTCCCTGTAACTGACCTTTGTCTGCCAAACCCAGGTTTCTAAGAAAGACAACAGGGCAGGACTCAGGGAAATGCATACTCTTATCTCTGCCCCTCTCTTAATTTTGTAAGCTGGCTCCATAGCATGGAAGAAACTAAAGTGCTCGGCTGAAATCGAGAACCTCAAGCTATTTAGAGACATTAACTCTACCCTGGGTCCAACCAATCTTTCTTTCAAGTACGCCTTCTGAGGATTGAATGTGTGTGGATCCCCTGAGCTTTTATAATCCCTGCGCTCCTGTTATGTAAAACCCAACACTGGTGTCTCACTACACATTGCGTGTAAACACTGGCAGGTTGTCCATATTCTCTCCTCTTTAAAGTATTTTTCCTAGATTGCTATGTACTAATAGATTCTATTATTACTACTTATGGATTGATAGGACAGATAATGTCGGTTAATCCAAAGAAACCAATATTAACCCCAAGAGCAAACACTGTTATTCACTATATAATTACTAATAATACATTGTAAATATAACTGTGTTCACCAGAATATATGGAAAATATCATGGAAAAACAATGTCATAAAATGTTTAAATTAGTTTTGAAATTAGCGAAATAGTTTTGAATTTATTGTTAGTCAAAGTATTTACTTTTTTGTAAATCTGGAATACCTTCCAGGTTTATACCCAAAGGTATAAACCTAATCTCATAGCCTTATTTAGTGGATAACACTAAACAGATTTACAACACAAATTTTTTAAAAATTTATTTTAGCTTTTTCAATCATAATAATATCCACAATGTGGGTTAGATGGATGGACTCATCTTTTTTAACCACAGATCCTCTGTTCATATTAAAAACTTTCATAATGTAACGGGAAAGGCAGAGGTTAGTTTTTCATAAACTTTGACAACAACATCAGGAGTTTACTTACTGGTGTTTGTTGATCAGTATATTTTAAGAGGTAACAGTCTCTAAAAACAATCTCGTTAATATAACTTTTTTTCCCTTTTCGCCATAATGATCAACATATACCATAATGGGCGTGTGGCTCTCATTTTGTATTTTTTTGTCCGTTTATCCTCTTCTCACTGTCAACTAGTTGTACAAAATATCTGACTGGCTCATGCTTAGCAGTGAACATGTCGTCTGTCGTGCTCTCCAAATGAATATCCCCATGAACGACTTATGGAGGGAACCAGTGGGGACAGAGCGGGTATGTTCCTGAAAGTGCTGCTCAGGGAATGGCCTCATTTTGGGCCAAATGGCTTGTAAAGTGCCACATTGATTTTGTTATAAGAAACATTTGGTATTCTGAAAAGAAATCAATAGAAGGCCCAAAATAATTTAGATACTATCTCTCAAATCAATACTAATGCATATTGCTTTCCATTAGCTATTGGATGTGACAGTTTGAAGTCTATATTTTGTGACTTACATTATTATTCGTATAAGTTGGTTATAAACACTAAAAAGTGATATTTTTAAAAGTATAATTACTTTAAAAATTTGCTAATGTTCTGATTTTGTTAAATAATTAAAATAAGGTCTTTTCTTCTGGATTTTACCTTTTAATAAATCTCAAAATGAGAGAATAATATATCTATGCATTTATAATTTCTAAGTTTTTTCTTTTAGAAATGTAAAGAGAATTTTTGAATTCAATATTTGAAATGAAAAGATAGGTTGAAAGAAAACCAATAATGAAAATCATACCCCAGTCACTTTGAGATGGCCAAAATACATTGTATTAATCTTTTTTATATTTATGTTAATATTTAGCAGTGATGACCATTGCCTATGGTTACCAGATATCTGTTTCATTAAGCAAAACAATGCAATTGAGCCAGTGCATGAAATGGCAGACTCGCTTAGGATGTGACTGGTCTAAACCGTCGTGGATAACTCATTTATTCAATTATTAGGTTTCTAAGTCAATTCCTTGTAACTAATAAGCTATGTTATCACATAAGCTTTTGAAAAATATGCAAGTTTCTTAAATAAGCATGCTTAATATGTTTAGATGAGAAAGGAAAACTCACTGTAATGTTTCAAAAGTCTAGGCTCTCTGATGATAAATTTTTAACGTGAAGCCCTACCTACCGGTAGTTCTTAAAGGGTGTTAACAGTGTCACTGTACATATGAGTGAATGAAAATTGGTGAAAATCAAAATTGGCACGTTTGTTTTTTATTCAGTTCCTTTAGTGACTAGTTAGGTAGCATGGAACGAGGGTGCTGAAGTTCCTCTTATCCCAACGTGGGTCCCAGCAGTGCTCTGTGCTGTTCTTAAGGACCAGATGCTTTCACAGCTCATCAGCCCTTCAAAATGAGAATTGACGCTTTCCTTTCATTTTTACAAATGTTATGAAAGTACATGCACACAGGGAAGAAATGCAGTGTGCAAAATGGTCCCCGTGTCTCCTGTGACCATGGTGTTCCAAGTCAATCTCTGTGTCTTCTCGACCATCTCCAGGGAGCTTCGAATGTGCATTCCTAGGTGAGGTACACACTTTAGCATCTGATTCCCCTATAAACCAACCTGGAATTACAGAGTTTTATGGGACTTTTTATTAAGGGTTAAACTTGTGAAGTCTCCATTCCTACTTATCAGTTCACATATATTAATTGTTAAGCTATACTACCTCAAAGTACATATGTGTGATGAATAATGTATAAGTAATAAATTATTATTATTAGCATTTCTAGCACACATGTCCAATAGATTACCGCTACTATTGTCATTATAATGATGACACTTTGCTGATAACATAATTGTATATAAGGGCATTTATGTTGGGGTTTTTATTAGGAATTTGCATTCTATTTGGGGAGAAAGCAAGAAATGGTTATAAAACATGGACATGGGACCCGGGCAGAATTGGGCTCAGCTCCTGATTTTATCATTTGCTGCCAGTGAGACACTGAGCTTCTGTCACGCTTATCTCATGTGGATTAATGTAACTGTGTGTAAAATGTTTATACAGCTCTGGGACGTAGTGTTTATGAAAGACAATTATAATAATTATTTAGATTACAATAGTTATCATTACATGAAAAAAGTGGCTTCTGGTGCTCATTTCATGCACATGAACATGTCCCAATCTCTCGTGGTTGGTGGTAAAGAAATAGAAATAAATCAAAGTTTCTTTTTTTGCAAAATTAGGCTATGATTTGCATACATTTCTGTGTTGTGCATACCTACTCACATGCATGAACGTGGGGGAAGGGAGGCAGAGAAACAGGACCCTAACAAGACTACATTATAAAAGGTACTATATTTGAGCTACGGTCATTCTATGACAGTCCAGAAAAAGAGTGTTTGGTTCTAAAGTTTAGGCCAGGAGCTCCTTCAAAGAGAGGATAATGAAGTGCAATTTGAACCCTGCACGGGACTCTTCTAATCAGTGGTGGGAAGGACCGAGCAGCTCGGGCGATGGCTGGAGGTGTGAACCAGTGTCATATGTTTCAGACACTAAAGGCATGTATTAGTCTTCTATTGCGGCATGGAGAAATTACCACAAATTTAGCAGCTGTAAACAACACACGGTGTCTGTGAGTACAGAGTCTGGCCATGGTTTGGCTGGGTCCTCAGCTGAAGGTCTCACAGGCTGGAACTGAGGCAGTAAGCGCCGTGCGGTCTCATCTGGAGGCTGGACTGGGGCAGAGCCCATGGCCATGCTCACCCAGGTTGTGGGCGTCTCTCACTTCCTATGGTGGTTTGGCCGAGGTCCTCACTTCTTGTTGGTTGTTGGCAGAGACCAGTCTGCTCCTACACGTCCTCTCAGCCCTTACCATGTTGCCCTCTTCACAGGCTCTCTCACAACATGGCAGCTTCCTTCTTCAGAGCCAAGAAGGGGCATTCTCTCTAGGACACTAAGATGGGGTCTCACATAAGGTAACACATTGATGGGAGTGACTCCCTGTCACTTCTGCCACATACAAAATACAGGGTTGGGCATCCACTCATGTTTGCCATGTTCTGTGGGTGACAACATGGCAAACACATTGCTGTGCTCCTCAGTGAGCAGCATCAAGCGCGTGGGTCATTGAGGTTCTTCACAGGCGTGTTTACCACAGGGCAGGTCAGTAAAGCGTGGATTAGGATCAGTCCTGAGGGCAGGAAAAGGTAACTAGAAGCCATGCTATGAAAGGTTTGCTAAAAGGTTTAACCGGTTTTATAGGAAATGGAGTATCACTGGGAAATTTTAAGCAGATAAAGGGAATAATCAAATCTGTGTCTGGAGTTGAGTCAATGGAGACTGGACAGGTGGAGTAGGGACAGAAATGAAACAAGGAGATAAAATGAGAGTCACGTGTTGTGCAGGTGATAGGGAACCAGGAAGAGTAGAAGTGGGAATGGAAGGTTCACGGAAGATTCATTATCTTGAGTTTAAAAATGTAGTTTAAATTTGTGTCTGGAATACCACATCATTGACGTGGTAAATACTTGTTGTCTGAAATGTGTCCTTCTCTAATGAGTTAACATTTAAAACCTCATTTAAATATGTTTACAATGTCCAGTTTCTTGACATTGAGAGTCCATTAAAAAGGATGTGAGTTCATTGGGTCTTCAATGTGCTTTGTTAATAACGACATGTTGCTTAAGTACCAGAAAATGTGTATATTCCATGAATATTTTGCTTGTTTAGCTCTTTATGTTTTATATTAAAGTAAAATATTATGGATATTTTGATAGTTCTTTATTCAGAGACAGAACTTAGAATTCTGTGAATTGCTGGTGGTGTGTGATTCGTGCTGACACAGGAATCGGTCCACACCTTTGGCCCATTTGTATTCCCTGTCTTCAAATTTGGGAAATTATTTTGCAACTGAACATCCTTTACCCTTCGAATGGAGGATTAAGCACAAATGTGATATGTAATGAGCACATTGTCCCTCTCCTCAGATAACATTGCATGTCCCCTTCAGAAGCGAATGCTATGCTGAGAGGTCGTGTGCTGATGGCAAAGCTGTAGGAGTACCATCTGGCAGGACCCAGGGGAGTCTGCCATCACTCACTGCTTCCTCCTGGTGTAAGGTCAATGCTACAACAAGGTGTGTCTGGTAAATACGCGGGAGTAAGAGGAGCTGTGTCCCGTAGGAACTGCCAACTGTCAGCACAATGAGTGAACAAGAGCCTTGAGGGCACGCAGACCCCCATGGGAGCTCATTTCCACGGGGTCCTGAGCTTTGTTATGCAGAATGTCAGAGAATGTTCTACAGAGAAGGATGTGTTAACGGTGGCATCTGGTAAAATACTGTGTCTCCACACAGTCTTGCAAACATTATTGTCATAGCATCTGTGTATGTTTTATTGTCAACCGCTATACCTATAGGATATGATGCATGTATATTTGCTTCTTCTCCAAAGAGAAACAGGACTCAAGTTTCAAAGGAACAAAGAAAAGAGAGATTTGTGTTCGGCCATCTGTGGTGCTTGCTGTCGGTTCAGAATATTGTCACTGGAGCGCTGACTCCTGAGATAATTAATTCTCCATGGACAGAGTCAAGTATTAATGGCTGTTGAGAGTAGAGAATCAGGGTGAAACGTGTGATACCCACATTAAATCTGCTTTTGTCCAGAAATGCAATAACCCATTGCATTATTTTGAGGTTAATATTTTTAAGAGAGAAAAATGAAAAACACCCAACGTCAATGACACACTATGCCAATCTTAAATATCAAAAATCGAATGGTGTCTTCACTCTTTCTTTACTCTTTTCCTGAGTAAAATTAATATTCTTGGTGCAACCCTATATTGTTTACACTTTTCTTGGCAAATTATAAGCCAATGTCTCTTTCCTCCCCCCCTTTCTACACAAAGGGGGTCATTTTTGTTCCAGTGACACATACTTTAAAAGGAATAAACAACATGTTCCAGTAAGGCATTTTGAAGCATCAAGGTAAACTGAGTACCGAGGTGATTTGTTTGTTCCTTAGTAGGAAAGAAAAGGTTAAAAGCAAATAAGAATGGTCGTCAGGTTTCCTGAAACTGCAACCTGCATAGGCTGCTTTTATAGGGACAAAAGTAAGTCCAAATGAAAGGCTTAATGCTCTCTGTTGAAACAAGGGAAGAGACCCTTGCCCCATTTTTTCTTAGAGCATTTACTTTAGAAAACTTGTATTTGTCAGACTTTCTTGTCTCTTTGAAAGCTAGGTGGGACTTCTGTCAGCTTTGTGAGCCAGAAATGTTTTTCCCAAGGACCTGGACACCATCCTTTGAAAAGTAGTCATAAAGAAAGATGGCACCCCATGTGCCAGTCTCTGTGGGACATGAGGAGCCTAACTTCAGAGGGCACCTGGCTTCAAGTTGCAAAACAGCCACCTGTGCTGAAGATCCCGCGTTTCCCCGAAAATAAGACCTAGTCGGACAATCAGCTCTAATGCATCTTTTGGAATAAAAATTAATATAAGACCCAGTTTTATTTTACTGTAATATTAAGACCGGCTCTTATATAATATAATATAATATAATATAATATAATATAATATAATATAATATAATATAATATAATATAATATAATGAATGTAATGTAATATAATATACTGGGTCTTATATGATATATGATATGATATCACATCATATCATAAAATATAATACCGGGTCTTATATTAATTTTTGCTCCAAAAGACACATTAAAACTGATGGTCTGGCTAGGTCTTATTTTCAGGGAAACACAGTAGTTTGGTTTTCCACGGGATAAAGCCAGTAAGCAGTCACCTCAGTTACCACGTAACTAGCTGAACTACTGTGGCCAAAGGTTTTGTGTAGAGAAGGGGAGAGAAAAAACAGACATTTGCTTATGATTTGCCAAGAAAAGTGGAAACACCGAGAATATTCATTATACTCACGGAAGGAGTCGGAGAAGAGTGAAGACACCATTCAGTTTTTGGCATTTCAGATTGGCAGAGTGTGTCATCGGTCGTCCTCTTACTTTAGAGCTAATTATTGTTGATCTTAAGAAATGTGTGTAATGGGTTGTATCTGCTTGGTATTTAAAAGGGTGAGACTTCTCCCCATCTCCCAGTTTCTTCACAGATTGCCTGTGGTGGGCATCACATTCTGGTTTAATGTTTATTCGATAATATAACTGTTGTTGGTCTCCATTACTTTTGTGGGGAAGTTTTCTGGGTTGAGATAATTTTTTTTTAGTATATTTCCCCTTCTCTAGCTTCTGTCCCTTTTCCAAGCAGAAGGCACTAAGGATAAGCAGTATTCACAAGACGGCACTTCTTTATTTACAATTCGCTAAATATGCTGTGGAAAATGTGCATCATTTTTGTTCATTCCTTCCTGTACATCTGTTTTGAATATTTAAATCAGAACAGTTGTACTCACTTAACAAGAACTTCACTACATGGCTAACTGTAAAGACGTGACATCAACCTTTATTACTGACCAAAGTCACTGCACGTCGTGGGTTCTGTCAGAAGTCCCGTGCCTCTCTCGTGTGTATTCTAGCTAAAGATTTCCGAAGAATTTGTTAGCGTCTCATAATTCTAAGGCATTCTAATACGAACTTAGAAGAGACTGGGTGGCCATTTTCTCAGAATGTGAGTCAAATGCAGGTATTATTTTCATGGAAAATCCTTTCGTGGATAACCCAACCATATTGTTACAATGCCGCTTTTTCTCCCAACAATCTGCACTGTGATTGTGCTGAAAATGACGGGGTGTGTTTCAGGGAGTCGGTAGGTGGCAGAGTGGTGAAAGGCAGGGGCTCTGGAGTCAGGCTTAGGACTCAGTGTGGGAAGCCTGCCTGTGGGGAGTCATTCGGTCTGTGACAGAGCGGCACCTGTCATGACAGGAGGGGAGCCGGCTGGGAAGCAGGGCAGTGGGATCCCCAGCTGGTCCTAGCTCTGGAGCTGGGGCGGCCCTAACTGATGCAGGAAAGGTGTTGTACGGGGCACCATGCAGCCCATAGATGCAGGTTCTTCCCCACAAGGGCATGAGCTGGAGTCAGGCAGTCCCTCTGGTGACAGGGCAGGTCCTAGAGGGAGACTCAGGTGTGTGCCTGTGGCAGCCAGCACTCCGGCCCCTGGGGAATGACTGCGTGGGTCCTGCTGAGGGGCTGCGGGTGGTACTTTTGGGCAGCTTCGCGTGGCATCCCCTGCAGAAAGATACTACTGCCTGATGGACCTGTTAGGTGATTGTGAACCCTTAGCTCATACATAGCACGCCAAAAATGGTAGCTGGTGTTTAAAAATACATGCTTTTCTAGTTCTAGGTAATTTTCCTCCTACTTAGGTTGAAGTGACATCTGCAATGTTCTGTTAGCTTACTAGAACTTTTAATACACAGGCATTCTAGGAAATTTCCTTTGGGCTTTCCTGGTGGGTGAGAAATTTCTTTAAAAATGTCATTGACATCATTCAGGTGGAACATTCCTGTACTTTACACTTCTGGCCCAAATTACTGCAGAGACTTTGAATTTCTGAGAGAATTCTTCAAGGAGCAAAGACAGGATAGCAGAGACTGCTAGGGATGTAGCAGATGGTTATGGGGGTGAACAGTCATCCCATGAAGGCGCGTCTGAGTGACGACAACACTGTAGGGAGTCCTAGCTCACCACACCCTCTGTAGTTGGTGGAGAACGTGCCCCCTCCCTGTGCAACGGCACAGGGATGTGTGAATGGGAGCTTATTTGGAAAAATGTTTTTGTAGATGTCATTAAGATAAGGCTCTTGACATGAGACCGTCCTTGACTAGACGGCTGTAATGGCCGTGGCAAGCTTATTCCAGGTGTGACATCAGAGTGGTTTTTATCTTTCATTAGCTCACTGTGCAGGATGCCCTAAAGTTCCATCTGTGCTGTTGCAAATGGCAAGGTTTTCTGCTTTTTCACGGCTGAGTAATATCCCATTGCATTTGCACACCATGTGTTCTCTATAAATTCAGCCACCAGTGGACACCTGGGTTGTTTACTTACCTTGGCTACTGTAAATAATGCTGCAGTGAACAGGGGAGTGCATGTATCTTTTCAAATTAGTGTTTTCCTTTCTTTAGATAAATATCCAGACGTAGAATTGCTAGATCATATAGTAGTTCTGTTTTTAATTTTCTGAGGAACTTCCATACTGTTTTCCATAGTGGCTGCAATAATTTTTATTCCCATTAACAGTATAGAAGAATTCCCATTCTCATCAACAGCAACATTTGTTATTTCTTGTCTGTTTGATAACTAGTCATTCTAACAGAGGTGAGATGATGTTTCATTATGGTTTTGATCTGCATTTCCTTGATAGTTGGGGACCTTAAGCATCTTTTCATGTTCCTGATAGCCATCTGTATGTCATCTTTGGAAAATGTCTATTCAGATCTTCTGCCCATTTTTTAATTGGACTGTTTAAATTTTTGCTCTTGAGTTGTATGTGTTCTGTATGTATTTTGGATATTAATCCCTTTTCAGATATATGAATCATAAATATTTGTCTTCCATTTGGTAGGTTGCTTTTTCATTTTGTTGATGTTTTCCTTTGCTATCAGAAGCTTTTTACTTTGACGTAGTCCTCCTGTTTACGTTTACTTCTGCTTCCTTTGCTTTTGGTGTCAGATCCAAAAATTATCACCAAGACCCGTGTCAAGGAGCTTACTGCCTGTGTTTTCTTCTGCAACTTTTGTGGTTTCAGGTCTTGCATTCAAGTCTAATCCATTTTGAGTTAGGTTTTGTGTGCAGTGTAAGATAGGGGTGTGGTTTCATTCCTTTGTACGTGGCTGTCAGTTTTCCCAGCACCGTTTATTGAAGAGACTGTCCTTTCCCCATTGTATGTTCTTCGCTCCTTAATTTCTGTTGTTTTAAGTAACCCAATTTGTGGTAATTTGTGATGGAAGCCATAGGAAACTAATACACTTCTGTAGACCTGCCTGAAAACAAAACGAAGCATTTATATATAGAGAGACATAAACATACCCACAGACACATGTGTGCTCACACACACACACACACACACACACACACAATCACTTTTTCTAATTTGTGGTGAAAACGGCACCTAATTGTTTTAAACAGCATTTTAGTTTTTCCAGATAATTTGATTATGTTACCATATGTTTGCTAGTGATTTGTGCTGGGACACAATTTTCCTTGGGTCTTTTGTGTGTTTGCATATTTCATGAGCAAGCCATAGAATGTTGTTTTCCCAGACCGTTTTCTGAAAGATATTTGAATTAAAAAACAACAGCCTTGGAAAATGGAGTCTCCCCTGTCAGAAAGGACAGATGCGGTCACTCCTCATGATCAAATATCAGGGTTCCTAAGCTCAGGGACCCCATTCTCTAATGCAGCTCTCCCAGTGTGTCCCCTGGCCCTCTTTACGTGGCTTGGTGCTACCTGGGCTTGTGGCATCAGTGCAGTGGTGATACCCTGGCTACCGTATTTGCAATGAGGTGTAACCTGTCTGTTTCTGATCCAGGAGTCTTATATCTTTTACCGGCATCCTCAGCTCTGTGGCAGGCTAACTTGTTAGCTTATAAGAAGTGTAAAACCAGGTCAGTCTGTTCTCTTTTTCAGTCGTTTTCTTATTCTGTCTGACTGCCAAACGTGCATGTCTGGCCTTTGTCTGTCTTATGAGGTCACAGCCGACACCGGTAACAGTCGCAGGGAGTCAGTCCCCGGAGAGCCCGTAGCACCTCGCACGGGACATGTTCCAAAACTGAGCTCGTATTTTGTCCTTCAAGTACTTCTTCCTGTTTCTGGAACCTCAGTTAAAGAGCTCAGCATGTCACACTCGAGCAGAACGGATTCTTCTCTCACTGCTGCAGAGAACCAGCTACTATTTTCTGGTCCTTGATTTCCTGAAATCGCTTGTCCACACACCCGTCTCTGCCTTTGTGTTCATCTAGGTCACTTGGGGAATAGATGCCTAGACAGGACTAAGCATGTTAGAACGTTACTGGGGGAAATTCTCCCGTGGTGAGAATTCTGGGAAGGCTGAGAGCCGTCAGGCCCTGATCATAAGACTGCTCCTGCGTGAGAGGATGAAGACCTGGGTGGGAGCTTCGGGAACGCCATGCAGCCTGAGGGAAGCTGAGCAAGCGGGGGATGGGGTCGGGTGGGGGCAAGTCCAAGCCCACCCTCACGGGGCCCTGCCCTCCCCAGAGTGAGCCCTCTGTGGTGTCCTGCCCAGGGTGCACTGCTCCTAAGGGACACCCAGCTTGGCATGAAGGCCACCTGGCGGCAGAAGTTGCTTACTTTCCCTTTATCTGCATGTCTGTGAAGCACTGTCTCCTGGTCACTGCCACACCCATGTGGGATTCTGAGTTTTAACAATAGTTTCAGTACTCAGCCTCATCCAGAAACTGCCAGTGCTAACCTGTCTTTGAATGGTTGAAAGACTCATGTTCCCTAAAGCATGGCTCTGACCATTCTTTTGTTTGTAAGAAACTACCAACATTTTGTTATTCCCAATCCTATCCTCCAATATCTCATGCGGAAATTATTTTGAGTCCACCTGATGGGACCACAAGGTAGTTCTATTCAGTCCAGCATCATTCTGGGTGTTTCCATGAGGGCGTGTCTGGATAAGATTAACATTTAAATCTGTAGACTGCCTGCCTGCTTTCTTTGGGGGCCGCGTCCAGTCAGGTGAAAACGTGCAGGACACAAAGGCCGACCCTCCCCCAAGTAAGGGACTTCCTCCTGCCTGTCCGTCCTCCGTCTGGGACATTTTTGGCCCTGCCTTTGGACATCAGCCCCTGGGGGTCTCCAGTTGGCCACTCACTCTGCAGATCTCAGACTTGTCAGCCTCTGTGGTTACCTGAGCTGGTTCCTTCCAACAGATCTCAGCCTCTCTTGCCACCGACATGCGTGCGCACACACACGCGCACACACACATGCACACGCATATTGCTTCTGTTTCTGAGAACACTGACTACTACCTTGTCTGTGCACATTTTATCTAAATTATAATACACACATAATCATTTAAAAATAGAATGGGTTATTTACTATTTGGAGAGATTTTCCTCAGCCACTGCGTCCCTTTGTTGTGACCACTGGGCTAGCTCCTGGGCACTCTGGTGTTACAAGTTGGGGCACCAGGAAGAACCAGAAAGCAGATGCTCTACACTGCTTCATTATACAAGAGTCTATTACGTCCCTGCTGTCTGGGGAAAGATCTGACAGGTTAATTAATTTGTCTCCTCTCTTATCTAAGCACATCCATCACACAAGTCCTCTCTGCAATGCAATATGGTATGTCTTGACGAATAACAGCATGGCTGTCTGCAAACCCTCGTGACACTCAGGTGTAGTTGTGTTTTGTTATAAGCACCTGGAGTCAGAGCGATGGAGCAGCTTTCCTCAGGGCTTGGATGTATAAGCCATGAAACATAGGGTTTGTGGGAATGCGGGCTGGTGACTCTCAAGTGGCACAACTCTGAGTGAGTGTGGGTGTGTGAGAACGTGTGCGAGAGAATGTGTGAGTGTGAGTGTGTGTGAGTGAGTGTGCATGCGTGTGTATGCATGCACGGGCATGAGTTTGTATGCTCGGGGTTTCTGAGGCTCTTAGAAATGATGCGGTAAACCAGGTGTCCCCTTGCTGGTTGGCATAGAGGCAGAGAGAGAATCAGCTCGTACTTTACCTACTTTGTTGGCGGTTAGACAGTCGGTGGCCAAGAGGACGTCTTCCTGTGCGCTGTAGACTGAATGTTTGTGTCGCCCTGAATTCCTGTGGTTAACCCCCGGTGTGATGTTCTGTGGTGAGGGGACCTTGGGAAGTGGTCAGGTCATGAGCGCAGAATCAGGGCCCTCATCAAAGAGGGTCCGCAGAGCTCCCCGCTCCCCTCCAGGACTTGAGCTCGCAGCGAGGAGGCTGCGTGTATGAGCCGAGAAGAAGGCCCTGACCTTGGACCTCCCAGCCTCCAGATCGGTGGGGAATGCATTTCTGTCATTGCTGGTGTTTAACTGCAGCATTCTCAATGGACTGACATGTGAGGAGAGAGAAAGTAGACCTACTGGGGGCAGACATTGTGGTCCCCTCACTGCTTCAGTGGGGAGCGTAGACGAGCTTTCCAGCATTGGGTCATTGCCACCTAGTGACACGTCCATGTGCTCAGCAGATGCTCACAGTCTGTGCTTGGAACGCTAGTTACCAAGTATAATGAACGTTGTCATCTGCAGGACGTGGTCACGGCTGTGGCCCGAATGGGAGGTTGAATGGAGTTCCGTTTCCACGAAACACTAACGTCGGAGAAGGTGGTTTCCCAGTATAAGAGAACTGTTTGTGTAAAGACGGCCTCTACTATAGAATCACCATTGAAGAACGTTCCAGAACACTAAGTATGAGTTACTCGGGGCTGGAGGCTTATTTTTGAACTGTATCACCACATAATTTGTACTTGGAACCATGAGAATGGGTGAGGGCCCCAGCGACAGAGTGTGGGGCGATGCCAGTGAGAAGAGGGGCCGCTTCAGCATCCAGCAGGCAGAACGGGGCACAGCGGCCAACACACAGTTTCATGAGATGATTCAGGCAGTTCCAGCGCCCTCGGCAAAGGCTGCGCCACTCGCGGGTTTAGTGGAACTAGGAATCGTGTTTTTGCAGCTCTGGGGACTTCCAGCGTGACCCTGTGCCCTGGGGACTCGTTGTTCCAACAGCCGTTTAACCACAGCTCTGGGACAAAAGGAATTCAGGCACGTCCATGCGATCTTTGCTAAGAACTTGAGGAAGCTGCAGATGAATTTCTGAGACAGAGGATCAACAAATAAGTATTAGGTTGGTGCAAAAGGCATTGCAGTTTTTGCAATCATTTTTAACCTTTTAGACAGCAATGACTTGTGAACCAACCTAATACATCAGCTACAAGGCCTGAGCACCGGAAATGGAGTTAATGATTTGGAGACGATGAGCCAGATATTACATTTAACGTGTGTTAGTCAACGGAGAATACTAGGGCTCACAAATGACTGCAGCCTGTGAGGACGCAGTGGCTCGGCAGCGACCCCGCGTGGCCGGCGTTTGCATTTCCAGTCAGCTCAGGGCGAGCAGCGAGAGGTGGCCACCTGATTGTGCCAATGACAAAGTACTTAACAGAGGCGGAGCCTCTGAAGGAAGGCGGTCCTGTGTGGTTTTTTGAGTTTTAGGGAGAATCAAAGGTCGACGATAGACTGGGCAACCTTGGGAGGGCAGTGCAGGGAGCACACCAAAGCAGAGGACATTCACCCTGTGAAAGGGAAACCTCAGTTGTGTCTTTAACTGTGAAAAATTACCCAAAAAGCTAGGTGAGGCAGATTCTTTCGGTCCTGGCTTCTATTTAGATAATGCTGTCAAGAAAAGAAAGCTGGAGTAAGTGATATTTTATCAGCTGAGAAGGAGGTGATGGATGGAGCAGAAGAAAGATCTGGGGGATTGAGTCTGGCGCGGAAAACCACAACTGGGTAGCCTGAGGCAGGGACGGAGAGGGTTTGGAAAAAGAGTAAGACCTCGCTCTGTCTCTGTCTCTGTCTCTCTGTCTCTCTCTCTGTCTCTGTCTTTCTCACTCTCTCTCTCTCTCTCTCTCTCACACACACACACACACACACACACAACAGATCACGTGTGTGCACAGATACATTCCAGCATAGGCGTGCTCCGAAAAGGAGTCATTTCACCAAGGGCAACCGAGTCTCAGGCTGCAGACACCCTGCATGGAAGGGAGGTGACAGGAAGCATTTCAGAATGGCGTCACTTTGGTGTGATCAGCGCGCTGTCCTGAGGCTGGCGACAGCTCCTGTGCACTGTTGGTCTAGGTTATATCATTGAAACTAAACAGCACTACTTTATTTAGCTCAATGTCGTCTTGTGATGTTTATTTGAAAATTCTGCCCCATCATTTAGGCAAAATTACTATGATTCAAGTTCATTTTCTATGTGAAATAGGGTGACCTTAAAAAAAAAAAAAAAGACTGCAGCAAGCAGTTGACTATTCAAAGACAGATTACTACTATTTATCTGCAAATATTTCCATGTTTTTGGTTATCACTGATTTTGCTAAATTAACACCTTTGTTAATATTATTGTCTTGCTGTCTTTGCTTCCCGAAGATGATTTCAGGGTAGTTTCCTCGTGTGAACTTCAGTCATACTTCTACAGTCCAAAATGACCCTTTTCTTGATTATAATTTCCTGAGGAAAGTCGTAAAGATTATATCACACCTCTTCTCATGTGTGAGTACACTGCATTCAATCTGATTAAATAAGCAACAAATAATTTAAAATTTAGCAGATAAGATCCTAAAGAGAACGATAGAACAAAAGCAAGTTTATAGTTTAAAAAAATAAAAATGTTATTTTTTCTTCTAAACCATAGATGTCTCCCTAAAGGCATATGACCTTTTACAAAGGGGGTTCATACACACAGCAACTTGATCTTCACAGAGATTTTGGTTAGAACAGGTATTATGTATATCATTTTGAAGATCAGGAAACAGATCACAGCAGCTTTACAGAGTGAGCGGAGACGTGAGCTCTGGGCCACAGGGCCACAGGGCCAGGGTGTCCACAATGAGTTGGCCACTTTCCTAGAGATGTTTTACTGAAAATGGACTCCACTGATCAGAAAAGGACAGAGAATGCGCTAAGCCGGGTAGATTCATGTTTGATCACAGGTACCAGTTTCTAGAACATGCGACGGTGTCTACATCATAGACTTCCTCTGCTTTTTGTCTACATCATAGACTTCCCCTGCTTTTTGAACCTTTTTGCCATGACAGTCGGATATATCCAAATGAGTATTTCCATCTGCTGAGTGTGGATGGAAACTTCTAGAAAGGAAATTTAGGAAAACAGATGTATGTTTTTCTATATTGCTGTGTTTTTCAAGAATGAATAACAACATAAAATTTTTATACATAAAATAATGTCATTTACATACAGAATAGCTCAAATTGCTGTTATTAAACACATAAAATAGTCAAAATATCAACTTTTTGGTTTTTTATGGATTTTTGACACATTTTGGGGGAAAAAAAACAAAAAAAACAACAACTTGAAATCAATTAACACAGCAAAAGAGTGAAACAACATGTCCTTGGTTCCCCAAACACCCAGATTCCAACCAGTGTGCTAGTCCTTCTGTGTAATTCCTTTCCTGGTTCAGCCTTTCACTGCCTGACACTCAGTGTTCAGCAGGGTGGGACGCTTCCTTCTCCCTGCGGCCTGCCTCACTTATCCTTCTGGTCTCAGTCGTCTCTTTCCAGAACCCACCAGCCTGTCCATGTCCCAGTGTGTTGTCTGAGCAGGACATGGCCTCTGCTGATGGCAGTGTGCTTGTGTAAGGAGGGAACTGGAGAAACCCGGACATGTTTCCAAAAACAGTTCCTTGGAATGCATTCTGTCAACTGAAAATAAGTAAAAGAAACAAGCATCGAGGAACAGTCGTAATTTCAAATATAAGGCTTTGTGATGAAACTGGTTGACCTGTTCCAAGAACTTCCAAAATTCAAGAATAGAAGCTAAGAACACTGACACAACACTATTAACAGAAGAAGAGAGGGACTTGAGGACGCCGTCCTTGTCACTTACATGGCCAGGACCAGAGCACTTAAAGATAGAAGCACTGGGGGAACATGGTGTTTTCTGTCCAACTCACTGCCGTGACCCTGACCCCTAAAATCGTGCCAGCATGGAGTAGTTGTTTACTCGATATTTGTATCAATGAATAAATAAATTCAGGGATGGAGAGTAGGAGTATCACTGAAAGAGCCTATGATATGATGGAAATTCTAGAAGACTGTTTCATTAGATTCCATTTTCCTTAAAACAGTTTTTAAAATGAGTAGTTTGGGAATGAACTTGTCCAGTGTGGTATTCTTTTTTCCTCTAAGTGAACATAACCAGCAAATTCTCTGACACTGTCAAAAGCAGAATGCTTGCTGATGTGACAGCGTCACAAACCTTGTTGTGTATGGCAGGGGAAATTTGAAAGGAACTTTGGATGATAAATAACTGGTATTTTTACTTCCTGATTGGATCAGGTTAGTATTGATTTTCTTTGTGTTTAAGGCAAAATGTTTTATGCCTCTTTGGATTCGTTCTTTCCAGCTCATTTATTATTGATGGAGAACACAGAGGTCAACTGTGATTTCGTGAGTGTGTGGGTCTCCCCTTATCAGTGGCAATTCTGAGATTAGCAGAGTAGAAATCAGTGTGCAGAGGACCAGTTAATAATTTGCTAAGGGACATATGGGTGCAGTTTGAGGATTCTTGCTGTGGCCACCAACTAGTTTTATTTTTTATATTGTACTTAGTAATTAAAATGTTGTCATTGGTTTGTTTTTTGTTTGTTTTTGAGACAAAAAAAAAAATATTTGCTTTAGTGCAGTGATTGGCTGAGTTTGATCACATGCCTGTTTCCCTACTTAGGAAAAGGTGGGAAACCTAATAGTCCCATCTGATTTTACTCAAAGACAGAAAATAAGTTCCCTCAACGGACACTGGGTAGTACTGTGTTTCCCCCAAAATAAGACCTAGCCAGTCAATCAGCTCTAATGCATCTTTTAATATGCATTAGAGCAAATATTAATATAAGGCCCAGTCTTATTTTACTATAATATAAGACCAGGTCTTAATATATAGTATAATATAATATAATACAATATAATATAATACCCGGTCTTATGTTAATTTTTGCTCCAAAAGATGCATTAGAGCTGATTGTCCGGCTAGGTCTCATTTTGGGGGAAACACAGTAATAGAGGGAAAAATTATTTTTGTGTCTGTTTCATTAGATAGTTGCCTCAGTTAATGGATGGTACATGCCATGAGAATTGAGTTTCAGAGCACTAGGAAGCAAGACTCAAAAGGAAGGCCAGTGACAGAAAGAGATGGGGGAGGGCTGGGGGGGTGCTCATTCATTCTACTGACGTCTCTTAATGACATAAAGAGCATTTACACTGCAAGGTTGTGATTCTGTGTTTCTGTAATACTGATAGAATGTAACCGATATCCTGTAACACTAATTAGCTAATAAATGAAACAAAAATGTGTCTACAGTATTTTAAAAACTTCACTCAACATTGAAAACAGATGGTCACATATTTCATGTATCATTGGGTGAAGAAAATCCACACTATTTTTCTTGTAAATTTAGCTTTTCTGAAAACACAGCCACCGGCAAGTAACTATGGCATTCATCTTCCTCAAAGTATTTACTTTCATTTCAAATAAACATTTGTTGAGGGAAAAAATGAGATTTGAATTTCCCCTATTTTGGAAGTTTTGTCAAGGTATACAGTGTACTGCAGCCACGAGCATGTGTGGTGAAGGGGGAAGGGGACCTTAGGAAAAAGTCCGTCTGTGTCTCCGTGGGCCTGTGGCAGCCTAGCAGCACTTATCTGGAGTTGTACAAACCCGCAGGCTAGTCCTCTGAGGATCTGCTGTTGGAATAGTCTCTGTAAATAGTACATGAATGAAAGAATGATAATTAATACACAGCTTAAAACACAAAATAATAGCATTTACTTTATAAAATAAACTATTGCTTCACTGAGGAAAGACACTGACATATAAAAGCATTGCTCTCAGAAGAACGTTACTTTTCACCATGCTTATTCTTTTTTAAAATTTATGGCCATGCTTTTCATTTATAACCATATATTTTTACATACAGGAAATAATACAACCTGTGCGGGACTGCACACCTGGCTACAAGCCTTGCCTTCCCATCAAACATAGATTTTAGGCCTGTGCCTCTGGGTTGGCCGTGCAGCTTTCCTTGGCCCATCAGACGTGAGCAGCCACGTCACAGCATGATGACACATAATGTGGATCGTTGCAGACGTCGTGTGTGAACAGGAAAATCACAGAAAATGAGCAGGGACGGGTAATAAGAGTGGACTACTGATACTATAGAGAACTGGGATATAATTCCTATTGCTTTGGGCCCAATACACACACGTTATCTGGATAAATCCTATTTACCTTAAAGAATCAGCTTAGACATCATGTGCTCCAAGTTCCTTCACTGATGCATCAGATACAGAGTTCAGATCCCCTTCAAGCTGCCCCGTACGTCTAACCGTCAGAATAGTTCCAGAACCTGGTAGTAACTGTTTAGTTTGAGGGTGTGGCATGATGAGGACATGGGCCTGTCTGACACCCTCAGTGGTGTACTCAGCATTGGCAGAAAACTAACCATTCCATAACAGGTGTTAAAATAATGTTAAATGTAATCAAAACTTCTGCAATTGATTCTTTAAGAATTATTCAAAAACTCTAGGTGCCTTCTCTCTTTAGAAATCTCGACTATATGTTCTAAAAAATGTAATCACACACAGTAAAACACGCTCTAATCTCCTTACTTAGTTTGACCCCTGTAACGTACATTAGCATATATTGATTAAACCAATGGCAATGGAAGTCCTTTCAAAGGAGGCAGAGAAAATACTACAAATTATAATGATTCCTCATCAAAGCTGAAGATACTGAAATCTTGCCAGACAGAAATTTATCTACCTAGTTGATTAAAATAAAGAGATAAAAAGGAAAAAAAAAAAGGAAAAAGAAAAAAGATTCAAAGCATTTTACATTTCATACAGGAAAAAAGCTATCCTTGGAAGATCAACTCTACCTTTGCAGTCACAGGCTCAATTAGGTTCAGTAGTACTTGCTTTCTAAAACTTCTTACCTGAATTTCTCTGTTGGATTTGACTGTCATGGCTTTGCATATGAATATACTCATGTCAAGCTGTCGGGATTAATTTAAATTTGATTTAACTTGGTTAATACTAATAGTCTGTTTTGACAAATTGAAAAAAAAAAGTGCCTTAAGAAACTGACAGTAAAAGTACATGAAAATTTTTACACCTGTGAGAAATGTGTTTTATTAGCTATAAGTATTAATATTACACAAGAGAAACAATGTGTAGAAATATTCATTGTAATGTTTATGGAAACAGGGCAAGAATCTCAGGCCAAAGAATAATGACAAAGCTCTGTGGATTATAATGAGAAATGCGCCTTGAGTTTTAGAAAACTGTCTTCCAGCTTTTGAGAGGAAGTTGTGTGTGTGGGTTTGGTTTCTTTTCCCTGAACCACTTAAACAACAGGACCACAGCTTCAGCAAGTATCGTGAGCGCCTGGAAGGGCAGTCATCACACTTCAGTCTCTTCCTGAAAGCCAAGGGGACGTTAACCCCTCGGCAGGGCCTATGTCCCTGCGTGGTACTCGGGACACAAATGGGGAACAAAGTCCCGGCACACAGGTTCAGATAGAGTGAGTAACACAGCTTTATTTGGGAGCCAGTGTCCCTCCAGAGGCCAGTGCTCTGGTCAGCACAGAAGGTTGTACAGAGTAGAATAGAGTTTAATAACCAAGTCCCAGAGTCAGTCCATGTGGAGAAGGTCCCTGGTCCGGGAGAGGTGACTGGGCCCACGACCGGACTGAGGCCAGCTGGTCTTACAAGGAAGAACTTGGGAGAGTCCCCGAGTATCGCGGCTTGCACCTCGCAGAGGACTGTCGTAGCGCCCAGACGGACATCCCGGAGGATTGTTCCGGAGTGTCTCGCTCAGAGCCTCGCGGAGGGTGTTAGCCGAGTGCCCACTCGGACCACTCACAGCATTGCTCTGGAGTTCTGCTCTTATCCTCTTTTCCTTGGACTTGTTTACTTCTTAGGTGATAACCAGAAGTGGTTTGCCAGGATTTGTTTACCTGTTAGGTGAACGTGTTTATCACTCAATTTTGTTATGCTGTTTCCCATAAACATAAACATGTTTACTTTCACTTTACTCTTATCAGTCTCACACATGTGCGGCCATAGTCCTGTCCCTACTGGTAAACAACTTGTTTTGCAAACCTCAATCCAACAGCAACCTTGTTTATAGTATATGTTATATGCTCTACACAGCAAGTACCATTGGAAGTGTTGGTACCGGAGCATGTACGAGTGCGAGCCTTCTCCATCAGCATCATCATCACACAGTCCTCTGTCACAGGACAGGTCACGCACACACGCCCCGCCCCCACACCCCTCTTCCCAGGAGTAGACGCGAACCTGGTGCTCTGCGGGCAGCTTCTCCCAGAAGGAGGAGGAAAGCAAACGGGGACGTCTATCTCAGACTCCCTGATTCTGTGACTGGCCTGTCTACTTCCGGCTCAGTGCAGGAGATGTTCAGAAGGGCAAGACCCAGGGCACATGTTGTCAGGAGGTGGGAAAGTGTCCCTGTCCAGCTGGCAGACCTGCCACCTCCGTGTGCTTACCATCTGACAAACGCCTGTGCTTCCGGGATCCAAGGGTAGCCTGCATGTGCTGGACACAGGAAAGTGACTGGCTCAGCAGGTTCTCTTGATAAAAACAGATTCCACTAAAGCCCCATATTGGACAGGAGGCTCACACACCAACACGGGCACCGAGGAAGCTGAGAGACTCCTGCTGACGGAGACTCGGGAGTGGGAGGAGGAGAGGGAATTAGGAGGGCTTCCTGTCCCCAGTGCTGGTCACATATTTAACTACTTGTGGTTTTGCTTTGTGTTTTCCTTTGCTGGCACCCACTTGTTTTTCTCCTGTGCCCATTTTTCTCTTGAGACTTTGGTGTTTTTCTTATTACTTTTAGGAAATTAAGCCTTTGCTATGATCTGTGTTGCAAGTATGTTTTTCCAATGCGATCCTTTCTCAACTTTCTTTACGGTGGTTTTAGGCACACAGAATTTTTAGTAGAAAGAAGACTTAAATATTCTGTCATGGCTAGTGTGAACTGTGTGTGTGAGAGAGATTATTTTTGTTCTATTTCAGAAGTGTGAACTTCATTTAAGGGCATTTAAAATTACTGAGCTTAATTTTTTCAGTCATTTATATTAGGAATTGACTTTGATTTAGATTTTTTTCAAATGGTAATTGGTGTATGCTGTGTACTTTATGTTGATACCTATTTTGCCTTGTTTGTGTTGTTTTTGTTTGTAAGAGCTGTTGGGTTTATGTATATTTGGGAGTTTAGAGCGTTGGCAAGGGGACATGGGAAGGAAAGCTTAAGCAACGTTCCCACAGACTTTCAGGAATAATGTTTCTGTGCAGTACATTTTATCACTTGACAAAATAAGCCATTTGGGTTTCACAACAGTGATTCGACATCGTATCCTTTCTGCCCATTCTTACTTGCCGTGAATTTCCTGGGCACTGTTTTAGTTTTCAGGGGCATCTTTCGGTGTCCCTCCCACCTCCATGAGGGGAGTGAATCCTGCCTCGCTCCCTGAGTTGCTCAGTGTAGAGAGTGGGAACACTTTCTCAATAGGCACCACTTTAAATGACAGCCTTGCCACCTTTTTACTTTTTAAAGTCTGAAATATGTATTTTCAAATGAACATGCCAGCTGAAAAGTAGTGTAGAACTAAAAACCTACAATCTGATATGGTCTTTTAGAAGCTTGTAATTTTATGAACATGGTGATCTCAACCAAAAAACACAGCTGTTTATGCTATAATACTAGCCAACTTCTGTGCAGTTCAACATATTGGCAAACCAGGAAGCTGCAGAAATGACACTAAAATAATACTATAGTTTAGAATTGATCATAAACGTATGCAATTTAGCCTAGTATAACTAGACCTAAATTGACAATGCCCTCAACTGCTTAGCTTTCATCACTTACACCGTGTTTGAAATACCACAGGGTAGAAGATAGATTTTAGCTTGGTTAAGGGGCATCGGGGGGAAGTAAACATTATTTCTTGTGGTCTAGGAACCAGTCACCTAGTGAAAGTTCTAATTAAAATGTAAGCAATATTTATTAAATATAAGTATTTATTAAATTACTATTGGTGAGTAACAAAGACATAAGAACCTTAACTAGGTTCTATTTGACTATTATTTTAAATCCTTACATTTAGGATCAAGTTGGCAAGACACAGAGACCATGCTTTGTGGAATTGCTAATTCTAATGTTTCACATCCAGAGGGGACAAACTACAGCACTTACAACATTATTTTAGCATCTGTTATTTAAAATTATAATATTTTTTTCCTTAAAAATAAGTGGCGTATCTTGTACTTTTTCTAACCTAATTCCCTCTTTGTGCACTTACTCTCTTTGGAGCAAACAAACAAACAAACAAAACAAACAAAGAAACAAACCACTAAAGGAATATGTGCCACCTAATTAAAATAATGACATTGAATTGGGGCGTCTGACCTCCAGAAATAAGATGTTTCTATTTTACGCTATAAATTTGTGGTAATTTGGTAAAGCAGAAATAGGAAACAAATACAGTTACTCAATCTTTTTATTTTTTCATGAGCTCAAAAATGCATTAGAAATAATTCAATACATACCTTGTGTAAAATCCAACATCTTGCACATAAATGTTAGTTTTTATAATTTATGTTTTGGTAGAGGCATACTGGTATAGGAAGGATTTCAGAGGTATAGGTATTGCCTATAACATTTATGAAAACTTTGAGGATCATGCACGTTTTTATATAAGTCAGCCTATGCCAAACATTTTTGTTAGGGAGGGAGTCACCTAACTTGGTATGGCTTTATAAGACCTTCCCAATAACCGTGAAATAGTCGATCATGTGTCTTTGTCATCATTGGAACCATTCTATATATAGACAGCTAGCAATGTTTACTTGTAGATGTACTAATATTACAATAATATAAAAATGAATACTTGTTCAGTATCTTAGGTGGGAAACCTTGGATCTTATTATAATACTGGTTTCTTGGAGGGAAATCACAGCCTGTACTCCTGAATTGTTATAAGTGACAATTTTAGAAGCGAGGACATCAGTCATCCCTAGAGAGCTGTCTTCTCCATCAAGGACCCAGTCTGGGTCCTGCCAGAAGAGGTGTCTTACTGGATTAAGTGAGAAACTGGACCTCTGTCTCCTCGTTATAGGGAACTAACTCTAAAACTGTCTTTCTCTTAGTTATATAATTAAAAATTGTACACAATTTCTGGGACATCCAAAGCAATAAATTCACAGAGGTCAATTCTTATGTGTTGGAGGGTGGGAACGAGGAATATATCAAGGGGAAAAAAGACGTTTTGGAGAATCAGGAACTGTTCATGCAATGGCTGCAGCAGCTGAGTCAGCTTCCCACACATTACAGATGATGTGACTGCGGCAGTTCATTTCTACTTAGGAACTTGTGAATGAAAAAGTCTAAATATACAAGCACATCTCCTATATGATTCTGAAGATCTAGTGTACAGAATATGCCTCATTGCCCTGTATTCCAATTTCTTATTTCATGGCATCACTTTACTTTAAAAAAATTACTTTTCAGTCAAAATACATTCACTTCATCATGTCATGGCCTTTATCTTTCTCTTTGAAAAAAAAAAATATATGTACATATATATATTTATTCATATATATTTATACATATATATGAATATATGTATGTCATATATGGCATATAATATTAAACACACATATATACCATTTAAAATCCTATGTAGGTATCCAAATCATTCTAAATATGATCTTAGTTTTATCCCTTTATTGTGCCATTATTAACAATGAAACTGGCATAAAGTATAAGTTTGTATTAGGCAAAAAATGTTTGCTAAGTTGGCATTTTATCCATAGTGGGCTGTCTGCGTTGCGTGTCTGATAAACCATGGTTGTCCTGTGTTTAATGAAGTTTCTTCCAACAAGCTGGTATCTCTTCATGGAAAACTGTTCACTTTGGGTTTGGCTGTTTATCACAGCTTTGGTACTATCCCTACAGCCTTTTCTGCTCTTTTGAAACAGGCTGTTAGGTTTGTCACTTAGACAATCAGATAAATAATAGCTGTTGAGTTTATTGTTTCTGAAGGTCATTTTTTGCAATACCTTAGCAATGTCTGTTAAATGGCTGATCAACATCTGTTGGATAGAAAACATAAATTCTTTATAGGAAAGTAATTGAACCCTGAGACAGGAGAACACAAATATAAAATAAATTGCCTTTACTTCTTTTCCATTTCCAAAGTTCACAGTCTGCTGGGAGATACTTGTTAGAATGATGTATGTGTTTAATTTCATCCAAATAAGCAAACAAGAAGTTTGAGATCTGAAGCAGACTTTGTGCATTACAACTCTACAAATTAGTTGTAATCTATGCTTCCATTCCTTTGGAGAGAAGCAGGAGTCTTTCTTTTTTATTCCTTGATTTACATTATCGATCAGGGACCATCTTAATTCTCCTGTAACTACATGTATCTTCATTATGTCGGAGGAAGCTCTGGGCCTCTCCCCCGCGCTGGCATTTCCATCCGCCTTTTACAACGTGCCCTTCCCGCCAGGCAGCCACCGGAGAGCAACGTGGGGAGCAGCGAGGACATCCGAGGCCCGTAAAGCCTGTCCTCTCGGGCACCGTGGCTGCGTTTGTTCCCTGACAAGGAATTGATGGAAGCCACCGGCGTGTTTTTATGACTCCATGAGTTAGCTCTGAGGCTTGGACTAAATAATTCACACCGCTGCTGCTCCACTAGACCCAGGCTTGCCCCCTCTGTGGTGTCTGCCTGCCACGTGGGCTCCCCGAGCCAGTACGTCCGCGCGAGCATCTCCAAACGCTTCCGCGCGCTTGGGAGCCGTCCAACTCCTCACCTGAAGTTTCCCAAAACTCCGCCCTTCTTTCGGCAGAGGTGCAGCCACCGCTACAGAAACGAATCAAGATCCCTTCACGTATCAAAGGGACTTGGAAAGAACGTACAATTAAAATCTTCTTAAATGTTTTAAGAAAGAGAGGGGAGGGACCTCTGTGGATTCTGGAAGCGGCTGGGTAAGACGCTGTTCAGGGAGCACGGCTGGGGAGCCCTGTCTGAGGTGCGCATCCTGAGAGCAGCCCCCGAGCCCAGCGCTCAGGCGTCTGTGCGCTCACGTCTTTTGCACGCAACCTATAGTTACTTCGCAGACAGCTTAGTCATTTTTTATAGACGTAAATTATTTTTATCCTGATTTTCAGAGTTATCTCAGCGCTATCAGATTGTTGCTGTAAGTCTAACCCTAATAACATAGTGTCTTTGCTTACGAGTACTTTTTATTTTTGGTGGCACTGCTTTCCTGGGAAGTACCTTCCCTTAAGTAAAGGCAGGGATCAGGGTGAGAGTCACCACGTTACCTACATAGTAAAGATGTATCCCCAAAGGCAGTGAGACAATTTCAAAGCACAAGCCAGAAATTACAAAAATCCCTCTAGGTATGTTTCATGGACTAGTTAAAGCTACAATATCGTGAAGATAGTCTCCTCTTTTTTTTTGCCCCAAAACCCCGAATGCATTACTCCTTTTCAAAATGTTTTTTATTCTATGATTGAAAATAATCCAAGGAGGACTCACCCTCAGTTCATTTGGGTAAGAAATAGACAGAGCCTCAATACCTTTTTATTTCTAAAATCTGAAAACCATGTTTTTGAAAAAGGCTGTTAGTTATTGACCTAGTCATCTTTTCCCCCCTCAGAACTTCTAAGTCCTTCGTTTCTAAGTTAGTATTTTCCCTACATCTGGAGTAACTAGTATCACCAACAGCGATGTAGGTCGAGCCGGACTTTGCTCTGGTTCATGAGGAGAACAAGAATTTGTGGACAAGACCCCACTGATGATCCTAGAACACAGGGGTGACACTGCAGCCCCCTCCCCCCGCCCCCTTCACCTCACAGGCCGAGAGCACCCGCATCAGAAGGGTCAGAGAGGCACGGCTCCTCGCTGAGAGTTGTCCCCCGAGCACACAGGTCACTTCTCGGGAGCCCTCGTGCCCATCTTACCTCACAGGGATCACAGGGGAAGCCGCAGGGCTGCACCAGTGGCAATCTGATGGTGACGAAGGGACCCAGGGTGAGAGGCTTGCAGCGACCCGCACTTGGCCATCTAGTAAGCCTGACCAGAGAATCCAGGCAACAGCAGAGCCCATCCTATAGTCTTGCTTGGTCACGGAGCCAAGCCAGCGTTCTCAGCCTACTGTTCTCAGCCAGTGGCCTCACCCCTAGCAAGTCCCACCTACCCAAGGATCATACCAACAGACACATGCAGAAACCAAACCTGCTGACTGGTGAAGGACTGTCTGGGCTAACACACACCTGTAATGTCTGAAAGAGAAGATCACTTACTCAAACGTGCAGAAACCAATTGTAAGGAACCAGGAGCATGGAAAATTGACACCACCAAAGGACATTAATCAACATACAAAAATTACCCTAAAGCTAGATACAGCGATCTATGAACTGTAAGGAATTCATAATGATCCTCAAAGAAGTTAGTTCTTGTAGTGAACTACAAGAATGCCCAGACACTTAAGTTATATTAGGGGGAAAAAATCATGGACCAAACAAGAAGTTCAGCAAAGAAATAGAAACAAACAAACAGACCCACACACAACAATAGAAATCCTATAGCTGAAAAATTGAATAGAAAGCTTCAAAAGGAGATTCTATCATGTAGAAGAAAAAGTTAGTGACTGAGAATATAGGGCATTTGAAACTAATCTGAGGGGCAAAGAGAACAAAAAAAGAGTAAAAACCTATAGGACTTATGGAACACAAAAGAAAATAAAAATCTGCATTACATGAAATCCAGAAGAAGAGAAAGACACAATGTATGTTTAAAGTGATACTGGCTGAAAACTTCCCACACCTGGGGAAGGAAAGGACATCCTGATCCATGAGGCTCCAAAATAGGTTAAACCTGAATAGGGCTACAGAAAGACACCATATGATTATATGGTCAAAGACAGAGAATTTAAAAAAAAATAAGTTAAATTTAAGGAAAGTCCCAGAAGACTATTGGTGGGTTCCTTAACAGAAATATTTTAAGAGCAAGAGAGAATGGAATGATATATTCACAATATGGAAAGAAAAAAAAACCTGTCAACCAGGAATTCTATACTTGGCAAAGCTGTCCAGAAATGTACAAGAGGTAAAGAATTTCCTGAACAAAACAAAACTGAAGGAGTTTATCACCACTAGACCTACCTTACAATAAGCACTAACAGCGATTCTTTCACTGGAAGTAAGAGAACACTAATTAACATCATTAAAATATAAGAAGATAGCATGAAACTCACTGGTAATGGTACATACAAAGTCAAAGTTAGATACTATAATATGGTAATAATTGTACATGACTCAATTACAAGTCTAGGTTAAGAGTTAAAAAAATAATTAAGTAAAACAACCAAAATTACGACAATCTGTTACTGGTTTCACAATATAAAAATATATAAACTGTAAATCAATAACCTAAAATGTGAGGGGGAACAGAAGTAAAAGTGTAAAGTTTAGCAATGCTATTGAAGTTAATTTAATATAGGGTGTTATACTTTTAAGATATGTAAGCCTCATGGTAACCACAAAGGAAAATCCTGGAGTAATTATATAAAAGAACATGATAAAGAAATCAAAGCATACTGACACCAAAAGATATCAGAACAAACAAACAAAGCAGGATAATAAACAAGGAACAACAGATATACCAAATAGCCAGAAAACAATTATAAACATAGCAATAGTAAGTCCTTACCTATCAATAATTACTTTAAATGTAAATAAATGTAAATGAATAAGTTCTCCAATCAAAAGACATATAATGGCTGCATAGATTAATAAAAACAAACAAGATCCAGTGATGTGCTGCCTACAAGAGACTTGCTTCAGTTTTAAAGACACACATAAACTGAAGTGAAGGGATGGAAAAAAAATTCCAGCAAATGGTTACCAAAAAAAGTAGAGTCAGCAGCACATTAAAAGGAACATCAGAGAAAACATACTTGAAATGAAAAATGGTAAAGAAGGACAAAGAAAGTAAAGAAAGTCATTAGATAATGATAAAAGGGGTCAATCCATCATGAAAATATAACAATTATAAATATTTATGCCCTAAGAGTTGGGGATTTTAATACCCCACTCTCAACAATGGACATCATTCAGAGAGTCAATAAGGAAAATAGTGGATTTGAAAACAGTAGATTTGAACAAAACTGCAGACCAAATGAACCTAGCAGACGTATATAGATATTCTATCTCACATCACCACAATCCATATTCTTCTCAAGCACACATGGGACATTTTCTAGGATAGACCATATATTAGACCACAAATGAGTTTTAGCAAATTCAAGAAGATTGAAATCATACCAAGTATCTTTCCTAGTCTTGTAACACTGTGTTCAGAGATCAATACCTGGAGGAAAACTTAGAAATTCACAAATACATGAAATTAGACAACACTCTCCTGAAAAATAATGGATCAAAGAAAAAATTAAAGGGTAAATTTAAAACTATCCTGAGACTAACAAAAATGGAAATACAACATTCAAAAAAAAGCAGGAGCAGTACTAGAAGGAAGTTTATACCAATAAATACCTATAATAAGAAACAAAAAATTTCAAGTAAGCAACCTAAATCTATGTCTAAAGGAACTGAAAAAAGAAGAACAGCCCAAATTAGCAGAGGAAGGAAATAATAAAGATTAGGGCAGAAATAAATGAAACAGAATAGAAAAATTAAAGAAAATATGAATAAACCTAAAAGTTGGTTCTTAGAAAATATACACCAAATGTACATTTAATTAAACTAACCAAGGAAAAAAGAGCTGATCCAAATCAACAAAATAATTAATGGAAAGGGAGACATTACAACTAATACCACAGAAATACAAAGGAATATAACTGGACTACTTTGAATAATTGTACACCAATAAACTGGACAACCTAGAAAGAATGGGAAAATGCTGAGAAAATCAAAACATACCAACAATTTATCTAGAAGAAACAGAAAATCAGAACAGATTAATTACCAGTTAGGTGATTGAATCAGTAATCAGAACTCTCCCAACAGAGAAAAGCCCAGAACCAGAAGGCTTCACTGGTGATTTCTACCAACATTTTAAGTAGAATTCATGCCAATCCTTCTCAAATTCTTCCAAAAAAATAAAAAATGAGAGAACACCCCCAAAGTCATTTTACAAGGCTAGCATTATTCTGACACCAAAGCCAGAAAAGAACACTATCAGGAAACTAGAGGCCAAAATCTTTGATGAATATAGACTCTAAATTCTGAGTAAAATACTAGGAAACTGAAGTCAACAACACATTAAAAGTATCATTAGCCATGATCAGGTGGGACTTACCCCTGGGATGCAAAGGTGGCTGAACACCCACAGTCAATGTTATTCACATTAACAGAATGAAAGAAAAAAATTATGTGGTCATTTCAATAGACACAGAAAAAGCATCTGACAAAATCCAGTATCTGTTCATGATGAAACTCTTCAAAAGTGGATATAGAAGGAACATACTTCAACATAGTAATGGCCATATATGACAAGCCCACAGCTACCATCACATTCAAGCATGAAAGGTTCAAAGTTTTCATCTGAGACCGGGAACCAGACAAGGGTGCCCACTCTCACCACTGCTATTGAACACAGCGCTGGAAGTCCTAGTCAGAGCACTCAGGGAAGGGAACTAAAAGTCATACAAACTGGAAAGAAAGAAGTAAAAATGTCTGTTTAAAGATGGCCTGATTTAATATATAGAAAATCCTAAAGCCTCCATCAAAAAGCGATTAGATCTAATCAAGAAATTCAGTAAACTTTCAGGATACAAAATTAACATACAATATCTGTAGCATATCTATACAGTAACAACAAAATTTCTGAAAAAAATAAAGACAATGTTCCCATTTATAGTAACATCAAAAATAATAAAATATTTAAGAATCAGTTTAATGAGGTGAAATATTTTTACCCGCAAAACTATAAAACATTGATGAATGAAATTGAAGGAAACATAAATGGAAAGGTACCCCATGTTCATGAATTGGAAGAATTAATATTGTTAAAATATCCATATTATCCAAAGACATCAATAGATTCAGTGTAATCTCTATCAAAATTCCAATGGCAGTTTTTACAGAATTAGAAATAAGAATCCTAAAATGTATGGAACCACAAAAGACTAAATAGTCAAAGCAATGATGAGAAAGAAGGTGGGAGGCATCACACTTCCTGGTTCCAAGCTATAGTTTAAAGTTATAGTAAGCCACCCAGTACGGTCCTGGCATAAAGAGACACATTGACCAATAGAACAGAATCAAGAGCCCAGAAACAAATCCTTACATATATGTTTTACTAATATTTGACAAGGGAGCCCAGAATACTTAATGGAGAAAAGACACTCTCTTCAATAAATGGTACTAGGACAATTGAATAGTGACAAGTAAAAGAATAAAAATTAGACCTTTAACTTATAGTACTCACAAAAATTAACTCGAAATGTATGAAAGACTTTACTGTAAGGCACAAGTGCATGAAACTCCTAGAAGAAAACATAGGAAAAAAGCTCCTTGATGCAAGTCTTGGAAATAATTTTTGATATGACACCTAAAATATGGGTAACAAAATAAAAAGTAAACAAATGGGATTGCATCAAACTAAAACGTTTCTGCACAACAAAAGTAATTATCAACAAAATGAAAAGACAACCTACAGAATGGGAAAAAAAATATTTGCAAACCATATATTTGACAATGGGTTAATATCCAAAATATATAAAAACTCATATAACACAATGGCAAAAAATATATTAAAACATGAGCAAAGGACCTGAATAGACATTTTTCCAAAGAAGTACAAATGATCACCAGGTATATGAAAATGTGCTCAACATCACTAATCATTAGGGGAATCCAATCAAAACCATACTGAGACATCCCTGATACCTGTTACAATGGCTGTTATGAAAAAGACAAGAAGTGAGCGCTGGCAAGGATGAGGGAGGAAAGGCGGCTCGTGCAGTTTTGATGGGAGTGTACATTGGTGCATCCACTACAGAAAACAGTATAGAGGATCCTCAAAAAATTAAAAATAGAACTACCTTATGATCCAGCAATTACACTTCTGGGAATCTATCCAAAGGAAATGAAAACTATTTTGAAGAGATATCTGCACCCCATGTTCACTGCAGCATTATTTACAGTAACCAAGACATGGAGACAACCTGAGTGTCCATCCATGGATGACGAATGGATAAAGAAGTTGTGAGATATATATGCATATACATACATGCATGCCGTTTGTGTCAGCATGGATGGACCTTGAGAACATTAGGCTAAGTAAAATAAATCAGAGAATGAAAAATATGTATAATCTTACTTATACTTGTATGTGGAATCTAAAAAAAAAAAAAAAAGGAGGGGGAGAAAAAAACAAACTGATAGAAGAAGAGATCAGATTTGTGGTTACCAGAAACAGGATGTGTGTATAGTCAGGGAGGATGAAGGAATTAGATGAAAGTGGTCAGAAGATCCAAACTTGTAGTTCTAAGTAAGATGCCTAAGTCCTAGGGATGGAATGTACCGCATGGTAACTATACCCGTAGGTAGCACTGATGTGTGATATATGGAAGTTGTTAAGAATACATCTTCAGATGTCTCATCAGAAGGACATTTTTCTTTCTTTCTTTCTTTCTTTCTTTCTTTCTTTCTTTCTTTCTTTCTTTCTTTCTTTCTTTCTTTCTTTCTTTCTTTCTTTTTCTTTCTTTCTTTCTTTCTTTCGTTTCCTTTCGTTTCCTTTCCTTTCGTTTCCTTTCCTTTCCTTTCCTTTCCTTTCCTTTCCTTTCCTTTCCTTTCCTTTCCTTTCCTTTCCTTTCCTTTCCTTTCCTTTCCTTTCCTTTCCTTTCCTTTCCTTCTTTCTTTCTTCCTTTGTATATAAGATGAGGGGTGCTAAATAAACTCATTGTAGTAATCATTTTACAATATATGTAAGCCAATTCATTGTGTTGTACGTTCTAAATTTTTACCGTATTGTATGTCAGATACATCTCAACAGAACAGAAAAAAAAAAAGCCTGATGTTTGCCCAAACATGTAATACTTCTACACATCTTTGTCTGTGGATAGCTATGAAAAAGATACTGTTTTATTAGTTTTGCTAGTTTGGGTAGATTACTTAATGTCTCAGAGATTTAGCTCTTTGTTTTGAAATGTGAGAGTATAATACCTGCCTTAGTTAAATATTATCCTACATATTGTCTCTTGTTTTATGTCATTTTGCATAATAACCACAGTGTAATTAATGAAAACAAAAATGCACTGTTTAAATTAACCACTAGTAAATTTAAATATTTAATTATCTTTATATATAACAGATCATGTCTATATAAAATAGATAATTTAGTGTATTTTTTTAAAGTTTGATCATTTGATATGTATTTTTGGACGTATATTTTATAACCATAAAAAAATTGAAATAATTTCAAGTAGAAAAGAAAATCACAATAATATATGTAATTTCTTCCATCTTAATATAAATCCATGAATGGAGATAAAAAAGACTAGTATTTTTTTCATTAAAGCTTGCCAAATAGGAAAATCTAAAATAGTTTTTATTTTTTATGCCTTTTTAATCCAAAGTACATTACATACTCTATTGTAGCCCATAGATTTAGTAGTGTTATCTTAAAATTCAGTTATTTTAAAACATTCCTCTAACAGCATCTAAAGCCAGTTAAGGATAGCAGGGGGAAATACTGCACTCAGCTTTAGCTGTGTTTCAGCTATAATCTTGAACACGTGCTCCCTCAAGCATAACATTAAGGCAATTGCTCTGTGAGACTCAGAAATCAATAGAAATGTCACAAGTGTTCTAAGTGCATCATTAGAAAAAAATATCGTATTTTGCTGCATGGGACCAAAAGACTTGCTGTAATTTTTAAGCTCTGTGAACAGAATTATTTTTAGGTCAAAAGTATTATTTCAAGACCTGTTTTGACGTGTTTATTTTATTTTTATTTATTTATTTTTAACAATTACAGATAGGCAAAATCTGAACGCTACTGCAGCAAAATAAACACGTTCAAATATTACAGCTAGTTTGCATTGCTTAGTAGCAGAGCTCTCATTAGCCATGCAGGAATCCCTTATTATTTTCATGTATGTCATTTTTAGTTCCAGTTATAAACAAGTCACACTGCAGTGTTTCTTCTCCCGTTTTGTGATCATAATGGATGACTTTGCTTTCCTAAAGCATTCACTTTCGGAATGCGTTCTTTCTGGCTTTTTGTACGGTACCAATAATGTTTCCTTCTCTGCACCCTACTGACTTCATACAGACCTTCCTTCCACTCAGGAATTGCTGTTTCACAAGCTTGAGCATTACAAATGTGCTAGTGAAATTCTGCCTAGTTGTTAACATACCTCAAGAAAGGTTTCACCTCCCATCTTTGTCCTTTCTTTATCCCTGGCAGAAACATCCACAAAGGACTATTCTTAACCTTTTACTTTCCTTGCTTCTTCCCCCTTTTTCCATCTTTCTCTTCTTTTTGGCTTCTCTCCTTCTCAAAATGCTTCAAAAAAAAACAGCTCCAGGTATCCACCTTGTGAAATCTTTTTTAAACTAACCAATCCAGGTTAAGAAAGAACTAATTAGTAATAATAAGTATAGTAGGCTGCTCTTTAGGTTCCCATCACTGACCCCCCAGGGTCCACACATTTATCTCATCCCCACCACACTGATTCTCCTCAATTCTAGTCTGTTCCAACAATACATAAGTAGAAGTTATTCTGGACCAGTCTGTGTCTGGCTCTGAGTAGTCTTGGAATTGTTGCCTTTTTGGAAAAGTGATACTCTCTCTAGGAGGGGTCTCTGCCTGAGCTTTGAACAGAGCAAAGAGCCCAACAACATGTTTGAGAGCAAACCATCCATCCCTTCCTGTGTATGAGGTTCAGGCCTCTTTCTAGAGAAGTCCTGGAGGATGAGACATTGTAGAGACAGAGAGTGCAGAAAAAGCAGTGCTCACGTGCCAGACCTCTGGTACCAGCGGGGGTCACAGTCCCTACATTACTCTGTAGGAGAGACTCCAAGAGCATCCAGGAGAGGAACTGCTCCCCCAAAGCCAGGCTGTCCCTAGACTCGTGAGGTGTAAGAACAGGGAACTGGAACAGTGTCTGCTACCGAGAAGCAGACTGCTGCCATCACAGATTTCTCAAATTTGGGGCTGGACTTTCTGATGAATGGTGGGAAGAGATAATGAAGCCTTGAAAAACAATGAGCACATAGTTATTGGAGTCTAGAAAAAAGAGGAGTCAAGACGTACTAAAGACTCATTAGTAAAACTGTAACCTGCAGTAACAGGAAATGTAGAAAAGGAGCCTGATGGATTTGTGGATTGGGCTGAGATTCCTGGCAGGAGATTGGAAGTGCCAATGTGCTCCTTTTAGCTGCCTATTATGGAGATGCAAGATTATGTTAAATAAAAAAAAAAAATAAGGCACACTCAGTTTTCAGAAAGAATTGAAAGAAACACAAAAAACCTAGACTTACTTGGCACTAAAATAAAATTGTTTCTCATTCAGAGCCTGACCCCAGAAAACAAGAATCTCCAAGAAAGAAATGGCTTCTGGGAAAAGATCAAAGTCAGGGCCCTGACATTAAGCATAGCTCAGATAAAGGGTGTGGCTGGCAGATCCTGAACGGAGACCTCAGAAGGGTTTAAGACGGTGCCTGTACAGTAGTCCCCCCTTATCTGCAGGAAATACCTTCCAAGACCCTCAGTGGATATCTGAAACCACTGATAGTAAAAACTCTGTTTAGACTGTTTTTTCCTATAAAGGTCTAACTTTTCAAAGAAAGCACTTTCCAGCTCCTCCTTGGCCTATCCAAATCGCCAGCATCACTACTCTTGCACTTTGGGGCCATTAAGTAAAATAAGGATCACTGGAACACAGGCACCATGATACTGTGACAGTAGAACTGATAACTGAGGCAGCTACTAAGTGACTAAGGGGCAGGGAGCATATACAGCATGGAGACACTGGACAAAGGGACGATTCAGGTCCCAGGTGAGATGGGGCTGGATGGCGTGAGATTTTATCATACTATTCAGAATGATGTGCAACTTAAAACTTATGAATTATTTCCTTCTGGCATTTTCCATTTAATATTTCAGACCACGACTGACTGTTGGTAACTGAAACTGCAGATAAGGGGACACCACTGTAGGTCCTTTCAGCTAGACACAAAAGCCTCTAGGATTAAGAGTATGCCTTGTAACCTTCCAATAAATAATTGGGATCCTAAATTGTTTCAAGGCAATATCCCACCCTGACTCGTTGCCCAAGGACTACCATTGGTATACAGTGTCCTGTATTCTCTCTGATTGTACGTTGCCTTCTGGGAATAAGTAAAACAGAGATCCTTTGAAGCTATTTGGTTAATAGAGTGATGCAAATAATTTAAAAAACATTGACTGTTAATTTGAGAATGTTTTTCCTATTCAGCAACAATCCAGGTTTTGGTACAAGATAGTGAGGTATGCGGACCCTGCACCATGATCAAGTGGGATTTGTCCCAGGGAGGCAAGGATGGTTCAACATCTGCCGATTAGTCATGTGATGCACCCACATTAAATAAATAAATAAAATATTGTCATCACTCAGTAGATCCAGAAAGGCATTTGACAAAATTCAATACCTATTATGATATGAACTCTCAACAATGTGGGTGTAGAGGGCATGTACCTCAGCATAATAAAGGTCACATATATGACAAGCCCACAGCTAACATCATATTCGGTGATTAAAAGCTGAAAGCTCTTTCCCTAAGATCGGGAACAGGGCAAGGATATGTACTCTCAACACTCTGTTCAACAAACTACTACAAGTCCTAGCCAGAGCAATAAGGAAATAGAAATAAAAGGCATCCAAATAGAAAAAAAGAATGTAAAATTGTCACTATTTGAAGATGAGATGATGTTGTACAGTCATGCTGCATAGTGACATTTCGGTCAGTGATGGACTGCATATACCATACGTTGTGTGTACACCATACATCTGTGTGAGGTGTGAAGTGGGCTGTGCCATCTAGGTGTGTGGAAGTGCACTCTGTGGTGTTGACACAATGACGAAATCACCTAATGACGCATGTCTCAGAATGCATACCCATTGTTAAGCGACACATGCCTGTATATACAAAACCCGAAAGAATCCACCAAAAACTGTTAGCACTGATAAAACACGTTGAGTAAAGTTGCAAGATACAAAATCAATATATAAAATCCAGTTGTTTCTATACACTAAGAACCAAAAATCAGAAAGAGAAGTTAAGAAACCAATCCCATTTATAATGTCATAAAAAAATAAAATAGAATGCCTACAAATAAATTTAACCAAGGAAAATTGTAAGATATTGATGAAAGAAATTGAAGAAGAAACCAGTAAATGGCAAGACATTCTGTGCTCACAGATTGTAGGAATTAATATTGGACATACTACCCAAAACAACATACAGATTCAATGCAATCTTTATATAAATTTCAATGATACTTTTCTCAGAAAGAGTACAATCCTAAAATGTATATAGAACCACAAAGGACCCTGAATAGCCAAAGCTGTCTTGAGAAAGAACAAAACTGGAAGCAACTCACATCCTGATTTCCATCTACGTTACAAAACTAGAGTAATCAAGCAGTATGATATTGGCATAAAAGTGATAGATAGATAGATAGATAGATAGATAGATAGGTAGGTAGGTAGGTAGGTAGGTAGGTAGGTAGGTAGGTAGGTAGATAGATAGATAGATAGATAGATAGATAGATAGATAGATAGATTGATTGATTGATAGATAGATAGATATAGCTAGATCAATGGAACAGAACGGAGCCCAGAATTAAACCCACTCATGTATGTTCAATTATTTATGACAAAGGAACAAAGAGTATGCAATAGGGAAAGGACAGTCTCTTCACTAATGGTGTTAGCAAAACTACAGCCACATGAATAGAATGAAAATGAACCACTATCTTACACCTTATGCAAAAATAATCTCAAAATGGATTAAAGACTTGAATGTAAGACCTGAAACCATAAAAATCATAGGGAAAAATGAAAGAAAAGAAAACCACTAGGCAGTATTCTCCTTGACATTGGTCTTAGTGAAAATTTGGGATTTGACATCAAAAGTACAGGCAAGAAAACAAAAATAAAAACAGACAAAAAGAAAGTTAAATGGAACTACACCAAATAAAAGGGCTTCTGCTCATCAAAGGAAACAATAAATAAAACTGAAAAGACAACCTACCAAGCTGGAGAAAATATTTAGAAATCATAACTGATAGGGGATTAACACACACGATATATACATATAAACTCATAGAACTCAATAGCAATAAACTATCCAATTTAAAAAATGGGCAGAGGTTCTGAATGGACATTTTTCTGTGAAGACATATGATGGCCAACAGGTATATGAAAAGCTGGTAACACCACTAATCAAAAGGGAAATGCAAATCAAACCACAATGAGAGATGACCTCACACCTATCAGAATGGCTATTATCCAAAAGGCAAGAGATAACAAGTGTTGGTGAGAATGCAAAGAAAAGGGAACCCTCATGCACTGCTGGTGGGAATGCAGACCGATATGCAGACACTATGGAAAACTGTGGAGATTCCTCAAAAAATTACGAAAAGATCTGCCATGTGACCCAGCACTTCTACTTCTGCATATTTATTTTAAAAAACAAAAATACTAAATCAAAAGTATATCTGCACCCCCATGTCCACTGCAGCATTATTTATAAAACCCAAGACATGGAAGGAAGCAACCTAAGTGCCCATCAACAGACGAATGGATAAGGAAAATGTGATATGTATAACAATATTATTCTCCGTAAAAAGAAGGAAATATTGCCATTTGTGACAGCATGGATGGACCTTGTCAGCATTATGCCAAGTGAGAAAAGCCAGAAAAATACAAATACTGTATGATCTCATTTATATGTGGAATCTAAAAATAAACAAGCCAAAAAAAAAACCAAAAACAAAAAACCACACGAACTCATAGACAAGAACAGATTGGTGTTTGCCAGAATGGAATGGGTAAAGATGGTCCAAGGTCCAAACTTCTGGTTAGAAAACATAAATCACGGGAATGTAGTGTAGCTCCTGATGACTATAGTTAATAATACTGCGTTGTATATTTGGAAGTTGCTAAGAGAGTAGGTCTTAAAAGTTCTTATTAGAGGAAAGGCAAAAAATTGCAACTATGTGAGGTGATGGATGTTAACTAGATTTATTGTGGTGATCATCTTGGAAAAAAATATGCCAATGTCAAATTATGTCGTATACCTGAAAGTAACATAATGTGTGCCGATTATATCCCAATAAAAATTAAATATTTTGGTACTTCCCAGCGATAGAACATTAAATTCACAGATACTACATTTAAGTAATGCTTGGAATCTAGACAGAGACATCAAACAAAAACAGTAACGTGTTAAGTGTCCAGCTCAGTAATGCAGAGGTCAGAGGGGGAGAATGGGGAGATGTGTTTAGTTACAGAGAACTGGGCGTTTGGCTTCAGTGTGAAATAATGCGCAGCCCCAAAGCAGAAGGAATACAATTTGAGTGTGTCAATTTTCTCAGACACTGTGCTGGGTTCTGGGATTTCAGGAGTGAACCATATAAAGAAGATTTCTAACTTCACTGTGTCTTTATTCCAGTGGGACATATAGATAATAAGTAAACAAGAACATTTCCTTAAGGAAAATAGAGAGGGGCCTTTCTCCGCAGGCTGTTAGTTTAGCAGATGTGTTATCATGATCTCTCTTGAGGCTGGAGGAGCCTGGCGATTTGGGGACAGAGCCCAGCACGTCTGCTCACTGTGGGGCGAGTTCACAGACCGGGACAAGGCCAGATTCGAAAGCTCATGGGAGGGCAAGGTGACACTGTGGGGACTTTTATACAGTGTGCTGGGAAGCCAGCGAGTGGGGAGAAGCTGATGTGTTCCTCCATGAGAAGCTCTAGTCTGTGGGTAGACACCTGGTTGGTGCGCCAGCAGGGGAGCAGGTGGCCGTGTCAGGGAGCACAGGTAGGTGGCTGTGGACTCGGAATGAGAGCAAGGATGGAAAACTGGGGTGTGTCTGCATCGTGTGTTCCAATTAGAACTCAACAGCCTTGCTAAAGGGTGGAGGTGTGAGTGGTGTAAGGTAAACAATATATTCACGTGAGAAACAGGATGGTTTGTGAGGCCAGATGAAGTCGGGAGCTCGTCTTTATTCTGGCTGAGGTTGAGATGCCCGTCACATCTGTGTGCAGACATAGGAGGCAGCTGCCTCAAGGCCCCACGCACACAGGAAATTACCAGGGGCCTGATTCTGAGGCTCATTTCACGTTGTCTTCATAACCAGCTTTGCAGGGCGCTATTACTAAACATGTTCGATTGGAAATGGATATTAAGAATATTGTGTAACTGACAAAATCTCGTAGCTTTACAAAAGGAAAAATGAAAATTTGGCTTCTAGTCTGCATGGCTTTAAAAGCTCTTCTCTTCCCAGCACTCTGAGAGGGTAGGTGAAGGGTGCAGCTGAGGGATTGCCATGGAAACATCAAAACAAACATAATCGACAAGAAAACCAGTTACCTAAAAGCCATGACAGTCGGCTGCATTCTGGGAGTGTGTTCAGTGTGGTTAGGACATCCAGGTGCTGAGAGGAAGGATGTCACGGTGAGTGGCAGGTGAGGGACAGATTACAATGCCATGCGGACAACTTGGTTTCAACTATGGGAAGTTTTAAAATTTCAATCGGGAAAAAAGACATAGCTGAATATGAGTTTTATGAAGATCTCTCTGGCATTATCAGGAGGACTGACTGGCAGGGTCTTAGACGACAAGTGGGAATGTTTCTGTTTTGAATAGTGAGGATTTTATTTACACAAGGAGCAGTGGGAATGGAGAGGTAGAGATGAGTCGGTTAGATTTCTTAGAAGGTAGTAATGTTCTGTTCTTTCTAATGACTGCAGTCCCTGAATGGAAATGACTTGTGAGTCAACATAATACAGTGTTCTAGATTCAGACACCAGATTAATGGTGAGAAATGTAAACACACTAAAAATGCAGTAAACATACAGGCAAGGAGTTAATTTGAAGGTAAATTAATGAAAATGGTTTTGTCATGTTGACCTGTGATAATATACTTTACCCTTAGGAGTGCTAAGACTATCTTTCAAGATAGCCGATTAAGTATTTAGTTCATTTCAATTAGTTAATTACATGGTAAAGAAAACATCTGTCTCCAGAGTAAACCATGCTGTCCGGTCCATCGCTCAGGTTAATGGAAAGCTCTGCTTGGGCAAACCATGCCCCCTCCTGCTTTCCTAGCGCTTGTCACCTTGATCCTACAGGACGAGAAGTTTCTCTGGTCAGCGGCCAAGGGAAACAGACTGCACCCCAGGACTGAGTCCACCCTGCCAGCTGGGAGTTACCATTTCCAAATATGTCTCTGCGTTTCTAGTTTCATCAGGAACTTTTCTCTCCCCTTGACACTGCTGACAAGCCCTTAACGTTGGCCTTGCTATTGTTGAAATTTGCGTTATGCAAATCACACCACTAGGTAGTACCACAGAAAGCCCAGTGGTCACTATAGTAACTCAGGGTGCGGAGGAGCTGATACACAGCTCAAGCCTGTGAAACTTCCAAAGAGGCTACAAGGCCCAGGGTAACCTTCCCATAAGGTGAGTGCCCAGGTTTATCCCAATCTTCAAGATGTGTTCTACGTCTTGAGAGATTGAACAGTTATATGTTAAGGGGAATGTCAAAGAGGAAACAATGTGTCTGAATGGTGGAAAGAAGAGATGCCTGTTGAGGCACCTGGCTAAACCAGTAAAAGTTTTAAACTACTTTCCCCATGAATTGATTCAACATTGGGACAGTGGGCACGATCTGAATATGGACTACCGATTATAGTATTGTGTCAATGTTAAATTTGGTTAATTTGATATATTTAAGTACGGGAATGTCCTTCTTTTATGGGGAACAATTGATATTTACAAGTAAAGGGGCATCATGTCTTGCGCAATATATATATATATATATATATATATATATATATATATGTACATACATATGTATACACACACACACACACACAGGAGGTCAGACAATTAAGTTCAGGAACTCATCCTTGAAAAAGTGCTACACACCTCATTGCTGAATATCACTACAGTCACCTTCCAAGTACTCCCCTTGGGAAGCTATGCACCGATGCCAGTGCCTAATCCACTCTTCAAAGCCTTTATGGAACTCTTTTTCTGGAATGGCCATCAGAGCTGTCCTCGTATTACCTACCCTTGATGTCCTGAATGTTATCAAAATGTCTTCCTTTCAATATTTCCTTTATCTTCGGGTAAAGAAAGAAGTCATTGGGGGCCAGATTAGGTGAGTAGGGAGGGTGTTCCAATACAGTTATTTGTTTGCTGGCTAAAATCTCCCTCACAGACAGTGCTGTGTGAGCTGGTGCATTGTCGTGATTCAAGAGCCATGAATTGTTGGCGAAAAGTTCAGGCAGTTCATCTAACTTTTTCACGCAGCCTTTTCAGCACTTGAGAATAGTAAACTTGGTTAACTGTCCATTTGGTACAAATTCATAATGAATAATCCCTCTGATATCAAAAAAAGTTAGCAACTTCATTGTAACAAGTTTGCGGACTTATTGTCAGACCTCATATACACACCTCCATATGTACATACACATGTATATACAGAGAGAGAAATGGAATACTAAAACACACATAGCAAAATACTGATTGGTGAATCTTTGTAAAGCACATGCCTGAGTTTCTTTTTACTGTTTTTGCAACTATTTTGTAAGCTTGTAACTATTCCAAAAATCGATTTTTAAATATAGATATAATTTTAATCATAGAATCGCACAGTTTTGGTTTAAAGCACAGTGGTGTAATTTTTGGAAATGCTTTTAGTACACAGTTACAATTGAAGAAATGTAGGGCAGTATTCTCCCTTTTTTATCAATTCGTGTAACAGATTTCACACCTCACTGCATGTGGTCAAGTAGAATGAATGCCATTGAGTAATGTTATTTAGAAACTGCCATTTTGAGCATGAAATGTTTCCTGATGTAACTTTACAGTCCATGAATTTTAGAAAAGTTTTGTTTGGAAAATAGTTTTCTGATTTTTGCTCTTTTTTTTTTTTCTCCTATAGCAACTGACTAATCATAAATTAGGATTAAAAATTTAAGAGTTTTCTCAGAAAAAATAGAGCCTTTATGTTATTCCAAATAGATAACCCTTCCTGATTTTTCTCTTCTAATGTTCTTTAAAATACAGTTTTCCAAAGTACATTACGGATTTTCTTGTACATTCGAGAACACAGCCATTTTACTTGAAGCTCAAAACTTTCAGGTGATACATTACAATTACACATATAAAATTATTAATTGAAAAATTTAATGACAAAGTTTTGTGCATATTTCACTTCAATTATCTTGATTTTTGAGTTGAAAGTATGGGTCTCCAAGTCATTTTTTTCATAACAAATAAGACAAAGAACCCTACATATACTTTACTGGATGCTATAACCTAATGTCTCAACCTTCTTTATGCTCGATTATACATTATATACCAGAAAAATGCTGATTTGGAAAAGAAATGTGTCTGGTTTGAAACTCTCTCTAATTCTCTTTTTTCTAGATGGTCTCTAGTTGCTATCGTTAATGCACATACATACCTACACATATGTGCTTTTCCCCACCAAATGGTCTTGGCTCCCTCGTTTAAAGTCATTTGACCACATACATCAGGGTTTATTTCTGGACTTTCTGTTCTATTCCATTTTCAACAAATGGAATATGTCTGTCTTATGCCAGTGCCATACTGTTTTAATTGTGATCGTTTTGTAGTAAGCTTAGAAATAAGGAAATTTGAGACCTTTAACTCTTTTCAATCTTTTTCAAGATTGTTTTGTGTTTCCAGGGTCCTTTGAGATACCATGTGAATTTTAGGATGCCATTTTCTATTTCTGCAAAACCATTGTTGGATGTTTGACAAGGCTGCATTGATTTTGTAGATGGCTTTTGGTAGCGATGATGTCTTCATATTAAGTCTTCCAGTCCATGAACACTTTATGTCTTTCCATCTGTGCCCTTTGACGTCCTTCAGTAACATTTTATAGATTTCAGTGTACAAGTCTTTTACCTCCTTCCTTAAGTTTGTTCCTAACTATTTCATTCTTTTTAATGCTATTGGAAACTCTCCATTTATTCTTATATATTATTCTTTTTATTATTCAAATGGGATATATTTCCAGCAGTACAATGTTTAGATTACTGAGTATGTCCATTTTCAAATTTAAAGAGATGGGAATTTCTAAAACTCTTGTATAACAAGACTTCACATCCACACCAATAACATACAAGAATATCTGTCAGTATTTTCACCAAGATGGGATATTATATTTTTAAAAATCCAAATCTAATAGATTTAAACATATTACTCTTTTGTTTCCCTGGATATTAAGAGTTTAACTATATATTCATATATGTAAAGGCAATTTGAACATACTGTGTTTCCCTGAAAATAAGACCTAGCCGGATATTATCAGCTCTAATGAGTCTTTTGGAGCAAAAATTAATATAAGACCCAGTGTTATTTTACTATAATATAAGACCAGGTCTTACATTAATTTTTTTTCTCCAAAAGACGCATTAGAGCTGATTGTCCAGCTAGGTCTTCTTTTCGGGGAAACGCGGTAATATGCAATGAACTACCCATTTATTTGGGGGGATTGATGGTCATTTATCATATGCCTGTGTACATTATTTATTGAGCTGTTTCTATATTACAGATATTTTGTATATTAAAGAGCTCTGCGTGTATTATAGATATGAACCAATTATTTTCTAATTCAAAAATTCCTCAATATTTCTCACATTATTGTGGTATTTGTCTATATCCAATTATTCAATATTTATATAATTAATAAAATACTTTCTTACACAGTCAGTAAATTTTTATAAGTGTGTTTCTCACTAAATTAAAATATAGCCTCCGTGGAACTTCTAGCCTTTCTAACCCAATATCAGTTGCTTGCCCTCCTGCCGTAAACCACTGTAAAACTATGAGATCACATACACAGCAACTGTTTCCAGGTCCTTGCCAACAGCGGTGAGAGCAGGAATACACAGAGGTGATCCTCGCTGTAGGCCTGCCATTCTGCCTGGAGCTCTGTAAACAAAAGGGCGACTTTGAAGTGATAAAAAAAGACAAAAGATCCAATTTTTGTATAATTAGAGATAATTCATTTTAATGAAAAAGGGAAGAAATAAAAGAAAAGGAATATTCAAATAAATAATAAAGAAACTTTCTGAACTAAAGCAAGTCATGAATCTCTACGGCAGAAGCTCATACCACAGAACAGTAAGAATTTATCAAAATGATCAATATCTGGACAAATCCTAGTTAAATTACTGACTTTCAAGGAATGAACAAAAGAAAGAAATGCATTCAGACAAGGTAAACAGATTATTTACTCTGATAAAGTCAGGCTTGCTTCACACTTAGGGACAACTTGGACGTCAGAAGGCCATGCTGTAATATCTAGAGAAAACTAGACAGAAAAGTAATGGGCTAAGATGGTTAATTGCCACCTACCAAAACAACAGATGGATCTCCTTACATGTGCAACATTCAGAAGTGATATCAACCACTCATTATTTCAGTCATTCAAAAATACATTAATTTTTCCCTTTTTGCTGGACACTGGAGTAGGCGCAAATATATACTAAGGAGAAGAGGAGATATATATCACAAATATCACCCCTCATAATATATAAAAGTTTTGCAATGAATGGGTAGGCCATGGATATTGAAACCATTTAAACACAATAAAATGAAAAGATCTATTCTAAACAGGATTGTCACAGAATAGTAATAGTATAGTGATTAATACTCAATGAAATCAAATTAGCATTATGTTGTGTTATTATATTTGAAGTTTTATAAATTTGAACAATCAGAACTTTATTTCCAATATAGGAATAATCATGATGGAAATTCTCAGAAACAAGTCAATTGCATATTTGATACCCAAAGAGCAGTTACCTGGAAAGACGCTGTAAAGACCTAATGATTTTTCTATGTAGATCGGCATTTTATGGTAATTAAAATGCTATTTTGTTTGTTTATTCATTTATTTATTAATAATTTAATATTATGCTTTTCTTTTTTGTGGATTGTCATTCTGCCATTCAATTATAAAAGCCGTAACAGAGATGACAGATATGAGCAAAAGCTGTACGAAAAGCTGTGCTTCTATTTTGAAGCAGCGTAGGTTCTCTTCATGAAAAAGACTGTCTTTAATATTTTGTATTATAATAATCCTAGAATGCTTAGTTTCTCATTATCAGTTATTTCAATAAAAAGTTATTTATATTATTATTATTATTATTATTATTATTATTTCATGTAAGTTAAATTTTGAAAAATGAAGCCACGTTGAAATATGGCTACTTGGTGAGTGGTCTTTTAGCTATTTTTCATAAGGATTTCATTTTATCATGCACACCTTGTAGTTCGCAAAATTCAAATTCACACCCATTAAATTTAGTGTTTTATCATATGTCATGCAATTCTGTGGAAATGTGTTAAATATGGGGATACCAAAGTGATACTATATTTAAAGTTTTAATTAATATAAAACTTGTTGACTATTAAGTATTTGTGATGTTATCTGAAATATTCAAATATGTATGTCTAAAAATGTTCGTGCAACTTACATATTGGCCAGGACCACCACTTATTTCCATGCCATATACTGAAATGCTAACACTGTATGTACCATTTGTGAAAGTCCTAAAGCTGGTAGTAGGAATTAATACAGGATATTGCTTTTATGTGGTTAGCAAACGTCTCAGATTTTGTCTAATTATTACTGATTTCAAATCAATGAAATCAAAACACAAATCAAAGGAAATAAAGAAATAAAATCCACATGTAATAGATTTAAAACAAATCCTTAAAGGAGGAACTGACAGTATAAATTTTCCTGAGCTAATATATATGAATACTGCAGAATTACCTCACAGTCCTTATTAAATGGAAAACAGCACACAAGTTTTAGCAGAACACAAAGAAAAATGAGAAAAGGAATAAATGGAGGGACAAACACAAGAAAAGGAAAAATGAGTTTTTGAAGCAGAGTTAAAATCATTTGTATCAAGGAAATGACATAAGAACTTATTTTAAAATTTTATACGACCTCCGGTGTTCTTTAAAAAGCTTACAAGAGAAAAACTTTAAGCATTCTTGTAATGAAATGTTGTACCTTTCTTTAATGAAAGTGCATTTGCCATGATTAAAATTCCTATTTTTTTCTACTTCACTGATTTTCTTTCTGCTAACTGCTATCAATTCAGTTTTAGTCTGCAGTTAAGACTATCAAATGACTATAGTACTGCAAATTAATAAAAACATGTGTACGGAAATTTCACTGGATTGCTTTTTTTAAATAAAGTATATTCTATCTGAAAATACTTCCATAGAAATAGGAAGGTTAGAAAAGTGGCCACTGAACATCACACTACCTTACATGAGATTCATTAAACAATAAACAATAAATTGCTCCTCTTGAAAAATACAGTGATTATTTCGAAATTTAACAATTTATCAAGAACTTATATTTTTTCTTTTAAAATAGAAAAGTGATACTATAATATTTGAGTTGAAATTAAAGAATATTTCATGTTAAGATAAAGTTTATATTTTATGGAGAGGCAACGTGCCATAGGGAAAGAATGGATAACTTGGAGCTTGAATATTGATTGGGTCATTTAGTAGCAGATAGAAATGAAATAGAAAACAGGACACTAGAAAAAGCAATCAAAGAAACTAAGAGTTGTTTTTTTGAAAAGATGTATAAAATTGACAAACCGTGAGCTAGATTAAGAAAAAGAAGACTCAAACAAATGAAATCATAAACAAAAGAGCATACATTAAAACTGATGCTACAAAATGAAAAAGGATCACAAGAAACGACTATGAATAAATACATGCCAACAACTTGGATAACCTAGAAGAAATAGAGAAATTCCTAGAAACATACAACCTATACAACTGAATCATGAAGAAATATAAAGTTGAAGGGATCTATAACTAGTAGATTGATTGGGTAAGGAATCGAAAACCTCCTGCTTAGAAAAGTCCAGGACCAGATGGCTTCACTGGTAAATTCTATCAAATGTTTAAAGAAGAATTAATCCCAATCCCTCTCAAACTCTTCCAAAAACACAGAAGATGAACGATCACCTCCAAACTCATTTTATGAGGTCAGCATTACCCAGATATCAAAGCCAAAGACACCACAAGAAAAGAAAATTACATGCCAATATTCCTAGTGAATATAGATGTAGAATCCTCAACAAAATATTGGAAGTGGGATTTAGCTCTGGGATGCAAGGACATTTCAACACATAAAAACCAATTAATGTGACATACCATATTAATAGAATAAAGGATAAAAATCACATGATTATCTCAATGTAGAAAAATGCGTGACAAAATTCAACAAGCTTTTATGCTAAAAACTCAACAAATAAGGTTGTGGGTGGAAGGATAAAAGGAATAAAGTCTATACATGACACAGCTGACATCACACTCAACAGTGAAAAACGAAAAACTTCTCAGCTAAGATCAGGAACGAGGCATAGGTGTTCATTCTCATCACTTCTATTCAATATGCGCGTAGTGCCGGAAGTCCCAGGCAGAGCAAATAGGCAAGAAAACAAACCAACAAACAAAAACCGGGCATCCAAATTAGAAAGGAAAAGGTAAAATTGTCTCTGTTTGTAGATGATATGAGCTTATGAAAGAATATTTAAAGTGTGTGAATTATTTTTTATACATTGTGGCATGAGTACCAAGCTCTAGATAATGAACACACAGCACTTCACATAGTTAGCTCTCTCTCTCTCTCTCTCTCTCTCTCTCTCTCTGTTGAGAATGCTTACTCTCTTTCAAGTATATTATACCTAATTATTAACGATAGTCACCAAGCTGTACATTAGATCCTCAGAACTTCTTATAACTGAAAGTCTGGACTCGTGCACCAACTTCTTCCTATGTCCCCACCCCAGCCCCTGGAAACCACTGTTCTATTCTCTGTTTCTATGAAGTCAACTTTTTATTTTATTTTTTAGATTACACATATAAGTGACACCACATGGTGTTTCTCTTAGTCTTTCTGGCTTATTCATGTTGATTTTGTGTTCTGCAACTTTACTAAATTTATCAATTCTAATATTTTTAATGGTGTCATTAGGGTTTTCTACATATGAGGTCAGACAAGTTCACAAACCTTGTTGCAACGATGTTGCTAAACTTTTTTGATATCAGAAGGATTATTCATTATGAATTTGCACCAAATGGACAAACAGTTAACCTAGTTTACTATTTGGAAATTCTGAAAAGGCTGCGTAAAAAAGTTAAACAGCCTGAACTTTTCATCAACAATTCATGGCTGTTGCATCACGACAAGGCACCAGCTCACACGGCACTGTCTATGAGGGAATTTTTAGCCAGTAAACAAATAACTGTATTGGAACACCCTCCCTACTCACCTTATCTGGCCCCCAATGACTTCTTTCTTTACCCAAAGATAAAGGAAATATTGAAAGAAGACATTTTGATGACATTCAGGACACCAAGGGTAATATGATGACAATCGACTGGCCATTCCAGACAAAGAGTTCCAAAATTGCTTTGAAGGGTGGACTAGGCACTGGTGTCAGTGCATAGCTTCCCAAGGGGAGTACTTTGAAGGTGACCATAGTAATATTCATCAATGAGGTATGTGACACTATTTCTAAGATGAGTTTGCAAGCCTAATTGTCAGACCTCATATGTGAGCTGCTTATACTTCAGAAATGATTTAAGAGGTTATTATTTCTGTTTCAGCTGGTAAGTGTACAATATATATTTGTAATACTTTTGGAATCAGTTGGAACCAACATTGTCTAAAATGTGTTTTTATTTGTAGAATACTAATGGTAGTGTTATATAAAAGTAGCTTTGCAAGGATTGCATAGTTTTGTAATACTTTTGGAATCAGTTGGAACCAACATTGTCTAAAATGTGTTTTTATTTGTAGAATACTAATGGTAGTGTTATATAAAAGTAGGTTTGCAAGGATTGCATAGTTTTAATTAAGTAAATATTCTCTTTGCCCTTCCAAAATCCAATGCATTAGCTTTGCTTCTTTCTGTTTTGAATATCAACAAAGATGAAAGGGATAAACCAATTTAAACACACTGATAACAGTGCAAAAATGTGGAAAGTGCTAGTGTGTAATCATTCATTAGTATGTAACCATTCAGTACTAGTGTGTAATCCAGTAAGAATCCTGCATCTCAAACAACAGTGGGACCTACACTGCACTTTCTCTGCTGATGACTCAGCTGTTCCTCTAAAAGGAAGTTCTGGAGACAACTCACTGAGAAAAACAACCAGGGCCATCTAGTTAGTGATGCAATAGGGATATAGTGTCTGTGTCATAGTAGTCATCAAATTCTATGTTTGGGACACATGCTGCTCATTTCACGAACTTCTTTACAATGATGTACTAAGAAATAGGTCATATTGAACGTTCATCTTCATGTTTGAAAGTGTTGAGTGACAATTGACATTTTAAAGATCTCTTTTCTGTTGCAGCAGGTTTCAACCCAGAAAGTTGAGTTTTAAGGTCCTTAAACAAATAAAAACAGCAAGTGAACTTGAAAAATCACTATATTATGTACACAAAATACCGTATGTCTCACAGTAAGGGTATTTCAATCAGAAAATAAATTTTATTATTAAGGACCTCAAATATAATTATCTATGGTTTGGGTTTTACAGATGGGCTGTATCCTTCAGTGTGCACTGTACAACTGAGAATTGTATCTAACATGTTATATATTTCTTTGTACTTTTGGCAACCAAAATGAGATGAAATAATTTGGGGGCCAGAGATTTTTCTATCCTTTTTTGCTGAATTAATGAAGAGTGAGGTTACTCATTATTTCTCTTCTAAAATAGCAGCATAAAAAGCTTTCTCAGAATATTTTTGTTTTTCATTGATATTTAGGTATATGGACAGAACTGCTTTGAGGAAGGAAATGACAATTCAAAAATTACATAATGCAAAATATAGGAAGCTGATTAGAGTTAACGGGCATCTCAATATTTACAGTAAAAATTCTAATTTATCAGATTGTATATAGTATGTGAAAAATCAGTGTAAAAGATCTGCCTCGTTAGAAGATTTATCCACAATGTGAAAGCCTCACTCGTACTTTTGTGCATCATTATTATGGTGCTTGTTATGCTGAAAACTTTCTATTCTACATTCTTCTTATAAAGTATCTTGTACCCTCAAATTGGCTCTTAAGTGTTTGCTGGAACATAATCCATTGTGTGCAACTGACCTCAAAACTTATCTTTGCATGAGTTACAAATTAAAAGACAGAAAAGTACAATTGTTAACTTAATTCCAGAACACAAAGAGAGAAAGCAAAATGTATCTGCAATTCCTATAATTTCTTGTACATCTATGAAGATTTCCAGGACATAAGACTCATACATACAATGAGTCATAAAGACCTTTCATCCTCATTTTTATTGGACCCATGTAGAGAACACAGCCTGGAGAAACATGGCAGTGTGTTTCCAGCATCACACAGAGGAAGGGATTCTTGTTATCCCCAGATCAATGCTCTTTCCACTAGACTGTTCCCCCCCACACCTGAGTGAAAACAGCAGCACCTACAGTGATCTCATCAGGGACAGAGCTGTACATCCCATTTGCAGCTGCACTGGAAAGTGATGATGTTTTGCATCATTTGATATACAGCATGGATGGCCATCTATAGTTATAAGCAAATTACATACATACTTGAAGCTGAATAAGAATCTAACAATAATACCTATCTAATGACTCACAGGGTGCTTGTGCCATGGAAAGGAAGTGTTACTATATTGAACCCCATCACTGTATTAACCCCTAATGTTGTTTAGAAAATTGACTAGCCCATAGTTTTAAAGAGAGCAAATTGCATAAACTGAGAAAATGAGTATTTTTAAAATTCATCCCCTCAAGTGCATAGTGTATAATAATTATTATTAGTTCATCCACTCAAATAAAATGATATCCATTCATTCTTAGCAAATACACAATATACATTTTGGAAGAGAATGAACACATTAGGGGACAAGGCAATGAGCTTTCAATTATATTTCATGAGTGTGGCCATTGTTTCAACGAAAACTTAACGTTTTAATTAAATCTGTAACTCTTCATTTCTAAAAAATGTCCTCTATTCTTTAGTAGTACCATTTAATGAAGGGGATTTCTTTTGCAATTTACAATAGCTGGCTGTAGATGTCAATATTTCGCAAGGGCTTAAATCTGCATTATTCACCTTCAAACAAATGTGGAGTATGTAAAAATTATACAATGGTTTCTCAGTTCACACAGCACTGACTGTAGTGTAGGTGCTATCTATGTTAGTACTCTAAATGTCCTCTCAACACTCATGACGCAAAGAGGTACGTAAGATAATATCTGTATCACTTTGGTAGTTTAAGTATTTCGAAGACATGTCAAGCCTTGGAAACCCAACAAAATCAGATAATGTGGGTTGTGAATTAGACAAGCCTTACTTCCCCGGAGGACACTCAGTAATCTCTCTGGTCCATTTTAAAGACTTTCACACTTTTCCTTTCATCGTATTTGACTTATTACCTCCTTTACCACTTTAGCTTAGCTCAGCAATAGATCAAAATTCGGCTGGGGTTACAGTTCAGATATTTGTTCTCATTACACAGTGCCCCTGTTGGCAGTATGGACCCCTGTCTTTTTAAATGGCTCCTACATGATCTCCATTATTGTTTTTTCAACTGCATTTTCAAAACGCATTCCTGTTCATTATAGCATAGCACTGTATCATCTATGAAGAATAGACTTTGGGTAATCAAATGTGAATAAAGCAAACTGCTTATACAAAAAAAAAAATTATTTTGCAACATGGTTTCCTTTATAGCTTCCACATTTTAAACAAATCAAAATTGAGCACTGTCACGTCATTTAGCCACACACATACACACACACATCTCATCCAAGCCCTTTTATAATCCCCTCCCCTGAGTGGGGGGTGGCCCAGTGAGTAAGTGCTCAGCGATAGAATATGGCAAACGTGCCACTTCTAGAATGAGGTTTATAACCTCCATCTTGCAGATTCTCTCTACTCTTTCCCTGGCTGATTTGATGAAGCAAGTTTCCATGTACGTGAGGCCCATGTGGCAAGGATGTGAGGGTGACCACTGGCCAACAGCCAGCTGGAAAATGAGACCCTCATTTCAATAGCCCAAAGCAAGTGAGTCCTGGCAGCAACCTTGGAAGGAGCTTGGCATGAAATTCTTCCACAGTCAGCCTGCACATGAGCCCCAAAGCCTCGCTGACCCATGGATTGTAGCCCCTTCAGAGACCCTGAGATGCAGAAAAAATGAAGCAGTGGTAGGTTTCTGACTCGGAGAAACTGTGTGATAGTAAATGTGTGTCACGTTAAGTCCTAAGTTTGTCATGATTTCTCACAGACCATGGGTAACAAATGCATGATGTGTATATTACTCTTTGTTTTAGAAAGAAACTTATCTTTTCGTTGTTGTTTTTTTTCCATGTCCATGCCAATTTTTTGGGATTCAGTCATTTCTAAATGGATCACATCTCTTTGCAACTTGTAAAACAGGGAAATAATCACACCCATCATATCGAAGAAATCATGCGTATAGTTTATCCTTGATTAATGTAGTTGAGTCCTTATTAAACTAAGAAAAACTGATAAACAGGTTTTAGTTTGTTTTTGTAAAACTTTTATAAGGCTGATTACCAAGAGAATGTAATTTGCAAGTTTTTTTTTTTTTTTTTTAATTGTGGTGACAATTGTTAGAAAAGTTACATAGATTTCAGGTATATAAATCATCTATAAAGCCCATTGTGTTTTCACCACCCAGAGTCAGTTCTCTTTCCATCACCATATATTAGACCCCGTTTATCTTTTTCTAGAGCCTCCCTCCCCCTTTCCCTCTGGTAACCGCTAAACTATTGTCTATATCTATGAAGTTTTGTTCCTTCATTTGTTTGTCTTGTTCTTTTGTTGTTTTGGTTTATATACCACTGTGGGGACAGAGCCTGGAGTGCAGTTTCCAGGCTCTTGGCCTCACGTGGAAAGGTGCTGGCTCAGGTAGTAAATGGCCATCAACTGTGATTGGATGGCCGTCAGCTGTAACCAGTGAGCCATTGGCCACTAATATAACTGCTGTGGCTCTGCTAGCAGGAAAATGGGGGCTAGCAAGAAGATGGTGGCTGAGCCTGCAAGCGGTGCAGTGAGGGTTGCAAACAGTGTGGCTCCTGCTTCCTGTGCCTCCAACTCAGCCACCAGCGAGAATATAATGGTATGACTCCCCTCCCTATGGCTCCATGAGTGTTCCTTTTTGGCCTCACCATATCCTGCGTTCTTATGTGGGGAGCGGGACTAGAGACCCCACCTGACACCCTGCATGACAACCACATATCAGTGAAAACATATTGTTCTCTGCTTTTTCTGTCTGACTTATTTCGCTTAGCATTATAATCTCAAGATCCATCCGTATTGTCACAAATGTTCCTATATCATCTTTTCTTACTGCTGAATAGTTTTCCATTGTGTATATATACCACAACTTCTTTATCCATTCATCTATCAAAGGACATTTTGGTTGTTTCCATGTCTTGGCCACCGTAAACAAAGCTGCAATGAACATTGGCGCACACATGTCTTTATGTATAAATGTTTTCAGATTTTTTTGGTAGATACCCAGGAGAGGGATTGCTGGGTCATACGGTAATTCTATTTGTGATTTTTTGAGGAACCTCCACACTGCCTTCCATGGTGGTAATTTACAAGTATTAAAAGAAACAATTATTTTACCTGTATCTGAACAGATCCAGACTTGAATATTTATATTTAATAGATAGGGAAAAATAAAGTCATATTGAGTTTTTCAGCCTGTGCGAGCACTTTGTGCCATTGTTGTACATTGTGAGACAGTGAATCTTTTTAGGAATGTCACCATGTGATGCTGACTTGCAGACAGACTAATTCCTCAGTAATATTAAGAGACCTGAAGGATCTAGTCAAAGTCTAGAGTTTTGCAGAAGTTGAGTACATTATTAATAAAAATGCTGAAGAGCTTATTTCTTTCACATTTTTGCTACTCCATTATGTGCAGCCTTGATTCTCCTATCTTGACTTAGTCTGCATGATAAATTTAATGCTCCACTTGAAAATATATAAAATTTTAATAGATAGTATTTCACAACTGGTTGATTCATTAAGTGGTTTAAAAATGCATGTCCACTCGAACACTAATGCCAGAAAATAAGCAAAAATGCTCAGCTTTCACGATGATAAAATTTTACTTGTAAGATTGGAAAATGTGGCTCAGGGGAAAGAAAATGAATTCCTCTTTATAAAAACTGTTCACAGTGAACATGCAAGATCTCAAAACATGTTGTTGTGGAAAAATAGTCAGTTCCCAAATGCTAACTACAATAAGATGACATTCATGTGTTTAAGATACTTGCACAAAGCAATGCTCTCTATTAACTATATATTATAGTGCATTAGGACTCTCCAGAGAAACAGAATTGATAGGTAGGAGAGGTAGATGGACAGAAAAAAAGGAGAACTGTTTACTTCATATAAAGGAAACTATCTTGCAGAAAGAAATGGAAAATTTCAAAAGTAAAAATGTGCATGTCAACTGCAAGGCGTCTCAGTGGAGATGGACAAGAGGGATTGAAGGCAGCTCTGAGTGACCCTTCATGGCACCCGGTCCAGCCATGTCTGAGACAGCCCACGGGACTGCGTGTTGTTTGATATTCACTGGGGAACTCTTTAGTCACGTGATCTGGAAGGTATTCATTCTGCATCTACCGTGTTTCCCCCAAAATAAGACCTACTGTGAAAATAAGCCCCACTTAAACTCATCAGCCAGATGGATGCATTTAGTACGTTATGACAATGTTCCAGAAGATGACATGACTGTATTTGAAAAAATGTAGCTTGTTATACATGAAAAAATAAGACATTTCCTGAAAATACACCCTAATGCGCCTTTAGGAGCAAAAATTAATATAAGACCCAGTCTTATTTTCAGGGAAATAAGGCATAAGACCCAGTCTTCTTTTTGGAAGCATGATATTCCCAGGGTACTTTCACGGCCCCCAATTATGAAATGAGCTGCCTTTCTGCCCAAGGATCTCTCTGTCTGGAGGGAGAAATGGTAACAATTCACAACTGACTTGGGCTTTTTACATTATGAGCACATAAATTATGGTGAGAATTCCCCAACGTTTTTTGCCAAGTAGAAGCTAAAGCAGTTGTGCGTGGTTTTTTTTTGGGGGGGGTAAGGTATGAATGGAATATTGAATACTTTTGATGTTTACCATAAAAGAGCTAAATGAAGAATAATTAAACTCTAAATAAAGGGAAATAAATTCATCAAGATATAGGGATTTAAGTACTATATTGAAAACAAATTCATAAGAGTTGACCATCATTTTGGTAAGAAGCATTCACTTCTGTTAAGGACAGAGCTATTAGTAACTATTCCTTAAATTCATCATTGATGGAGAGGTCTGCTCCTAGCAATGCGGATTCTCACTGGCCTGGTTAGTAGGACTGTAAGTTTCTGACACCCTAAGGCAAGAAGGTCCCTATCTTGGCTTCTGGAGAGGAAATGAAATGGGTGATGACGGTGCAGAGATGACAGAGGACTCTGTCCCTGGGCTCTTACTCACTGTCATTGATCCCCCTCCATCTCTTTGTGGGCCAGTCCCAGCCCTTGTTCCCTGTGCTCCAGCTTCTCTTGGTTTTCCGAAGCCCCAGTCCAGCTGAAAGAAGTTACAGAGTCCTCCGTCCCCCCGGGCTACCAAGGCCTGTTAGTTACTGCAACACCTTTGTTTTTCTCCTAAAAATCATTCCACTCATCCCTTCAAGCGCAGGTTTGCTGTTTCTTTCAGATGCGTTTCTTCTGCTGAGAAATGAAACCCATGTTAACGCCTGGATTTAGAAGGACCTCTAGGACTAAGTCATTCCTTGCTGTCTAAGTGTTAACAATAGTCTCTTGGTGAGGTCAGGGACCACATTTGTAGTTTACTATTAAGAAATAACCACAGGTGACAGTTACATACCCTGTGAGGAGGGAAAAGTCCATGACTATGGATCACGGGGAACAACATAGTGGCACAGGAAACACGGCCTGGCATCTTTCCCCAGTGATCTGTTTGATCACACTGGATTTGGCTCAGTAATTGACGGACAAAAAATCAGGTTGTTTATAAGCTCGAAAAGATTCTCTCTCATCTATGCATCAATTACTTTAATTATAGAAGAAAATAATTACAAGGTACAAAATGCGCAAAGTAATTTGTTCACAGAGTATGACTCTTGACAGTTATCAAGTAGTTATCTACAAAAAAGAAATCATTTTCAAATTATCCATTTAGATAATTTATACGTTGAAATATTTTAATTTATAAGGTTTATTTCAAATATCATAATCATAAGGTAAGGATAACGTTCATTTAATACATATTTTTCAGAGCAGTTGTGCCATAATTAGATAGAAACATGGAAAGTAGGAGAAAATGGGGAATAAAAGTTTAACTGAGATGACTTTGAAGCCTTGCGCCTTTCATGTCTGGTAGTGCAAACTCCCTTTCAAAGTAAAATTCAGAGCAAAAGTAGGGGGTTCTATACTATAGTAGTGGAAATTGATTTTGGATACTAAATGACAACTAATTAGTTTAACTTAATTTTCTGCTTAATTCACTTGTTTTTACTGTCTAGTAAACATTTGCTTCTAATTCTATTAGTGTGAAAACTGGGGAATGAAGAATATTTAAAGAAATTATTCATATCTATTATACTTTCAAAGTAACTTTAAATTTTTTTATATCTTCAGAAGCACTTCTTAATGTTTAATAACATCCCTTTTCTTGGTATTTTTGGTATTTTGGTATTTTCATGCATTTTTTTTCTAGTCCCTTTTGTCTGCCTGAATCCCTGCTGAGAAGTGAAAATAATGTTTGCTGAATAAAAAAGGGTTGTTCAGACTGGCTGATGGATAGTTTTAGAAAAGGCTTCCTCATATATGCTGGGTAAATTAATGAAAATCAATGTTCTCTCATACGAGAACAAAAGCTTTCTTTCTTTCTTTTTTTTTTTTAGGTCCTTAGGACCACTTCAGTTTCTAAAACATCTTGGATTTTTTCAGGTTGGTATCATTGCCTCCATGGTGGTGTTCTCTATTCATAGATCCTCATTTACTTCCTGTAGACACAGCTGGGGTTGCTCCTGGTGCAACATCCTGTCTCTCTACAGAAAACCATCTCCAGGACTTAGCAACAGTCTAGAGATTTTGTGGAATTTAAAGAAAAGGATTTCTTTTTCTGTTTCAGTTAGTGAAACTAGAGGTGAGGAAGACAGCTGAAGTTTAGGGAAAGCACCCCCATTTTGACTCAGCGATGTTAAATCACGTTCTATGAGGAATCAAGGAACCCAAAACAGACTTGCTTTAGAACTTCTCTCATCTAAATCTCATTTCTCTGTTCACCTCTTACCCTATACACCTCCCAAAATTTATATATAAAAATGAGATTATTGTTTCTGTTCAGAATTATTTAATGTAAAATGGTAATAGTCATTGCAGCGGGCCTGCCGCCACGAGTCGAACGGTTCCTGACAAGGGGAGTGGGAATGAAAAAAGACACTCACACTTTGATGATGGTGATCGCGGACCCCAGTGTTCCTGGAGACGCTGAGTTTATTTTGTCCCCAGAATTTATACCTTCTGTGGACGTGCAGTTTAACAAGTACAAAAATGCATTACCTAGTTAACAGTAAAACTTTAACTTTAACACAGGAGACACAAAATTTACTGAAACTCCCAAATGTAATTATCTTATCAATAGCCCTGATAGGCATCAGCCTTCTGTTCTGGGAACTGGCCACTCCCACCACATTCCTGAGCAGCATGCAAGCTCTCTCCAGATGCAGGCAGAGACAATTGCCTCAGGAGGAGGAAATAGGTTAAGTATAAACTGAGCCATTCTGTTAAGGCTTTAAAGTTAACTGCAACCATGGCTCCCCACATCTCCCCCTTTTTTATTTTATATTTTTGAGATCGTGTCTGGCTTAGGTGGTCAGTACAGACATTTTCACTTACCCGTCATTGGATATCAATCATCAAAGCGATCGACTCCTGTCTTAGGTTGTAAAAACGCTTACTGATCATTACCCGTCATTGGCTACCGATCTCCTTTGAGGAAAGCCAGAGACAGCAGAGGCTTTTCCCAGGCAGGGGAAGGGAGGCAAGGCTTCCCATATAAGGCAGCTCATTGGGGGTCCCCACTCGGTTTTGCCTGGCTTAGGTTGTATCTCCTGAGATATCTTACCCGTCTTTGGCTGCAAACCATCTTTTGGGGACCAGACAGAGAGACATAAGGTGTAAAACATAAAGATAAGCAAAGTCCTAAAAAGCCAGTCTTACAGGCTCTTCTTTCCTTAAGGAAAGACATGGGGGGACAGTCGGCTAGGTTGTTGTGTGACTACATCTCCCCCTTTTTTGTTTTTTGAAGCATGAGAAACACAGAACATGTAGTTATTTTATTTACAGCCTGTCAGAGGGCTATTTGTCCACATCTGAGGACTATGTAAAACAAACAGAACAATAAACAGAATAGCAATATCCCCAGCAAACCCTCTACCCAAAGTCTTTATCCATTTAACAGGGTCTGAAGTGGAAAGTCCTTCTGCAGCTGTGGAAAGTGAGAGCTTTTTCACACCCTAGGGGCGTGGATGGGTATCTATAGATGTCTTCTCTTCTGTGGGCTGTCGCTCATGGTATGGTTTAACACCGACCAGGAATTTACAGAGGTTTTTTCTTCCAGACCTGGAGAAATACAAGCAAAGCCTCTTCCCCGTGTTATCTCGCGGAGAGAAGTAGGATCAGCTTCTTTACGTAATATTTTAAACAAAGGTTGTAATTTACCGGTTGTCAACCGCAACTGAGGTCTAATCCAATTAATGTCTCCCAGTAGCTTTTGGAAATTATTTAATGTTTTTAAACAATCTCGCCGGATTTGTATTTTTTGAGGCACAATGGCTTGAGGCATTAAACAATATCCCAGATAAGAGTAAGGAGGCACTTGTTGAATTTTTTCTGGGGCTAGAACTAGCCCATAATTGTGGAGCTTTTTCTGTAAATGAGCAAAAGCAGCAAGCAACTTTGGTTCACAAGAGTGGGCAAGAAGTATGTCATCCATGTAGTGGATGATGTAAATATCTGAAAATGCCCTTTGGGTAGGTTTTATTGCAGCTGATACAAATTTTTTACATAATGTAGGGCTACTAGCCATACCCTGAGGTAGCACTAGCCAATGATATCTCTTAAAAGGTTTTTGTAAATTAACAGAAGGAACACTGAAAGCAAATCTAGGGCAGTCATCAGGATTTAAAGGTATAGTATAAAAACAATCTTTTAAGTCCAAAACAATTTTATATGTGTTTTTTGGTATGGCTGTAGGACAGGGCAAGCCTGTCTGTAAAGCTCCCATTAATTTTATGGTTTTATTAACTTTTTGTAAATCTTGTAATAATCTCTACTTACCAGATTTTTTCTTAATAACAAAAATGGGAGAATTTCAGTGGAATTAGAGGAAGCAATGTGTCCCTTTTAAAGTTGCTCCTGTACTAGCAGCTTGTAAAATCTTTTGTAGGGGGGACCTTTGATCTTTTACACCTGATAATTGCCTGATTGTCACAGGTGCTAAAACAGGAGCCTCAGGCTGTGGATCCAGCCCTGCAACTACACTTGGAGGAGAATTTAGTTGTAATCTAGGCTTTTATTTTGATTGAGATTTTAATAAAGACCCAGTCTGTTGAGCCTTTCAAAGATAGGATATATTCCAAAATGCTCTGTGGACTCCCCTTGCTTGTGAGCTTCTTCACAAGCCATTTGAAGAGGGGATCGTACAACAGAGTCCGATCCTGGCTTAACATAACCTGGCGAAGGCTCAGCAGGCATTTCCCAAACCAAAGACTGCAGCGGAGGTTCCCACCTACGGGGCTCCTCAGGAGGAGGTGCAGAGGGATTAACTGTGGGGGGATCTTTACCCCGAGGATTCCATTGATCTCTAAAAGGAATCTGGGGACTCCGAGGACAATTTCCTCTGTCCACAGCAACTTTAAGCTCAATCAGCTGTCCCTGAATCTTTTTTAGCTGATCTGCAAAAGAGAGTGCAGTGCCTGCAGGCTGCTCGTCTCCTTGAGCCATAGCCACTAAAGGAGAGTTTTTGTCCCTATCATATTTAGCAGCCTCATCCTCTAATTCTTCCTGGTCCTGAGGGTCTAAATCTTCCCGGTGCTCGACCGGAGCTTCCTGACAAACAGGCTCTTTGTTAACTTTAAGAACTCCCTCTAACAACTTTGCGCCCCCTCCCTCCTTCTCTCTCTCTGCCGGAGAAGCGGCAGAAGCGGCAGATGGGAGAATTTCCTCGTTTTCAGCTTGTTTCACTTTCTCTAGCTTGCAGCCCTTTTGTTTAAGTCCATGGGCAGCATAATAATCTTGTAACTGTTTTTCCACCTTTCTTTTGCAATTTTTATAAAACTTGTCTAACTGTTCTCTGCTCACCCGACTGCCACGGGCGGTAAGCAACTTCTTAAGTCCTCTAACATACAGGTCCTTGCTGCTGGCGTGACCCATCCTTTTTCCCTAACTCGGCCCTTCTTTCAAACAAAGAAAAAACACTCAGGTGTCCTTCTGGCCGTGTCCCTTGCGGGGCCAAATCCGTCTTAGCTAGAGGCGCGCCGGTATAATCCCCGGCCAGGTGGGTTGTAAAGCCCAGTCGCCGTTATGCCATATGACAGAACCGGAACCGCAGGTTAGGACCCAATCAAGCTCCGTAACACAAAGTCGTGGAGCTATCACTCACTCACACACTCATTCGACCGAGGGGACAGTGCCTTGCTCACCGTGCATCCACTGATTAGCTCCAATGAGCTGGGCCCTTGCCACACGGTGTTCCTCACTATTACCCCTATATTCAGTCCCTGTTCGGGCGCCACTTGCAGCGGGCCTGCCGCCACGAGTCGAACGGTTCCTGACAAGGGGAGTGGGAATGAAAAAAGACACTCACACTTTGATGATGGTGATCGCGGACCCCAGTGTTCCTGGAGACGCTGAGTTTATTTTGTCCCCAGAATTTATACCTTCTGTGGACGTGCAGTTTAACAAGTACAAAAATGCATTACCTAGTTAACAGTAAAACTTTAACTTTAACACAGGAGACACAAAATTTACTGAAACTCCCAAATGTAATTATCTTATCAATAGCCCTGATAGGCATCAGCCTTCTGTTCTGGGAACTGGCCACTCCCACCACATTCCTGAGCAGCATGCAAGCTCTCTCCAGATGCAGGCAGAGACAATTGCTTCAGTGGGAGGAAATAGGTTAAGTATAAACTGAGCCATTCTGTTAAGGCTTTAAAGTTAACTGCAACCATGGCTCCCCACAGTCATATGATCCTGAACTTAAGGTATAATGCTTATATTTTAGGTAACCCGCCTCGTACAAAGGCAGAGAAAGTAGCCCATCCATCGTCACAACACTACACACACACACACACACACACACACACACACACACACACACACACCACACACCACACACACACATATACACACACACATATACACACACACACACACACCCAGGACTGAGAAATTGGTGAGATTAGTCATGTCTTATTTGGTTTTCCAGTTTTTATGGTACATTCAATAGTGACACATAACGGCTGCTCATTAAATAATTAAGTAAATGTTAAATATTAAAGTATACCATAGGACTCCAATGTAAAATTTTTTCTAGTTGTTATACCTAAGGCTTGCCCAGTCCTAGAACAAATTGAATGAGGCTCTTAAAATTGCCCTGAATACATTTCATACACTTTTGTCTCTGTCCTTCTGAAACTATTAGAGACCTTCTAGATAGATAGATAAAGAAGCCAGAACAATGCAAAATAGAAATAGATTTTGGGAATATTTTTTCCACTTTTTCCTGTAGAGATTTATGTATTTTAGTCCCCAACGGGTGACATACAAGGTGCCTAGCCCTAATTGGTGTCCAGTTAATATTTGACAAATATGTTGATTGTATATAATATAAGAAAGCATTTTCTCAATGATAAAGTGCTCATAATTTTATTAGCTACCTAAAACTTTGGTCAGCAGTGATATTTTCAAAAATATCTAAGTTTGGCAAGGAAAATCAATATTCACTCATTATTTTGTGGTGAATACATTTATTAAGCATTGCCTAGCTGCCTGGCTAGTTATTAAAATAATAGTAATAATAATAATGATGATAATAATAATGTTAGCCTAAGAAAGGCAAAAATGAAATATCTTTGTCTTTTAAAGAGTCAAATTTTTATCATTTAATATTTATCTCTGTAAAATATTTATTTCAGCTGTAGTTGCAAGATCAAGACTCCAGAAAGTCAATTCAGAATCTAAACACTGAGCCGCTAGGTGACTTGCGTATCTTTGGCATTACTTTGTTTTTCTGATATTTTTTCAACTTTGATCCTGACCTTTCAAGCAGATAAGTTTTGTTTTAAAAATAGACTTCAGTATTTGTTTCTAAAGTAATGTTTGATTTGAATTCATCTGCACTCACTTTTAGATAGAGATACACTTATCTGCATTAATTTATTTAATACAAAATTTAGAGCATTTTTTGGAAAAGACAATAGGCTAGACACTATATTACCTTCTCATTAATGCCAATTTTAATACAATTTTCTGTACCAGGGTCAACAAAGTGCAGCCCAGCTGACTCTAGTTTTTGCAAGTAAAGTTTTATTGGAACATGGCCACGCCCCTTATTTAAATATTGTCTGTGACTGATTTCCTGCTAAAAACAGCAGACGAGTCGTTGCCACAGAAACTTATGGCTTGCAAAGCTGAAAATATTTATTACTTGGCCCTTTACATGAAATATCTGCCCATGTTTTATGCCACCAGTTTATACAGTTAACATCAGATCAAAATCATTTGATTAAAATTAATTATTCTATTGTAAAATAATTATGTTAATATACTTGTTTATATTTATAGAACTCATAGATTCAATGGCTAAAGAAAACTAATTCAAAAGTATATTTTAGCCCCATGTTTCTCTGAGAGAGAGAATATCAATAAATTCTCTTAGAGCAATCAAATAACTTTAAAATAACTAACAATTATGTAGACATATAGATTAAACACTTATTTAAGCAATCTAATTGGAAGTGTTACCTGTGTCTCTTTGTTGATTTGGCCATCAGTTTTAATTTTCTATTTCATCAGGTTTTGCTATCTAAAGCAATTGCAGCAATCTTTAAAAGAACCTCATGAATACCTACAATAACATTTCCTGAATAGATAGATACTGGTCTCATACAAATACATGAATCATTCAAGTTTAACTAGAAGTATGCATATACTTCACTTCACTCAAATAGTATTTAAATTAGTAATAAAGTCTCCCCAGCCTCCCAACTCAAGTCAGATAGACTCACAGGCAAGGCCATTATAGTAATTTTATACCCCAATTCTAAAAAAAACCACAGTATTTTCTTCTCATTTGAGCTAGTTAAAAATAACAATCACAACCCACAAAGAAAAACCATAATAGAGCAGTGCTGAGTGCATAAGTAGCTACTGAAGCAAAAAAACAAAAACAACAAATGTCTAGACATTTAATGCCATCCATAGAGCACCTGGACAATGCCTTGTATAAATTAAACGCTATGGTAACAAGAAAAAAGGTGGTGGTGAGAAATATACAAATAAATGATTTGATGATTACACCTGAAATGAAAACATTAGTTCTGTAAGATGAATGTTAGAATATGTATTGATAACTCATTGACTTCTGAGTGCTTTATTTTACCAAAATTCTCATTTAAAAATGTTTCCCCATTATAATTTTTGCTAATTTAGAAGACGATCTAAACATATCTTGGCTATTGTGAATAGCATTGCAATGAACATAGGGGTGCATATATTTTTTTGAATTAGTGTTTTGGATTTCTTTGGATAGATATCCAGGAGTGGAATTGCTGGGTTATAAGGTAGTTCCATTTTCAATTTTTTGAGGAACTTCCATATTGATTTCCATAGTGGCTGCACCAATCTGCAATCCCACCAACAGTGCATGAGGGTTCCCTTTTCTCCACATCCTCGCCAGTACTTGTTGTTTGTTGATTTATTGATGATGGCCATTCTGACAGGTTTGAGGTGATATCTCATTGTGGTTTTTATTTGCATTTCTGTAATGTGACATTGGACATCTTTTCATAGGTCTGTTGGACATCTGTATGTCCCCTTCAGAGAAATATCTCTTCATATCCTCTGCACGTTTTTCAATTGGATTGTTTGTTTTTATGGTGTTGAGTTATATGAGTTCTTTAATAAATTTTGGATGTTAATCCTTTATCGGATGTATCATTGGCAAAATATCTTCTCCCATTCAGTAGATTGTCTTTTTGTTTTGATGATTTCCTTTGGTTTGAAAATTTTTTTGTTTGATGTAATCTCTCATGTTTATTTTTTCTTTTGCTTCCCTCAGATGTTGTAATTCCTGTGCTCAACCCCAAACTTGTCAGATTCGCACCACAAAAATCTGCTCTTGTCCATCCGGAGTGGTGTCACCTCCAGCTGGCTGTAACAACATGCAGCTGAAGACTTCAGAGTGTGAAGGTAGGTCGCATGTTGTGTTTCTGCAGTAAGACCAAGATTGTTTTGAAAACTTACAAATCGTAATCAACAACTATGAACTATATAGACATGGAAATGTAGACTTGAAGCTCAAACTCATTAAGAATGCACATTCTAAACAATGTATAAGGTTGTTCTGGTTTAATTCTGTTTTATGGTTTCCATTCCTAAGACCTATTTCTGTTCTCCAGACCTACAACGTCAAAAGCGATGCTAAATCAATCTGATGAAAAGTACAGCCCAGTTCCAAGGTGGTTGAGGGGAAAAGAGGGAGGGGTTATGCTCACAGGAAGACTGACTTCTGAGCAGGTGAGTGCGGGGAGCTCCCATAGGCTTTGGGCTTCTCAGCCATTAAATGGACTTGTGGGTTCCACTGGTAATTAAACCAGCGCCCTCACATTACAGCAGTTAGCACGTCTTCCTTATTACACTTAGCCGTTGTGGGGCTCAAGGGAATCTTTTTCCTTAACAGGTATTTTAAAAACCACTCAGGATCCATATTTGATTGCCTGGTTTGTGGACTAATTGATGTGTAGATTTTTTTCTTCAAAAGCTGGTGCATTGTGGTGTAAGCCTGTCACAGAGGGCAGGTGGCCTGAGTGGCCAGCTTACAGCAGGGGTCCCACCGCTCACTCCATTTTAGAGAATTTACTGATAAACACACGAAAGGGAGTGTTTCTAACCTAAGTATTTGCAATTGAGTCCAGTGAAATGGATCTGTCATAACTGAGCAGGCTGCAGCCACGCGTGGGGCCGAGACTCACGGTTCTTCGGTGGGAAACGCTGCTCGCGCTTTCTCTCCCGGGGCATCAGGTCCCCAGGCTTCCCGATGTCACACGGGGTAGCGCTGATGATGGAAAGTAACCCCCTCCTAAACTTATAAGGGATTCTGTGGTTGACTTTGCTCCAAATTGGGCATAAAATAAACGTATTACTTCAAAAGCAAGGAAACAAAATCTATTATGAACTTGAAATGGGTCTTGAGCCGGTGAGTCATTTTCTGTGGTGCAGCATTTTCTGTGCTATTGTTTTGCTTTATTCTCTTTGAAAGCTTTGCTGAAAAGCAATTAGGTTATCTTTTCTCTTTTCTTTTATTACTCAATAATTCAATAGTAACTTTTACCTCATCACCAGCTGAGTTGATTTTTAAAGGACCAGGAGGACTTTAAGGAATTTTAAAGCTCTGTTGACTTGGTGAAAGGATCATGTGTTGTCTTTTCAGCTACTTTTTTCGCAGACTTCTCTAGCATGATGTGAGGTTTTCTTACTATGTTAAAACCCACAATTTAAAACTATACTAGAATTCCTTGATGATTAGAAGCAATGGATCAACTGTTTACAACAATTACAAAAAAATAAACACGGGATCAAATTTCCAGGGCTTTTAACCTGATAGTTCTGGATTCCGCTTAGGTGTAATTAACTGACTTTAAAGCTTCAGATTAGTTCAAGTGGGTGTTATTTTGTTGAGTTTATGTAAATTCAATGTATTTCCAGTTTCATCACTTGTTAATAAAAACTCAGGTTAGAGATGAATGATATATAAAGTATATGTCCTAAAAATAAGTTAAAGTATTTTAAAGTTAATGACATATTTGTGATTATGTCAGAAGGTCAAATGATATGAATTTTTTAATCAGACCCATTAAAATCCTAGGCGTACAGGGGTTTCTGCTCTAAAAATATCTAAAAACTTTATGGAAAAAGTTTTTTTGTGGAAATAGATTAAGTAACCTTGTAAATAGATTGGTGACCTTGTAACCAGGTCACTAACAAAATCATCAACAATCAAAATAATGCAGTACAATTCCTAGCAAGTGAAGAATATCCTAGTAAATACAGAATATATTTCAAAACTAAAAAGAAATAGATTGATAGGTGGGGATGATAGGAAGGGTTGGAACTGCTGAGTGAGAAAAACCAGACAGAGAAAGGCAGGTGGGGTAGTTAGCTGCCTTTGTACCATAATTCTTGTATTCATTAATGACTTATTTCTATATTTTAAAAGTATTCTAGGAATTAGACATGAAAATGATTAAAAGGCATTTGGGCACTCAAGATTGAAAACAAAAGGAATACCATGCAAACACTAATTGTAAGAAAACTTTTTGATTTCCTCCTATCTTAAAATATGCTTCAAGACCATGAGAAATAAGGGTAATTTCAAAATGAAAAAATATGGTCAACTACTTAGAAGTTAAGAAAAACTATATATTTAAGCAATTAATAGTTTCAAAATAAAAATAAATTAACAGGATTAAGGGAGACATAAACCTATAACCAGTTATTTTAACACTCCTCTGATAATAATTGATAGACATAAACAAATAATCTAAGGATGTAGAATATTTGAAAAACACTGTTAGGCAACTTGACTAGACACAGAACACAAAGAGAAAACACATTCAGCTTAAGCGTACATAAAAACTTTCACCGATAGAAACCATATGCTGAACAATGTAATAAATATCAATAAATTTCAAACCCCACTGAAATACAGACTATGTTCTCTGACCACAGCAATATTCGATCCATCAGTATCTAAAAGGTGTCTAGAAATCCGTAAGTGTATGGAAATTACACCACATAGCTTTAAACAACGCAGGAATCAAGTAAAAACAAATCACAAAGTAAATCAAAAAAATTTTTTTGAAGTAAATGAAAATGAAAACTTGTGTCTAAGTCTGAATCATTCTATCAAGGGAGATTGAAAGCTTTTTAGGCTTCTATGAGGTGAGTCCATTGATTTCCTATGGCTCCTATAAGAAATTACCAGAAACTTGGTGACTTAAAACAACACACATTTTCTCTTACAGTTCTGCAGGTCAGAAGTCCAAAAGCATGCTCGTTGCACAGAAGTCACCATGGCCAGGGTTGTACTCCCTCAGGCTTGTGGGGAGCCTTCCTTCGTTTCCCAGTCACTAGAACTGTCCTACCTGCAGCCCCTGGCTCCTAGCTGTTCCTCCACCATGAAAGCCAGGACATGCCATCCCGCCCCAGTCACCAGGTTGCCCTCCCTCTCTGTCATTATGCCCCTCCCCCTCTTATAAGGACCCTTGTGGTTTCATCATTGGACTCACCTGGATAACCCAAAGCCCTCTTTCCAAGTTGAAGTCCTTCACTCCATCACATCTGCAGTCCTTTTTGCATGTGACATATTCTCAGGCCCAGGAATTAGGACCCGGATGTCTTAGGGTATATGATTCCGCCTGCCACAGGAGGCAAAGGGTTTATAATTAGCAATCTAAGATTCCATCAGGAAAAAAGAAAAAAAGAGCGAGAAAAATATGAGAACAGCAAATTAAAACCAGAGAGAGAAGAAATAAAGTCATAACGAAGATAAGAGCAGATGTCTTAACAGACAAAATAACCTGTCTTTTTTCCCCCAACTACAGCTTTCTCTTTACACATTAGACTTAGCTAATGAAATGAAGTGGTCATACAAAAGAATATGTTAAAGACAAAGCTTGTTTCTTTAAAAAGGTTAGCAGAGTTAATAAATCCTGAAAGATTAACAAAGACAGAGAAAACAATTTATAAACGTCAGAGACGAAAATAAAGATATCACCACAGATCTTTCCAATATAAAAAAAGGGATGCTAAAAGCATACTATAAACAAACTTTCTATCAGTAAATGTGAGCACGTTGATAAATCATTGGTGTTTGTGTGCTTTAATTATTTGGGAATGTGTGTTTGAGTTTGGCTGTAGGTAATAACACATCTATTGCAAAAGAATGGAGTAGAAAGTGAGAGAAAACTCATGCTCAGAGGTATTAATGTCAGGTGTCTAAAGACCACTGGGAACCGTGGTCTGTAAAAGCTGTGACAAGGGCATTCACCCAGCATGGGGACCCTGAGCCATCGCCTTCAAAGGGCGTCAGGTGCAGCGTCTTAACACTTTCTGGTTTGTGTGAGTGGTTTCGCGTGCAGTTGGAAGAAGCAGGGCTTTCCTCCTGAGGGGCACTGTCAGGACGGAAGGTGGGGTTGCTCTGTGATTGCATTTCTGGTAGTTTCACTAGGTGATGGTTGAAACCCGGTGAGGCTGATGTACCTGGGAAGGAAGCCCTGTCACTGAGATGGCAGGAGAGGACATTTGGCCCTTTTGGCCATTTGCACAGTGTTTTCGTTTTGTCTGCGGAGTGCCCTGGTTGTGTCCTGCTCCAGCACATGCACAGGGTGACACTGTCTCCCTGTAAGAAGGAAGCATGCTGGCACAGCTCTCAGTGCCAGGCCAGGGGCCTCCTGGCACTGCCAGGGCTGCCGCTGTGTCAGAGGCCTGAGGAGGCTAGACGTAGTAAGTGCACTGCTGTCAAACGAGAGAAGTGGTCTCAGGCCTGGGGGAAGAGGAAGCCCAGGGCTTTAGGCCGGCCGGCTGTGGCATGGGGTGGCATCACATGGGCATCTCGGGAGGGAGGGTCAGACACTGGTTCAGCAACTGCCTGAGGGGACCTCAGACCCAACCTGGATGTGGAGGTGTCAGGTGGAGTCTATAGGGGGCTGTGGAGACAGGAACAAAGGGCGTGACCGATAAAGGGTGTGAACAGATGACAGATTGCCGATGACTCTGGCTGCCTCCTTTGCCTGGTTAACACGGGCACTTTGAAGTCCGGGATCCTTTGCAGAAACCCATGCTGAATGGCTGAGGGGCCCTTATGGGGTTCTGTTCTGTGTCAGGAGACGTGCAGTCAGGCGTCGTGAAGTGGTTTCCCAAACATAAATTACTGTGCGTAACAAAATATGAAAACGTGATTTTTTTTATTTTATTTCAAATTGTCGGTTTGAAGTCTAACCAGATACATTCACACAATTCATTTTGTTGATTGAAAATAAATTATTGTCCATAATTATGGAAAATAGGACACGACATGCCAATTCCATACCCATTTATAGTTTATATAGGGGTCCTCACCACGTCATGAAGTCACTGTGGAAAGCTGGCAACTCTCCATGGGTTTGTATTATCACGTCTGTGAGATAAGATGTGCGGATGAGCACAGGCACCCTTCAAGTCTCCAATCTTTAAATATTTGGAAATTGGCATCTATATTTAATTGCAAACATGCATATGCATTTGGAAGAACCACAGAAGACCAAAACTTAGTTCCTGAAAATGTTAAGCTCTATTTTGGGGATGTCTAGAGGAAGCAAAATAATTTCCAGCCAAGAATAGTGCTAAAATATTGTTGGCTGATGCCCTATAAACAGCCCAATGTCTTTTTCCCCCAACTACAGCTTTCTGTTTCTCTGTGCATTTGGCTTGTCCCAGTTATTTAGTTTCATGAGTGTTCAATTCAGGTTAGGAAAGTACCTGGGCAGGTGCTTCCCAGGGCCTGCAGCAGACCTGACCATGCCATCTGGAGGACAGCAGATGCTACTGGAAGACGCACAAACAACACTGCAGAAAACGTGGAAGAGTCAAGTGCGAGGGAGAGTGACAGTAAAACACATCTGCTACCTGGTCGCAGTATGTTTACATATTCCTAGAAGCCTCAGTTTATGGCACCGTGTTGCATTTGAGTGTCTAATAGGACGCAATTACTTTGGAGGAAAATGGGTGAATTACCTAGGGCGAGTATCAAGAGACATGTGTAAAACCTTACTTTATTTCTGATCTATCCTTTATATTATGAATGATTTTGTTTAGCAGTATTCAAATGTATATTCATAAATATTTCATATTTTTCAGTTAGTAGTTTTTAACATATCAAAAGAAAGCGTAGGAAAGATAATTACCAATTACTGTGTATGTAAGGTACAGCACAAAAGTTGAGAAGATTCATTCTATGGTTGGGATATTGGAAGGTCGATTTGTTTCTTTTCCCCTCTTCCACATAATTTCACACTTCTTGACAACTGCTGAAGAAATTCCAAGATATCACTTATTAAGTATAAGAATAAATGACTTTCTGTTAGCCAAATAATATTATCTCTCAGGGGATCACAAAATGACTATTAATTAATATTTTTACCAATTCTGGACTCTGCCATGCCAATCATTTTGAGACGTTATAAAAGTTATTCCACATATGTTATCGGCAGGTAGAGTGCATTTCTCTGTGTTTGCTACACAAACCGCATAATCCGGCAGTGACATTACACTTAACTAGTCGTATTGTTTAACCACTTGTAATTGCAGATTATTTTCCCTGGCTTCAGTTGCATCTGATTGAGAAAATAATGAATCTTGTGGAGCCAATCTTATTCTCTCCAGTTGAAAGACTTTGTTATTTATCATGGTTATAAAAAAAAGGCCGTCTTTTCTTGGAAAAGCAAATGGAAGTGAAGTGGAAAAAAGCATTGCTGGAGGATTCATTTTGAGAAAGCTGCTCCCTGAGAAGAAAGCCGCTGTGAAGAGACGCTGGCCATTTACAGTCCAATGACAGCTTTCACCGGCACCACTTAAATTTAAAGACACCATGAAAATGGTGTGACATCGCATTAAAATGCTTTTAGACCTCTCTTTGGATACAAAATGCAGGTTTCATGTAACTTTTATCTCTCCCTGGTCGTGGAGATGAGGGCACTGAGGTCTGGACTTCAGAATCTCCTGCTGGCGCCTGTTACAGAACCAAGTCAGCCCCTTAAGAATGAGGCGCAGCGTTGCAACTGGATGTTTTACCCCATCATGTCTTAAAGATGGGTGCTTCTTTATGCTATGAATTAGCCGCTATGTGGGTATTTGACTCAAACCCAGTCACATTAATTGTGTCCTGTCAAAAATAAAATATATCACTCTGATTCAGGTCCTTTGAACATTTGCAAAAAAAAAATCAAAAAAAAAAATCATACAACATTCGATCAGAGGAGAAGTCTTGACTACGAAATGTGTAATTCAGTAACATTGGTTTATAATGAGAGGCAGGCTCTGATGAAAAAGGAACTCTTACTGGATTTGATTCACGAGCTGGAATACCCTCAATGTTGTGACATTAAAGTACCCCCCTCTTACTTTCCTGAGTTGCTGAGGAGTCTCCCTTCATCTCTTCTGGACACAGGTCACCTTCTGTCTGTTTTTGTTTGTGTGTTTTACGAGACTATAATATTGAAAGCATCCAATTTGAAAAGCTTGAGCATATGTGTAAATTTCTGTCACCATCACCACAGTCAAGAGAGTGAGCACATCCATGAATCCCCAAAGTGTCCTTGGCCCCTACACGCCCTCCCCATGCAACTACTGATCTGCCCTGTCATCGTGGGTCACTGCCGGACTGCAAATTTTACCTAAAAGAATCACGGAGTAGATATCTTTTATCTGGTCTCAGCTTTCTCACACAGAAGAATTATTCTGAGGTTCATTATGTTGTAGTATACATCAACAGTTAATTTATTTTTACTGCTGTGTAGTGTTCTATCTTATGGAAACCCTACAATCTGTGTGTCTCATCATGTGTTTACGGATGTCACACGTTGCTATGTACCTGGTGAGTAATGATGTCAGACTTGTTTTCATGGTTTTCTTGGTCATCTACCTTCTTTGGAGAAGTGTCCAAATCTTTAGTCCATTTAAAAAAAATTGGATTTTATGATTTATGAAAAAATTCATTAAGAGTTTGAGTGAGTTTTTACAGTTCTGTCTAAAGCAGATGTTCTGGATACAAGCTCTTTAATGAAACGCAAGATGTGCTAATATTTTTTCCCAGTTTGTGGCTTGTCTTTTCATTCAACCATGAAGGAAGAAGATGGAAGTGCCAAATTTCTTTTTCTTGTTTGCAAGAAATTCTACAAGTATCCATGCTTCACAGGAATTCTCAGGGCCAGTTGTTATATTATTATATTAAGCAACTACTATAATTATAGAATTTGGATAGTTAGAGGCTATACATTGTTTAGCAACAAAGCAAATTTTGATCTCTGAAACATAGGCATCTCAAATGGTTTCTTAGTTCAAATAATACTTCCAAGGATAATTCTGCAATAAAGGAAAATAGAAAAGGATTGTACATTTTTATACACAAGCCTCTACATTTGACAAGAAATAAGGCTGGTATTTTGGGAATGTTCTCAGTTTAATACTTTATACGCTGTAACTTTCTGAATTTGAGTTGTGTTTGCACTTCTGTCACTATAAGAAGAGGAACAAGATATTCTTGCTTTGAGATTATTTTTCACCATCATCATTATCAAGGCCAGGCAATTGAAATTCCATCAGTTAACAGTAAAGGAAGGAAGCAGGTCTAAAACACTAAAACTTATGGGAAAACAAAATGGCAGAAAAGGTTGTGTTACCATATAGAAGGTAAGGCATTTAATATTTTGCTTCAACGTCAGGAATATTTGTTTGAAGGAAACAAATACATCCAAATCAGCCTAAGTAAAATATTATAAATAAACTGACACATATCTTAAAATTTCAGTTTATCGATAATTAGAAATAGTACTATATTTCCTCACTTCAAATATACATCCTTTCAATGTGTATGAAATTGGGACAAAGATCACATAACTCACAAAATTAACCTGTCAACTTACAGGCAGAGTATTAAGTGTTTGAGATTATTGTCTTTTTTCAATGAACTGAATCATGGATTAATTATATTCATTTCTTTGATTGCTAATTGAGTTAATTAATTTGCATCGGTTTCAGTAGAAATTGCCACATCTCACTGAATAGATCAAAACTTGGAGAGAGATCTGAGAGTGATTTCAATGGAATATTCCTTAGGTCTTGAATAGATGTCAAAACTTACCAGCTGGATTACAAAAGAAATTGAAAATATTTTAAAAAAGAAAAATTAAAACCTAAGGAAACAAAATGCAATCAGGAAGCGCAAACAAACTGCAGTTACCCCCCAACCCAAGTACCCATGTGGACACTGTGAATGAAGTGATACTATCTGTACAAATGTGTAAAATTGTCAAGTATTAAAGAAAACTACGTATTTTTGGTAACAATATAAGGAAAATAAAATGGTTTTGTCTTACTGAGTGGATAATCCTGTAACTATAAAAAGAAAAACGAGATACTATACGGGAGAGGTACCCATTTTAAATATATAAAACAGTGACGGGATCCTCCACTGTTGGCCAAGATGGAGTAATAATACGTGCTGCCCAAAAATGAAAACCAACGAACAAAAGTCAGGCAAAATATTTGAAACAACAGTACTCAAGGTGTTGGGTACAGAGAAGTGACAGACGGGGGTAGGAAGCCAGGAGGTGGCCCAAAATACAGGAAGGAGAAATCCAGACAAGCCCAGCTGTGGGCACCAAGGTGGGTGAATGTGCAGGATAGAGCTGCAGAAGAGAGAGCCACCAGAAGGCAGCCCAAATTGATCCAGAAGGCTCTGGGAATATCTAGTGGATTACTGATCAGTGCACGGAGTAAAGATACAACCTGGTGCCAGGGAAAAAGCCATTCCCAAGGATTAGAGACAACGGTGTCTGGCATTTAAACAGGGTCTGAAATAATGCTTGCTCTCAAAAATCAAAGTAGAAAACTTCATAACTGGGGGGTGAAGTGGGGCATAGTTTACAGTATTAGGCAGGGTCTTGCCGCCAAAGTGGGAGAAAAATCACTCCCAGACTACACACAGCTCTAGGCCCTCCTGAGAAGCTTGAGGGCAAGACTCAAAAAAATAAAACCATTTCCAAAAAGCTTAACCTTGCCCAAGAACAAGCTCAAGAACGTAATAATATAAACATACTCAGTAACCATCAGGGTAAAATTCACAACATCTGCTGCCCAACAAAAATTATCAGGTACACGAAGAAGGAAGAAAATAGAAACTCTAATGAGGAGAAAACCAAAACTGACATAGAAATTACACAGATGACAAGTATTGTAAAAAGGGACAGTAAAACAGTAACCATGGTGATATAATTTATGTTCACCATGGTTAGTGTGGTATCTGATAGGACCTCCTTTTTTTCAAGTTACTATTTTTCTCTTTGTGATTAATATCATGTAAGTGTATATTTATGATGTGTCCCTAATTATGGATAAATTGTCATAGTTTTTAACACTCAAAATGAAAAATAAACCAATTCTCCAAAGGACACTAAATTAGCCTGGATATTTACTTTACTTCTAAATGCATTTACCTAGTTATTCATGTTTCCAAGCACAGGTAGAGTTAGCATAAAGGGGAAACCAATCTTTCTTTCTGTCCCTTTGATTTCTGGACTCTGTGCCTGTAGGACAAACCGTCTCTGGGGATTATCTGCATCTTATGGACCACTGGATTCGTCCCCCTACCTTCCTGTATCCGCTGAGCGACCCTGCCTTCCAAATGGGCTAACATGAGGGGATCAGTGGGAGTTGGTGTCATGGTGAGAACATGGGCTTCCTCTGCCCCCAGCTCCTCTCTTTCCTCTTTCTTTGACTTGGGACAAATAACATCATCTCTGAGACACCTCACCCGTAAAGCGGAAATCATAATACTTGCTTGCTAAAGAGAAGAAATAATGTAACAATGCCTGGCGCGTAATAGGTACTCATTAAATGTCAAGTCTTAGGGATAATGGGGATGATGGACAACGGAACTGAATGTGAACACCTGAAGAAATGGAACTTGAAATTTGTAATAAGGCCATGTGCTTCAACAAAAGCCTTGTGTTCTTACTCTGATTAGCTATTTTGTGTGTGTGTGTGTGTGTGTGTGTGTGTGTGTGTGTGTTTATAGTTTATAGTATGCTTTACTGTCCTTTCAGGAGTTGTAGTTTAAAAATGCCAACTGTTAGAATGAACATCTTACCATGAGGAATTTATTACTACTTGAACCCTGTGTTTAGAAGGGGTATAGTAAATCTGAACACTCTTCTAAAATTTTGCTATTTGGTCCATTATTAGGAAATTCAGTGATATGTGAGTGAAAGCACCATATATAATCTGTAAAGAATTACATAAATATAAGTCATTTTAACAGAATTTGTTAATATTTTCACCGATCTTAATTTCAGTAAAAACAATTACATGAATCAAACTTTGTTTTGTTGACTCAATAAGCCAAGCTGCTCTCTGCTGTGAATGCTCTACATCAAACCCCTAATTGCTTTCCCCCCATTTAACATGTTGCCACCTCGACAGAGTTAGAAGTAACAGTATACGTTTAAAGTTCCAAAATTCCAGGGGAAACAGAGGTTAAGCAGTAAACAAAATATTTCACTGACATTGATCTCACAGTCATGTTGACAGTTTCTTAAAAATGATCAGGATCAATGAATAAATCATACTAACCTGATCTAAGAAATGGATTTGATCATTCTGCTTGGAAAGGTTCATTCCTTTCATCTTGCAAGAACTTACCATTCATAAAAGATTCAGTGAACCTTCCTTTCTTGAGCTATCTGCATAGGCATCTTGGATGATCACCTAGAGCCAATCAGGTTATGTGAGTGATTGATTCGTTTCGCCTCTGTGCTAGGCAACCTGGAATTTATAAAATGTATGGCATACTTTGGAGCACTGGTGATGGAAAACCGTTGGTAGCTGGAGTGTTTTTAATTCAGAAGACGGACAGTGGGGACTTAATTGTTCCTTACAAAATGGTTATTTAAAGATGTTTGCTGAATAAAAGAGATCAGTTTCCTCCAATAAAAAGACTTACAATTTTTATCAAGTTACCGATTGCAGTTTGATTTAATATAGCTTGATTCATGTAATGTGGACACATTTAGTCAAGTAGCACAGTAATTTATACTCGAAAGATCCTAAGTACCTTTACTTTGGACTCAACTGTCATTTGCCTAAGGCTTCAATAACTGACTTCACATTTCTAATTTTGTTTTTACGTGTATTTCAGTAAGGTCCCAAATCATTTCCCGGTTACCAAATATCCATACTTGATTCTAAATTTGCACACATTTAATTAGAAAAAATATATTGGCAAGACACTGAATTAAACAACAGATGTAATAAATTCAATTTGCCACCAAAGGGAGGTAATCCTGTGGGGAATCCTACAGAAAGTGTGATTTGAGTTGAATAGCTGCTGGTGCACTTCCAGGTATGACTGGCAGAGAAGACGAGGGAGATGGTTTCGCAGTGTGGTTTAAATATAGTCTCTGGGAAAATAAGGAATTACTGCTTCTTGTTCTTCCTTTGAAAGGCTTATAAATACACGTTCTATTGGATATATGAGGATAGTGTACTATTCTAAAGTTGACTGTAAAAGTCATTTCGTTAAAGAGGAACAACCGTAGTTTATTCTGCCATAAACAGAAAATGCCTTTCTGTGGTAAAACCACATCAAGTTATTATGAAGATGCATTGAGTTTCAGGACCCAGAAAGTGCCAGCAGAAATGTGTCAGTATGCATTTGTAATGCATTGAAAACGCTTGCATTTCAGAAGGCTAAATTTTTGGAAGCTTCTGTTGGCTCTGATCTGTTTAAGTATACAATTAACACATGAAATGGTAGCATACTGTGATGTGTGATTGTTTGGTAATGTATACTATGCTTGTTTCCTAGGGCTGCCCTAATGAATTATAAAACTGGGGGGCTTAAAACAACAGAATGTGTTCTCTCCCCATCCTGGAGGCTAGAAGCTTGGAGTCAGGGTGTGGGCAGGGCCTTGCTCTCGGAAGCTGGAGAGAAGTGTGCGGTGCTGCTCCTCACTCCTGGGGGCCCTGGCAATCCTTGGCCTTCCTTGGCGTGGAGATGCAACGCTCTTCTGTCGTAACACAGCATCACCTGTGAGTCTGTGCCTCTGTGCCCAAGCTTCCCTCTTTGTGTATGGTCCCAGGTGGACACAGCAGGAAATTTGAGGGACAACTATTCAACCCAGCACATGGATGTACTGAGATCCCAATTACAACGCTTATATGAAAAGTCAGTCTTCTAGGTTTCTGCTGATTTTCTCCATTGATGGTCTTATGTGAGTCTCTAGGATTTTTATCAGATCTCTGCTGAAATTTATTGTATGTTCAGCAGTGGGAAATATATCAATATGATGGAAAAAAAAAACAAGCAAGGATATAAGAACAAGATAAAAGCCTTACAGTATGGAAATTGTTTTTGCAACACAATCACCTAGTATCTTGAAATCTTGGGAAATATAAAGAAAATTAGTGAAAATCAATTATATTGTCTTTTCCAACCTTGAAAATAGATTATAATAACAAAAGGGAAAATCTTCTTTTTAAGTTTAAAGAAATTGTGAGGTGCCTCTGAATTATATAACCTAACATTTAAGTACTCTCTTCCCTAACGGTGGCCTTTTGATAGTCACTGCAGCAAATGGGACTGGTCAGATATTCAAGTATACGCTGCACACTGTCATTGAGTGACCGAGATACTTTGTATTCAGAAGCTTATTGGAAGATGCTTCTTGCAATTAGTGTTTTAAAGAGAAGAGAATCGCGCCTGTCAATTGTATGTCAGCCATCATACATGCAGCTCTGACATAGCTGGATGAAAATTATTGTAAAACACAGCAACAAAATCACTTCATATCTGAGGGATTGGTGTTTACCACGGGCAGATATGTTTTTCCCTCAGAACGTTTGTTTGTGATGAATTTTAAAATATGGTAGATAATATATTCACGTTAAATGACAGATTTCTGTGAAATAAGTTTAAGGTTTGCATACCATTTTTTTAACCATGGGGGAAAGTGTTTGAAGTTGGAAGAATAATTTTGCTCCAAATGTTAAAATAAAAATGTAAGAACGAAATGGAAAAAAAGATGTTAAAAATGTTTTTAAAATATGACCTTTAGGATTTACATCATTTATATTATTTCATATAATTTTTCATTTGGTTTGAAATGACTGACATCTAGGGTACATCTAGTGTCAAATTATTTCAAAAGAAAAAAAATTGAATTATTTCAAAATTTTATAGCCAAGTTTAATGTGAATATAATGGGTGCATTTTAATGCAAAATAATATTATAAGTGCCAACCGTCCCCAGGACTTAAACCCCATGTCTAGTGGTGTTCTGCCACTCAGAATAATTTGACAGTCTGAAAAAATACATGAAAAAACCATCAGGCTCAAGGCTTTGAACCCTTAAGACAGGGGAGAATGATGGACAAGCACCAAAAGCATAAGGAAAACCGGTGCTGGGAGCGGCACTTGAGGATGCTATGCTCCTGCAATATTTTTGCTGATTCAAAAAGCAGCAGTGGAGTAGCTGCAAATGTGAATGGAGCTTTTTAGTATCCTAGGACAAGGAGGGGTCTCTCAATCTGGGCACAATTACAACCTCGCCCGGGATAACTCCTGGTGTCCGTTGCACTATGGAATGTTTAATACCATCCTGGTCTCTACTCGCTAGATGACTGTAATAGCATCCTTCCTCTGCCAAGTTTGACACCAGATTGTCCCCAGACAATGCAGACATCTGCCCGGGACCAAACTGCACCTGACAGAGAACTATTGAGCTAAAGGAAATGCAATTATAGTTGAGGGTTTTGCTAGTAAATGGCCCCGGCTTTTATCTGACACCCAAAAGGTATTCTTATAGTTCTAGATACAAGTATGAACTTGAAAGAGACTGGCCCTGCAGGGTGTGATGTCCAACTCTGGAAATTTTTTATTCCAAAGTTTTATGACATGGTCTGGGGTTGCTAGGGCAACGTCTGCAAGGAGCAAACCTAACACTGACATCATTCTAGGCCGCAGACCTGTGTACAGATGTCCTATTCCATTCTGTTATTTAATCAACCTAAGCAGGCACTCCATGAGAGTGGATGCCACAATCAGAAACACTGCACAGCCAGGGCGTCATGGGATGACGACGTCACCACAGAGTGGGAAAATAATCATGCATAATATATTTGAGCAAATAGAGGCGAGACTGCAAACTGTCCCACAGAATTGGAAAGCATAAAAATAAAACAAGTAGAAGTTCTAGAAATGAATGTAAAAACTAAGAGAGGTGGAAATTATGGTCAAAAAACTCTCCCAGAGGCACCAAGAATAAGAAAGCTGCAGAAAACAGAAAACGAAGAAGATAGGCAGTCTGGAGGACCCGGCGTCTGATAAAGAAGCCGCTGCAAGGAATCGACTTACCTGCTCTCCTCCCTGTCTTGGAAAACAACAACAAAAGACAGTAGAAAACAGAAAAAACGTAAAAATCACTGCCTGTAAGACACCAGACATCAGGCAGTGAAAGACATCGGTCCTGGCAAACAGGAGAGAAAGCCGCCCTCCCGGCCTGGGGCGTTTCAAGTTCAGGAATGAGTGCTGAGCCCCGGGGACTCCGTGAGTGGAGGAGACAGAGCTGCAGGTCCAGGGAAACCATCGCAGCGAGAGGTTGCAGGGCAAGGATCAGAGAGAAGGAGTTGGGCAGAGAGGTAGCAGTCCCTGCTGTCATCCAGCTGAGTGACTGTCAGTACCTGCAAAGCTACCTGAGACTCCGAAGTGACATGACTGTTCTCCGAGCCCCGAGCCAGATCAGAAGAAGTGATAACCCATGAGGCACTGGGTAGAGTCCTCGGGAAAGTCTTCCCTCAGAGTGGGAACAGCTAGCTCTGGAACCAGCATCACCCCAAATGCACCAACAAAAGAAATGCAAGGGCCCAGCAGGATCAAAGTGTACCCCAGCACAAAGCACCAGAATGGTTGTAGAAACGCAGAAGTACCCAACATCAAACAACGTAAACATCACCAAGTTTTTCTAGCGTACAAAGAAGGAGAATAACATCACCCATCATGAGGCGAATAATTAATAAAAACCGACACAGAACTGGGACACATGTTAGAATTAGCAGATCAGGATATGAAAACTGTATTATTATCCCATATGTGCAGAAAGTTAAGTAGAGACATGGAGAATGTAAGAAAGACTCAATTTAAACGTGTAGAGATGAATGCTACAGTGTCTAAGAGGGAAAATACACTAGATGTGGTAATTTGGATAATTTGGGTGTGGATAATTTGTCTAACAGGCAAATTACACATTGCGCCAGTGAGCAACAGTGAATTTGAAGACACAGCAATAGAAAAGATACAAATGAAACACATAGGAGGAGAATAACTTAAAAATGAAAAGAGCATCATGGATCCACGGAGCGATGTTTCAGCCACTTCTACCATCCATGACAAAGAGGTCCTCGGGCAGAGACTCCGATGTATCCTCCAGTGCAGGGGTGCCATTCCCTCTCCGGACAAATGAAGCCATGTGGCAACGACCTGGAGGAACGTCTGCTGGACGACGTACAGAGAAATGTCCTCTGTCCGCAGGAGGCAGGCTAAACGCTCTTCCTCTTTGCTCCTATGAACGTGGTGCCAACAAATGCTGTCAGGTGCTTTGACCAGGCTGCTCGCCTGAGGAGAGGACTGACAACCAAGAATGGAGGGGAACGCAAACTGGAAACAACCAGAGCACGTGGGGACGTTACTGAGGCACTGGATGAACCCACTCTCATCCTTGAGGCTTAGCGGTGGGATCACCTCCTCATGGCTTCCACCTGTTTGTGGACTTTCCAAATGCAAGCCTAGAATAACGCACCTACAACAGCAGTCTTCTCCGCTCACTGTTCTGCATGACATCCCCCAGTGGTTTTGTGCTAACTGAAGGTTTCCCTTCACTTCCACGCGGGGAATGTCATGAGCTGATGGCTTTCTGGTGTCATTTCCCAGCACCTTCTATCAAAACACGTTATTTTTAAGCTACTACCTTTGATAATTTAATGAGTACTTTCACCTTTTATTTAAAACGTTGTAGTTATGAAGATCTCAAAGAGTCCTTGGCTTAGCTTTAGTAGTATATGCTGCGTATCTCCCTAAGAGTCTATGTTTAAGCCCATGATCCTTTAAGAGGATCTTCCTACGTGATCACCACACCACTTCCTACTCAGCACGGCCTCTTCTGTCCAGCATGGTGTTAACTGTTCTGCTCCCCTGGTTGGATCTATCCAGGCAAACATCCGTTTCTCTACTGAGCCAGACCTTATTCGGGGTGAGTGGTAGTAAACCATTCATCTTCTATGTCCAAATCCTACATTAGTGCAAGGAAAGCAGTGATTGTTTATTTCTCGTTGGATGAATGAATGATTTATGCTTCAATTTATGAAAAAGTCTATGATGAAAGATTATTTAAGTCTCTTAGCTCTAAAGGTAATAAAGTATTGAGCAAATATTTTACTTCTCCTTTTGCAAATACGGTTGTGGCATACAAGAAACATATTTCAGTATAGGTGGTTTTCTTATATAGAAGAATAATTCAGGTCAGTAAAGTGACAAATACTATTAAAACAAAGGGATAACATCACCAAAACAGTATAAAACAATCTGGATTGTAAAGAAGTCCCATGTTTGACTGTCATCATATTGCAATCCTAGCCTCGGTTTCCATACACAGAGATAAAATTAAAATGATATATTTTTAGGAGAATACAATGCGGCACTTTATGTCAAACTCCTCTGTAAATGATTAGCAGCTATAGATGGGTTAGTTCTAAATTTGTCAAATATGACTAAACATAGAATCGCAATAATCTGCCACGTGCTACAGCTGCTCTCTGGTATAAGGTATATCCTGGAATGTCGATTTGAGCTAATCTAGCACACTTGATAGAAGTAAGAAAACAACAATATTCATTGACCAGATATAAACAAACTTCTTAAACTACTTGCATCCACACTGTTATCTTTCTCTCTAGACTCAAATTAACGCATGGCTTTTATAATTGATAAATTATAAAGAGGTTATTTGCTCTTATCTGAAGTCATATTGATACCAGATCACGGAGATTTGCATAATCTTTCTCTTGGGATGTGGTGAAAAATAATGAACTTCTACAGAAAACAAGTTGTTATGTAAAGACTAATTCATCAGACAGCTCATGAATCATGTATCACACAGCACCAAAAAGGACGGCCCTAAAAACAACACCGCATGATGACCATGTTAATAAATGTAGCTGAAAACACATGTAAGCTGTGTATATTGTGCACTGGAGCAGAGCGGTGCAACAGAACTTTTAGCAAAGATGGAAATTTTCTGCATCTGTTCTGTCCCAAGCACTTGAAATAAGACCAGTGTGACTGAAAAACTACATTTTAATTTAATTTAATGCACTGAAATTAATTTAGCTATCACATGCTGCTAGTAGCTACTGTATTAGACAGCAGCAATCTAGGGAATTAATTTGGGAAAAGAAAAACAAGTCCTCTCGACTTGAAAATCAGTAAGAAATACATCATACATGCCCCACTAAGCCCTCGATGGAGAGAACTGGAAAGTCGCACAAACAAGTCACGGGCCCTTAGCCTGTCTCAGAGCTGCTAATATCAAGTAGAAATGTGATGGATGGACTTGGTTTTAAAAATATTTTTAATGCCTGTGTTTGAAAACTAAAAGTAGGTTTGAGAATAGAGCGTGTGCTAAAGTAAATGAAAGGATGAAATAAAGAAAGGGAGGGCAGCACACTGCAGAGAAAAGGGACACAGACGGAGAAACAAACCACAGGAAGGATGAAGCAGAAATGGATTTGAACCTTTCGCAGATATCTGAGAACTACGACGGTGAAGTTGGGCAATGAACAGAGGACAACGCCCAGTGCATTAGGGTGAGATGGTGGGGGAGGGAGAGAAAGCTGCTGCAAAGGTAAGGACTCCATCATAGCAGGGAGCCTGAGCATCACAGCAGGGGTGGATGGATGGGTGGGGGGGAGGCCACGTCTGGCAGGACGGCTGTGGGCAGCCGTCCGGGTTGGGCTTCCTCAAGGTCCTGAGATGAAGGCAAGTAAGGGCTGAAATCCAGCTGACCCTCCACTTCCCGAGCAATGAGCCCTGGCGTCAGCATTCATCAGAAGAGGCCGCATTCCAGTTCCATTCCAAAGCAGCCTCTTTCCTACTTATTTCATGTAGAGATCCTACTTTTGTGTTTGACCAAAATCATACGTGCATTTACGCTGAAGCTCTGAAATGAAGCTTCCACTGTTCGTTCCAGAAGCACCATACATGGAGGGTGACATCTGACTGTGTGCAAGAAACAAGGAGAGGAAGGCATGACAGCTGCGGTTTCTGCACGTAAGGGACATGGACCATCCAAGTTAAATAGAAAACACTGAAATAGAAAACAAAAATGGGAGCAAATGGGAGATGAAAAAGCTCGTAGTTATGATTTTGGTTTAATATCTATCTCTGATTTGTTCTGCAAGTGTTCTCTGGCTTGTGAAGTGTCAGGTTGCAATTGTCCCATAAATGTGGGACAATTGTGTCTATACTGCAGAAACCAGTTATTTCTCTGTCATTTGCATGTACCTACAGATATGTGTATTCTCTTTCATGTCCACATGTAAAACAAGAATCATTAGCGTAGGTCACAGCTACGGAGCTAATTCTCCTAAGTTCACTACACTTGACATACACCTAATTAGTGCTTCATACAAGGCAGTCTGCTCTTTTGCAGGCCATAGCATCTCAGGATAATCGAACAAGCATCTGTAATACAACATTAAGTGAAAACACAATTAAAATGTTCAAGTAAATGAAATGCCACAGGAAGGACTGGCATATACTTGTGTGTCTTACAAACTTGAAAGAGGAAGAGAACACTTCTGGGGAAGTTTGAGAGGAAGTAACCCTTGTAAGGACTGGAAAGCTGTGAGGATAGGCCTGCTGGGTGGGGAGGGATGCGCTGTGCATCCCAGGGGAGGTCGGAGTGAGATGCACGGGGGCAAACAAGCGAGGCCCCATCCATGCAGGGTTTTGGGGCGGTGTGAGAGCACCGTTTGACTGCACAACAGGGCCCAGGAGGAGATAGCAGGGAAGGCTGTAAAGATGTTGTCTCACTGTCATAAAGGGCCTTGCGTAACAAACAGAACAGAACAAAAGAATGTTCACTCAGCCAGTGGCACGAGGTCAGAGTCTAATCAGACTGTTTTGGGAAAGAGCACGTGCAGTTTTGGTGGTAGCGGGCCAGGCTGGGTGAAAAATGATGGAAAAAATAAGGGGAACTTGGTGTATCACACTCTGAGAATTCAGTTTTGTATCTCGTATACAAGGTGAAATCTAAATGATAAATTTGGAAGCGGTCCCCATGGATTCGCAGTCCATTGTATAAACACAAACCTACTGGACTAGGTAGGTAAGTGAGGGATTCTTTTTTTCATTCCTTCCTTTAACCAGTCAAACTTTTTTGAGAAACCACCACACACCAGGAATATAAAGAGCCTGTGGACCAATGGGGAGGACTTGTAAGTACAGGAATCATTGCTAGAATCCTGCATTTCCACATGAAGTCTGTGAGGGTTTCATGCACAGTCATTAAAAGGCAAAATTGTCAGTGAAATCACATGGTTCTCTGCTTTTTCTGTCTGACTTATTTCGCTCAGCATTACACTCTCAAGATCCATCCATGTTGTCACAAATGTTCCTATATCAAGGGGGATCGAATATATGGTGATGGAAGGAGAACTGACTCTGGGTGATGAACACACAAGGGGATTTATAGATGATGTAATACAGAATTGTACACCTGAAATCTATGTAATTTTACTAACAATTGTCACCTCAATAAATTTAATAAAAAAAAAAAAGGCAAAATTGTAAAGTATTGATACTATTTACAAATGATGATAAATTACAATCAAAGTGTTGTAAAATTAGTATGTGTTGTGTTCATTAAAGCCTGACAAATACTCCCTTGGATTCACCTTGAACGTCTTAATCTTTTCAAAGTGTTTCTAAGTGAAAATGCAACTCTAAGTTTGAAAATATGACTCATGGCTTGAGACTGGATTTCAATTCACTTTCATAACCCAAGGACGATCTCAGTGATTTAGAACTTTCCAGGAGAATGGAATTCTATTAGCGAACATTAAGTTCATGAACTCATCCTAGAAAAAGTGCTACATACCTCATTGCTGAATGTCACTACAGTCACCTTCGAAGTCCTCCCCTTGGGAAGCTGTGCACTGATGCCAGCACCTAGGCGACCTTTCAAAGCAATGTTGGAACTCTTTTTCTGGAATGGCCATCAGCTGTCGTTGTATTACCCTTGGTGTCCTGAATGTCATCAAAATGTCTTCCTTTCAATATTTCCTTTATCTTTGGGTAAAGAAAGAAGTCACTGGGGGCCAGATCAGGTGAGGAGGGAGGGTGTTCCAATACAGTTATTTGTTTACTGGCTAAAAACTCCCTCACAGACAGTGCCGTGTGAGCTGGTGCATTGTTGTGATGCAAGAGCCATGAATTGTTGATGAAAAGTTCAGGTCATCTAACTTTTTCACACAGCCTTTTCAGCACTTCTAGATAGTAAACTTGGTTAACAGTTTGTCCAGTTGGTACAAATTCCTCATGAATAATCCCTCTGATATCAAAAAAGTTAGCAACATTGTTGCAACAGTTTGTGAACTTAATTGTCAGACCTCTGATGTATAACAACATAAGCAGCAGCAATTAACTGCTACATGAATTTCACCATATAAGAAGGGGATTTTAAACACATGTGTAATCAATATGAACTTATAATTTTGTAAGTAGTTTTATAATAATTTAGTTCATCCTTGGAAAATTAAGTTTATTAAATATCAAGATATTATTTAGTGGTTATTTCCATTATCAAAATATTCATAAGTTTTAGTGATCACATTAAATGTCTCTTTAAAATAAAATCATACAGAAAGAGAAGAAGAAATGTTGATACAAGTCTCTCTTTCTTAACATGACAACAGCATGAAATAGCAGCAGAGTTTGAAGCTATTTTTCTTTAAAGGAATCACGTATTACACAGATTTTGAATTAAAGTCCATTCTAGCTAGTAATATGACTGTTCTAATTTTTCTTTAAAAAGATATTGTGTTATCTAAATTTAACATCACTCTTACAGGTTGTTTACTTGCCTTCTTAAAGGTTTAACCAAATATTCATAGACTTGAGGCAAATTGTAAATTGTGCTTTTTCATAGCATGTATAAGCTGAAACTCACAAATATATTTTCATAAATGTTAACTGAAACATATTGAAAAATATATTTTCCAAACAACAGATTTGGGGAGATTATTATTCTAAATTGTTGGCAATCTTAGTTCACATTATTTGAATTTCAACACTGGAAATATCACATTCAGTATTTTACCCATTGAAAGATTACTGAACTGAAATTTCTAAGTTGATAATAAAGAATGCATCAAAACTCTATGCATTCTTTAAAAAGTACTTCATCTTGCTTTACACGGGGGTAACATTCAGTGTTTACATTCAGAATGCATATTGACAGAGTTGTCTTATTTGCTAATGTTTCAAAGCCTAAGTGTACTATGTTGAACCTGGTCCATTGTCAAGTTGAATAATGGATGTTTCACAGATTTTTTCATTCATTCTATTGATATCTGAGGGTAGAGTTGCTAATGAGGCCCCATTTCTTGCCTGCAGCAATTCCAGGAAAATGGGGGTGATTATCTGGGCTGCCAGCAGCCCCGCAGCAGGTGACTCACTGCGAATGGGGAAGCCACTCAGGACGCCTGTGACGTGGCAGCCGGCATATCTGTCTGCCTCCCCAGAGGACGACAGCGGCTTTTCCTTCCAGCCTTGCGAGCTTGTGTGAGTGTCCCTTTGACAGCACCTGAACTGGAAGCCAGCTGCAGGGTATTCTGGCAAATGTCATTCACACACCTTTCCAGGCTAAGTGGTGGACAATGGGGAAAAGGTGGTCATGATGCTGGAGGACCCTGGCTGTGACAAAAGGAAAGAAAAGAAAAAAAAAAATAAGAGGTGTTTGGCTTTTATCCTTAGGATAGAAGGGAACTACTTAAATGCATATCAAATCACGTAAATATGAAATTGAGGTATCACTGGAAAGTGTGGAATCCTGAGATTGAATTTATAGCACAGTTGTTGAAAATGGGACTGAGTGAAGCACCCTGCTCGCCAGCTCACTTCCGTGCCCCCTTTCCACACTTATCAGTTCATTTGGTACCATTTCCATTTTAAAGATAAGCTGTGACTAGCATGGAAATGAGCCATAAACAAGAGAGAAAAATATAAGAAAGAAGAGGTAAAGGATTACATATGGGAAGAATTATGCAGAAATCAGAAGTGGAGAGAAAATACCAACCATCTCCAACAAAATAAACACTGGGCGGCCTGTCACTGCACCAGGTCTGCTCTGGGTTGTACCTGGGATCACCCTGACTCTGCAGGGATCCCAGGAAGCCGGTCAGGGAGGATCCCTGAGGACCAGCAGCTGTAGCCCCACCTCCGGTGGTGCCGGCGGGGACATGGCAGCATCTGTGCCTGGGCCTTCAGCATGGCGGAGATTTGGGGACGGTAACTTAGTGGCCTCTGTTCTTCCCCATTGGCTAAGCCAGGCCCTCAAAGCTTCCCTTCGATTCCGAGTCATCCACTTTGCTTCCTGGTCAATTCGTTTGCTGAGTAAGTGAAAGACGCTAGGTTTCTGGCTAATGTGAATAACTGGGCCTCTGGAGTGAATTCAGGCTCTGAGGGAAAGAGGGTTCATTTGAAATGGGTTAACAGCACATTGGGGTGGCTGGCAGCGCTAATCCAGCTGTGCTGAGGTAGGAATATGGCACCGCTCACCCCTCATACCTGGAATGGATAGCCCTTGGTAGCTAGGTCTTCAGGGGCTGGAGGGCCTCTGATGTCAGTGCAATTAGCAGAGAGAGCTTGGAACTCCGCTGCTGGTGCTACAGCAGGAAAGAGAAGTGATTTTTGGAAAATTCGCTCAGCACAGGAGGGGGTCCAGGTCCCCGATGCTGACAGGTAAGGTCTGTTTCCCTGTCCACACCTGTGAGAGCTCCTGATGGGTCCTCACCCCATAGACAGAGGGACAGCAGGCTGCCTCTGTGCCAGGGGCCTCTTACAGTCCAACTCATCTGGGAAAGGAGAACGTGTTCAGCCTCTCTACGCTTACTAAGCTCCCGGCTGCCGCCCCAGGATTCGGAAGACCAACTCCTTTAAATTGTATAAGTGAATTATAACTATGTATATGATTCTTTCAAAATATTGTAGGAGAATTGGAAAACATGAGTACTCTTTAGTTATGCGGTTATATTTGACACTGTGTGCCAAAATTATTCTAATCCACATAGTTTATTTAATGCACTTTCCCTCTTATGGAGTCTGAGGCTCACGTTTGCCCTTTATTATTTCGTTCCCATACTGAAATTGTCTGCCATATAGATTATCATTACTTTGGAGCTAATAAATGTTGTATGCAAGTAGTATGCATACAGCAATAAATGTTACTTGCTTCATATGCAATTTGCAGCATTTGATACCTTTTACCTTTAGAATGTTTGATACATTCAAGTAAAAGTTTTTCTAAAATCAGAATTAAAAAACCAAAGACAATGAGATGCAATGCTTGCATGCAAACTGCTTATAAATTGGGTAAGAGATGGGTAACAAAAAAGCATAATTTGCATAAACAAGAAATAAAGAGGACTCCAGACAACTTTGCTGAATGACTGAGAGAAAAGCCCTTCCCTCACCATAAGATGGATAAAGTGTATGCTGTCATAACGATGAGACGGAAATCACAGGGGCCTGTGGTCAAGCAATGTGTTGGCCATCCTGGTGCGTGGGGCAGAAGGTCAGCACATGCAGGGCCCCTCCTCTCCCTCTCTCTGGTCACCTGCAGGACGGCTGGCTTGGGCCCGGCCCCAAGAGGCTCTGCTGGCGAGCACGGTGTCCTCAGTCTCCCATGCACACAGGGGGAGCCTGGGAATGGCCCTGTCACTGCAGAACAAATTGTTTTGGGGCTCCAGCCGTAGGCAGTGATGAAGCCAGGAAGCCGGGGTTCTGTGCGACCCCTCCCCTTGGTTCTATGGGGAACAGAGCTCAGGACAGTGTCCCCTGGGGGAGGGGGAGCGAGGAGGATGCCTCAGTTCCTGCATCTGTTTCTAGGCCATTTGGACAGAACTCCGGGAAACATTCACCACCTGCACTCCTATCTGTCTCCATGCTGACTCCTTTGTCTTCCCCTAAAGCCCAACCAGCAGGGAGGGACACAGGTGTGTGGGAGCTGAGGGTACGGCCTGGGCATTTACCTGGAAAAAAAGAGGAAAGATGACGGCTCCCACGACAGTTTCCTGGAGGCAGTGGCCCCAAGTACAGCACGTCACGTCCTACTACATCTCGTTGGCTGGAACCCATTACGTGCTTCAGCTTAACAGGGGGGACAGTGCAGTCCGCTCCTTTAACGAAAGGGCACATGGGCTCAGGGAGTAGACAGACAGCTTCTGCCACCGTGAGATAAGATTTCATTACAAAGCTGTTTTCAGACTATTCGCATTTCACGTTGGGTGTTGATATATTTCCTTGGAGCATAATAACAGTGTCTTACCCAACATGATTTTCTCAACTTAAATGGTAGAAAGAAACTGGGGAATATGGGTTATCGTGATACTTGTTGGAGAGAAGTGTTTTTCACATACAGAATTTTATTTGCATATAGTATCCTTTGAAAACGAAACACTTAACAGGAAATCATTTTATCCCCTTAACACTGGCATTTCTCGTTAAATTCAAATTATGGAATATTTTGTATTGCTATCTTCAAAATCCTTATCAGTATAATAAGCAAATTTCAGTTGACACTTTGCTGACTGTAGAGTTCAGGTCTACTCTTTGTATAAGAAATAACACAAAAGAATTATTTTTGAGCTTGAAATTCTTAGAAAGCATTTTGTTTTTAAACATGCAAAAGGTTTGAAACAATGAAAATCTTACTGTGACTTTTTTTTTATAATGCTGCTTAAACATAGCAACAAAATACAATTTAAAGAAGAAAAACAGATAAGAAATTTGTTAACAACTAACAATCAAGAAATAAGAAATCAAGAAATAAGTTCATCTTAAATTGAACTATACAAAAGTCTTGCCAAAAAGTACAATTCGTGAACTATCAGTTACCTGCTTAGATGTACTTTATAATGTTCCTCAGTAATCAAAAGCTATTTTCAAACTTTATAGGAAGCTAAGACTTTTTATTTTGATGGGTAAGATAGATACTCATAGCTTAAAAAGCATTTACATAAGGAGCAAATGCCCCTTGAGACACTAAAAAGTAAAAGCATAACAGAACAACTGTGCCACTTGAAATCTGTCTTTAAAATGATTGAAAAGCTAATATTGAAAGTTTTTAAAATTCGAAACATCTCTGGGCAAAATATTTTAGGGGAAAGAAAAGAATGAAAAAAATGAGGAGAAACAGAATTGTAACATACCTGCAGTCCCCATGGAAGAATTATTTCTCTTTGTTTTTCCCCCAGTAAAGAAGTGTCTACTTTTCGAAACACCCCAAACAGGAGTCTAATGGGGAGGAGAGATTTCTGGAAGCTTTCCAGGGTTTCATTGTTCCGCAGGCCTGGGAAATCAACTATAAATTTCGTCATGTTGTGAGCATTTATCTATTGATGATTCTGTCCCACGGTGTACTGCATTTTTATTTGACAAAGCTTTCCCTTTCAGAACAGCATACCTGCATGGTGAGCAGCTCCAGGAACTCAGATGGCACAGAACTAGCTGCTGAGTTGCCCACTACCATCATTCTGACGAGATCTCGTGATCAATGGGACATTGAGTGGCATGCTGAAAAGGTCCATTCCGGAGTTGTGTCCCCACTCCTTAGTGGTTAAAGGAAAAGTTCTAGTCTTGTCAAGCAAATATGAAAAGCAAGACCCAAAAGTATCAAAGAGTTTTTGTAACTTAACTGCATACCAAATATATTTTTTAACAAAACCTCAAAAATATTCACAGGAAAGCAAAAATGTGCAGTTCCCAACCAAGTAAGTTCATGATATCTAGTATGCAATAAAAAGTTATTAGATATGCAAAGAAGTAGGACAATAAAATTCATAATGAGGAAGAAGTCAGTCAATTAAAACTGACCCAGAACAACACAGGTATTGGAAATAGTATAAAGTGCAATAAAAGTTATTTAACAGTATTTCATATGTTCCAAAAGTTAAATAAGACAGATATTTTCAAATCAACCTCCTAGAAGTGAAAACTGCAATGTCTATGCCTATGATGAAAATATGCTCGATGGGATTATTGGAAGAAAACACACTGCAGAAAAAAAAGATGATGGAACCTGAAGATATAGCACTAAAAATAACCAGGATGAAACACAGATTTTAAAAAATTAATGAACACAGCATCTGGAAGTTATGGCACAACTTCTTGCAGCCTAATAAATATAGGCTTGCAGTCCCAGAGAAGAAAAGGGACCAGAAAAATATCTGAAAAAATGATGTCAGAAAATGTTTAATGTTGACACAACACACAAACATAGAAATTTAGCAAGTTCATTGAACATAATCACAACACACATGTAAAAAATAACAGAAAACCACATCAATCTCAAGTTGTTTATAACATGATAAAAATAACTTTTAAAAGTATACAGAGAAAAAGGACACTTCACATTCAGAGGAATAAAGACAGGAATTTCAGCAGATTTTCCATGGTAAATAATGCCTCATCCTCACCATCATCACCATCATTGAGGTAATTGCCATAAAACAGACCGCATCCTTCCAAAACATGCAAATTCACTTAACCATTTATATAAAATAACTGTTTACAAAACTCTATAAATGTTATGAATTTAAACTTTAAAATAGTAACCAGTGTGTGCTTTGTGTTTTCATATGCATTTATATTTAGAATAGGGTCTCTAGACCATAAACATTATATTTACATAATGACAGGCTTGAACTTTTTTTTAACTAAATTTATTGGGAAGACAATGGTTAGTAAATTACATAGGTTTCAAGTGTACAATTCTGTAAGACATCATCTATAAATCCCATTGTGTGTTCACCCCCCAGAGTCAGTTCTCCTTCCATCACCATATATTTGACCCCCTTTACTCTCATCTACCATCTGTTATCCCCCCTTACCCTCTGGTAACCACTAAACTATTGTCTGTGTCTATGAGTTTTTGTTTCTTTGTTGTTTTATTCCTTTGTTGCTTTCAGTTTTATATCCCACATATGAGTGAAGTCATATGGTTCTCGACTTTTTCTGTCTGACTTATTTTGCTTAGCATTATAATCTCAAGATCCATCTATGTTGTCACAAAGGCACTATTTCATCTTATGGCAGAGTAGTATTCCATTGTGTGTATATACCACATCTTCCTTATCCAATCATCTATTGAAGGACACTTTGGTTGTTTCCATGTCTTGGCCACCATAAATAAAGCTGCAGTGAACATCAGAGTACATATATCTTTATAGATAAATGTTTACAGATTTTTTGGGGTATATACCCAGGAGAGGGATTGCTGGATCATATGGTAATTCTATTCTTAAATTTTTGAGGAATCTCCACACTGCCTTCCATAGCGGCTGCACCAGTCTGCATTCCCACCAACAGTGAATGAGGGTTCCTTTTTCTCCACAGCCTCTCCAACACTTGTTATTACTTGTCTTGTTGATGATAGCCATTCTGACTGGGGTGAAGTGATATCTCATTGTGGTTTTTACTTGCATTTCTCTGATGATTAGTGATGTTGAGCATTTTTTCATGTCTATTGGCCATCTGTATGTCTTCTTAGGAGAAGTTTCTGTTCATGTCCTCTGCCAATTTTTAAATTAATTTGTTTTTATCTTTTTGTTGTTGAGTTGTATGAGTTCCTTTATATATTTTGGATATTAGCCCCTTATCGGAGGCGTTGTTTGCAAATGTCTTCTCACATTCTGTTTGTTGTCTCTTTATTTTGTTGATGGTTTCTTTTGCTGTGCAGAAGCTTTTCAGTTTGATATAGTCCCATTTATTTATTTTTACAAATCAGTAGAAAAAAATGCAAACTCCAGCATGGAAAAGTATTATAAACAAATAAAAGGGAAATCCACAAAGAATAAAGCACTATTAAGCAAATGCAAAAACTCAGTCAAGTTCACTGCTCGCAATGCTTTAATAGAATGCAGATTCTTTGTCTATCTGTTCAGATTTCCTCCCATTGCATTTTATTATCACTTATTCTGTAATTTCTCAGACTATCTACTTACTGATGATGGGAAGCAATAAACTCAGTACTATGAAATGTATATGTATGACATTTTAAGTTATTTTTGCTCTTTCAGAAAATTATTTGAAGCTAGCAAACAACTATCTTATGGTTGTTTCATATACATTAGCAATCTAACAAATTCATGGAATTCAAGTCTATGCAGTGTCTTAAGTATATAAATTAAAATAATTAACTGGCTCACCTATTTCTATACAGTGAAGAAAATGTGTTGTAACATTTTCATGAACAAAATTGTTACATTCAGGTAATTACACATTTGTTTAGTCTTATAAAACAAAAACCTCACAAAATTATAATTATGTTTATTAAATGTGAACTTCACATATTAAGTCATATGCATATGTAAGGTTCTTTCTTTTAAAGTAGCCAGCAAATTCTGTGTGGATTCCTTATTTTACTTATATACATTAAAGGATAACAAATGATCAGCTTCTTTAATACAAATACATCTATATAATAAGTTTCTGATCTTTGTAATATTTTTAATGTTTTTGAGCTGATCATTCTACTTCCAGAATAAAATCGAATTTTCAGTTAAAATACTGACTATAAACTTACCACAAATATAAAGTCATTATTTTCTCTTTCAAGAAATGATACTGTAATTAGTCTGTTCAACTCTCTATTCCAAAAATACTGTGATTCTGAACTTTGCACAATTTTAAATTATTTTAAAATATCTGTTTCACTATAACATAATCAGGAACCCCAACCTATGATTGACAGAAAGTTTTTCAGGAAATAACACAAATAACCAACTATCAAAATTCACTTTTACATGTAATTATTTTGAGTTGATATTTAGGTACCTAAGATCCAAAAGTAGCTTTTAAAAACTATCATAATGTATATTTGTCAAAGGAACATTTACAATGTCTTTATGGTAACATGCTTGTTAGTATAATACTTAACAATACAGTTTATAATTAAGGGCTATCTCAATACCTAAATATTTCTCCATTATTCTTTATGTCAGAGAAAACATATTTCCAATATTAGCTCGTCATTATCATTAAATCACATGTTCCTGATCAATGTAATCACCCATATACCTACACAAAGCAAGACAGCTGTAGTTTAGAGGAAACAATGGTCATTGTTTTGCACAAGAATCAATGTAAGTTACAATGGAAAGTCCTGTATGTTCGGGGAAAAATAAGGTTAACATTTAAAATGTTTACTTTACTGAAGTAAAATTGAATTTCAGGAAGGATTTGAATCTTTAAGTCAGAAAAATGCTGACAAATAAGTGATACCTTATTAAAAGTCATGTTCACTGGAATTTCAAAATGACAGCTGCACTGTCGTGAGAGGAAGTATAGAATCTTACTGTCCCTTAATGGAAGCTCCCGGCCAGTAAGCACATCATTTAATGCTACTTAAATGAAACTATATTCTAATTTGAAAACAAATGAGAAAAAGTAGTAAAATATGTAGGCATGAGGAATATAATATAAGGAAGTATGATGTTTAGCTTGTGAGGTGGTACAAAGTTAACGGAAATGATAAAATGAGGCAGGGCTGGTCATCTTCATGACATATGTAAAACTGTGTTATCACTCTTACCTGATTAAAATAAGTGGTGGGAAATATGTATATTAGAACATTTAAAATCAACAGCTGCTAATTTTCATAAAACATGGACTAGCAAAGGTCATATGCCATCACTCCTGATTTTCCCTACCTTGATATATAAATAATATGTATTAGGATTAGAAAATGAAACGCAGAGCCCGTTTAGCATGCAAAAATCCTGTGAAGTCAAACAACTGTCATCAAACCCAAAATACAATTTTTTAGCTTTACTAAAAACATATATTTATAAAGCTGAACCCAGGACTACAACCAACATCTCATGACAAAATCCCCAGCAGACGTTGCCATACCTGTATCGTACTAGAATTTAAGACCTAGAACTTGAGGCAATAGGCCATGCAGAGCCCGTAGGGCCACCACTGGAGCCAGTACAGCGTCACCAAGTACTGGCTTTGTGCTTCAGCAAACTATTTAGGCTTCGGAGTCCTCTCATGTTTTATCAAAACGAGGAATAAGTTCAGCACTCGGGCATCTTGTAAGGAGGGAATACGGTAATATAGACGATGTTTTAATGTTATGATCGTTTCATGTCCTCATCTTTCAACAGTAGTTCTTACCTCAAGTGTTATGAGGATTTCTCAATCACTGTAATTGTTAGTTTAATTATTATTTCAGCTGGCTTTTGTTGCCTGCTTACTCTCTTACAGACACTAGAGTCAGATGTTATATGCACTATATCCTTTAACCTTCACAACAACTCTGTAAGTTCAGCACCACATTTTCAATATTCAGAGTTCAGAGCATACTCATATGTAACTTCCCCTCGTTTATATAGTTAACATCATAAGGTCTCAATTTCAGGTGTATCTGACACAAAAGACTGTGCTTTGAACCATGACTCTATAATGAGGTAATATGAATGACCCAATGAGCAAAATGATACAGAAGTACTCCCTCTTCCATTGCATATGGATGTATCCTTCCTACATTATTCCCTGGATTTTTATTACATAGAATTTTCAAATGGGAAAAGTCATGTGCAAAGAACTGGGAGAGAAGAAGGAAGACAGGAGATGCCAAGTGGACGGCAGTAGAGAAGGCGAGTTGGGAGCCCTGGAAGGAAGTAGGCTCCAGAGAATGCAACATGGGGGGATTGGCAGATTCTAGGCTTGGGAACTGGATCCCACAGAGGAGCCTGTGAGAGGCCATGTCCATGCTGGGAGGCTGCCAAATGGGGACCTGTGGGGACAGAGCCCCAAAAAGCAGTTTCCAGGCTCTCGGCCTCACACAGAAAGGTATTGGCTCAGGTAGTAAATGGCCATCAACTGTGATTGGATGGCCATCAGCTGTGGCTAGTTGGCCGTCAGCTGTAACCAGTGAGCCATTGGCCACTAATATAACTGCTGTGGCTACGCTAGCAGAAAATGGGGACTAGCAAGAAGATGGTGGCTGAGCCTGCAAGTGGTGCAGTGAGGGTTGCGAACAGTGTAGCTCCTGCTTCCTGTGTCTCCAACCCAGCCTCCAGTGAGACCATAGTGATATGACTCCCCTACCTATGGCTCCGTGGGTGTTCCTTTTTGGCCTCACCATATCCTGCGTTCTTGTGTGGGGAGCGGGACCAGAGACCCCGCAGGCCGCTTCACACGACAGGTCCTCATTCAGGGGGCCGCCCCACCAGGGCCATGCTGTCCAGGGGCACAGTGGTTACGTGTCTGCAAGCAGCCTGGGGCTCTGCAGCCTGAGGCAGGACACACGGCCACAGGCTCAGGCTTCCTCCAGTCCTGAGCGGGTCGCTTTTGACCGCTTTCCTCTTCCCTTCCTTCTTTTCCTCCCTCCATCATTCGTGTCATGCAAACGGGCGTCATTGAACAGCCAGGCACCCCCCGGAATGAAGTTCAGGACCACCACACACCCCAGACCCCACACTGGTCCCCCAAGATGATAACAGACCTGAAAATTCCTATCGCCTGGTGACGTCGCAGCCGTCGTGACGTCACATTCGTCACGGGGTAGCCTTCCCTGGGAATGCTGTAATGTAAAGCAGTCTCGGCCTGCAGATAGTAACGCTGGGGCTGGAAAGGCTTGCGGGGGCTGGCTCCCCAGGCCCGGGGCTTCCCACACACTGTGGCCTTTCTGAGCCGTGACAACGGGACAGCCCTGCTGGTTGTCGTCACCAGACAAGCGCCCCCAACGATGACCTTAGGAAACTGAAGGGAAAGGAGTGTGTGGCTGACAGGCCCTGGAGGGCGGCCCAGGAGGCCCCAGCAGGCAGGTGAGTTCGCGGGACAGCGCAGCCCGGACTGCGCGTTTATTGGGGTGCGGGTGGGGCTGTGCGTTTACTGGGGTGCAGGCGGGCCCACAGATTCTCAGCTCACTCTTTGTTGTTGAGTTTATTAGTAAGAGCTGGCGTTTAAAGCGCAGGGAGAGAAAACAACAAGTAGCCCGGATCGTGGGTCATCAAATCAACCAGAGTAACAGAGGCGCCTCCGGGGGCGGGGCCTGGCCTTCACCTGGTCCCGGCGTCAGGTGCTTGTTCCCGAGGCTGCCTGCAGGGGGCTCCGCCGTGGCCGCTCAGCCTGCGGTGCACAGCGGAAGAGAAGCCCTGCAGCTTCTTCACACGACAAGTACTCAGGTGTCGGCGGTGTGCAGGTGAACACACTGCCGCCCATCATACAAGAGCGGGGCACCTCCAGTTCTTAATAATGATGACAAACGACTCTGGTCCTGGTCACGTATTTACTGTACTACACTTTTTATCGTTATTTTAGAGTGTCCTCTTCCTACTTATAAACCCAGGTCTGCTGCGAGGCCGTGTGCGGGTTTCCCGGCAGCAGCCTCACGCATCTCCGTGAAGCGCGTGTCTTGACGGCCTCGTTCTCTCTGCTCAGTCTCGCTGGGGGCGGGCGGAGGGCAGTGTGTGCTTGACTTAATCTGGTGTTTTGTCCCCATGGTCCCTGAGTGGACCACATCCACTGGCAACGTTGCCAGGACGAGGCCACGTGGAGCAATTGACCTGGAAGCAGAAGTTAAAGTGACCAAGGACTGGGAAGGTGGGAAATCAGGGAGGGTCATTGCTGATGGGTCAGGCACGTCCATTCCACCCCAGCTGTGGGCGTGAGAACGAGAGAAAGTGACAGAAGCTGTGAAAGGCTCTGCTTCCTGAAGGCACGAGACTACCAGGCATCGGAGAAGGGCTGCCTCAGACGGGGGGAAACTTCTAGCCTAGGTGTGTAGACGATACGTGTCGGTGCGGAGACTGTCCGTGTAGGTGTGTGTCACTGCACTCCGTGGCGTCGGCACAGGGATCAAATCACCTAGGATGCACTTCTCAGGACCTACGCAACTCATGAAGCGTCACATGACGGTCATGCAATATTGTTGTACATAGAGGGTCAAACACAGCGGAGATATGACGACTGTCACAAACTAACCAAACTAACTAAGCAGCACCAAACTAACCATGGGGAGACTACACTGAAGTGGGATCTGTTACTTGTGGAAGGATGGCTGCTTTCCAAAGGACAAAGTCAGTGTTGCACCCTGGAAAGTCACCGATTAAAGCTGAGGAAGGAAGGAAGGGAGGGAGGGAGGAAGGGAGGAAGGGAAGGAAGACAATTCTTATGAAACTTTCACAAGCATACAGCTTTATAAGAAATGCTTTCCTTTTGGATCTTGAAAATGGTAGATGTCAGTCCTGAAATCAAACATCACTGCCCAGCTCTTTCAGCTGTGACGGAAAGCCTAGGTTGTGTTCTGGTAGGACTTAAAATTCAGCAAGATTTTCAGTCACTAACTGCCTCTTGCTTTTTTTAATGCGCGAAGCACTGGATTTGCAGTAATTGTACAAGAAAAGCAAGGTCAGGTGGGGACAGGGCTGCCTTGTGTGGGGAGTTCTCCAGACCCCGCCTTATGGACATGGCCCTGTGGCGGGTGATCAGAAGTCGTATGCCAGATTCAAACAGTGAAGCAACAGCAAGAAAGTGGAGGACGTCTGTCACTGTAGGTGACACGGAACTAGAATGGAGCGGCTGAGACTTCATCTGGATCTGAGGGTGCTACAGATGAGCTTACGGCTTCCCTGAACCCTCAATGAGCATGGCATTCTGTGTCGGGTGCATGTATGCATTTCTCTTGGGACCTTTTCAGAGAAATATGTAAGCATGTTTGTTTTAAAGAAACTCTGGTGGCTCAAAATGCTCACTGGATGGTACAGGTTGAATATTCAGTAGGATCAATAAACAATATCAGACTTTCGAATGCTCTGAGAAGACCCAGATACACTTATTTATCTATATTTATTATAAAACATATGCATATATTAAATAAATACGTATATAAATTCAGCCTTATCCAAATGAAGAGAAAAAATAATGAACTTGTGGCCAACTCTGAAATTTCGGTCCGAATGCTGGGTCTGAAATAATACACATAGACATTGATCCACTGAAGACAGCCCTCTGATGGAGGTGGCTCAGATACAGAGAAGCAAACGTTGCAGCCTCAATCAGATGATTTGCAGATGCAGCCCCAGGCTGGGCTTGGAGTAAATGCTGATCAAGCCCATTACCGTCTTCAGTCACTCATCCTCTCCTGTATCTTAGACATCAGTATAGGTGGGATCAGCCAAGACATTTTAAAGGTTGGGATAACTTTGTGCAGCCAAAGGTGACAACTTGTGCACTTATACCACATTCTTATATCCATTAGAGCAAAAGTCACACTGTGTTTTACTTCTTCATTTGCATGTCTTCCTCATCACTAGACTAAATCTGTTCAAACAAAGTCAGTGTCTCTTAGGTGATTTGTAAATGACTGAATGTTCTTGAATTATCTCCCAAGATTTCTCTTTTTGAGTCACTAATCCTACGTGCTAAAGAAAGTGTGGTCACAAAAGTTTAGGGAACAATGTTAGAATATAGCAAAAACATTTGCTATCATCCATTTCTTTTCCTATAGACAGAGACTGTTACTTGTAAATTTTGATATTAAAATGTGCATTCATTAAGAAAATAATATTGAATTTAAAATGTATTACTTACCCATATAAAAACTACAACTTTTTATTTTGTGTGTATGTGTGTGTAGAGAGGGAGAGAGAAAGAGATGGAAGGGAGAGAGAGAAAGAGAGTAGAATAGAGAGAAAGACAATGAAACTGAAGCCAAGAATTCAGTGAAAATACAGACCGACAAAGTGACTAGCAGATTAGAAAAAGAGTGAAGTTCTTTTTAAATGCCATATACAGATGACATGGGAGTTTGAACAAAGATCCTGGGAAGTTAGGAGAAGATAAACACTATAATAAATGGATGTTCTTGGGAAAGGGGGATGTTTCTAAGGCAAAAAAAAAAAAAAAAAAAAAAAGGAGTGGATTCCGTGAGGAATGTAGGGTGCAGGATAGATTTTATTTTGGTCACCATAGGATGGGGCTTCAGAGGGCAACAGAAAAGATTGAGATGGGAAAGTCAGGATTGGGATGAATCAGTGCACAAACCTTTAATCAGTATAGAAATTCCTGTATTTGGAAGGAGGTATCACTGAAGAATATTTTATTTGTGGCAAGGATGGTCGAGGTTAATGGAATTGTGCACCCAACGAGTGATAATGTTTCATCTGCAGGAACATATGGCCAGGTAATGTAGAAGAACAGGTGTGATTAACCCGTCTGCAGTGTCTGCTAATGGTACCAAAGAGAAGCACGCTACAAAGTGTTCTTTATTTTCCCTGAAGGAATTTCTCCCCAGATGGTTTAGATCGGGTTCAAAATGATCTTAAAATTAAGGTTGTACTGATGTAAATTGCATCACATTTTTAAGTTCTCATTTAGATGTCAACTACTGCCAACCTTAACTGAGAAAAAAAATGTTCAAACATGATGTGGTTTAAGTCTTATTTTCATTCACCTTCCACTATTAATATTTAGAAAACTATTTAGAAAAATTGGATATCAAAGCATGACACATTTATGTCAACAGGAATACATATGTACAAATACTGATCATACCCTCATTGACAATTAGCCTGTAAATATTCTTTACTTTTTTCTTTATATTGTTAAGTGAAAGAAGCTAGTCTAGAAAAACTACATACTATATATTTTCAATTGTATAAAATACATGAAAAGTCAAAAATATAGAGATGTAAACAGATTAGTGGTAGCCATTGTTCTGGGGTTGGGGTTGGCATTGGGAGTGAGGTGAATCAATGAAACACGGAATTTTTAAGACAATAACATTATTGTGTTTGATACGTAATAGTGAATAAAAGAATATATATATATATATATACATACATATATATATATTTCAAAACCCATAGAATTTTACAGCACAAAGAGTAAACCTTAATGTATGAAAACCAAAAAACAAACAAAAAATGTAATTTTTAGGGGATCCCAGAATGAAAGTCAGAAATCTTTTTTTAATTAAAGTTTATTGGGGTGACAATTGTTAGCAAAGTTACATAGATTTCAGGTGTACAGTTCTGTATTACATCATCTGTATATCACATTGTGTGTTCACCACCCAGAGTCAGTTCTTCTCCTTCCATCACCATATATTTGACCCCTTTTACCCTCATCTACCACCCCCATCCCCTCTTACCCTCTGGTAACCCCTAAATTGGTGTCTGTATCTATGAGTTTTTCGTTCTTTGGTTTGTTCATTTGTTTGCAGTTTTGTATCCCATATATGAGTGAAGTCGTGTGGTTCTCAACTTTGGATGGATCTTGGTATTATGCTAAGTGAAATAAGTCAGACAGAAAAAAAGCCATCTACAATTTAACCTTTGCCACTCACACAAAGTAAAAAACCTCAGTGAAATTTCTGGTTTGTTAAAAAAAAAAGTCAGTCAGTTCTCTTTCCAGCAGTTACTTACAATTTAGAATAAATTTAGAAGTGCCTCAGACATGACAAAATCTCCAAATAAGATAAAAATGGAGCTGTGTTTAGGCTTCAGCAATAACTCTGAATAAACTATTCCTCTGTTTAACCCTAAACCTGGCCAAGTTTATATTGAAAGTCCTCTATTTTTTTTAATATTAATTTTCAGTTCTCTTTGTGTGTGTGTGTGTGTGTGTGTATGTATCCATATCTATATCTATCTATCATCTGTCTACATGTAAAATGAGTATATCTCTTTATCTCTCAAAATTATAATTGATTTTGTTTGGATCATATTATGTATATTGATATTTTAATTTTAAGAGATTAGCTATAAAAAGTTTTGACATACTTTCATAAATACTTCTCAGATTATCTCATATTTCTACCTCTATGACGACTTGTTCAGAACTCCGTAACATTCCTCCATAATGGCACCATTTTCCATCTGTTCTTCCTGCTCGAGTCTTAACTCATCAAATTCATTACCCATTTAGCTACCAGAATAATCTTTTGAAAGAAGTGAGTCTTATTATTTAATCTCTTCACTAAGTAATTATATACTCACAAGATAAAGTATAGCACCTTTTCCTTCATACATAGAAATGGACACCTGTCTGGACCTGTCTCAGTGGTTTCCCTTTGCAGCTTTATCAATAACCATATAGCTGCTGTACAGTTTCCTTATTCACCATGTTTTCTCTTCTGTGCCCTTCATTGTCGCTGCCCATATGACTGGCTCACATTCCCTTTTTCTAGAAAGTATATGTAGCCCAGTCAATCTGCCTGTCATCCACCACTACACACACAGAAATATTACATACATCTCTGTCACTTAGACTCTAAGCTCTTTGAAGAAAATAAAGTTAATTAATACTACTTGTGTATTTATTACACACACACACATACCGAGGGTGTTAAAAAAATATACAAGTAGACACTTTGGTCAATGTTTCTCAAGCAGTAGTTCGCCGTAATCAGAAGTGTCTGGATGCTGATGGTAACCACTTTGAGCACCTCTTATAATTGCAGAAGTCAAACGTGACTTGTATTCATCTTTTGTTATCAGTATGTGATTAAGTATTATAATTTTAGTGGTTTTTTCCTTTCTTCAAATGTGTATACAGTTTTTTTGACACCCTCTGTATATACATATAATGGAAAAATCATGAGATCAATTATACAGTCTATTTGAAACTATGTTTCCTTTTATAAGATTTTTTTTTCCTCTTGTAAGGTATTCTTATGACAAAAAATTGTACTATTTAGGAAGAAACATTTTCTTAAAGTTATGAAATATGCCATCCTTTATACTGCCTTCAAATTATTTTAAAATAGTATCTATTTTTTGTCAGGTAGTATTTAAAAAACACAGGAAAATCCTACATGTAACCTCTAAGTATTCTCAGCATATTATGCAAACAGGAAAATTTTAGAATAAAAAACAAGATATCAAAAAAATACAATGGTGTATAATATAGTATAGTATAAAGTATATTTTCTATAAAAGTTGGCCACTTATTTAACAATTAATATGGTATGTAAGCAAAGAATATATTTTTTTCTGAAAATATAAGCCATTTATTTGGTTTTCAATTCAGTGTTATAAATGACTCACCCCCAAATTAGAATAAATACATTTATGTGTTAATATGAGTACTGCTTCCTCCTACTTGCGTGCATCAGCCTCAAGTTCAATTGTTACCATTACCATGAGAGATCTTAAAGTGACTGAAAATTTATTGTCTTCTATATGTCCATGAATGAAATAATCAGATTCACATATATGCAATTTAAATCAGAGTAATCGTAACAATTTTTAAAAGAGAAATTGATTATCTTTTCACATTATCAGGTTTTCTTCCATCTGTGCAAAAAATGAATCGGTGTCATAAATCTAGAGGCAGCCAAAAATACAAGCCCACAGATAACATCCTCCCTATGCAAATAGGGCATCTGCTACTGCAGGAGCTGGCCAGACTGTTTCCAACTAAACGTAAACTCCCACAATACTGTGAGGATTCCATCAGTCAAAGCCACAGCCCACTAGAAATATTGAAACCATTGTAATATATTCATGCGATCTGATTATGTACAAGTGGCTTATGAAGTGTTTTCATTAACCGGCACATCTGGATGCCAGCTCGCACTTTGATTACCAATAGCCAATTGCCCACAAAAAAGAGCTTTCCATGTACATGGCTATTAGGATAAATTGTATATTTTCCAGAAGTGTTTTCACCTATTAAATATATTCACTTTTTTTTCTCTTCTATCTATATTTTAAAAATCTTCCGTCGTTTAACTCCTGAATTTGGAAATTAAATCAAGAGTAGCAAAATTTGAGATTTTTCTTATATTTAAATATTTTATAGAACCAATTTTTCCTTTAAAAAAAAAAATCTTGGTGATAGATATACCATGCTTTATTTTAATTATTATTGATAATGTTACATAGTTTTAAAATATATTTTACATGTTACCAAAAATGAGTCTCATAACCACTCGATGAAGAAAATAGATCAACTTTGTTGTTTTTTTTATTGTTACCACATGGCAAATGGGAAACACATTCTTGTAGTAAAATTAAGGACTGTAGTCTAAACTCAATAGAAGGTTTTCTGAATTCAGAAGCAATAGCTTAAAGATATGCTGCATGAAGCCGTATCTTCGTTTTACATTCAGTGTTTGCAAACTTGCTTATGTTCTGACTTAGTAACAAATTAATTAATGTCTATCAGTTAATAATGAGTAATTATTAAATTATTCATAGTGTAACTTATTCATAGGAAAAACGGTGCTTACTTTGCTCACAGACACTATTCAGTAACAAACCGTGTTAATGATCACTACAGTACGTCCTTTATGTAAATTCTGTTAATGCTGACTTTCCTTTGGAAACTGATTTATATTTTATCTCTACAGATTTATAAGACAACTTACTACAATTCCTCTTTACCTAAAATAATATTTTGCATCAGTAACTGACAAGACACTCATTGGAAGATACTGTAATTTAGAAAATTATACTTTGTAATACAAAATATATGTACTTTAAAAAATAGAAGCCTGTCTTCCTTTCCGTCCCAAACTAGGATATACAACCACGTATTGCCTCAAACATGCAAAATCACTTCTCTAAAACAAATTGCAACTAAATGGCAAAAACATGGCAAGCGCTTTTGCTATTTTTCTCAGTTTATAATTTTTATGTCTTAATCTCATGTTGTTATAGTTTACATAGGTAAAACTTCAGGTTTCAAACTTCAAAGGTTACACAGTTGTATACCATAGAAAGTCTCGCTCCCACTTCTGTTCCTCAGGCATCTCATTGCACAGAGACGAACAGAGACAAATTTTATTAGGTTTTTAAAAAATCAAATTCTGAAAAACTATTATACATATTCAAACCAGTGCAAGCATTTCTTTTCATCTATTTTATCATACAAATGCCATAATAGTGACAATATCGAGAATATTTTGTGTTTTCACAACTTGACATTTGTGTTGGAGATCAAATGGCATCAATATATAAACACACTCATTATTTTCTTTTTACAAATTCATAGGAGCCGTATGGACAGTTCATGCCCAAGAGCTTCTGTGTTCAGTGCCAACATTACCACTTAGTTGCAAAAGCCAGAATCTGCTGTTGATATATTAACCCAGGTCAAAGAAATCTCTTAACTAAGCTGTTCCTATAGGGTCTTAACTTTTCTCCATCCTTGTGCTCCTGAAAACCCATTCTTTCCACTTCAAAGTAATTATTTCATGTCACTTCTGGGCTTCAAGTTCTGTCATGGCTTCTCGTTTTTTGTCCCTGCTCATACTTGGCCCCTCGGCACCTACTATTCTTGTCTTTTTTCTAAGCTGCAGCCACAACAACTATTTTTATACTTAGTTGTTATTTATTAAGCAGCCAGTCGTATGCTATGTTCTGTTTTAGATATTGGGAAAGCAAAGTGCATAAAACAAATTTCCACTTTCAAGCTGCCATATTCATGTGGAGAAAGATAGAAAATAATATATATATTATATATATATATATATATATATATATATATATATATATAACATATATGTTACATACATATGTGTGTGTGTATATATATATATATATATATATATATATAATTACATCAGGTGATAAAAAGTGCTAAGAACAAGAAGAAAGGGAGTAAGGGGACATAAAATGGTACGAGATGCAGTATTTTTACAGGGCGGTGGGAGGAATCCATGTAGATGCCTGAGGCTCAGCATTCTTGGCCAAGACCCTGAGGAGGTGACTTGCTTTATGTACTAAGAAAGTAGCACTCATGAAATTTGGAAAACAGCTTGGGTAGGGCTGGGGACAAGAATGAAAGCAGGGTGCATACTAGAAAGCTACTGAGGGGGGTGGGGGTGGGAGAAGAGGGTAAGGGGGATCAAATATATGGTGATGGAAGGAGAACTGACTCTGGGTGGTGAACACACAATGGGATTTATAGATGATGTATTACAGAATTGTACACCTGAAATCTATGTATTTTTACTAACAATTGTCACCCCAATAAATTAAAAAAATAAATTTAAAAAAAAAAAGAAAGCTACTGAAGAAGGAAAACTAAATAAAAAATGATGGAGATGGTGGTGTCCTGCTGGGGTAAGCAATAAAGTGACTGAAAACTGGTCTAATTCAGTTCGTTTCCAACTGGATTTGCTAACGGATCACATGTGAAAGGTATTAGAAATGGAGAAGCCAACGATAGCATGCAGGATTTTGTGGAAATACAAATTTCAGTAATCGGAACAATAGGAAGGAACACGTTGTTTGTTTTTGTTTTGGGAAGGGCCAGAGTTCACTGTGAGACGTCTGTTAACCATTGAAATGGAGTCAGGCAGGACGATCATGGGGAGATCTGAGCTGTAGGATGACTTTGGAGATTCTCAGAGAGGAAATGCTATTTAATGACATGGAGCTGGGCAGGGTTATGCAGCCAGCACAGCAGATGAAGAGAGGACTAGGGACTGATTTCTGGGATTCTCTCTCATGTAGAATCCTAACAGAGGGGAATGAGGAAAAGCAGGCAGTGTGGTTGTTGGACCGTTAGGTAACCTGGAGGCCAAAGTAAGAAGACACTTCAAGAAGAAGGAGTGGTCAGCAGAGTTCAATGTGGCCAATGGGACTAGAGAACGAAGGTGAACGGATGACTATTGGATGAGCAACGTGGGCCTGTGGTGATGCTGAAACGCATAGTGGGGGCCGAATGACAGGGGCGGCAGGCTGATCACGTGGGTCCGTGTAGAAACGAGCAGCACAGGCAGAAACAGAAGATACTTAGTACTCATTTCAGGATTTTCTGCTGTGAGATGAAAGATGGGAGTTATATAAGGAGAGAAGAGTGACAGTCTCAAAATAGGATTTCTCTTTCCCTCCTGTCAGTGTTTGCGCTGTGTATCCTAAAGTGCTGGGACGAAGTGTATAAACATTTATAATTGTGACATCTTCTTGGTGCATTTGTCCTTTATCACTCTACCGTGTTTCCCTGGAAATAAGACCTAGCCGGACAATCATTTCTAATGCATCTTTTGGAGCAAAAATTAATTTTAAATATAGTAAAGTAAGACCGGGTCTTTATATTATAATATAATTAATGTAATATAATATTGTAATATAAATACCAGGTCTTATATTAATTCTTGCTTCAAAAGGCACATTAGAGCTGATTGTCCCACTGGGTCTTATTTTCGGGGAACCACGGTCCCATGTCCCCTTTGGATGTCCTGCCCTTGGAGCCCTCTGTGTCTATAAGTAACCAGAGCGCCCTAAGAATTCCTATGGTTACGACCTATGACATTTTAATCTGGTCTGAAAATATTTTCCTTTTAGTTAAACTGTGCAGTTTGCTTCTATTGACTGCAATTCGTTGGGTTTATGCTTGTACGTTGAAAGCTGTCTCTGACGGCTTTCATGCTGCGATGGCAGAGGTCACAGTCCCAGTAAAGGCCTCAACTGTACTCCCTGACCCTTTACGGGATGAATCCGCTGGGCAGGATGCGGACGTGTGTTCTGTGCGCTGTTTAGATATTGCTGGGTCCTCTTGTCAGGCTTGGGTTGGTGCTTTGCTAGGGCCGGCATGGCTGGTCTGTTTCTGTTTTGTGGCCTCTTCCTGGGGCATGTTTCTTCCTGTTAAAACGCGCACCTTTCGCGGAGCAAGAGCTGAACGTGTGACGTCCTCGGTGAGGCCGGTCCCCCTGTGTCCGGGCGGGGTGACGTCGGGGTGCCCCCGGCTCAGCCCGAGGGCAGCTACAGGGTCGCGCCTTGGAGCCTCTCGCGTGCACTCTGCAGTCCAGACCTTGTGTACCCACGCACATTAGGCCGTGGGGATGACTAGAAAGGAGGAAAACACGAGTGAGAACTTTGTATGCAATTCTCTGTGGGCAGGAGCCTTAGACACCCCCGGATGTCTGTCTCCTCTGTTCCCCCAAGAAGCAGGGCCTGTGACCACAACGAGCCATTGCTGCTGCGATTACATACTCCTTGGCAAAGGGACACTTTTTGGTGGAGCGCGTGATCAAAGCGGGGTGTTTTCTTCGGCTGGCATCAGAGGAAGCGGTCCGGGGCGGTGCCCTGCTGGCCTGGGAGACCTGGGGACCGGAGGGTGGCTTCTCACGGCTGCGCGCCCGCCCTGACCCATGGCCGGCAGGACCACGGGCCGGACCCGGACTCCCACAGCCAGCGGGTTAGTGCGGGAGCCCCAGTGACAAGGGCCACCCTGTCGACAGTTGACAGCAGCCTCCTGGCACTCAGCAGAGACCCAACGGCCCTGCGCAGACTCGGGCCCACAGAACAGATCCTGCATTTGCTGTCTTCCAACACCGGGAAGGCTCGAGCCCTTATGCAGCTCACGGCTGTCCCAGGACCAAGGCATCTTACCAGCACCTGCTGTGGTTGCTTGTACAGGAAACATGGAATCAGAGAGAAGCCATGGGGCTTCCTGACGTATTTGTATGTCTTCACTGAGAACAAAACTCAGCTGCCAACTCTATGCTTTCAAAACAATGATTCAACATTCCGTCTATACTTTTATTTTCTGGATCCTACCGTGTTTCCTAGAAAATAAGACCTAGCTGGACAGTCAGCTCTAATGTGTCTTTTGGAGCAAAAATTAATATAAGACCCGGTCTTATTTTACTAGAAGACCGGGTCTATAATATAATATAATATAGTACGGGGTCTTATGTTAATTTTTGTTCCAAAAGACAGATTAGAGCTGATTGTCTGGCTAGGTCTTATTTTCGAGGAAACACGGTATTAATTCTGTATTCCAATTTGACCATTCTTCATCTGACCATCCAATCGCTCTTCAGATATATTAATATTTTGTTAAATAGATCACTGGCCTGAGTAAAGCAGCCAATTCTTTAATTAAAGACATTCCCTATGCTTTTATTATGCAGATGAAATTACTTCAACCCTCAAAGGTCATCCACATATCTCATTTCAGGAAATGGAAGCTGTTCCAAATATGTTAATTAAGAAGAGATTTAATACAGGGATCTCAGGCATCCACATAATTGGAGGGACTGAAGAAGCAATTGGGTGCTGGATGCCCAGCACATGTGCCTGGCGTGCGCTGGCGGCTAGAGCTCGTGTCGGCAAGAGTCCAAGAATGGCGAGACCCATCAGAAGCTTCAGTCAGAGCTCTGGGCCATGATGTAGATGAGAAATGAAACCCTGTTAAGCCACTGAGATGTGAAGGCCTTTTTTTTATTACACATTCTTAACTATTTTTATTTAGTCGGATTAATCAGAGTAACATTGGTTAATCGCATGTAAATTTCAGATTTACAACTGTATTCTAGGATGTTGGTACACACTGTGGTGTGCTCACCAGCGAGGTCCAGTCTCCTCCTGTCACCATGCACTTGACCCCCTTTCCCCTCTTCATCCACCCCCTTACCTCTGGTAACCACCATTCTGTTGTCTGTGTCTGTATGTTCTTTGTGTTGTTGTTTTTTTCATTTGTTGCTTTTCGTTTTGGGTCCCACATGTGAGTGAAATCATATGCTTGTCCTTTTGGTGTTACATGCCCTTTGAAATGTTATTAGAATTCTTAACCTGTCGTGTAGTTCAAAGTGTGAAACACATATTCTTTTTTAAGTACTAGATGATAGACTTCATGCAGTAGGTTGAAGCATAAAACCAAACAATGGTATCTCATATATCTGGCCCAAATCCATAATCACTATGTATACTAATGTGTTATATATGGTTTTTGTAATGTAATAATCTGAGAAAAGTCCTCTTGCAACAGTTCTACTGTAAATATGGCAAACATGAGGAAAACTATATGAGAGAGAGTCGTGTGCAGGTGGCCCATGTCACTGGATCCGTTCTTTCCCACGCCGTCACCACGACTACACCTTTGTCATTGTTTCTGATGTAAGTTATTGAAAATTGGTGGTGTATGATACTCATCTATGTTCCTCTAAACCAGATTTAATCTAGAAATGTGGGTTATGTAGGTAGTTAGGGGTCTGTAAATTGTGTGTAATTCCTGGTGCTTGTGTGCCAGCAAATTGTGAGATTTCATAGTGGGGGGGCTGCAGCAGACCCTCTTCATATTGCTCTAGACTAGAGTTTCTTAATCTGAGATGATTCTCCTGGGTCTTCAAGCTTTCCTGCGCATTGTTTTGTTTTTATATATCTATGTATAGTAATACTTTAAAAAATATTATCAGCCTTGTGATTTTGAGAAAACCTCACTGTTGTTCTAAAAACGACTTGTTGATTTCCATCTTTCACCTCTTAAATCCATTCTTTCTTCTATCATAGTAAAATAATATTCAGATGGGCTCAAATCTGCCCAGTGATGATGACCATTTCTTCAGTTCCCTAGATGCTGGGTATATGTGTCTTATAGCCAAACAACTCATTTCTGGACAGTGTGACATGAGTGGAGGGGACGTATGCAGCTTGTGCATCATGGTTTTTAAAGAAAAAGGATTGGCCTTTGTATCTCACTTCGCCTCTTCTTTCTGGACTGGACTGCAGGAGATGTGGTGGTCATGCATCTCCGGTACAGTGAGGACAAAGGCCACTAGTCACATTAAAAGAGTAGAATTGAAATTACCTGGGGACGTACCTAGGGGGGTTTCCATGTCGACCCTGGAGGGCTTGACCATAAAGTGTCACACGAAGACAAATAAAGTCCTCTCTTATTTGAGCCACATGGTAGTGTCTCTGCCATATTTGGAACAGCCAAACTACCTCCTAAGTAGTACAGATTCGGGTCTATAGTTGTAACACTGAACGGAATACAGCCTAAAAGATATCAGGTCACAGACTTTGCAGGCTGGAGTCAGTTTACACTATTGGTAAATTTTTCATAATCAAGTTGTACACACATTAGTATCTCCACATTGGGGATGCCTCTCATATCTGATAGATTTTCACAAGTGTTTTCAGCTAGAGGGCAGTCTTGGCACGGTTGCTAAGGCCTGTGACACATCTGAACCAAACAGAAATTTCTTTATAGTGTTCACCTCCCCTGGTCTAGGAATTGAATTAGAGGAAGTTTATAGTGGACTCGTGGAGGGGGTGAGATTTCTATGGTAGAAGCAGTTTCTCGATGGCAGTAGTTACAACGTGAGTTGTGGCACCTCGGTATGGTGGCAGAGGATGACAGTCATCCCCCATGAGCTCTGTCACTTTTATCCATCATTGTAATATTTCTAGATGGCATCATCTTTCAGCTTATAAGAGCAGCACTCTAGAGAAGGCAGGTCAGTGTGATGGGAGTGGCCTGGGTCTCCAGCTCTATGCACTTGCCAAAGCTGGGCTGGGCTGCTTCCCAGGAACTGTGAGTTAAGACAGAAACTAATGGAGCTTAATCAATGGTGATTTTAAAGGCTCTGTCAGAGCCACCAAACTACGGCCCAAAACTATATCCTTTAAAGGGCTCAAACATTACTCAAAGTTAACAAGACAATCAGATTTTCTTAAAATTTTTATAAAGTCTGCAAAAAAATAACAACCACCACCACCAAAAAAAACAACAACAACAAAAAAAACCCAGAATGCTCAAAAGTAAGTCTAAAACAAATGAGAGTCAAATAATCCCTGCTTCCAACAATGTTGTTATACTGGAATAAATTCTCCAATTAGTAAATGAATTTATAAAGAAGAAGATGTGATTAACCAGGTATGTTGTGATTCTGGGACCAGAACTGTCTGTTTTAGGATCGATGATATTTTCATTGTAAATACCAATTTTAATAAGCTTATTTATCTTGTTATTTTACATAAGACTGGCTTTTTAAAATGATGGATGTGAGACTGTTTTGGTCCCAGATTTAATTAGTGCATTCTGATCTACCCTACATGTTGTCAAAAATCATTGACTAATGGTACTAAGAACAGCTCATAAAGGACTCTTGTTTATTTCTTTGACAGGAACAAAACTATACTTAAACCAATGCATACAGTTACCTGGAATTTAATAATTTCCCCTTAGAAATACTGCATATACATTACTTGAGAAATTTCTTTTGGGAAAAGTAACTCAAGTACATGCAAATGTATTGTTTCCCAGTTTGTTGTTATAAAAAAGATATATTGATTCAGAAATTGGGGATTGTGTTACAAACAAAAACTAATCTGAAACATTGATGTCATGACACCATTGTAGGTCATAAAGCAAGCCTCGCGGGGTACATTTATTAGCAAATTGTGACAGCAAATGCAGACAAGGAGAAATAGCGCCTTCTCTATTAATGAACCTACATATGTTTCCGACAAATCCTCGTTAATAATTCAGGCCTACAATTGCAACCATCAAAGTGACTGTACTGGCCAGGTTATGGCAGTAGGGACTGGCCAAGAATACAAGAAGAAGACGGCTTAAAAAACAATTTGGACAGATTCATTCAGAGGTATGGATGGACCTCATGACAGCAGCTCACAAGTTCTCTGGGAAGAGATACAACAGAAATGCGGCCCAAGAGCAGACTTATTCTTCTCCCCACACTGAGCTTCAGTTGGGAATGTGGGTCTATGCATTAACAAATACTGGTCAATAGAAAATTGAATCCTCATCAGAACAGAGCCATTAAAATGGTAAACATTATTAATTCTAGGGTATTGATTAACAATTAACTTTTTAAGCATTGTGTGAGAAAATGAGATTAACTCAGACCCAGCTGTTGCTTCATTCAGAAGTGTATGGTTCTCATTTTACTAACAATTGTCACCCCAATAAATTTAATTAAAAAAAAAAAGAAGTGTATGGTTCTCATGGATGTGTGTGTGTGTGTGTGTGTGTGTGTGTGAAATCAGACTGTATGATAGAAAGTAAATCTGATAAGGCTGATTGACTTTATAATGAGTATTTTGCAAATTAGTGAAGAACAAACATCTCCTGTAAATTGATTAAGCAAAAGCTCCTAGGCTGTGATTTTGATAAAAAGAAATGTAAGAAAAGTGATAGGGTATCATTGATAATCCAAAAATACTCCACGACCAAGATGTGTTCAGATGCACAGTATTTACATGGCCACTGTTTGGGGGTCTATTGGCGTCAGTAAGGTTTCTCTAAGTGGAAGTGTAGCAGGCCATTTAAAAGAGTGGCGGTTCCTTCAGCAGCACTGGTAACTGCTTTGGTGTTCATCACACAAATGGAGAAAGGCTGTTGGGAAGCAAATGTATTTTCAAGTCAGGAAGTTTCTTGTTGCTTGTTTCAAAAGTTTTTTTTCCCCCCCCAAAACGATACATTGATTTGTTAGCTAACAAGTCCTGTTAGAGTCCAGTCAGTAGGACAAAGCCCTGGCACGTGGTCTGTCACGGGGTTGAGTATGCGCCCTTCTCACGAAGGACCCGGGAGAGCTGAGACGCTGCAGAGAAAGCAGCGAGGCTGGCAGCGTTAGCATCCCCCACAGCGGAAGGACACAGGGAGGCGGGTCCCACTGACTGCCTGGGTGGAGCCCCTGGTCCAGGGATGAGGGAAAGGAAAGGTACTCCGCAGGCGGCACAGAAATGATGTGGCAGGAAGGGCCGTGGCCAGATGGTCCCCAGCTCTGCTTGTCAGCATCCATTGCCTTCCTCCCAACCGGGTTTAACCTCCATTCAAACATCCTATGTCTACTTTCCATGAGGTAACTATCCTTCATCCGTAAGATTTCTTTCACCAAGATGTGGGGGTGTCTCTGCCGTGATCCTGGCCTCCAGAGGACAGACACCTCAGGCGTGGGTGCTTCTTGACCAGTTTATTTAGAGACACATTGCTGAAGGACGGACCGGGTCATGTGGACACACAACTTGTGTTCTGTGCTGGACTCGTCATAGATTCACGTGGCCTAATGCTCACAGACCATGGTTTTGTGGAGGGAGGGCAGCCATCAAAGTAAGGGCTATAGGACAAAGTGCAGCCCATGCCTGCTTAGAGGTGACCACAGTACTCTACCTACACTGGCATGCCCTGGGCTCCACCAGCAGCTGTGGGAAGCTCTCCACAGTCACACTGAGGTGATTTGGGGCTGACCCTACTCGTATGACAGCATCCACAGGAACTCAGAACTGTGAGGTCTGCGATGTCCACCAGACTGCACGCAGACAAGAAGCATTCATCAGGAACAAACGTTTGTTGGACAAGTGAAGGGGGGCAAAATGCACTTAGAGAGGCTTGGGCAAAACTGGCAAAGGGTCAGGAGTCCTAGAGAAAACTGAATTTCCCTTCACTGAAGGTGACGACTTACTGTCATATACTGGTCTCAGGAGGGGTGTTATCTCAGGAAGGGACGGAAACTATGACTAGCAGCCTAGAAAACACAGCGTTAGGAAACTGTAGAAGACTAATGTAACAGATAGTTCGACAGCACGCTAAGGAGGAAAGGTGTAAGCAAATGAAGCCCGGGGATCTTCACAGCAGACACACAGGGAATAAACCTCCGTGAGACGTATGGTCCTTCTGATCTACCAAACGTATAAGTGGAGATTCAGGCATGAAGACGTTCTGTATACCTGAGCGAGGACCTGGAAGCTTTCGGTCCTCTCTGAGAACGTCTGCACTTTCTCCCATTTTGCCTTAACCTGTGGGAAAGCCTTAGGTAAGTGCACCCTGTGGAGCCTCTGACTTGTCTTAAATATCTGCCCAGTGGGAGCAGTCCTGGTTGTGTGGCTTCTCAGAGCCAATCCACAGGTCTTCACAGGCCATATCCCATCCTGTGTGAGGGATGCAAAGTGCACAATTTGGATAGCCAGGCTTAAAACCATTCACACGCCCCACTGCTGTTAAACTATCACCATTCCAGGAAATAATCCTGCAAGGAGAGAAATGCAAAAATTCTTCCTACACGCTGTGGGCCTATGGAAAGTGGTCCAAGCCTGCTGTGCTTTACCTACAGGTGTCCAAAAAAGAATGATTTATTGGATAGTGTGATAAATAGTTACTAGCAGCATCCCTGAACTTGGAGAGACTGATTCTTTTCAGAAAAAAAAGTATGCTCAGTATCAATAAGCAACATATGACATGTTCAGTATTCTCTTCATGCAACTTTTAATTTAGAAGTGAAAACTTATGGTCCCAAAGGAAATGGCTCACTTTCCGCACAAAGTATTACATTTTTGTGATTTACTGAGGTATTAACATGGAAATGGTGATGTTACACAGTACTTTCAGTAGCTCTAAAAGTGTAGTGGGAATCACGATTTCATAAGAAGAAAATTAGTTATGTAGGCAACGTTATTGTATAATTTCCCACAGGATCTCTACATCAGGATTCGTTTTATTATATCCTAAAACAAGTCACTTACGTTCACTTTATCTATAAAGTCATGTTGAATAAAACACTGTCACCCAGCCGCCCACAGTGTGAGCAGAGACATCTGTGAACGTCACCATGAATAGTCATGAACTGAGGGGCGCAAATGGCTTTCCCAGCAAAGTGCTGGCACTGCCTCCTGATTTACTTTTACAGCAGGTGGAAGCCCCATGTTTCATGGCTGGGTGGTTTGCATTCAGATGTACCAGTAACTTCCAATGCAATCACGTCTATACAGCAAATTTTAATTTAGAACTTAAGATGGAACTGCTCATGATCTAACAGGTAGAAAGCTGTTCCATCAACAGCTTTGTCTCAATCTTTTCTTGTTGCTTTTAAATTAATTTCAAAAATATATATTTTTGGTAAAATTTATGAAGTTTGATTTCATATAAAAATTAATATCATTTCTAAATATTTCACCTGGCTTTCCAACATGTCAGTGATACTGGGTAGAGTCACACATACACACACACACACACACACACACACACACACACACACACCTGAGAGCTAACTGATCAAACCTATGGTAACAGGATTATTTTACTAACACTTTCCCAAAAAGTAGATTATTTTAAAACCAAAATATGCATTTATTTTGCTGTAAAAAAGTCACAGTTCATCCTACCTGATATCTAAAGCTTTAAACTTAGACAGTCAAGTTTCAAATGTCCACAAGACAGAAGCTGACAGCAGCATGGGGAATGGAGCGAGAGCTGAGTCTGAGATCTGTTCCACTGGAATGGTTCCCGGAAGCACCGGCCATGATTTACGGTATTAATCCTGACGCATGCTGCCTGCTTTTCATCCATCACAGTAGGCCAGACCTTGAGGTTGAACTATTCCCGTACTTAGAAACATAGAATCATATAGTCTGCGGATGCTAGAAGATTCAACCTCTAAAATATTAAAATGTCCTCCGGAAAACATGAAAAGCCTCATAAATAACGGTTTCAATTTAGTTAAACTTGCTAATAACACCCAATAAACATCTTCAGCTGTAGCTGACACTCTTTTTACAGTTCTGCTGATAGTTTCCCAAAGCAAGCTTTCCAAGCTAAGATACTTAAATTAAAGGAGAGTTTGAAAATTGTCCTATTGTCCCTGTAAACTGGTTTTGGTGTTTTAGTTATGAATCACTAACAGCTGAAAATGCTCTCCTAATCGATACGCAAATACAAAACAAAGAGTTATTTTTAAAAATGTCATCCCAAACCCTTTGGAAACTGTTCATAAGTACACCTACTATAGTGCTACAATATCAAGTAAAACCAAATTTAAAGTGAATGGGATTTTTTTTTTAATGTGTCTTCAATTTTGCCCATTCTGAGAGGAACCTTGGGCACAGATTTTGATATCTTTAAGAAATACCCATGAGTATGCACAGGCAAGGATGAGATGACGTCATTACATGTGTCTAATTGAAAAAGCTGAACCTGACATGTTGCTTCTTTTTCAAAGATGAGAAAATGGGGGGTGGGGGGTGGGAAGCCATCCTGATGAAGTCCCACACTCCACATACCTGCCACATGTTCTGTCTTTTGGGGTGTGGTCAGTTCACACTGTAACAAGACATAAAATGCACTGATCTTTCAGTATTTTACTTTCCTAAAAATTTATTACACAGATAAGCTTGACTTACCAGACATGGTTGAAAAGACACATTTAGTGCTAGTATTTTTACTGGTACAGCAATACTATTGGGTATAATTTCCCTTTCTTTTTCTCTTCCTCATATTCCTAAAACATTGTATAGGATCTCCAAAATAAAAATAATCAATAGTATTATGAATGTAATCAATGTTCATTTTCTACATAAAAATTCAGAGTAACAAATTTAGCAAGTCATATGCCTACAACATGGTAGCATGATCCAAAAATATGAAAATATACTTTCTAATGCCATCACAATTTAAATTAGGTAACGTCTAGTATGCACTAAAACTATCTTATCTAGTCATAAATATTATAAATGCTTCAATTCTCACCTTTAAAACCTGTTTGATATTGAATATTGAATTTATAGATGTTAAGTTTTAAAGAGAATGGAATGTGGAATATAAGTATCTGGAAGGACTGACTCTACAAACTGAAAATTGTTTAAGGCATGTTATTTTACAGGACACTTAAAACTTACCCTTGGCCAGACTCGAGGATGCCTTCTGTTTTTATGTTCAAATGAAATGATGGATAATTAGAAAGAAAAGGGATGGGCGTTCACACATTTCAAGGCTGATCTGAGCCCTTCTTACTGCATCTTGCACCTGCCGTCTCGTCCTACCCACTGCTCATTACTTCAGCCCCTCCCCTGGGTAAGAAAACTCAGCCCCAAAGAGCCCTTGGACTGTCAGTCTGACAGTGATGATGGATCATAGGGTATCACTGACATCTGGAAAATGGTCGGAAGCTTGGTGCTTTCGGGACTTAGTCCAAAAGTGTACATTTCAGAGAGCTTTCATTTTGATGAAAATTGAATCATCTTCGTAGTTTACAAAAACCCCGTAAAGATAGCGTTTGACATGCTAGACACAGCACAATGCAGATGTTTTAAGGAAGCTGTGACTTGGGGTCTTGATTTACTGTGGTGCCTTTGCAGATTTTGCCAAGGTAACTTGTCAGGTACCATGACACAACCTTATCAAATGCCCAGCTGTCCTGTGACAGTTCTTTCGACTCTGCCTTCCCATAATCAAATCAAAAATTTATAAAAAACAAAATAAAAACCTCAGGATATTTGTCATACTTAAAACATCTTAAGATTTCCCAGAGGGCAGTGGAAAAAATCACAGATATTTGATATTTCATTTATACAAATAGAGATTCTAAAAATATTGGTAACTCTTTATATTTTTAAATTGTCAACAAGATGGATAAAATGACATTAATGTAAATATTTCAGAAATTGTTCATTTTATTATAAGGCCCTGAAAATTTGCCAGTGCCCTTGATGTCCATAATATGTTCCTACCCTCAAGAGAAACACTGATCAAATCTATATGAAATGCTTATGGACTGTATCCCAATAGAGAATTTTACCCTTTCTATTCTGATAGTATTGGTTACTGTAATAAATAACCCACAGCCTGTACTGCTAGTTATGATGGAGGGTTCTACAGTCGGAGACATGTTTTTAACCCTGATCTTCCTATTATCTGTTTTGCTGGACGGGAGTTATTAGCAAGATTGGTAGAATTTTAAACATTATTTATGTAAACGTATTTCAGCTAACTACTAGTAAACGCACTTTATAAATGCTAGCTTAGAGAAGCCATCGTTGACATGTAGGTTAGACTTGGAAAATACTATTCTATCTGAATATATCATATAGATTTTGGAGTTTTAGACGTTTGATTTAATTGTGTTTCTTGAAAGTAACTACTGTTTTGATTGTACTGGACTTTTGAAAACTGGCCAATATGTGACACAACACTTTTTCAATAAAGTAGTTTATTTTTCTGCTATATATTCGGATATTGTTATGTGACATAAACATTGCAAAAGTTTAAACTATATATGCATAAAAGCATTTGCAATGACGGTGTGAACAAAGAGTGCTATCTACATGTATTTATTTTGTTAGATGACCAGGCAGCCTGAAATTAGCTCATGACTTACATTTATCACCACAGTAAGACCTGTCCTGGGGTCTCCATGCTACGAGACTCAGACACAGACAGTGTCTCTTTCTCTCTCCCTCAACCCTTCTGTCCTTGAACACTGCAAATCCATTAACCTGTTGTCAGGCATAATTTCTAGACATAAAATTATCTGTCCCTTTCTCGAATCGGAGTATGTCCTATATTAGTGTATAACCTTGTGCTTGATTGCTGTGGGTGAGAGTGTGGCTGTCATAGTAGGTAACAGGCTAGTAGGTAATAGGACCAGTCAGACAAGTTACATTTCTGCTGCACTTTAAGTGCACTTGTCTTTTCTGGCTTAGTTAGCTCCCCAACATTTTACAACAACTAAACACACTCTAATTAGCTTGCACGTTCCAGTCAGAATCAGTGAGGCCTTGGGAATCCAGACTTAGACTGCTACAACGTAAAGGTGTCATTCAACACTCTCCATAGCAACAAGCTGTGTTAGAGAGCTCAGAGCTCAGCAACACGAAGGTCTCACAACACCTGTCTGCATTTCTTCTTAATTGGAATATCTCAGCTCACATGAAGCAATACCTCAATGGCTGCTAGATCAGGAGATTTTATTTGTTGGTTTGTTTTTAAAGACAACTTTAGTTTGAGGGGAAAAAAAGCAAATCTTGAGCATGAATTAAATTTCCCCTTACGTTTGCTCATTGTATACTTAAATATAATTTTAAAATAGTTCATTTTAATTTTCTCATCCTTTTCCCCCTAACTCTTCATGTTTTTCTATTTTTATTATTATTGCTTGGTTTGTAACTCTAAGACATTTATCTTATTTTTATCCTAATATGTTTATTACATTTGTGTCTACTTCTTAGTTCTTTTCATGTTTATTAATTGTTCTTCCAGGGAAAATTTAGATTTCTTGGGGAGCGAGGCCTTGCTGTCACCTTTAATTTTGCCTTAGTGGGATTGAGATAAACAGTCGAGTTTGTATGTAGTGATTGTCACACCATTCACTGGGAAATAAACCAGTGTACTTTTGTAAGAACACTGTTACTTGTAAGATAGAAATAAACTTGAAAAACAGTGCTGCACGTCTCACCTGAGTTGAAAAAGTTATTCTAGCCCATGTACCCAAAAGGAAAACACCAAGGGTGTTTATTTGTATCCAGAAATAAACCTCAAATTGGGCATGCATCGAAATTCAATGACATGTAATTAATCAACCATACTTGAACTAATGGTAAAGAGAGTTATATTTAATCCATGAGAGTACACATCATCATAACTAAGAGGAGCTGTAAGGACCACATCATTACCCAGAAGACAATGAAATATTGCAACATCATTAATTTAAAAAAAGGGGGAAGACTGTTTTCTCAGAATCATCAATTTCCCTTCTAAGCAGTGAACTTGTTAGCTCAGTAACCTCTCTAATATTTCACTTTCCCAGTGCACCAATCACAGATGAAACTCAGCCTAAAGATGATCCGGTTGTTGACACCTCATAGTTATGGGCATTTTATAATCTTTACAATTTTTTTCTTTTAAAACTCTGATTAAAATGATTATGTTAATTCTATACCTCTTCCCACATTATGCATGATTTTGTGAATCAGCTTGAGCACTCATAATATTAGGTGATTTTTGCATGGATTACTCACTGCTCAAAACAGTCCATGATCTGGAACAGTTTCAATTTCTATTTCCAGACCCATAAACATAATGTTCCTGAACAACCAATATGTCAAAGAAGAAATGAGGAGAGAAATAAAAAAATAAAATAATTTTTGAGACAAATGAAAATGGAAGTACAACATACCAAAAATTATGGGTTCTCCTTTTCAAATTCTTTAAAAAATAGAAGGGAACTCCTCCAAGCACATTTCATGAGTCCAGCATTACCCTGATATAAAAAACAAACAGACAAACAAACAACAACAACAAAAATGCTAGACCAGGATGTTAAAAAAAAGGAAGAAAAGAAAATTATAGGGCAATATCCCTGATGAACACAAAATACTCAACAAAATATTAGGAAATCAAATTCAACAATACATTAAAAGGATCATACACCATGATCAAGTGGGATTTATTCCAGGAATGCAAGAATATGTCAACATCTACAATTCATCACAATACACTATGTTAACAAAATAAAGGATAAAAGTCTTATCACCTAATAGATGCACATAAAAAAAGAATTTCCAAAAATGAAACATGTATTTGATAAAACTCTCAGCAAAGCGGGTGTAGAAGGGCCATACATCAACATAATAAAGGCCATATGTAACAAGACTATAGTTAATATCATAGTCCATCATGAGAGGCTGAAAGCTTTTCCTCTAAGATCAAGACAAGGATGCCCATTCTCACCACTTTTAGTCAACATAGCGTTGGAAGTCTAGCAAGACCAATTAGGCAAGAAAAAGAAATAAAAGTCATCTAAATAGGACAGGAAGATGTAAAACTGTCACTTTGCTGAGGACATGATATTATGTATGGCAAATCCTAAAGACACCATCAAAAAACTGTTAGAACTAATAAACAAATTCAGTAAAGTTGCAGGATACAAAATCAATATACAAAAATCTGTCAGTTTTTATGCTAATAACTATCTGAAATTAAGAAAACAATCTCATTTACAATTGCATCAAAAAATAAAATACCTAGGAATAAATTTAATAGGTGAAAAACCTGTCTATTGAAAACTAAAATACATTAATGAAAGAAATCGAAGACATAAATGCATAGGAAAATATTCCATTCTCAGGAATTAAAAGAATTAATAGTGTTAAAATGTCTGTACTACACCAAGCAATCTACAGATTCAATAAATACTTATCAAAATTCCAATGGCATTGTTTTACAGAAATAGAACAAATAATCCTAAAATTTGTATGGAACTACAAAAGACCCCCAATAGAGAAACCAATCTTGAGAAAGACTGGTAAAGCTGGAGACGTCACACTCCCTAATTTCAAACCATATTACAAAGCTATAGTAATTAAAACAATATGGCATTGACATTAAAACAGAAACATAGATCAAGGGAACAAAAGAGTCCAGAAATAAATCTACACCTTTATGGTCTATTAAATTATGACAAAGGATCCAAGAATATATAATGGGGAAAGGAGACTCTCCTCAATAAATGGTATTTGGAAAACTGGACAGAGACATAAAAAAAGAAAAGAAAAAAGAAACTGGACCACTATTTTATACCACACACAAAAACTAACTCAAAATAGACTAAAGACTTGAATGTAAGACCTGAAACTATAAAATACCTAGAAGAAAACAGAGATTCCAAGCTGCTTGATATAGGTCTTGCAATGACTTTAAATGACACAAAAAGTAAAAACAACAAAAGCAAAATACATGAGACGACATCAAACTAAAAAGCTCTGCACAGAAGGGTAATCATCAACAATATGAAATAGTTGCAGATCATATATCTGATAGGTTATATCCAAAATATGTAAAGAATTCATACAACTTAATAGCAAAAAAGCAACAGTCCAATTAAAAAATGGGAAGGGGATCGGAATAGACAATTCTCCAAACACATACAAATGACCGACAGGTACATGAAGAGGTGCTCAACATCACTGAGTATCAGGGAAATGGAAATTAAAACCACAGTGACATAGCACCTCACATCTGTTACAACTGCTATTATCAAAAAGACAACAACTAAGTGTTGGCGAGGATGTGGAGAAAAGGGAACCCTCATGCACTGCGGATGGGAATGTAAATTGTTGCAGCCACTATGGAAAACAGTATGGCAATTCCTAAACCTAGAACTACCTTATGACCCAGCAGTCCTACTCCTGGATATTTATCTGAAGAAAACAAAACCCCTAACTCAAAAGGCATATGCACCTCCATGTTCATTGCAGTATTGCTTACTATAGAAAATATATGGAAACAACCTCAGTGTCCATCGATGGATGAATGGTTAAAGATGTAGAACATACATACGATGGAATATTGCTCGCCCATAAAAAGAAGGAAATCTTGTCATTTTTGATAATATAGATGGACCTAGAGGGTGTTATGCTAAGTGAAATAAGTCAGACGGAGAAAGAAAATTACCATGTGATCTCACTTACATGTGAAATATATATTTTAAAAAAAAAAGAAGGAAGGAAAGAAGAGAAAACTAGGCTCAGATACAGAAAACAGATTGGTGGTTGTCAGCAGTAGGGGTTGGGGGCGCAAAATGGGTCAAAAGGCATAAACTTCCGATTATAAAATAGGTCATGGGATGTAGTGTATAGTATGGTCACCATAGTTAATAATGCCGTATTGAATATTTAAAAGGGTACATTTTTTAAAGTCCTCATTATAAGAAAAAACAACTTTTATCTATGTAAGTGACAGATATTAACTAAATGTGTTTTGTTGATCCTTTCATGATGTATACAAATATAGAATCATTATTTTGTAAACCAAAACTAATATAATGCCATCTGTCAATTATACCTCAACCTAAAAATACTCTTTTGCAGGGTGTATTATGACACGCTGTGGGGGCTCTGAGGGAGGGACGGTCATAGCTGGAAGGATCTTGGGTGCCCAAACCACCATGCAGAAGCAGGTCCCCAAGGGCCATCTCATACTGTACATCCGACTGTGATCTGAGCCACAAATAAACCTCAGTGTGCTAAGCCACTGAGACGGGGGTTTTTCAGTTATAACAGTTAGCAGCAAGTATCTGAACAGCCTGGATCAATGAAATCTGTACAATTCAGTGATTTCTTCTGCCTGTGTGTGTGATTGTACTAGCTTTTAAAAGCATATTTTTGAAATAGAATCTTAAACCTTAAAAGGAAAGAAAAGCAAAGAGTTTGAAGAAAATATAGGGCAATCAGAAATCATTAATGTTTATAACAAAAATATATATATGTATGTAAATATGCATATGTATATATATGTATATGTATACACACACACACACACACACTGTGTTTCCCCGAAAATAAGACCTAGCTGGACAATCAGCTCTAATGCATCTTTTAGAGCAAAAATTAATATAAGACCCGATATTGTATTATATTATTTTATTATACTATATTATATTAAAGATTGGGTCTTATATTATAGTAAAATAAGACTGGGTCTTATATCAATTTTTGCTCCAAAAGACGCAGTAGAACTGATGGTCTGGCTAGGTCTTATTTTTGGGAAAACATGGCATATATTATATATATATATATATATATATATATATATATATATATATATATGTATGTATGACTTCTTTTCTGAATCGATGGATAACTAAAATATCTACATATGAAATGGTATGTTTTGTGAGAGAAGGTACACAAACCATATTATCACCTATGGCATCCATAATATTTAATACAGTGCCAGCACATAGCAGGTACTTTAAAACATCAGAACTAGTGAATTAAAGGAATTACGTTAGTCTCTTACATTCTTGATATTTTACCTGTTACTTTGGACAACCAACATTCAGCTAGGTTTACTACAGATAATTCTTTACAGTAGGTTAAAACCTACCCACACCGAGGATATAAAATAGGAATAATCAGGAAAACAAAGCTTTTCAGGAAACAAAAACAACCAACCAAACAAATCTAATGATTTTTTGTTCTATTTCTTTAAAAAATGCCACTGGGATTTTGATGGGGATTGCATTAAATCTGTATATTGCTTTGGGTAATATGGCCATTTTAACTATGTTGATTCTTCCAGTCCATGAGCACGGAATGTCTTTCCATTTTTATGTGTCTTCTTCAATTTCTTTTAAAAATTTCTTATAGTTTTCAGCATATAGGTCTTTCACATCCTTGGTAAGTTTATTCCTAGGTATTTTATTATTTTTGCTGCAATTGCAAAAGGAATTTTTTTTAATTTCGTTTTCTGAGATTTCATTGTTAGTATATAGGAAAGCAATGGACTTTTGTACGTTGATTTTTGTAGCCGGCAACTTGACTGTATTCATTGATTGTTTCTCATAGCTTTTGAGTGGAGTCTTTAGGGTTTTCTATCTATAGCATCATGTCATCTGCAAAGAGTGATAATTTAACTTCTTCATTCCCAATTTGGATGCCTTTTATTTCTTTCTCTTGCCTGACTGCTCTGGCAAGGACTTCCAACACTATGATGAAAAGCAGAGGTGATAGGGGACAGCCCTGTCATGTTCCTGAACGTAGAGCAAAGGGCCTTAATTTTTCACTGTTAATTATGAGATTAGCTGAGGGTTTTTCATGTATGGCCTTTATTATATTAAGGTATTTTCCTTCTATACCTATTTCATTAAGTGTTTTAATCATAAATGGATGTTGTATCTTGTCAAATGCCTTTTATGTATCAATTGATATAATCATATGATTTTATCCTTTATTTTGTTTATGTGATGTATCACATTGATGAATTTGCACATGTTGAACCATCCTTGTGCCCCGGGGATGAACCCCACTTGGTCGTGATGAATAATCTGTTTAATGCATTGTTGTATTCGATTTGCTAGAATTTTATTTAGGATTTTTGCATCTGTATTTGCATCAGAGATATTGGTCTGTAGTTCTCTTTTTTTGTGTTGTCCTTACCAGGTTTTGGTATCAGGGTAATGTTGGCTTCATAAAATGAGTTAGGGAGTACTGTCTCTTCTTCAATTTTTTGAAAGAGTTTGAGCAGGATCGGTATTAGATCCTCAAAAAACACTGAATAGCCCAAGCAATCTTAAGAAAAAAGAACAGTGCTGGAGGTATCACACTCCCTGACTTTAGCTTGTATTACAGGGTAACAATAATCAAAACAGCATGGTATTGGCAGAAAAACAGACACGTAGACCAATGGAATAGAATTGAGAACCCAGAAATAAAACCACATGAATATGGACAGATAATTTTTGACAAAGAAGCAAAAAATATACAATAGAGAAAAGACAACCTCTTCAATAAATGGTGCTGGGAGAATTGGAAAGCCACGTGCAAAAGAATGGAACTGGACTGCTATCTGTCACCATGTACCAAAATTAATTCAAAATGGATCAAAGACTTAAGCATAAGATCTGAAGCAATAAACTGCATAGAAGAAAACATAGGTACTAAACATATGGACCTTGGGTTCAAAGAGCATTTTATGAATTTGACTCCAAAGGCAAGGGAAGTAAAAGCTAAAATAAACGAATGGGACTATATCAAACTTAAAAGCTTCTGCACAGCAAAAGAAACCATTGACAAAATAAAGAGGCAACCAACTGAATGGGAGAAGATTTTTGCAAACAGTGCCTCTGACAAGGGGCTAATATCCAAAATATACAAGGAACTCATGCAACTCAACAACAAAAAAACAAACAACCTAATTGAAAAATGGGCAGAGGACCTGAAGAGACATTTCTCCAAAGAGGACATACAAATGGCAAATAGACATATGAAAAAATGCTCAACCTCACTAATCATCAGAGAAATGCAAATAAAAACTACAATGAGATATCACTTCAACCCAGTTAGAATGGTGTCATCAACAAGACAAATAGTAACAAGTGTTGGAGAGGCTGTGGAGAAAAAGGAACACTCATACACTGTTGGTGGGAATGCAGACTGGTGCAGCCGTTATGGAAGGCAGTGTGGAGGTTCCTCAAAAAATTACAAATAGAATTACTGTATGGCCCAGCAATCTCTCTCCTGAGTATCTGCCCAAAAAATTTGAAAACATTGATCCATAAAGACGTGTGTGCTCCAATGTTCATTGCAGCTTTATTTATGGCCCCAAGACATGGAAACAACCAAAACATCTTTCCATAGATGAATGGATAAAGAAGATGTGGTATATACACACAATGGAATACTATTGAGCAGTAAGAAAAGATGAAATAGGACTATTTATGACAACATAGATGGATCTTGAGATTACAATGCTAAGTGAAATAAGTCAGACAGAAAAAGCAGAGAACCATATGATTTCACTGATATGTGGTATATAAACCAAAAACCAAAAAAAAAAAGACAAGAAAAACAAATGAGAAACAGAAACACATAGACACAGACAATAGTTTAGTGGTTACCAGAGGGTAAGGGGGTAGGGGTGTGGTAGATGAGAGTAAGGGGGATCAAATATATGGTGATGGAAGGAGAACTGACTCTGGGTGGTGAACACACAAGGGGATTTATAGATTATGTAATACAGAATTGTACACCTGAAATCCATGTAAATTTACTAACAATTGCCACCCCAATAAACTTGAATTAAAAAAAAAAAACAACCAACCAAACTATTATTTCTTATTTTCATTATGTAAAAGTATTTTTTTTTCTTGATAAGTCCCCTAATGTTCTTTACCTTAATCTCTAGTAAACTATGAAATTTTTAGTGGAATAATGTTCTATTATAGAATTTTCATATTAATTAGATGTATTAATTTTATTATGGCTAATCATCAAATTAACGTTTTGCTTTCAATTTGGGCTTTGTGATGCAAACTGCGATTTCTTTGTGAAACCGTTATCCATTAGGTATTTTATGCTTTATGCAAAAGGAAATTCTTTAATTCTGCAATATTTAATTCTTGCTATTTCACCTTTTTGTCGTTCTTGTTGTTTTGTTTTAGGTGAAGTTTTTTTTGTTTGTTTGTTTGTTTGTTTGTTTGTTTTTTTAATGTTGTAAAAAAATAAAATGATCCGCACAGATTCTATTCCTTTACCCAAACTCCTGGTCTAGCCCCGACATGTACAATCAAGGTCATCCCCACCTCGACCACAAAGATATTTATGTTTTCATCTGCAGTTATAAATGATTTTTTTTTAAAAAAAATAGTGACCTTAAGAGTTTTCTATTTACTGTATAAACTAACTCTTTGCTATTTTATCACCCATATTATATAGCTCAAATATTCTGGGGAAATGAATTTAAACTATATAAAAGCAGATCTGAGGTGGCAGATTTCTATTTATTTATTTATGTATGTGTGTATATATGTATGTATTTATTTGGACGTTTGGGGCACTTTTGTCTGTTTTCATTGTGGGAGCTTAGCACCACCAGCCCAAAGTCCTCAGAGCAGCGTTAATGCCGGGATTACTCAGACAATTATTGAAAAAGGATTAGTGGGAAAATTAGGTGAAACCGTGTGTGTCTGTACTTGCTGATTATTCTGGACACTTGACTGCCTGGGTGACAAAGATAACACGTCTGAGCTGTGCCTCGTGAAGCCCTTGTAACAGTGAGGTGACCGTCAATAAGGTAACAGAGTGTGATGGTTTGATGGGCTTTTCTCACCTGCCCCAAAGGTCTGTATCAAAGGACAGCAGTGCCCTTAATGCTGGTTTAGCATTGTCAGGAGTTTTCACGCAGAAAGGTAGTGAACAGGTTTTGCATTTTTAAAATAGCAGTGCAATTTAATAGAAATGCCACTAAATCCAATATCAAGAAACAGTCCACACCTTTCTACTCTTATCTTTTGGAAATTACTTTAAAGTACTTGTTACCAAAAGCAAAACTATTATTAAATGAGCTAGAAAAAAATTCCTGCAAGGTAGATGGGAAAACAAATAACAAAATGAGGTCAATTACATAGAGAAAACAGACAGAGCACAACTTGCTCTCTCAGGGATTAATTCAGCCATCCCTGCAAAGTAGGTGTTATTAGAAGTCCTCGTTTTACCAAGGAGGTAACTGAGGCAGGTAGACGTGAAGTGACAGTCAGAGACTACTTGCATTTTCCCTCCACCAATTTCCTATGTTTTCTTCTTTACATTATTGGCTTTTTTCATATTTGTTTGGGTATCTTCTGACTAGGTTCTCTGTACAGTATGGGAAAGGTCTTTTAAAATAATATCCATCTCGCTGAGGGCTTGTCATATATGGCCTTTATTATGTTAAGGTATTTTCCTTCTATACCCATTTTATTAAGAGTTTTAATCATAAATGGATGCTGTATCTTGTCAAATGCTTTTTCTGCATCAATTGATATAATCATATGATTTTTGTCCTTTATTTTGTTTATGTGATGTATCACATTGATGGATTTGCAGATGTTGAACCATCCTTGTGCCCCGGGGATGAACCCCACTTGGTCGTGATGAATAATCTTTTTAATGCATTGTTGTATTCGATTTCCTAGAATTGTATTTAGAATTTTTGCATCTGTATTCATCAGACATATTGGTCTGAGGTTTTCTTTTTTTGTGCTGTCCTTACCATGTTTTGGTATCAGGGTAATGTTGGCCTCATAAAATGAGTTAGGGAGTACTGTCTCTTCTTCAATTTTTTGGAAGAGTTTGATCAAGATTGGTATTAGATCCTCTTTGAAGGTTTGGTAGAATTCACTAGTGAAGCCATCTGGTCCCGGATTTTTGCTTTTGGGAAAGTTTTGAGTGACTGATTCAATTTCATTACTGGTGTTCGGTCTGTTTAGATTTTCCAGTTCTTCATGGTTCAGCCTAGAAGGCTATATGTTTCTAAGAACTTGTCCATTTTTTCTAGGTTTTTGAATTTGCTGGTATATAGTCCTTCATAGTATTCTTGGATGATCCTGTGTATTTCTGTGTTGTCTGTGATAACTTCCCCTTTTTCATTCTGATTTTGTTAATTAGGGTCTTCTCTCTTTTTATCTTAGTAAGTCTAGCCAAAGGTTTGTCAATTTTGTTAATCTTTTCAAAGAACCAGCTCTTTGTCACATTAATTTTTTCTATTGTCTTTTTGTTCTCTATTTCATTTAGTTCTGCTCTGATTTTTGTTATTTCCTTTCTTCTGCTGACCTTGGGTTTCACTTGTTCTTCTTTTTCTAGTTCTTTAAGGTGTAACATGAGGTTATTTATTTGGGATTTTTCTTGTTTCTTGAGATAGGCCTGTAATGATATAAATTTCCCTCTTAAAACTGCTTTCGCTGCATCCCCAAAATTTTGGTAGGATGTATTTTCATTGTCATTTGTTTCTATGTATCTTTTGATCTCTCCTCTAATTTGTTCTTTGACCCAGTCATTCCTGAAAGTATGTTGTTTAATCTCCATGTATTTGTGTTTTTTCCCGCTTTCTTTTTCCAGTTGATATCCAATTTCAAAGCTTTGTGGTCAGAGAATATGCTTGGTATGATTTCAATCTTCTTAAATTTGCTGAGGCTGATTTTACGTCCCAATATATGGTCTATCCTTGAGAATGTTCCATGTACTCTAGAAAAGAATGTATAGTCTGATGTTTTAGGATGAAGTGCTCTATATATGTCAATTATGTGCATTTCGTCTAATGTGTCATTTAGGGCTGCTATTTTGTTATTTATTTTCTGTTTGGATGATCTATCCATAGCTGTCAACGATGTACTTAAGTCCCCTAGTATAATTGTGTTTTGGTCAATTTCTCCCTTTAGTTCTGTTAGTAGTTGCTTGGTATATTTCGGTGCTCCCTGATTGGGGGCATAAATATTGATGACTGTTATGTCTTCTTTACCATTGTGAAATGTCCATCTTTGTCTCTTGTTGTCTTTTTCATCCTGAAGTCTGTTTCATCTGATATCATTATGGCTACACCTGATTTTCTCTGGGTACCATTTGCTTGGAGTGTCAATTTCCACCCTTTCACTTTGAGTCTATGCTTGTCCTTGTAGCTGAGATGTGTCTCTTGGAGACAGCATATGGTTCGGTTTAGTTTTTTGATCCAATCTGCTACTCTGTGCCTTTTTATTGGTGAGTTCAGTCCATTTACATTTAGGGTGATTATTGATATGTGAGGATTTCCTGTCATTCTATCTTTAGTTTTCTGGTAAGGCTGTGTCTCCATTGTTTCTTTGCTTTTTTTTTTGTCTATTATTTCTGTGTGGTTTATTCTATGATGTTTTCCTGTTTCTTCTTTTATTACAGTATATATTTCAGTTCTGGATTTTTTTTTTTTTTGAGTGGTTACCCTTAAGTTTATGTAAAAGAAAGTTTGATATTTAGAGTATTCCATTTTCTTCAGCACGCTTACTTTCTCCATTCCCATATTCCGGTTCAGGCATTTACCCTCCCCCTTTCTATATTTTGATTGCCACAAATTGTCCCTATTGATGGTGGTCGAATAGCCTCCTTTAGTATTTCTTGTAGTGCAGGTCGTGTATTAGAAAATTCCCTCAGCTTCTGTATGTCTGGAAAGGTCTTTATTCCTCCTTCATATCTAAAGGATATCTTTGCTGGATATATTATTCTTGGCTCATAATTTCTCTCTTTCAATAGTTTGAATATTTGGTTCCACTCCCTCCTGGCTTGTAGAGTTTCTGCTGAAAAATCTGATGATAATCTAATGGGCTTTCCTTTGTAAGTTACCATCTTCTTTTCCCTGGCTGCCTTGAGGATTCTTTCTTTGTCGTTGATTTTAGACAGCTTCAATACAATGTGCCTTGGAGAAGGCCTGTTGGGATTGAGGTAATTAGGTGTTCTATTTGCTTCTTGGATTCGAGGGTCCAGTTCTGTCCACAAGTTTGGGAAGTTCTCATCGACAATTTGTTTGAATATATTCTCTGTTCGCTTCTCTCTTTCTTCTCCTTCTGGTATGCCCATTATTCTTATATTGCTCTTTCTGATGGAGTCAGAAAGTTCTTGTAGAGTTCTTTCATTTCTTTTAAGTCTCAAGTCTCTTTCTTCTTCCATCTGTGTAATTTCCAGGTTTCTATCTTCGATGTCACTGATTCTTTCCTCCATCTGGCCAACTCTACTACCTAAGCTGGTTATTTCATTCTTAATTTCTTCTATTGAGTTCTTAATCTCCAGAAATTCTATTTGGTTCTTTTTTAAAATTTCAATCTCTTTCGTAAAATGCTCATGCTGTTCTTTGATTGTGTTTCTGAGTTCATTTAACTGTCTATCTGTGTTTTCTTGCATCTTGTTGAGTTTTTTCAGAACTGCAATCTTGAATTCTCTGTCATTTAAGTTACATATTTCCGTATCTTTAAGTTCCTTTTCTGGAGACTTTTCACTTTCTTTCTGAGCTGTCTTGTTGCCTTGGTTATTCATGGTGATTACTGGTTTACTATTTCTCTTCCTAGACATCTACAGGAGTGGCTTCTGCAATAGGTTGATAGGAAGAGGTCTTTCTTTTGTTTTCCAGTACTTGTTGGTAGAATGTTTTATTTTTCCTCCGCTGCAGCCTTTTTTTTCTATCTCACACGGTAGTGCTATGTTTTCTCTGCACTATTCCAGCTTCTCACACAATGGGGGGATTCCCTGGGAGATAGGCTTCTCCTCTGTTAACAGTTTGCCTTGGTCACAGGGAGCAGTGTCCGTGTGGGCATGCAGAGAGCTTTTGAAGTTCCAAAGCTCTTCCTGCACCAGATTCAGAGCCCGAGTGTTTCAGCAGTTCTGTTTACTCCTGCAGGGATCAGCCCAGATAGGTGGGGCCAGGGGCGGGGTGAGCTGTGAGAGGTGGCCCAGAGCAATGGCGGCACCAACCACCACCGCCAGTCCTGCTTCCACAGCTCCCTCCCCTTTGCCGGAACTAGTTGGGCTGCGAATTTGTGTCTGCGGTCCACAGTTCTCAGAACAGCCAATATTCCATTTTTTTTATCTGACACTGCTACTTTTCCGCTTCTAGCACTGGGCAGGTGGGGGTGGGGCGAGCTCTGGGAGGGTGGGGAGGGGGCGGCTAGTCTCAGTGCCTAAGTCTCCGTTCTCTGCTCGGCAGTGAGGGCTTAAACCACCATTTTCAGCCTTCCTCCCTCAGTCTTTTCTCTGAAGTCTCTGCCGTGAGTGTTGGGTTCATAAGCGGAGCCCTAGCAGTCCGAGTTCTTCCCTCTCCCGCAGCTGCGATAGTTCCGGGAAGCAGCGAGCTCGGCGCACTGAGCTGGGTCTGCGTCCTGTGCCTGCGCAGCTCCGTCTCCGCACTTCTCCCTTCCCTGCTCCCCCGCTCACGCAATTTGCCCGCCTTTAGGTTAATTCTGTAGTGGGGCTCTTCGTCTTGCCTGTCTGCTATGCATGGAGTCCTTTGTGGAGTTATAGTTGTTAGATTTGTTGTAAATTCCAGGGGAGATTTACAGAGGCTCACCTCACGCTGCCATTTTGATGACGCCACTCCGTTAGAAAATCTGAGTGTGCGTCTTCTCCAGATTTATGAAAGAATATTGCAATGGCCATCAGCCTGGGGTTTGGAACTATCTTAACTGAAAATGCTGAGATTTAGCCAAAGTAGGTAATATCTCCTTCCACTATTTTATGGGTCTATTGTTTAATGACATTAGAGGTGCAATCTAAATATAGTCAAGAAGTGCTCAAATGAACACTTATGTGTGTTTGATAAGGAGGGACAAATACTGAGATAGACCATACCTTTGTATTTTCTCTCAACTCTCCTATGTGAAATATGTGTATGTTTCCTGCCAGGATCCTGGGCCATCAAAGTGTCCATTTTTCTGATGCGCAGATGGCTAAGTAATTTCTCCCAGTGGAAATGGTGTTCATGAGGGAAATTTCATACATGCAGTTGCTGCTTACTTAAAATAAGTTCTGGGAAACATACCTGGACCTCATAGGTATCAGACATGCCTGAAAATGTGACCCCAAAGCTGACTTGTTGATTTAGAAATTTTGGAAATAAAAGCGATTGGGATTTTGGGAAACTCCCACTTCATATGATAGGTTAACTATGTGCTGTTAACAGCTGAGAATCAGCATTTTATTACTGGTGGAGCTGTATGAATTGCCCCCTAGGAGATTGTATAGGAAATGCAGTGCACAAACCTAACATGCACCAACATTTATTTTTCCCTGAGCTCTATAAAGATGATCCATCACTAAATAAAGACAGTAATTTTACTGGCTTACACAAATGTCTTAAATTCATGTGTACGTGTGTGTATCTGTGTTTGAGTGTGTGTCTAAAACTTAGAGAAGGCTAGACCAAGACATTCAATTAGAAAATAAAAAGAGGGAAAGAGGAAGGTGTAGGTTCTCCCAGTAAAATAGTTATTTGTACTGTCTCCATGCAATAAGTAGGGAAAGAGGATGTGGATGGAATGAAGAAAGTATAGGCACTTGTATCTAAATACCTCCATATGTTTTGAGAGAAGGTTAAAAAAGATAAGGTAGATGACGATGTATTTAGGGTGTAGGAAGGTGAAAGTTGATGGAGTTTATGTCATGGGTCCTTTTTTGGTGTCCTGGGAGATACGGTCATCTTTGAGAGTCATGCAAGTCCAATGAAGAAGCAAATTTGAGAACTCTGATATCACTGATATATGGAAAGTAAGAAAGATGGAGAATAAAAAGATTGATGAGCTGTAATGAAGGCCCAAGTGAAGGTAGAAATGACAAATCACCAGTGGCTAATTGTTAAAACTTTATTTTCTTCAACTGAGCTCAGCAGTTCAGGTACAGAGAAAATGGGTGTGATGGGGTTAAGTGAGTATTAAGAATTATTGTACCCAACACTCAAAGATCATGGGGGTGAGGGACTCAAAGATGTTGGCAAGGATATAGTTGGAATTACTAACTATGGGGTCCACGCTGGGTGAGAAAATCAAAGCCATGAGAAGTTTGGGAGGGTAGGGAGGCATGATGGGACTGGAAATTCTGTAGAACAGACATAACTAGTGTGAGATGTGAAAGCATTGGAGATAGAAATTAGAGAGTGGAATTTTACTGACACAAGTTCCTGGTAGTGGCAATATCTAGACTCTGGTCCAGAGAGTGGACTGCTGTGTAGACTGGAAGATAAGGTCAAGGAACCACAAGGCTGGGAAGATAGCTGAGTCAACACGTGTATCATCTCATGTAGGATGATGTTAAGACTCTGGCTGAAGAAAAAAATCTACATACTATATGAGCAACTTAGCTCTTGAAAAGTTGTTGCCCTCTGATTTTCTGTGAAAGTGTAGCTAAAATGTTGGTTGATAGAAGTAGAGGCCCTGCCCCCTGGGACCGCCACTCAAAAGGCTGAGTTAATAGCCCTCACTAGGCCATAGAATTGGGAAAAGGAAAGACCCTGAACATCCCGGTATGCTTTTCTCCATTCCACATGCCCATGGGACCATCTGGAAGGAGAAAGGCATGTTAACTGTGGCGGGGGGGGGGGGGGGACAGGTTAGACGTGGCCTTATCATACTCAAACTCTTACAAGCTGTTCGGCTTCCCCAACAGATCACTGTTAGCCACTACAAGGGACACCAAAAGAGAAATGCTAAAGTAATAAAAGGAAATAATAAGGCGGTCAAAAGAGCTGCCCAAAACCAAGTTATTCAGTAATTGCCCCTTTTAGCTGGAAAGCCTAACCCATCAAATTATTCCCCAATACATACAGAGGTGGAATTCAATAAGGTAGAAAGATGGGGCTTCAAATGGGACCCTATCAGTTGTGGGTGGCTAACCAGCCAATATGGGCAATACTTCTTTGCTAAAACTACAGCTCTATATGCAATCAGGGAGGCCCATCAAGACCCCATTAGGGGAAGGAAGCTTTATACAATTGGCTAATACACACCACGGCCATTGCAGGTTTATGAGCTCTAATTGACCAGGTTATAAAAGCTTGCCCAATCTGTAATGCCAATAGCCCAACACTTGGCCCCCACACTTTCAGGGATGAGGCACAATCAAATGAGGGGAACATAACCTGGGGAGGACTGGCAAGTGAACTTCACTGTCATGCCTAGAGCACCAGGTAACTTCAGATACCTCCTAGCACTAGTTGACACCTCTCTGGTTGTGTAGAAGCCTTCCTCACCAGGAATGAGACACCAATAGAAGTGACAAAGGCCCTATTGAAGGAAATGATTCCTAGGTTTGGGCTCCCAAAATCTTTACAGAGTGACAGTGGCCCAGCATTTCTCTCTCACATTACAAAAGGTGTTACCAAAGCCTCAAGAGTCAAATGGGTATTGCACTCAGCTTGGAGATTTCAACCATCAGGGAAGGTGGAAAGGGCTAATCAGACCCTTCAGAGAACTTTATCCAATTAATGCCAGGAAACACAAAAGTATTGGGTAAGTCTCCTTCCAGTAGCCTTACTGTGTATATGCCTAGTTCCAAAAGAAAAGTTAAAATTGAGTGCATTCAAGTTAATGTATAGATTGCCAATTTCCTAGACCCTGGAATAGGGACCACTCAACATCCATGAGCTAGAGCAAGTTAAATATGTCCTCCAAATAAAGGCCATGAAGGCCTTTGTGGCCTATGGAAATCAGGTATTACCAGCTCCCACAGATGTAACCCTTCATCCCTTCCAACCTGGAGAAATGAAAGAGACCCTCTGTGGGGACAGAGCCAGAAGTGCAGTTTCCAGGCTCTCGGCCTCACGTGGAAAGGTGCTGGCTCAGATAGTATATGGCTATCAATTGTGATTAGATGGCCATCAGCTGTGGCTAGTTGGCCGTCAGCTGTAACCAGTGAGCCATTGGCCACTAATATAACTGCTGTGTGCCTATGCTAACAGAAAATGGGCGCTAGCAAGAAGATGGTGGCTGGCAAGCGCCAACTGCAGTTAGCAGGGCGGAGTGCGGGTTGCGGATTACAGAGAGGTGGACAGCAGGTTGCGGGTAGTGTGGCTCCTACTTCCTGTGCCTCCAACCCAGCCGCCAACGAGAATATAGCGGTATGACTCCCCTATCTATGGCTCCGTGGGTGTTCCTTTTTGGCCTCACCATATCCTGCGTTCTTGTGCGGGGGGCGGGACTAGAGAACCCGCATGACACCCCGGTGTGACACATGGTGTAGCAAGCAGAGTAGGGTGCCGGCCAAAGCTCTCCGAAGGGCGGTGGAGCAGTTTGTGCGTATGAACACTCAGTCTCAGGAAGACCAGGAGGAGCAGCTGCCGGAAGCTGGACCCCGGTGGAGGGGTGGGAGGACGTGGATGGTTCTCCCACCAGCACAGGAAAAGCTATGCAGCTGCTGGAGAGATGGAGCCCCGTGGAGAGGTGGAAAGAGGTGGACGGTTCCCCAACCAGCACAGGCCGGAGAAAGCGAAGGTCGTTGCAGCCCTGTGGGCCAGGGAAGTTCCTGCTCAGGCAGCCCGGATGCGGGACTTGTCCCAGGAGGAAACGCTTGCTGAGTCCTCCATGGGAGATGGGGGTGAGGTCAAGGTCATCCCTCACCCCCAGGACAGCCCTGGCGAATGACCGTGGACTATGGGGAATTGCCTTCCATCCCTGATTTGATGGATCACTTGACTCTTTGCTTGGAAACGTACCAAGTGATCATTTCTCAGTGATCTTATTTTATCATTAGATTCATAACAGTAAAGGATATAAAGACAACAGAGGTCGCACATTTAAATATGCGCCCTATGTACTCGTTTTCTACTTGTTCTTTCATGATAAAAGTTAAAAAAAAAGGACCCAAGTATCCGGACGGGCCTGTGGCTCAGTGGTTGGAGCTCTGGCTCCCGATACCGAGGCCGCCGGTTCGATTCCCACAGGGCCAGTGAGCTGCGTGCGCTGCCGGGGAGCTGTGAGCTACCGTGTGCTGCCACGAGTGGCCCAGCAGCCAGTGTGTGTCGCTGCGTATGCAGCTGGGCGGCTGCTGAGTGCTACCGTGCGCCAGCCATGAGTGGCCGGCAACCCGAGCGGCCACAGCCATCGTTGTGCTACTGTGTGTTTCCGGGGCTGCCGTGTGCTGCCCTGAGTGGCCGGCGGCCGGCCCGGCAGGCATCTTGTGCGGCGCTGGGCGGCTGTGCTACCCTGGGCGGCCACTGGGCGGCAGCAGCGTGGGCAGCTCTGTGAGAGCAAATGGCCGACTGGGCCCATAATGGGCCAGGGAGCTTGTCCTACAACAACTAGACTGAAACAACGGCTTGAACTGGAGGGAGGCAGGAGGCAGGAAAAGGGGAGAAGAAGAAATTGGCTTCTCTCACTTTTGGAAGCGGGGGGGGGGGGGGGGGGAGGGGGGAGAAGATAACTTTTGGAATTGGCTTATAAGGAATTACTTTCTCATTTTGGGAGCAAGTTCGAAATTGGGACTACCTTATATGAGACTTAGAAATTTTTCTGTTTTTGAGAACAATTACAAAAGTGGATTAGAACATGATGGCTGTTTAAATAGGGACATATGCTTACTTTGGGGAAGTAGGGGTTATTTAACATACCTTCAAGCGAATTAAACATCCTTGAGCATAAGACAATAAAAGAAATAACAAAAAAAATAAGAAAGTGTCCCACATTGCAGGGGAAAATAAAAAAAATATTGCAAAAAACAAAAGAGAAGCTTCTGTTGTTGAAGGAGGAGATAGGGATGGGGGCGTCATTTTTTCTTTCTTTCTTCTTTTTTTGTCTCTTGAGGTGTCCTTTAAGTTATATCTGCTAAACCCTAGGGCTTCCCTGACACATTTAATAACAGAAAAGTGACTAGGTTTGACTTCCAGCAGACCTGGATTTGCTAGACCACATACGTAGTGGTTTAAATTTTTGATGATATAAGAATGGTTCCTTTAAAAATGAAACAATAAAAAGTATCTTGAGAGGGAATTTTAATACTTTTAAGTATATTTATTTATTTTTCAGAGGCTTTTTGCATAATGATGTATTTGATCATGTAATCTTTTACATAAAGCCAACTGTACTGGTCAAATGTTATGACTAAGCATTTAAAGTCAGTAAGAATTGTCATAAATGATTGAATTCAATCCCTTTCATGCAAACATATTGGTTTATAAGAGGATTTTTATTCAGATTGTTTAAAAACTATGTAAACAATGCATACAATACAAAAATTAGAAAATATAACCTGTTTAGATAATTTAAAAAATGATAAAAGTCAGGTCCACATTACAGCTACATCAGAAAACATTGATTAGGATGAAAAACCATTAATTTTTGTTTAAAACAAGAACAGATGTGCCAGACATTAATCTTCTGAAACAAATGTTACTAAATGCAAACAAAACTCCTTGCTCTTCCAGTTTTTAATGTATTGGGGGAAAAGTACTCGATATAAAGAAATATGACATTGAAATGCTTAAAACTAAAAAAAAAGTGAAAACAAGGAAAAAACATAGTAGGAGAAAATTTCAGACTTCTAAAAACACTTTGAAGTCAAGTTCAATTTATATTAAGAAAACTCAACATTTATTGAATGTTTCCTAAGGGCCAGAAAATGTGTACAGGACAGAGAAAGGATGTATTTCTCATCATCAATATAATTCTGTCTTCCAGCAGCTTACTATTGGGAAAGAGGTTCAGTGAGAGTATACTAACAACAACAAAAATAGATTAGAGAATGAAGAGAGAAAATCCCAGAGGGTTTAAAGATCACACCTGGAAGGATCTGGAAAGCATCCTGAAGGTAGGTATTAAATCAAAAACTGAAGGGTCTGAGATTTTGGCTTACTTGCAAGTTAACATGTGAGGCTGTCTGAATGATATGTATGTATACAATTGACTCTCGACCAATGTGGGGAGTGGGGGTGCCGATCCCCTGTGCAGCCAAAAATCCATGTATAACTGTTGACTCCCCTAGAAGTTTACCACTTATAGCCTCCTGTTAACTAGTAGCTTTACTGATAGCATAAACAGTCAATTAACACATATTTTATTTGTTACATGTATTATACACTGTATTACAATAAAGTAAGCTGGAGAAAATAAAATGCTGGGCGGCTGGTTTGCTCCATGGTTAGAGTGCGGTGCTCCTAACACCAAGTTCTCCAGTTTGATTCCCACATGGGCCAGTGAGCTGTGCCCTCCACAACTAGATTGAAAAACAAAACAAAACACAAAACAATGATTTGACATCCTGGGAAAACACCCTTTTCCCCAATATGACCCCTCCAAAAAAGAAAATATTAAGAAAATCATAAGGAAGAGAAAATTCATTTATGTACAGTATATATTTATTGATACTACAGGTCTACATCACCTGTTTAGAGGAGGAATTGTCTGCCAATACCTACATCAATATTGTCTTATATGACACAAAACACTATATATGTTATAACTATTAAAACACTAGACATGAAAAATAAAAACAATTGTGAAAAAGAAATTCATATTTATTTACAAGTATAGCAATTCATGAACCGATAACAAAAAAGCAGCAATATGATTGCTTAATGATTGCCTAGTGTAATTGATGCGATTGCTTATTGGTAGTAAGGAAATCTCTAAAAAAGTTTCCAATATATTTATTGAAAAAAAATCTGCACATAGGTGGACATCCACAGTTCAAACCTGTGTTGTTTAAGGGTCAACTGTACTGACAAAATATGGGAACCCTGTGTCAGAGACAAAGACCAGTTATAACTCTGATAAAAGCAGTAGCCAGAGCAATATCTGACATATAATTATATCAATTGATGCAGAAAAAGCACTTGACAAGATACAACATCCATTTATGATTAAAACACTTAATAAAATTGGTATAGAAGGAAAATACCTTAATATAATAAAGGCCATATATGACAAGTCCTCCGCTAATCTCATAATTAATGGTGACAAACTGAAGCCCTTTGCTCTACATTCAGGAACATGACAGGGCTGTCCCCTATCACCTCTGCTTTTCAACATAGTGTTGGAAGTCCTTGCCAGAGCAATCAGGCAAGAGAAAGAAATAAAAGGCATCCAAATTGGGAATGAAGAAGTTAAATTATCACTCTTTGCAGATGACATGATGCTATAGATAGAAAACCCTAAAGACTCCACCCAAAAGCTATGAGAAACAATCAACGAATACAGTAAAGTTGCCGGCTACAAAAATCAACGTACAAAAGTCCATTGCTTTCCTATATACTAACAATGAAATCTCAGAAAAAGAAGTACAAAAAACAATTCCTTTTGCAATTGCAGCAAAAATAATAAAATACCTAGGAATAAACTTAACCAAGGATGTGAAGGACCTATATGCTGAAAACTATAAGACATTTTTGAAAGAAATTGAAGACACAAGGAAATGAAAAGACATTCCATGCTCATGGATTGGAAGAATCAACATAGTTAAAATGGCCATATTACCCAAAGCAATATACAGATTCAATGCAATCCCCATCAAAATCCCAATGGTATTTTTTAAAAAAATAGAACAAAAAATCATCATATTTGTTTGGAACCACAAAAGACCCCGAACAGCCAAGGCAATCTTAAGAAAAACGAACAATAATGGAGGTATCACACTTCCTGACTTTGGCTTGTACTACAGGGCTACAATAATCAAAACAGCATGGTATTGGCAGAAAAACAGACACATAGACCAATGGAATAGAATTGAGAACCCAGAAATAAAACCACATAAATATGGACAGATAATTTTTGACAAAGAAGCTAAAAACATACAATGGGGGAAAGACAGCCTCTTCAATAAATGGTGATGGGAGAATTGGATTGCCACATGCAAAAGAATGCAACTGGACTGCTATTTGTCACCATGTACCAAAATTAATTCAAAATGGATCAAAGACTTAAGCATAAGACCTGACACAATAAACTGCATAGAAGAAAACACAGGTACTAAACATATGGGCCTTGGGTTCAAAGAGCATTTTATGAATTTGACTCCAAAGACAATGGAAGTAAAAGCTAAAATAAATGAATGGGATTATATGAAACTTAAAAGCTTCTGCACAGCAAAAGAAACCATTGATAAAATAAAGAGGCAACCAACTGAATGGGAGAAGATTTTTGCAAACAGTGCCTCCGACAAGGGGCTAATATCCAAAATATACAAGGAACTCATGCAACTCAACAACAAAAAAACAAACAACCTAATTGAAAAATGGGCAGAGGACCTGAAGAGACATTTCTCCAAGGAGGACATACAAATGGCAAATAGACATATGAAAAAATGCTCAACCTCACTAATCATCAGAGACATGCAAATCAAAACCACAATGAGATATCACCTCATCCCAGTCAGAATGGCTATCATCAACAAGACAAATAGTAACGTGTTGGAGAGGCTGTGGAGTAAAAGGAACCATCATGCACTGTTGGTGGGAATGCAGACTGGTGCAGCCACTATGGAAGGCAGTGTGGAGGTTCCTCAAAAATTACAAATAGAATTGCCATATGACCCAGCAATCCCTCTCCTGGGTATCTACCCAAAAATCTGAAAACATTTAGAGATAAAGACACGTGTGCTCCAATGTTCATTGCAGCTTTGTTTACAGTGGCCAAGACATGGAAACAACCAAAATGTCCTTCGATAGATGAATGGATAAAGAAGTTGTGGTATATATACACAATGGAATACTATTCGTAAGAAAAGATGATATAGGAACATTTGTGACAACATGGATGGATCTTGAGAGTGTAATGCTGAGAAATAAGTCAGACAGGAAAAGCAGAGAACCATGTGATTTCACTGATATGTGGTATATAAACCAAAAACAACAAAAGAACAAGACAAACAAATGAGAAACAGAAACACATAGACACAGACAATAGTTTAGTGGTTACCAGAGGGTAAGGGGTGGGGGGGTGGGAGATGAGGGTAAGGGGGATCAAATATATGGTGATGGAAGGAGAACTGACTCTGGGTGGTGAACACACAATGGGATTTATAGATGATGTAATACAGAATTGTACACCTGAAATCTATGTAATTTTACTAACAATTGTCACCCCAATAAATTAATAATAATAATAATAATAATAATAATAATAATATCCATCTCATATCCACCATCCATCCATCTATCCATCTTTCCATCCATCCATCCATCTCTCCACCCACCATAATACAGGTGATGTATTATAGAACTGTACACCTGAAACTGATACATTCTTAACCAATGTTACCCAATAAATTTAATTTTAAAAAATACACATAAAACATTTAAAAATAAAGCCAATTAAATAAACAATAAAATTTATTAAATTAAATAGATTCTTTCCATACGATCCAGCTATCACGCTCCTTGGTATTTACCCAGAGGAGTTGAAAACTTACGTCCACACGAAAACCTGCACGCAGATGTTCATTGCAGCTTTATTCATAATTGTCAACAATTGGAAGCAGCAGAGATGACCTTCAATAGGTGATGGATGTATAAACTGTGGTCCATCCAGACAGTGGCGTATTATTCAGTGATAAAAGAAATGAGCTATCAAGCCGTGAAAACACACTGAGGAAGTTTAAATGCATGCTACTAAATGAGAAAAGGTAATCTGAAAAGGCTACATACTGTAGGATTCCAACCACATGACATTTTGGAAAAGGGAAACTATGCAGACAATGAAAAGATGAGTGGTTGCCAGGGGTGGGGTGGGAGAGATGCATGGATAGAGCGCAGAGGGTCTTAGGGCTGTGGAAACACTCTGTACGACAATGGTGATGGCTCACACATGTTCAAAGCCCAGACTGATCCATAACATAACTCTGGACTCTGGGGGATGATGATGTGTCAGTTTAGGTTCATTCTTGGTAAAAATAAATGTACCATCTGGAGAGTGATGCTGACAGTGGGGGAAGCAGTGCATGTGTGAGGGCGGGGGTATGTGGGAAATCTCTGTACCTGCCCCTCAAGTTTGTTGTCAACCTAAAACTGCTCTGAAGCAATAAAGTCTTCTAAAAATTAGTTTGATTATTTTAGAAAACGATGATAATGTTGGCATGGAGTTTACTCTGGTTCTCTTCTTACTGCTATTACTTTTTCTGATATTTCCTAATCCTTGTAATCCTCTGTGAATTTAGAAGCTCATTATACATGTAGATTAAGCAGCACAATTCTAAATAACATGTGAGCCAAACAAAAGAATTCCAGAGAAATTAAATATTTTGAACTAAATGAAAATGCGACTTATCAAAATGTGCAGGATGCATTGAAAGCTTACAGGGCAATGTACAGCACAGAATGCCTTTATTAGAAAAGAAAAAAAATATCTGAGTAAAAGATCAGTAATCTAAGTTCACACCTTAGGAAACTAGAAAAAGACCACATTAAATCTAATTTAAGCAGGCAAAGAGAAATAAGAATGACAAAAAAATTGTTAAAAATCAATGAAATTGGAAAAAGGAGAGCAATAGAGAAAAACCAAATCCTGGATCTTTGAAAAGATGAATAAAGTCAGTGTCTCTAGTCAGGCTAACTACAAAAGAACAAGACCTAAATTAGTCATACCAGAAATGAAACAGAGGCCACTGCTGCAGAACCTGTGGAACTTAAAAGGATAGCAAAGGGATGCTATAAATAACTCCATACCCACAAGTTTGAGAACCAAGATGAAACAGATCCATTTTTTAAAGACATAAAACGTCCAAAAACTCACACAAGAAATAGACAATCTGAATTGGTCTGTATCTACAAAAGGAATTGAACCAATAACTAATAACCTCCTAAAACAGAAAAATCAAGCCATCATGCTGTACCCCTTAAACTTATACAGTGATGCAATTAAATTATTTTTCAGTAAAACGGGAAAAGAACCTATTAGGTTCAGCTTGCAACTTGGAGGAAGCTTGAATAGTATAGGTTTAGATGTCTTACCACTTTCCTCATGGGTCTTAGCAAGCAATCTTTTAAGGAGGCAATTTTGTAATCTAAGGTTTTTTTGGAAGCTTTATAGAAACATATAGATATAGATATATATACATATACATATATATATGATTGAAAACTATGGTGAATGTTTAAATAAAAATTATTACAGTAAGACACATTGCCGTTAATCCCCCTCAAAAAATACTCCCCATGACTTGAACACACTTAGCCCATCATTCTTGCCACTTTCTGAAGCAGTTCTGGAAGTCCCCTTTTGTGAGTGTCTTTACCTCATCCTCCATCATGACAATGCTCCGTGTCACACATCGCTTCTGGTATGGCAATTTCTGTCAAATAAAAACATTATGGTGTGTCCCCATCCATCTTATTCACTGGATCTGGCACCTGAGACTTCTGGCTCTTCTCCAAAGTCAAAATGATTCAGGACATGGAGGCAGCCATGACAGCACAACTAAAGACACTCACAAAAGAGAACTTCCAAAACTGCTTCAGACAGTGGCAAGAATGATGGGATAAGTGTGTTCAAAGCAAGGGGGAGAATTTTGAAGGCGAATAATGGTGATGTGTTTTTTACTGTAATTTTTTTTTTTTAATTTAAGCATTCACCATATTTTTTTATCACACCTCCCTCATTTATAGAGAGTTCCAAAATAATGAATACACATTTTAAGAAAGGAAAAAAAAATCTATTAAAATTGTAATATTCAACATATACCGATAACAAAAGATGAATATTAGTCACGTTTGACTTCTGCAATTACAAGAGGTGCTCAGAGTGGTTACCATCAGCGTTCAGACACTTCTGATTACTGCGAACTACTGCTTAAGCAATGTTGACCGTCTTTTAAAATGTGTATACATGTTTTGGCACTCCCAGTACATGTAATTGTAGTCTTCATCAAAAGCAAGAGGGTGATAGTTGAAGAAATAATGATGGAATATTTTTTTAATTTGTCAAAAATTTTAAACCCACACATCCAAGAAGGTCAAGCATTACCTAGATGAGGAAAATTACACCAAGGCATGTCATCACTTAATAATAAAATTGCTCAAAACTTCTGACAAACAGTAAATTTTAAAGCTTCAGAAAAGACAATGCACAGAGGAACAAGATAAGAATGAGAGGACATTGTTATTAGCAACATAAGCTGAGAGATAGTGGAAAACTATCCAAAAAACAAAATAAAAATACCAACCTATAATTCCATACCCAGCAAAATATATTTCAATAATAAATGCAAAACAAAGATTTTATTCCACCATGCAAAAGTAGAAATAATTCATCACCAGATCTACTCTACAAGAAATATGAAAGAAGAGCTGTGCCAGAGGAGAATTATGATGCTAGATGCATACATGGATCGTCCCACAGAAATAAAGGCATCGAGAATGGAAGCTACATGGGTGAACATAAAAGACGTTTTGCTTATTATTCAAGTCTCTTTAAAGAATAATTGACTGTTTATCAAAAACAATGCTGGAATTACAGCCAATGTATATGTAAAATTCTTAAGAACATAGCGTAGAGACAGAAGAGGGAAATAAGTATAATAGTGAAAGGTTTTCATAATATACATAAAATTAAATAATATCAATAAACATAGGACAGTGATAGGCTAAAGATGTATACTATAAACCCTTGAAAGTAATTCCAAATAAATACAAAATAAAATAGCCAAAGTCAACAAAGGAGAGAAAAATGGAATAAAAAAATAAAAATAGATAAATAAAAACCTCAATTCTTAAAGAAGGCAAAATAAATAAGAGATAGAACAAATAAAAAATGAATATCAAGTGATGGGCTCAAATATAACAATATCAATAATCATATTAAAAATAAATGGCATTAAAGACCCCAATTAGAGACTTTTTGATTAGAATTAAAAAAACAAAAACAAAAAAAACAAGACCCAACTATTTATTGCCTAAGAAATGCACAGAACATGAACAAAAGAAAATTAAAGCAGAAATAAACTTGATTAGACTGAAAATCATATCAATTTCTGGACCTAAATTTACTTATAATAGAAGTAGATTAAATTATAGGAAATAGTTGGTGAATTTAAGAAATTCTCACCCAATGGTCTAAACATTTTCTGTGCATTCTAGGACAAGTCCAGGTCAGCTATTCTAGTAGGAGCTAAGCAGGTGGCTGAAGGAAAGAACAGACTGGAAATAATTCTTTAAGTTTATCAAGGACAAACATAGGATACAGGACACAGCAGTTTCCTGCGGGGCTAGAGGACTTGACAATACAGGGGCCTTAACCTGTGTTTGTGTTTTTCTCTAGGGCACCTCACAGCACCCCACGCCGGAGTGAAAATGTACTTAATAGCATTTCTTTAACCTCTAAATATTTAAAAATTGTTTATGTCTTTATTCTTTCCTTACTCCATTTCCTCTCTCCTAGTAGCTGTTTCCTTCCTTCCATATTTCTCTTCTTTCCTCTTTATTTCCTTCCTTCTTATTTTCTCTTCCTTCTTCTTCTGTCATTATTCCCTGCCCTTGTTGTCTTTTCTCACTCTTTCTTTCTCTCTTTTCTCCCTATCTCCTTCCTTTTCTTCCCGCTTTTGCCCCTTCCTTTGGCACTCATTTTGCACTGAGCACTTACGTGCCAGGTATTGTGATAAATGTATTATGATAACTTTTGTATGTATTCATGATATTAAAAAAATAACAAAAGTGTCGCCAACAGCCTGCTGGTCGGGATGTGACAAGTGCTTGTGGTACCACAGAGGTGTTTCTTTGCAGTCTTGGCAGTTGCACAAGTGTGGTTTCTATTTTCAGGCAATATCCTGATGAAGCTATCGAATTAACCATGCCATTATTTCCTTCATCAGCCTGTCTACTTGAATTGACTAATGGGAATGTTAATTTTAAGAGAAAGCTCTTATTAAGAAGAGGCTTCTATTAATGAATGCTTTTAGTCAAAATACAATCCAAACTATTTTTAGTTCAGTTCCAGTCTGAGGTCTTCTTTAACGCATACGGAAATTCAAGGACAAATCTGTGTCTTAATTTATGCTTTTTTCAGTAAACTGTCTAACCTCACTGAACATGTGAAGTCAGCTGGTTTAATTTTTATTTTTGCTTTCTGTGCTAGACAGATTTATTCAAAGGCCCTCCACGATTTCCTGCCCTAAGCCCAGGACTGTGGATATAAATATCATGAGATGGTTATTTTATGTTGTTACATGAGAAGATGTATTTTTGGTGAGATTTTAAGTTAATAAAAGGAGGCCTTCTTAGTAGGGCCAGTCTGATTACATGAGCCACTTAAAAGCAGGGCACTTGCTTGGCTGATAGAAATAAGGGACAAGGGAGGGTATGCAGACATGGTCAGGATGTGTGGCACTGCCCTGGCGCTGAAGACACAGAAGCCACAGGAAAGGCCCTGGGGACAGCTCCTAGGGGCAGACACTGACTGATGACCAGCAAGGAAGACAGGCTTTCGTTCTATAGCTACATGGAAGTGGATTCTTCCAACCATCTGGATGAGCCCCAAGAGCCTGCCTGGCTGACACTGGATTTTGGCCTCCTGGGACCCCAAGTGGAGAATGCAATCCTGTCTGCCTGGACTTCTGACCTACAGAACTGAGAGCTAGTCAGTGGATTTTGTTTTAAGTTGCTCATTTTGCAGTACTTTGTTAGGGTAGCCAAAAAAAACAGTACAGTTTTCTTTTGAAGTTTTGGGTATTAGTCTATATCTGCTACTATTTTCAAAGACACAAAACAGAAGAGAAAAGGTAATGCCAAAACAGACTCACCTGAAAAAAGCCTTTATTTAGTGCTTGACCAAGAAAGCAAAGTCATTGCCATATTAACCTTTCTGTCTCTCCAATATCCTAACGTCATTGGAACAGGACAGTAAGCATCCTCGCTATTGAATTGACACCCTTTCCCTAAACTTCTGATGTCATCAGAGAAGGGTTTCCGGTGCTACTGATACAAATGTCAGTAGCGACTAAAAACCAGGCGGCGACTGAATATCAGGCGGTGATTAAAATACCGACTCAAGCACATTCATTTGGACTCCTTTAGAACGTAGGACAAGAGTGAGAAAGAGACCTTTGTGATTTTGCTTCTTTTTAGACAAGCAGATTTAATGAACCCAGTAACTGGCACAGTGACATTGTTTGGATATCTAGTAGGACATGACACTTTATTTTGTTTTGAAAAGAGAAAGAGATTTTAAAAATTCCTAGGCTGTGTTTTGTTCTTTTCAGACTGCAGGTAAAATGTTTTCCAATCTGTAATTCTCCATAGAACAACACATTTAGTCATTCTTTGCCTATGTTTACACACATGTATTACTGATTTATATACATTTATAAACATTCCTGGAAGAGCTCTGCAGATATATGATATCAAGAACGGATGTGTGAATGTGTATATTATTTCCTGCTGAGGTATTCAAATATTCAAAAGCTAGGAAATATAGCCTGTCTTGGTGAGAGTGATTTAAAGCAGAGTTTAATTCTTAATTTAAAGCAGAGTTTAATGATTGTCTAATTTTGTGTTTTCCTGGGCAAAGTAAAAACTGGTAAAACATATACTTGGTGACTTGTTTATTACCTATTTCAACTTTGTGTATTTGTTATTTATGCATCAAAATTGGTCCATGCTAAGGAAGATAATGCGTTTTGTGATATGCCAAAGTTATCAATAATATTTTATAGAGTAAATATAAAAATTGCTTTGCAAAGGTAATGATAAAATAAAATATGTATTTTGTAGCACATATAAAAGAGAAACTGGGCCCAGAAGTAAGGCAGGTATCTCTCTTTTCCTTTGATAACTGCACCTACTTGTCACAGGTCTGTGATGGGTCTGTTAGACCTAGGACAGGTAAAGTGCATCTTTTACAGGAAAGACAGGGCTGGTCGACTAGTCCTATTTGATAAGGGTTCATCTTACAGTTACCTCTTGGTAAAATGAGCTAGAAATAGCTACTTATAAAGAAAAGATGACCTGTGAGGGGGTGTGGGGACGTTGGTTAGTTGCTCCCACCCATATTTTTCTCCTTTAAGACACTGTGTCCACCCCCTTCCATCACTGATCCAATAAAATGCAGCTCAGTTACAAAAAAAAAAAAAAGTCCTGAACATCACAAAAGTATCTTCTGAGATTATTGGGATGGAAAGAATGTGCTACTCATGCTATGAAATCGATTTTATAGATTTGACTCATTGAGCATCTTCAAATGTTTTAAGAAATGACACAATAACTTAAAAAAAGCAGAAGATACACAAGTGTTGTATCTAGAGAGAACTTACTGTGCAGGTCTCCTTAAAACCACTGCAGAGGCTGCCTCAGTCTGCTCTCCTACCGGAGTCTGCTTCATTCCACCGTCGGGAAAACGTTGCAGGCCTGTCTGTGAGTGTGACTGGCTTACTGGCAGGGCGAGGCGATGTTATCCTCACAGTGGTTGCTGCGAGGGATTAAGGAGTAAAAGAAACTCAATGGGATTCCATAATAGAAAGGCCGATCTCTGGGTGATAGCAGAACTATTTATTTTACCTTTATAAATTTCTGAGAATGAGTAATTCGTACAAACGTGCAAATTGGGTAAATCCTGTCCTAATTTCCGTAAAGGGAAATTCTTGCTTTCCAGTGTTCTTCTCTCTTTCAGCTCATTTAAATCGACTTCACATGTGTATAGAGGGAAGGCAATGTGATTATTTTCTGCAGAAATTCTCTTCCAAGCAGTTTAATCTGAGTATCAAACAGCAAACCTTGAATTCAAGCTCTCCCACCCGTCGTATTTCTGTGCGTTCTCCACAGAAATTACCCGCATCCTATATCATTAGAACAGGCTTCACACCAACTGACATTTCCAAGAAGCACAAAATCCACGTGCCGTGCCCTTGTCACTGCCCTGGGCCCAGAGCCACCTCTCCCACTGGAACGTCTGTTCTTCTGGTTAGAAAGCCTAAACTTTCACTGCTTAGTGTGATTCAAGTAAGAAGAAAAACTTCAGTGACACTCATTCCAGGATACTGAGCGTAGCAGCGACTGTGGGTCGTTGTTTTGGTTTTTTGGGGTTTTGAACCCTGAACTCAACATTTCTGCCTCTCTCCCCATCTGCATAGTAAGAACAATGCCTGCATTAGTGGGGATGCTTGTTTTAACCGCTGTGTATACAATTGCTTTGTCCACTGAAATGAATTCTACAAGTAGAAATGTTAAGAGTGTGTAACTGAGGTCACATCACATCCGTCTGAGGGGCAGGACATACACCAGGAATCCTGTGGTTCATACTGTTTGCTGCTTTAAAAAAAGAGTCTTCAATTCTTTCAAAATTGGCTATAACAATAAACTAATTTGTTCAGCTGTTAAGAGATATTTAAATTTGAAATTCCAATTCCACTTCATGTATAAATATTGCCTTTTTAGAAAATCTGTACATGTAAAGCTGCTTCAAATATACTGTGTGAGCAGAAAACTATCAATGATAGTGTCCTGTGCTTTCTGAGTCACCTGTTTATATCATAACAAAACAAATCCCTACAGCTCTGGGGCATACAAAGGAAATTAGCTGAGGAGATGTGAAGCTGAATTCTATCTGCCTCGTGTCATGCCAGCAACATTTCTAAGCCAGTTCAGTTTTGATTTGAGAATATTTATTTTTGGTGACAAATGTTGAAAATGGAAGCAACTAAGTTGAGCTTAAAAATGCTGATCTGGGAAATCAATGGAAGTAAATATGTAACATTATCAAGGCATTTCAGCATTCCATCGTGGGGTGTAATAGAGTTTGGCCACATCTGGGTACCGGCAGCAACTATGGGGCAAACGGGTGGGTACAGATTTTCCAAAGCCACAGGTTTCACAACGACAAGAAGGTTTAGGGACTGGGGGAAGCTAAGACTGCTTCATTCCAAGAGGAGGCCAGCACAGCTGGGCTGAGCGGGGAGACGAGGGCTGGGGTTCATGAGCTTCCTTCTTTCCTTCTCTTTCTTGCTCTACGGGTATGATGTGTAGCAGGGGCCTCTATTCTCATATTGCGTTTACATCTATTCAAACACATCACTGTATTGCAATAATTGGACTGCTTCCCTCTCACCCAGTTAAGGTACAATTTCAATGAACTGAACAAAGCTAGGTGAGACAGATTTCCCCTGCCTCATTCCGAACACTCAGCTTTTCCAGATGCGGGATTGGAGCACTGATCCTTCGCCTGGAACACTGTCCTTGGTGTGACCTGGCCAACAGGGTCTGTGTACTTTGGGAGGTTGTCCTGGCCCCGCCTGAGTCACTGGTGGGGGGACATGTCACAGTCATGTCATAATGAGTTCACAGACAGGGTCTGGCAGCAGTCTCACTGCTCACCTGACATGAAAACAGGAAACTATACCTCACCAAATGGATTTGCCACCCTTACTTTCCTACAGACAAAGCTGATTCAGAGTGGAATTCCTTTTTTCATAATATATATATTAAACTTCTTACTGAAAGAATTTTTATTTCTTGCTAATTCCATTCATGAATAAAGGAGAATTACTCTGAAAAAGTAAATCAGGGTAGGGGAAAAGCAATGGTCAGTCGGCCCGTTTCCTTCATTGGCACCCTAGTATTTTCCATATAGAAGAACCAATTCAGACCTGAACTTGCCATTACTCATCTGAGACTATAAATGGGCTCCTTAATTGCTAAGACATCTTGACAAGAGCAGGATTAGAAATCCCTGGTAATCTATAACTCACAGAAACGTCTGCTGTACATAGCTGCTCAGACTTTCCTTACAACCTTGTGATAGGTACGTATTTCCAACATTTCTTTTAAAGAGAGCATGTGCCTCTTTTGTGTCTGTAAAGCTGAGGTGCTGACTCATGATTAGTGAACAGACACAGGATTCTTTACCCTGTCAGATTGTTTTTCTGCTTTGCATAATTAATGGAGCTCTTTTCTGGTCGATTTTGGAAATGAACCTTTAGAGATAAAGATAGAATGAAAATGCACACACAGACCCACAAACACACATACAGCTGATGTGCAGGTAATATTAGTAAGGATGGACTTGACCTTCAGGACATTGATGGCTGATGTGCTCCTAGGGTTACACACCAAGACGTAGGTCATTTCGGACAGGGAAACAAAGCTACATATAATCCATCCTGATAAATACACGGGATGCATCTCAACGATCTGACAGCCACCACCTCTCTACATTTCCTTCCAGGAGTGTGAAGGGAGAGGAATCAGGTGACATTTGTGAGGTGACTCTGACACCGCTGTCAGTCGCATTAGCTCAGCCTTCCTTCCACAGGAAGCACCACCACATGTTGGTACGTACTGACCTTCTCTATACATTTACTGACTTCCTGTTGCATGACAGACATGTGACTTCAGCTTAGTAAGTGACCTTCACCTGAACAGGTAGAAGAATACTCTTCACACCCAGGAACGAACACTGGTGACCAGACACATATGTTCCTGGTTTTCTTGGGGAGGTGCTTAATCTCAAACCAAGAGCCACTGCCTGGGGCCTCGCAAGCCACCAGCTTCAGACGCATGACTCCTAAGGTACACATTCTTAAGTGACACAGGTTGTAAGGTAATGAAGAAACCAAAGTCATTTTAGAAAAGTGCAACTAACAGCATGCTCTTTAATTGAACAGAGCTGACAAGGCATTTGGACTCTTAGGGCAATAATTAAGATGGGATTACATTAATGTGACTAATTTAGTTTGTTTTTGTTTTTGTTTTTCAGTAGAGAAAAATCCATTTACTGAACAAAATAGTTTTCGCTTTGCCAGCTTTATTTTTTTTTTTTTCAGCCTAGTAGTTTTAATTTCGCATCTCGCATTTGTCTACACAGGCATTTGTAAAAGCTACTAATTTATCAATAGAAGGTGAATTTAATCTGCATACAAAATAAGGTACAGTTGAAGCTGCTGATTTCAGACATGAAGTAACTTACTGGTAATTCTTTGTATTGTTTTGTTCTCTAACGGGTGTGCGGGTTCCTCCTCCACTGCAGTGACCATGACAGTTGAGGAGGAAACGAAGGAGCCAGAATGGCAGGTAAGCACGTATACTAGCATTAGGAGTAGTGGTGTATGACGTCGGACATACAGAAGGAGGTGGCCACTTGGTTGAAACACATGCTTACACATTGTCTGATTGCACTCATGGTGCCACACACAGTGGCATTTGTTTCTTCTCTGCTTCTCTTGCAGCCGTTTCCTCCTGTCTAAGAGGATGTATTTAACTATGGTGGCAGATTTCTCCTACTTGAAAATCAGATGAACTAGTAAGGAATCCTCAGCTATTGAAGATTTCTCGAGACTTTGATAACTGGCTTATGGAAGTAGAAAACACCACACATTCACCAAAGACCCAACAATCCAGAACATTCCACGAGTGGGTTCTGTCTTCCTGGGGAGCATGGCCACCCAGTGTGGTGGTGTCACCTTTTCTACTGCAGTGTGGCAGACACATTATTTTGCAGCGTGATGCCGTGGTGTCTTTGTTCATCAGGGAATCCGATATCTGTTACTAATATTTTATTGTATATCTGAGATTTAAACATGTATAGATACACACATCATTGTAATTATTCATTTTAAATAAAGTATTTTCGATTAGAAGTTCGGCTAATTTTTGGAAGTCTATTTTCTCAACTCTAATGAGAGTTACTTAAACTTTTAGTGCTCTTTGGCAAATGTGTGAAAACAGTTTTTATTGCTTCAACCAATAACACTTTTTTTATGTGAAACATATATATGCCCTTCTTTCTTTTTTGTTTTTTGACTGTTTATGCCCAGTATGATTTTGAAGTAATTCATTGTATCGGCAACTATGTTTAGCCACCAAAAACCAAACATGGAAAGAGACTTTAGCCTCAGAAATAATGTTCTAATATCACTTCCTGTTACTCCCTCACCTTATCTTTCTGGTTTGGCCATTTGCAGCTGTTTAGTAAAGACACTGGCACCTACTGATACCCTTCCCCCTGGTGAGCTACACCACTGTGCTCATTCCTCACCCATTTCATCTGGAATAACCAGGTAAGGAGGCTCCAGGGCCCCATTTCACACATGAAGAAACGGGGGCTCAGAGTTCAGGTTCACAAGCTTAAGGATAGGACAGTAGTTCAAATCCCAGTGCTTCCTTCCGTATACTCACTATCTTTATTAACTCATTTACAATTCAGGATTGTTGCTTGGAAAATAGAAATAATAAAGCCTATAGAGTGGGGTGTTGAATTGAGGCGATCTCCGACTGGTGCAAAATTAGCCCTTAATGAAAAATGGTAACTGTTACAGGGTCTGACTGCTCTACCTGTGAGTTTGTATCCAATTACTCCCATCTTTTCCAGAAAGTTCTCCATTGTTTATGTCTCCTTTCATTTCTCTCATCAGTTTCTCCTTATTCATTATTATAGAATTAACCTTCAGACTATAAACATGTCCTCATGTCATCCATCCTAATGCAAGTAAACAAAAACCAGCAAGTAAAAACACCTATACATCTAAAATAAACAAACAGCAAAAAAAAAAAAAGAAAGAAACCCAGAAAATCCCCCAAACATTGCTACATACTGCACATTTTTGTTCCCTTTCTTACCTCCTAAAATTATCAAGTAAACTTAGAATAATAGAAATCTGAGTAGAAATCACTTTCGCATTTCCCATCACTTTAACAATTAATGGAGGGTGGTTTTTATCAAAGTAATATATGTATTTAAATTATGCAATGAAAAGTATTTAATAACCAAAACAAAACAGGAGGAAGAGAACAAGGATGAGGATGAGTTAGAGGGAGAGAGGGATGCAGGGAGGGAGGAAGGGAAGGAGGAAAGGAGGGAGGGAGGGACGGACGAAGGAAGGAAGTAAGGAAGATGGGAAAATTACAGGAGACACTTCATCCTATCCTCTGAGTTGAGTCTCAAAGGCAACCTCTTGCAAATTATCCCTTTATTATGGTATTTACCTCATTATTGCATAATAATGTACTAATTTTGCTGCTTCTTATTTTATTTTTTCAATTTTATTTAAGATTTTGTCTGGTTATTTTCTATGGACTTATCTTCTAACTCATTAAATTTTTGTGTGTTTAATCAGTTCTTACAATCATTCATTGAGGTGCTAATTTTAATTATTTTATGTCTCATCTCTAGAACTTCAATAATATTTTATAATTTATAGTTTTCCGCTTAATTTTTTTTATGATTCTTGAGCCTATAAATTATAGTTATTGTAAAGCCTATATTTAATGACCCTACTATGTGGATCTTCAGAGTCTGTGTATGCTCTTGTCTCTTTCTCATTTCAGTTATTTGTTATTTTCTTCTGGTCTTTTACATAATTTTTCATTGCATTTTGGACACAGTCTATGAAAAATGTTACTGACATTTTGAGGCTTCTGTTGATCTTTTTCCAGAGAGAACTTAGTGTTTCTAATCGCAGTTTAGCAGAGTCCAGAAAGATCAACCCAAGTCAGCTACGGTGTGACTAACGAGAAGCTTCTCCAGGTCACGTCCCTCCTTGGGTGAAGCCTTTGATACAGACTCTTCTGCTTGAGACTCTTTTCTTGCTCGATAGGGAATTCTTTTATCCTTCAAGATCAACCTTCAGGTTGTTACTAATGTGAAGCTTTCTCTCTCCCCAAGGTGGACCTCAGAGACTATTCGTCTCATTCTCTCCTGGACTTCCTACTTCTCTGTACAACAGACAGAGTGGTGAATGTTTATATAAAGTGCTTGGAACTGGAATATGGAGACTGCTGCATTTCTCTGAGGGGAAGTGGGAAATCTTATCAGGAATTATTTTCCAGAGGAGGAACTATTTGAACTACACTGAAAGGACAAGTATAATAGCTGTTTTGACCTAATGGGATAGAATTTACTAGGGGAGGGAATGGCTCATGGGAAAGTTTGGAAATTGAAAGGGCATTGGATATGTTGGAAATGACTGTCTGGCTATAGTGAGCCTGCAAACTCATATATAGTGAGGCAGGGGCCAGATCACTGGAGCATTTCATGCCACCATAAGGACTTTCATCTGAATCTTTTTTAAATGGGACTGCATGGCAGGGGGAAAGCATCAGCACATAGCAGTTTTAAAATATAATTTAGATACAATATGGAAGATGAAATTGTGAGGGTGTATGAAGGGCATGAATCCCTGGTGAAAAATAATGAAACCCTAACTTAGGTAGTGGGGATGGAGAAGAAAAGGTCGAATTAAAATAATGTATGATTTTTTTAAAAAATAAAGATGCATAGTCTTTTGAGTACTTCACTGGTGCTCAGTTAGGGACATGTCACAATTGGCATTTTGGCTGACACCACGTCATTCATTCATTCATTTATTCATTCAATGTATTATTATCTAACACCTACTCCATATAATCAGGCACTATTCTAGTTACTAGGGGTTCAACAGTGAAGTAAATCAACACAATTTCCTTCTATCATGATACATTTCCTTTATCTTTTGATGGAATGTAAAGAAGAGGCTTGTTAAGGACTGGCATCTTGAAGATGGAACATATTTGACCTGTATATTAATTCTAATCATGTCACATTTAGATAAAATATGATATCTCCTACTATCTTTTGCATTTCTTTGTTTCTTAATTTTATAAATTTCAACAAATACTTTCCTCTTTGCTGCAGGAAATGAAAGGGTGGTTCTCCTGAAACGATGGACATGATTTATGTATCTAATTAATTCCAGACCTATTGAGAGCAGAGAATACGGTCTCCAGATATATTGCTGGGAGTTTGCACCCTCTTTCTTCCCCATGGTGAAATTCACCATGTTCAGTGCCAAATACTGACGAGTCAGTTTAAAAGACATGACACAGACCTTGCTCGCATATAAAAGAAAATTAAATCTCACACTGAGACAGGTGCCAATATCACTTAAACTGACAACCATACCTGGGCCAGCCAGTTATGAGGGGAGATTTTTAACTTTTATCTTTTACCACACATCACTTACATTTCTTCTGGCCTAAATGCAAAATTTAAGTTTCTGCAAAGCAGTTATTAGTCGTCTCTTTTGACAGGCACAGTCTGTAAGTGGTAAGGGTGACAAAGTAAAACAAAACAAAACTCTAGTAATTAATAAATTCCTTGATTTAAGCAACTTAGAACGACTGTAAATGCAAATCAAATGGCAGCGAGCATGTGGGATTTTCAGGTCTTCAATACAACAGTCACTTGACTAGAAGAAGCCAACACAACTGAGCTTCTCCTTATATTTCTCTTTGAATGAAACTTCAGTCTCTTTTGTCACAGAATGTATCCAGCAGCTTGTTATATGATAACAAGACTTCAGATTTTCACTTTGCATCTGCAAACAGATATCCAGAAGGGTTCTCGGGAACTACTGATTGTCTGCGACTGGTCAGTAATTATGCCATGTGGACAGATGAGTGTCACCTACCCAATGACTCCACATGCGGAAGTCATTCCTGCTATAGTCTGCTTAATTTAGTCAATTATGCTCAGTTCAAATATGAGTTCTTTTCTAGGAGCACAAGCGAGTATTAGAAAGAGATTCTTACAGCTTATAGTTCCTTCTGCTTTGCCTTGTCAAAATCATATCGCTCAGGACTAAGAGGAGAACCAAAGTTACAACTCTCTTTCAATGAATTATTTTCCAGGTTGCTTGAGTTTAGAGCAGTAGTGAATCACACAAATAGTGCCCTCTTTTTATGATCTATTTTATAGGCTTAATAAATGATGACTTTTAGTTGTTCACAAATAAAAACTAAACAAAACAAAAACAATTTTGGCATCAATAGCCAGGAAATTGACATATTTTTTGCAACATAATAGGTACAAATAATAATACAATATTTTACATTTTCAAGACACCTAAGGGTTTCAAAATTCTTTCACATGTAGGATTCACCACATTTTAGTTTTCAGAGTCACAAGAGACAAGAAGCTTAATGATCCCTTGATTTGACATGGATAATACATGATGACCTAATGGGAAAGAATGGCTTGAAATTCAGAAATCACTAAGCAATTAGGTTCCCTTGGATGCGTTTTTCCACTTCATTATATTCTGCTCTTATTTCTGTTAAACACATGTCTGTTATTTCCTTCACATTTTTTCACATGAACAATAGGAGCCATAACTAAAACTTCGTAAGAAATGTTTGTATGTCCCTGTATGAAACAGACAATGCCGCATTTCCACTATCACCCTGGCCAACCCCTGACTGTGTACCTCTGTCTATTTTATGACGAAGGTCAGGAAGTTCAACCCACAGAAAGACATAAATCCTCGTAATCTGAGGCTTCTTCATGTGTTACATGGGTGGGGTTTCCAGACTTTCCTAAAATATTTTAAAGAAGTCTCACAGGTGCTAATATGTATTGTTCCAAATTCCCTAGTCTCTAACCCCTATAGGTCCTATGGTTTTCCCCGAAAATAATACCTAGCCAGACAATCAGCTCTAATGCATCTTTTGGAGCAAAAATTCATATAAGACCCAATATAATATCATATTATATCATATTATATTAAAAACCAGGTCTTACATTATAGTAAAATAAGACCGGGTCTTATATTAATTTTTGCTCCAAAAGATGCATTAGAGCTGATCGCTTGGCTAGGTCTTATTTTCAGGGAAACATGGTAGGTAAAGTTAGTTATTATTTTAAGAGACCACAATAGATAGGATTGTCTCATGTACGAGTTCTGACAATTAAGTTCGCAAACTTGTTGCAATGATGTTGTTAACCTTTTTTGATGTCAGAGGGATTATTCATTATGAATTTGTACCAACTGGAAAAACAGATAACCAAGTTTACTATTTGCAAGTGTTGAAAAAGCTGCATGAAAAAGTTAGATGACCTGAACTTTTCACCAATAATTCATAGTTCTCGCATCACAACAATGCACCAGCTCACACGGCACTGTCTGTGAGGGAGTTTTTAGCCAGTAAACAAATAACTGTATTGGAACACACTCCCTACTCACCTGATCTGGCCCCCAATGACTTCTTTCTTTACTCGAAGGTAAAGGAAATATTGAAAGGAAGACATTTTGATGACATTCAGGACATCCAGGGTAATACGACAGCTCTGATGGCCACTCCAGAAAAAGAGTTCCAAAATGGCTTTGAAGGGTGGACTAGGCACTGGTGTCGGTGCATAGCTTCCCAAGGGGAGTACTTTGAAGGTGACCATAGTGATATTCAGCAATGAGGTATGGAGCACTTTTTCTAGGATGCGTTCGTGAACTTAATTGTCAGGCCTTCATATAATTAGTCACATGGCTTGAGTGACCAGAGTTCTGTGCCATGGTGACAATTCTGTTGCTCACTGCTCTCTGAAGTTGTCTTCTTATATCTCACATTTATAGAAAAATACTTCACTCTTATTATCAGATGGTTTCTCCTGGCTAAGCTTTTGGGTCAGTTGTTCAGACCCACCTCTTATATCTGTGGCATGTGAATACAAATGAAAGATCATATACACCTCCCTGAATATTTCAAAGTTATAAATCAGCAAATGAATGCAAATAAAATGTGTTGTATCTTACTCAGTTGACAAATATGTTTTGGGAGTGAATAAAGAGCATGCGATGGGTGCAGTGAACTTCGACCTGTGTGCCGCTGTTGTAAGTCTGGTTAATTTGTGACCTTCACTGGGACCATGTGCTGGACCAGCGAGGAGGCTGTGACCCTACTCAGAGAGCACGGCTCGCATGCTCGCATGGGCTGTTTTACTGGGTCCTAACAAGAAGGATTCGCCTGTTAATCAGTGACCACTTCTCTTTCTAAGCACCTCTCCTGCTCACGGGCTCCCTGAACCCCTACACAGTGTCTATTTGTGATGCTGACCATGACCACAAGCCACAAGCCCTTGGTATTTGACAGTCACCTTGTGTTTTGACGTCAAAACACAAGAGATGAGAAGTCAATTCCCTGACGCTGGAGTGCAATCGATTCTAAAACAGGCGTGGATGGTGACAGGTTTGGCTGTGCCAGACTTGTGTTACGGGAAGACTGAAAGGTCTGGATTGAACGTGTACAGCGTGTGTGATGGGGGACCGCTGAGGCCCAGGCCTGTCAGGGCACCGGCACCCCTGACTGGCTTCTCTCCTTCAAATGCAGCCCTGGCTCCTGTGTATCTCAGTCCCACACAGCCCGCGGAAGCAATGCTCCTTTTGGCACTGTGACCGCCTGCTTAAGTCTTTTCTGCCAAACTTCCTTCTGCACCCCCAGTTTCCCCAGGGGCTTGTTAGTACTCCCTCCAGGATAGCCCTCCCCAGAGCTTTCCCCACCCCTCACCTCGCTGGCATTCAAACAGGTCCATGCTTGAACCTGACAGAGGAGAATTTAACTTCTGCCGTACAGAGTCTGGATTCTAAGCAAATAAAGATACGGCTAGGCTAGCATTTTCAGTGTTCCTGAACAACCCAGGTTTTGTGAGAAGGTTCTGGAATTTCCACAGCCCTAGGCCAAAGGGAAGGGTGCCAGTGAGACATGTGGCCTAATTCTATTAACCACTGCGGTTACTCCTGCTCGAGGAGCCCGAGGATATATCGCCACCTGCAATTGGAGAACCATCCCTCAAAGGAATTAGAGCGTTGTGGTATAAAAATCGATTACGCATGGTGTCTTATTAAATTCCCACCCTCAAGGTCATCACCGTATTCTCCTAATCACTTCCATATAGGTACGTCTCAAATATACATTTATTGCAAAACCTGTATTAATATGGGGCCGTCCATTGGTATTAAAATTGGGGGGATATAAATTTACATACAAATTATGTTAGCTTTAAATTTAGGTGAGTTCATTTTTATCTCAAACTCACTAAATAAAACTCAATTGGTTATGCTTCTGGCAAAAATTTGTCCAAAATTTTAGAGTTTTTCCTCTCTACCATCTACAGAGAAAATTTCCACCAAGGGAAAGGGAGAATGACATTAACTGAGCTGAGGTTTAACAGGAAAATAAATAGTAAGAAATGCTATTTAAAAACCTTCACAAAAATCACATATCTGCGGAGACATGAAACAGAAACCCAAGTTGCTTTATCCCGTTGATTCCCACCCACGGGTCGGTTCTCCATTTATCAGTTCTCCTCTGTTACTGTTTCACTTTTACTAATTTCAGCTTTATTATCTAATATTTTCCTCCTTCTTTCCCTGGGTTGCAGTAACATTTTCTCTTAACTCTTTAATTTGAATATTAAGTCTGTTTTTTAAAAAAATTGAGATTAATATTGAAAACCAGAAACCCATGAAACCAACTTTTGTTGAAACACATTTGGACATAATGTACTCTAACTGTCATTGTCCTCTCATTAATAGAATTCTTTATTTCTTCTTTGCTGTGACTGATTTTTGAGACTAATATTTAATTTCTAGAGAGGCCATTTAAAAACTTTAGCTGTTGATTTCTTAATTACATTTTTATGTGGACTATATTTTAGACACTTTTTATTTTATTTTAATTTTCTGGGTTTGTTAAATGTTTCAAGGATATTTAAAATAAACATGCATTCTCTTTTCTTTTGTAGGTCACAAATCTAAGACTCTATATAATGTCAATCAAAGGTGCCAGCCAAGAATGCTTCCCCCAGCAAAGGTGTCCTTCAGAATTTAAGGAGGGATAAAGAATTTTCCAGACCAGCAAAGCTGAACCACAAAAGACCCCAAATTGCCAATGCAATCTTGAAAAAGAAACACAAAGCTGGAGGCATCACACTTCTTAATTTCAAACTGCATTAAAAAGCTATAGAAATCAGAACAGTATGATACTGACATTAAAAAAAAAATACACGTAGATCAATAAGACAGAATAAAGAGCCAAGAAATAAAATTATGCATATGTGGTCAATTACTTTTTGACAGAACAGCCAGCATGTACAATGGGGAAAGGACAGTCTCTTCAGTAAGCAGTGTTGGGAAAACAGCCACATGCGAAGGAATAAAACTAGACTCCTGTCTTACATCGTACACAAAAATCAACTCCAAATGGATTAAAGACCGGAAAGTAAGCCCTGAAACCATAAAGTTCTTAAGAGAAACATGGGGGGTAAGCTCCTTGACATTTGTCTTGGTGATGATTTTATGAATTTGATACAAAGAACAAAGGCAATAAATAAACAAACAAGTGAGACTTGTTTCAGTATAGCAATAGTCAACAGAATGAAAACACAACCTGTGGAATGGGAGAAAATATTTGAAAACTACATATCTGATAAGGGGATAATATCTAACATATACATGGTCAGACAATTAAGTTCGCGAACTTACCCTAGAAAAAGTGCTCCATACCTCATTGCTGAATATCACTATGGTCACCTTCAAAGTACTCCCCTTGGGAAGCTATGCACCGACGCCAGTGCCCATTTCACCCTCCAAAGCAATTTTGGAACTCTTTTTCTGGAATGGCCCTCAGAGCTGTCGTAGTATTACCCTTGATGTCCTGAATGTCATCAAATTGTCTTCCTTTCAATATCCCCTTTATCTTCCAGTAAAGAAAGAAGTCATTGGGGGCCAGATCAGGTGAGTAGGGAGGGTGTTCCAATACCGTTATTTGTTTACTGACTAAAAACTCCTTCACAAATAGTGCAATGTGAGCTGGTGCATTGTCATGATGGAAGAGCCATGAATTGTTGGTGAGAAGTTCAGGTCGTCTAACTTTTTCATGCAGCCTTTTCAGCACTTCCAAATAGTAAATTAGTTAACTGTTTGTCCAGTTGGTACAAATTCGTAATGAATAATCCCTCTGATATCAAAATGTTAGCAACATCATTGCAACAAGTTTGCAAACTTAATTGTCAGACCTCATACAAGAAATTCACACAACTCAATAACAACAACAACAAAAAACAACAACAAATAACCAAATTAAAAATGGCCTAAGGACCTGAATAATCATTTTTCCAAAGAAGACATACAATGGCCAATAGGCACATATAATACAATAGCTCAGTATCACTTATCAGTGAAATACAAATCAGACCCACAGCGAGGCATCTCCTGTTTGAATGACTAACCTCAAAAAGATAACATAACACATGCTGGCGGGGATGTGGAGGAAGGAAAACCCTGTGTACTACTGACGGGAATATGAACGGGCGCAGCCACGATGGGAGCACTAGGAAGGTTCCTTCAGGAATGAAAAATAGAACTACGCTATTATCCAACAGTCTCACTTTGGGGTCTACAGCCCAAAGAAACACAATCAATCTCAAAGAGATACCTCTCCTTCCATGTACATTGTGGAATTATTACAACAGTTAAGACATGGAAACAACCTAAGTGTCCATCAACAGAGGAGTGGATAAAGACAATAGGACAGGCACACACACACACACACGTGTGTGTGTGTTTGCATATACACCCAGAATGGGATATTATTCAGCCATGGGACAGCAGGAAATCCAGCCATTTGTGACAACATCAATGAATCTGGAGGGCATTATGCCTAGTCAGGTAAGCCAGAAACAGAAAGACAAATACTGTATGGTATTGCTTATTTGTGGAATTTAAAAGAACTTTTTTTAAAAAAGTGGAACTCATAGAAACAAAAAGTATAAAAGTGGGTGCAAGGTCTGGTGGCCATTCTATTTAGAGGGATGTGGGTGAGTTGCTAACAGGAAGTCATATAACAGTGGAAGCTGGGTTAAGTTTTCACTTGGGTGATGCCTCCTATGAATTTTAAGCACAGGATTACATAGATGTACAGCTCTTCTCAAGTTAATTTTAGATTAAAAACTCTAAACAATAATTTAGATTAAAAAATCTCAATGGTACAAATCATTATAAAATAGTCATGCATTTGTTAAAAAAATGTTTACTATGATGAATCAATTCTGTATCTCACTTTCAGTTATTAACTTGTTTTGTCAACTAAAAGGTCCTGCGTATTTTAGGAGATTTTAGTTGGAAACACGAGGCTCCGAGTCACTAGCAGTCTGACCACTTCCTGGCGACATGCTTCATGAGCTAGGGGAGATGAACGTGAGTGTGCAGCAAAGTGAGCGATCATTAAAGGAAACTTGACGTTAATTTCTCACAAGCCAGTGAGTTACGTGGTTTCTTTTATTATCTTAAATTAATGTAACTTTTTTGGGAAATCAACAGAAATTACAAAATTTTAAACATGCCTCCAGGACAACACAGGAACTTTCTAAAGACAATTAAGAGACTGTGGCAAAGTACAGACAGTTCCATTAGATCATCGTCAAGAGTAAAGAGGAAGGCGAACCCCAGTCCCGAGGCCATGCAGGGAGCTGAGCTCTGTCGCCCTTTCAGAGGGAAGAGGCCTGATTTCTACATAACAGGCCCTGACGGCCACCTTTATGTCCTCCTTTGCATATCTGTCCACAAAGATATTTATTTCAGTTTGGAGTATGGAGATACCTTTTCTGAACTTTGGCATTTTATACGTATCCATCCTCGCACTATATTATGAGCACCAGGCAGGTGACAGGGTCCAAGGTGCGAATTTGCAGTGCCATTGTGAATGAGAGCTTTCTGTGATATTGAACACATTTCATAGCACTTCCAATGTTTTACTCTATTGGTTTAAAACAAATAAATTCTAAATCTATTTCCAGTGGTAACTGATACATTTACAACATGCATTCATAGTTTATGTTTTATTTTTCTAACACATTCCCAAGTAAATCATTATTTTTAACCTGCTTAAAAACAGACCACGATCACATACTTATGTACCATTTAGTCACCTCAAGTCCACTATTATGGTTTTACACAGTCCAAGGTCCTTACATTTACCCACATGTCCCTTACCTTGGTTTCTTCTTCTCTGCACAGCATTTATTTTCACACCTCAATTTTCTCATTTAGATTCAACTTTCTTCTTGAATCAAATGAAATAAAGGTACATTATTGGAAAAGTAGCAACAATTTTATGGGAAGATACAGGTTTTAAGAACACTGGCTCCCGCAGCTCAGACAAGGCCCTGAGTGTGTCGGCTCCACCCTGGCCCAGCACCGCGTGCTTCTGGGTGTAATGCAGTTCTCTGCCTATGCTGCACGATGAATTCGGCAGCCCCCGGGCCTTGGCTGCCCCACAGAAACCCCAGCAGGACAGAGTCCTGCGAATGTCTTAGGTCGCACTCTCCCCAAGCCTTTTGTCTATGCGCTTGGCCAACCCAATGCCTGCAGGGCATAAAGTGACATCCCAGTGATGCCAGCAGCCTTAGAGCCACGTTTCTTGGGAATGGGTTAGGCATGGGCGGTTTTCTTTCACAAGAAGCTGTGCCAGCAGCATGTAGTCATGAAACTAAAATCCACAGAGCCTGAAATTCACTTCTACACAAACCTTGAAAAATATATATATATATTTACATATATATTTGAGAATCAACAATTTTATACACACACATATAATAACCTCCAACGTTTACAGACCACTGTCAAATATATTGTCATACTGGGATTGGAAGTTTCTATAAGACATCGTTAATGGTTATATGTGTTTATATTCTTGAAGAAGTGAAAACTGAGGGGCCTAGAGAAAATATGAAATAAAAGATATAACTAGGTCGTGAGGAATCAGAGTTTTGGAATCAGGTCTTCTGATTCCAAAACCATGCTTTTCACAAATTAGTATATTATTTATGTTCTCATGTTCTCCCTCTCACTCTCTCTGTCATCGATTATTCAGTGACAAAGGGAATAGATTTAGAATATTTCAAATATGTATAACATTTTTATCTGTGCAATACACCAAATACTAAACTATGTTTTAAAATGTATTATTTCATTAAAAACACTAAATATAATTTTTCTTATGTGTACAGAGTTAAACCACTCTCGATTCTGGAAGGATGCACCCACATAAAATGTGTGTGTATGCATGTCTTTATACATACAATATGTTTTATCTCTCCATTTTAATGATTTATTTAAAAAATGTTATTAACTAAGAAGGTTATAGGAAGGATAAATGTTTGTGGGGATCAGTAAACGTGGAGGTTGGGACTGGAAGTTGTAAGAAAAATAATGTAAAGGATAGAGCAGGTCAGTAACCATATGGGGACAATTCCTGCAACACAAACAAAACTGAGCCTTATTTGATAGAAAATAAGTTTGGATTTAGCAGCGTCAGAGAGCCGTGACATGAACAATTAAAAATGAGTCAGTTAATGTTAATATGACTCAGTAGTTGTGATCGACCTTCCAGAGCCTCTGTTGATAATACATCAAGAATCAATTTAGGAGCCAAGTTGAAAGCAAAGTTGATAATCCTCATACAATGGATTTTGAAGCCTCAGGCAGTACAGTGATGTAAAAATGATTAAAAAGTGCCCCTTTCTGTGTAGTCAATAAAACTTCTCTCTACACAAGGTTAGGCTGGAACAGTCCTCTGCAGACTTGGCTGTGTGATGTCTGCAGAACTCCAATTAAACCATCTGTTATTAGTTTATACATGGGTTCATTGCATATCACTTCCTCCAGCTTATTAGCACCAATCAAAAGACCACCTTTCAACAATAAAAAAGCAAAGGAAAGTAATGAGGAAATGATTGGAAAACATGCATATGTGTGTATTTAAGATATTAATAATAACAACTTTCTCTAATGGTAGATTTTTAAAAGTGTAGATGAAGCCATTATTGAAATCAGGTACATAAAAAAGAATAAAAATGCCTATCAGCTCTGTCATTTAAAATAAATTTCCTTTAAATACTATGACATTAAAATTCTAGGTTTTATTTTATTTTCAAAGAATGGACAACACTAACGTTTGCCATTAATTAGTAATTCATTTTAAGTCTTTATAAATCATTTGTAAATATCATTTATTAATCATTTATACATTTCCACATTATACAATGCAATTTTTTGAACTCATAACTTTCATTAATACTCACTTTTGTAACCATTGTAAAAATTGTGATAATATGCTTTATGTTACAGTTTGACTACATGCAGACGCATATAGACCTTAGGTGGCATGATAGCTGTCTCTTAAAAATACTGGTACTTTCAAGGAAGTTTTGTGATACATATAGCAAAACAAATTTGGAGCTTAACTTTCATACATAAAGTTTCTATGAATCTAGTGCTTTTTGGAGAATTTCTACCTCATATAATGAATTTAGTAAGACGTGCATATATGTTTTAGAAATATGCTAACCGTAATAGTATAGCTCATTGAAATAAATAATACCTCAATGTTTTAAGCCTCTGTGTCTCATCACTTAATCAACTCACTATTGATTGTAATTATAAATACTAAAATAAGTTTACTGGTTAAATAAATACTACATGCTTTTTACGGTATGTATGAGTGTGAATGTGTATTGATAGAATTTAATGCAATTTTACTTACATTTCTGAGATAGATTAATAAATACTAATTACTAAATCAATGAATATATAAGCATCTGTTTTGAATGTACTTGGGGTCTACTACAAAACGCTTTTATAACTCTTAAAGACAAAGAGAAAATATGTCTTTTGAACTACTATAACTATTGATTACTATTGCTATCATAAGTATAAATTAATTATTGAGTTCTCACTATATTAAGAACTTTACAGATTATAGCATTTACTACAACAATCCTGTCATTGGGGCTATTATCTCATTTTACAGATGAAGAAACTGAGGCACAGAGAATAATCAATGTGTCCAAGAGTTTAGTAACTTGTCAAACCTAAGATACACATGTGGGCAGGTGGACTCTAGTGTTTGTGAGCTTAAGAACTGAACTAAGCTGCCTCGTGCTATACAGAAGCCTACACAAGACAAGAAGGAATGTGCTGGAAAGACTCAGATCCCTCACAGCCAGAGAGGAACTGAGTTGGATGGGGTAGAAGCCACATCAGATGAACTCTAGAACACACCTGTGGCCTTGTCCCTGCAGGCTGAAAACATTTCCTAATTTGGGTGCTTTCTTTCTACTTCCTTTCACCCTCACATCCCTTTTTCCATTTTCTAATGTTTTCAAAGTGTAATGGCTCCTGGAAAGCCCCGACTGTGTAAGTGGCTATAGCAAATGGAGCTCATCCTTACGCTTTTTCAATGGTTAGTTAACTTTTAACACCTGTTGAAAGAAAGGCAATTTGGGGAATGTAATCAATAATGTAAAGACTTTTTAGGGTGTCTGATGGACACTTGTCCCATGAGGGAGACAACCTCAGGGAAGATGTAGATGCCTGATCACTTCACTGTACACCTGAAGCTGAAGCTGAACAATAATGAATGTCAACTACAATTTTATATATATAATTACAAGAAGCGGAGTACAGCATTAGGAATAGAGACAGTGGAAATATAATGGCGCTGTGTGATGTCAGAGGGATAGTGGATGGGGGAGGGGGGTTGACACAGTGTGAGGGATATAAATTACAAATGTCTAACTATTATGCTGTTTTGTGCACCTGAAACTAATAAAAAAAAGAAGAAAAGAAAAAGAAAGTAGGCCGAGGTAAGCACGTTAGAAAATGTGGCTCTTTAACAATTCGAATGGCATTTACATGTATGTCAGTAAAAGCATTTCCTCTTGAATAAAACTATCTGATTTCATGCATAAAATTCATTAGAAAAATTCCAGTTACCCATCAAGATACTTGGTTATTCTTATTTTCAATTTGTTGTTTTACTTTAGAAAAGACCATACAATCAGTAATAATTTGAAATAAAAATAATTTAAGATTATGATTAATATGAGGTATTCGTTTTCCATCTTCACACCTTTTTTGTTCTTCTTCATTTGCCTTCTTGTCCTGGAAAGGGTGTAAGGTTACTAGTATTTCCCAGCCTCCGTATCAGCCGATTGGTTTCTGTCAGTCCCATGGACTCACTTGAGATTTGGAAGGTAGGAATCACTTTGTCTTGGTTGCTTTGCTGGTGGCAAGTTCAACTGTGGGAAGAACTTGTTTCTAAGCAGGATTTCAGTGTCCAGTCTCCTACTTTGGGGCGGTCATGAAGCCATTTCAACGCAGGCAGTGGAAGTCACCTGTGTCCCCTCCTTCCCTTAGAGCCAGAAGCACAGCTCTCCAGGCCACTGCCAAGTGTCCTGCATTCATTCTTGGAGATGTACCTTGTTTCCCCGAAAATAAGGCCTAGCAGGACAATCAGCTCTAATGCATATTTTGGAGCAAAAATTAATATAAGACCCAGTATTATATTATATCATATTATATTATATATTATGTTATATTATATATCATATTATATTACATTATATTAAGACCTGGTCTTATATTATAGTAAAATAAGACCGGGTCTTATATTAATTTGTGTTCCAAAAGATGCATCAGAGCTGATTGTCCAGCTAGGGGAACACGGTAGCTTAGAGCCAACCCCTCTACCCTTCTAAAAATATCATAAGCAATTAAATACTATTATTAAATACCTTCTTACTTAAAATAACTAGAGTAGGTTCCTTTTTCGGCAACAAAACCCTGGTGACATACAGTAAGAAGCATTGAAAATGTTCATGTTGTTATGGAAAATGAAAACAATCTTTTATATCAAAACATACAAATATAGTGTTTGTTTTCCTGCTTGTAGTAACAAAAATAATACAGTTTACCAGATAGTTTGTTAGATAAATGGACTTTAATATATTTAGCACTTAAATATAAAATACATATTTAGGATTAATTGCTGCGACTAATTGAACAATCTGAAAATACCTTTTTTCAATAATCGGTTTCATTGTGTAGTAGAATTTCTTACAAAATAATAGATGGGGAATCTCCAAATTTAATCTTTTTTTCAAGTCTCTTCCAACCCAACAGACACATAACCACATTATATGGACATTTGTCAAATGACTGATGAGTCCTGAATCACACCAAAAATATGTATGTTACTTAGGAGACCATGAGAACAAAATGTTAATAGCCAGCTATTAAAAACATTTTAGGTAGAACTTCTCCCTGCTATGATAGACTCTACTCATATCCTCAAATAACAGCGTAACATTAATAAATGTGACCCAGCTTTTTAAAAAATGTAATCCTCTAACACATCTTAATATTTTGTGAGACTCCAGTGGTATTTCCAACAAAGTCTTTAGGCATGGATGACTTTTTCAACCTAAACATATAACTACATAATTCTATTATAAGTTTTTATTTTTTTAAAAATCAGTGTTGAGAAAACCTATTCATTTAAACAAGTAGATTTGGATGTTCTATTATCACAGTGTCACTTAATTTTTGAACCCTTCTAAGTTATTTGCTAAAAGTCACAAAATGATCTTTATTTAAATGTAATTTTTAATGATCTATCAGCTGAGAACATAATTACTTATGTCCAAATATTAAGTGCTCTAAGTATGGGCTGACACATTGTGAATTTCAGAGATGAATCATGTATGAACCCTGCCCACATAGGACATAGAGTTCAGTAGGGTAGATAGGTGACCAGGACAAGAAATGACACAGATATACTTGGGGAAAACAAAGGTCTCTAGACATATTTAGCAGAGTTCCTGCAGTGTCCTTTGTCTTCAATTTATAGAAAAGAGTCCCCAAATCATATCAAAATATGAAAAGGAATAAGTATCCATACTTTCAAGAAAAATCTTGCAAATCAAGGAGAAAGAGAAAACTTAAGAGAAAAAATTCAAGGCATAAATAATTTGCGACTGGCAAAAGAAAAAACCCAGATGGCTAAAAAGAATAAGAAAATATTTATATACATACTCACTGCTTCTATTAGAAATCCTATCTAAAACAATAGTGGCATAGCTACTCGTACTCAATAGATCGAAAAAGTTTAAAAGTTGGATAACACCAAATATCAGTGATGACACAGAGATGTAAAATGGCCACATAATATCTTTATAACAAGTGATTTCCAAGAGTGAGGCCCAGATCACTAGGGTAACTTTTTAAATGGCTAAATCCTACCTTTATTTCCTTAATTCTCTGATGAAATTCAGGAATCTCGATTTGTAAGTGACCCCAGATGAGCTATATGGACATGGAGGAATGGCTCTTTAACCATCGGTAAGTAAATAACCAGTTTTAGAAATAGATATGGAATAGATAAAATTAGACTGGGACAGGAAAATATAATGCTGTGTATGCATAATTTTTTTCAAAAAATTTGAAAAGTAGAAAGAAACTGGAATATATAGAGAGGGCAATGCCTAATAATGTTCGGCTATTTTTTTTATTAATCTGTCACGTGCTCCTCCTATTTTCTAACTCTGAGGCATGAAGTCTACTTTCTAACCTGTACGACATTTGTCTTTAGTTATCTACATCTTCAAAATATTTTCATCCATTATAATTTACAAAAACTCCAATAACTTTATTTAAATCTCTGACTATTTGCATTCAGAATCTCTAATATTATTCCTAACAATGTACCTGAAATCACATCATTGCTGTTTTCATAGGTATTACTCACTTCCTCCAAACACAGTACATTCTTTATGAGCATAAATGATTCCTTTGGTGGTTACGATAAAAGCTGATGGAAATCTAGCTCTTCCCAAATAGAACTTCTCGGTATCTGCTTTCTCTGACATTCCATTCTCTTTATCTAAAGTCCATTTCAGTTCTAGCTGAGTCAAGAAATGGTTTTCTTTGTTTGTTTGGTTGAGACTATAGAAATCCAAGACACTTTATTTCCAAATGATCACAGTTCTTTTCAATCATTTCACAGGATATAGGGTTTTGAACAATATGTTCAGTTTTTGTGTTGAAATAAGAAATTTTAGCATGTAAAAAACTTTCCACCTCTGGCAAAATGTTCCAATACTGGACATGATGAGATGTATTATTTAACTGTAGTGCTATGCCAGTGAGGGGACCAAAAATGCTTACAGAACAGGAAAGTCAAAAGGGAGACAGAAATGGATCTTAGCAACTAAACTCTCCTAGCAGACTTGGCGTTTTCTGAAATTGTTCATAAGACCGGTGTGTGCTTTAGGCACTGTGCTTTTACAGGAAATATAATCAATAAATAGCTCAAAAAAGGTTTTCAATTCAATCTGACTTAGTTCCTCTCTTCCTGCCCTTGTTCATCATTGAACTGCTGGAGAAACCATTTAGTTTCCCACTCCTTCCCTGAATCACCCACTTGACCAGTGTGAGGGCTGTTTTGTTCTGGTGAAGAAAAAGATGGTTGGGTTGTTGGACACAGCGCATTACCTCCTTGGGGGCTGTGGCTGGAATCCCAAAACACAGGTGTGGCTTTTGCTGTTGACTGTCTGTGTGACTGACAAACATACTACCTTTCCAAACTTCAGTTTTCTTATGTGCATTGGAAAATTAACCTATACATCAGAGATTGTTTTGTCTTTCAAATGAAACCACATATTATATAAACAGTGAAGTGTGATTCAATATAAAGTGTTATTAAAACCAGGCAGGTTCTCCAGCCAGAAACCCGGAAGTCAGTGATGCACCCTCACCATCACGCAGCAACCACTCCACCTACCACAGCCCTCAACCCAGCAGCAGCTCTCACCTCTCAAACCCCACACCTCTCTCTCTCTCTCCCCACTGTCCCCGCCTTGGCCAGGACACATGACCAGTGCCTGGACTGTCATAACAGGCTTCCACTTACAACCCTAAGACGTTCGCCACACAACACTCAGAGTAATCTTTGGAAATGCAGGTTAGCTTATTTCATGCTGCATTAAAATTCCATCGCCTTACTCTGTCTTTACTGCCCTTCATGACCTTGCATGAGTCCTGCCTTTCCAGTTCCTTCTGGGCTCTCTCCCCTTGCTTGTTGGGTTCCAGCCACATTCTGCTCCCCTGGCAGACAGGACAGTCCCCAGTAGGAAGGAGGCATCTAACACATATTTGGGGGTTGAATAAATGAAGTGGCATCTTCTTGATTGAAAGAAAGTTACACACATGCTTATTTTAATCACAAGTGATTTGGTAAGGAAAGTTGTAGGAAGAATGAAGTGGATAGAGTTTTATTCTCCAAATGGAGTAATACAACAAACATGTACGCACATGTGAATACACATATGTATATATACAAGTACACATACACATGTTAAATCCTTGCAATAACAAGAAATACAGCAAGATTATAAAACAGAGTGGAAAATAAGAAGACATAGGGAGCAAATCAACAGAAAACTGCTAAGTCTACAAGGTGCTGTGAGTGGAAACAATTTGGGGCATGTCTCCAGGGAACTGAAGACAAGGGAGTCACACCGCAAAAGAAGCTCCATGCAATGCTTGGGTTTGGCTGATGGGAGCCACAGAAATGCAGAAGGAAATACCAATGAGGGCATGAGTATATCCTGAAAAGAGGAGCAGTTGTGAGAGTGAGAATGGAGATTCTAAGTCTAATTGTCATCATTCTAGCACCTTTGGGAACTTGTATGTAACTTGCAGCTCGCAGTATCGGGAGACGTCCTAACTTCCAACAACAACAGCAATGACAACAACAGCAACATTCTTCACATTGTTAACACCTTCAAAACTTACATGCAGCTTGCAGCTTATAGCATCAGAAGATGCCTTGACTTCTAACAACAACAAAGACAACAGCAGCAGCATTCTTGGGGACTAGCATGATTGGTGTTTTTTTTTTGAAATAAAACAACATATCTTTTTACATAAGAAACATATTACATAACTCAAAATATGCTTTGTTAAAATGAGAGCGTATCAAACCCATCTGTAATGATGAGCGGGATAATGAGGAGGGACACAGGCTAGAGTGGGGCTCATTAATTTATTCAGTATCTAATCAATTTATTCAGTAATATGCAATAGCAAAAGACAAAGGCAATTAATAGAATGTGCTAATGACAGAAAGTAAAGGTGGCTAAGACTAAACTATATACATTGACACCAATGTCATGTCAAAGGAGTACACATACATATACATTTAAGAGATCCCAACATATGTTTACTATTGATCAAAAATCACTTGGCTAAATACACAAATAACATCAGTAAGGAGTATCCAAAAGCAGTAATAAGATCTATAGAATAGTAACTATTACGGTAGATGCCACAAGCTCACCAAACCGGGGTGGGGAACGGCACTGGAAAAGTCATAAATCAAAACCTGCCAGGTCTGTAGCTGAGAGACATTCAGGCGTCTGCTAGTTCCCAAGAATGTTGTTGTCGTTGCTGTTGTTGTTGGGAGTTAGGACGTCTTCTGACACTGCAAGCTGCAAGCTGCATACAAGTTCCCAAAGATACTAGAATGATGGCAATTCACCAACAAAAGAAGTCTCTACTGCCCATTGAGGCAAGTTCCGATCTCTTACTCTGAAACAATCCAATCCTGGAAAGCAGTCCTGAAACAGCAAATCTTCTGAACAGCAATCTCTTGAAACAGCAATCAATCAACATCAATCCACCTGAGGTGTGTCTTATATATCTCTTTAGCTGTACCCCAGAGCCAAGCTTTTGTGTTCCTACCACCCCGCTCAAGGAATGGCCAGTTCCGGGGGGGTCCCACAGTCAATGATAAAAAATTAGAAAATATATTACTTATCCAGCTGAAGGGCTAGTTCATCCGGACAAGGAATATCTACTGTTCCTGCTTGGGACCATCAGCCCAAGGTCTTCCAGAGCCTGGCACCGTGCCTGTCACCTCGTCCTGATATAACTTAGCTATTTATTTACTTTATTTGTTAATGTGGGCGAAACAGACAGAACAAAAGGGAATTCTCTCAACCCCCGATCAAAAATTTATTTAACCCTAAGCTAATCATCACCTCACAGCACAGACAGAACAACAAACATCATCTCACGTCTCCCCTGCTCAGGAGAATGAGACCAAAGGGTGAATTTACTCAACCCCTGACCACAGCACAGACATCACCTCACATAGAGGAACAGATAAAAGCTAACAGACAAAAGCTCACATCAACCAATGAGGCACATTTTCCTCAACATCCTCCCTAGACCATCACAGGAGAAGGGACTTTTAAATACAACTTGAGCATTCACTTGTTCTGGGGCCTCGGGCATTTGTCTTCTCCCCGTGGTTTCACATTTCAGATGAGGGCAAGTAGAAGCATCCATTATTAATTTTAATGTATGAAGTTCTATATTTTCTTTCCTGATAATCATGGATGTGGAAGGAAGATTAATGAGGAGGTGGGTGGGGGGAGTGTTACAGAATTTAAAAAAAAAACAAACACACTTTACTTTTACAGCAGTCTAACTTCACAGCAAAACTGAGTGGAAAGCACAGGGATCCCTGGTAGCCCCTGCCCCCTTACAACCCCCCACTGGGGATGTGTCAGTCCACTGTGTTATTTTTATTACACTGAAGTCCCTACCTTGTTACATCATCACCCAAAGTCCACAGTTTATATTAGGTTTCACTCTTCACGGTGTGCATGTTGTGGGTTTGGACAAATGTCGAATGACATGTACCCCCCATTACAGTGACACAGAGCAGCGTCACTGCCAGCAAACTCTTCTGTGCTGCCCCCGTTCGTCCCGCCCCACCCATTAACCACTGATCTTTCACTATCTCCATCATTCAGCCTTTTCCAGAATGTCACGTAATGGGACCATACCATACGTTGCCTTGCGGACTGGCTTCTTTCACTTAGTCATATGAATCTGAGATTTCTGCTTGGCTTCATCGTTCCTTTCCATTTAGTACTGAATAAGAATCCATTTTCTGCATATAGCACAAGTTATGTATCCGCTCACTTACCGAAGACCATCTTACTGCTTCCAAGTTTGTGACAGCTATTCATAAAACTGCTATACGCACCCCTGTGCTGGTTTTTGTGTGGATGTAAGTTTTCATTCCCTTTGAGTAAGTATCAAGCCGTGCACTGCTGGGCTGTTCAGTAAGCATGGCATCAGTTTACTGTCACTGTTTCGCAAAGTGGCTGTGCCACCTTGGGTCACACCAGCCGTGAGGGAGAATTCCCAAGGACCTGCACATTCACGCATGTCTGGTGTTGGCAGTGTTTCGGATTTTGGCCATTCTGCTAGATGTCACCATTCATGACTTTTGACCATTTTTTAAATTGGGTTGTTCATATTCTTATTACTGGCTCTTAAGAGTTCTTTGTAGAACTTTTAGAACAGGTCTTTACCAGCTGTGTCTTTTGCAATTGTTTTCTCCTGGTCTGTGGCTTGTTTTCTCATTCTCTTGACCTTGTCTTTCTTAGAGCATAAGTTTTCAACTTCAATGGCATTGTCTTTCTTAGAGCATAAGTTTTCAACTTCAATGGCATCTAGCTTCACAATTCTGTCATGGATCCTGCCTTTGCTAGATCTAGAAAGTCAACACCATATCCAAGGTCATCGAGGTTTTCTCCTATGTTATTTCCTAGGACTTTTATAGTTTTGCATTTTACCTTAGGTCTATAAACCGTTTTTAGTTAATTTTTGGGAAGGGTGTACAGTCTTTTCTAAATTCATTTTTTGTATGTGAATGTCCAGTTCTACTATGATATTTTTAAAAGTAGTAATGTGTAAGGGACAGTTTATATCAGAGAAAATGTAAAAGAGTGTTACAAAAGAAAGTAGAATTTTAACTGCATTGTATATAAAAGGAAGAACGGATTTACTAACAAAAGGTTGAAGAAATTTTTAGGCACTACAAAAACAACAACAACAAATGCATATCTTAAAGTTATTGTTTGAATACCTATATAGCTAGTGCTTTCTGTCTTTCTTGATCTCAGTAAACTTTTGGATACAGTGTTTTTCACATCTCTCTTGATTTTTTATAGATTATGTTTCATTATATTTAGAGATTCTGACTGAAGATATTCCTGGCAGTGACAGAGATGAATAAACAGCCTCAGCATCATGAGGACCCTCATATTAAAGTATATATATTAATTAGGAACTTCCATACTGCAACTTCAAATACATCCAAAGTGATGCTTACAGATCTTTAGGAGAAATTAAACATCTTGTGCTTTATATAACAATGTGGTTATTATATCCTCTCGGCTGCTACGAATGGAGTGTTCTATCAATGCTGACTGAAGCCCGTTGGTTGATGGTGTTGAATTCTTCTGCATCGTTGCTGGTTTTCTCTCTAGTTCTTTTGTCTACTGCTGATGTCCTGTCTAGTTGTTTCCTAGTTACCAACTGGTGTTGAAGTTTCCAACTGTAATTGAGATTGTCTATTTCTCTGTTCAGTTCTAGAAATTTCAGGTTACATATTTTGCAGCAGTGTTGTCTGCATCTGTGGTTTATCCTGAGCACCCAGACAGGATGTGCCAGTGCTACAGCAGGCAATAAACTCTGTCAGTAACTTGTTACAAAATAAAAGACGTACACACCAACATTGCAAAACAATGCATATCAAGCAGTTATTAGAATTCTTCAAAGGGTTCAGAATCTCCGGTTTTAAAAACTACCGCAGTGTTGCAAAGTAAATATCCACAGGCTTAGAAGTAGAATGTAAAAATTATCATGTTTGACAGAAAATAGCACTCACCTCATATAAAGCTTTGAATGAATCAATTATTAATGATGAAGAAAATTTTTAAGTTTCTTTTGTAATTGAAGATACAGTAAGAGAATGCATAAGAGGCATTTTGAATTATATATGAATCACGAAGCCACTTTTAGTCTCTTGTATGATTTCTGCAAGTTACAGGAAATGTCAAAAGAACCATAAAAATGGCATATTATAAATTTACACTTAAAATTAAATTCAGACTCACACAAAGCTGATTTGTGCGAAGGATGTTATCTTTTTAGAAAAGTTGTTTCACTGGAATGATCAGTTCTAGATGACTCAAACATATATATATTTTAAAGTATCAAAATCTACCCCAGTGTTGTTCCAGCCTATAAAATACTCTTAACAGCTTCAGTAACAGTGGCTCAGTAGAAAGATCCCATTAAGAATAACAAATTATCAGAAATTATTTTCACCTAGCATTTGCCAAGAGCAAATAGAACTTTCAAATATATCAATTAAAAATGAAACTGTTAAAAGTAAAAATTTTGACAATCTAATAGGAATATTTGCAGAAATGTGAGCCAACAACATTTTATGGTCAATTAAGGATTGCATTTACAAAATTTTGTACTCCATTATGTAAAATTATGATGCTAAAATATCTTTGTAATGTTTAAGTTTATATTGTTACTCATGTATCTGTTAATCTTATTACAGTTTACAAATTATTACAGAATTATTAAAGAAAATTTTTATGTTTTAGTATTGTTGATGGCTCTTTGTTTCCTATTTTTTTGAATGAGAGGCCTGCACTACCCCCAGAGAGTCATGATCCTCTGACGTCCTGTTGCCATCTCCTATTGGCTCACCCCAAACATGAGCAGAAGACAGGACAGCCCAGGTGATCCAATTGTGAGATCCCGCTCCTGAGACAAAGAAGGGAAGAGAGAAAGACACACAATGGATCTAAAAGCGAAGGGAGAAGAATAATTGACTCAGAGGTTGAATAAAGTTGGAAGTACTGTGAGTGTCATCTATATGTATCTGTCGTCTGTCAGAAATTCTAAACATCGAATATGCTAAAGACTTTACGGAATTCTACTTGAATGCAACATATTAGTTTGGTGCAAAAGTAATTACAGTTTTTTTGCAGTTATTTTTAATCTTTTAAACCACAATTACTTTTGCACCAACCTAATAGTCACTTTTAGTTTCTAGGCATTCTCCAAACACGAATACATTGATTTTACACATTCCTAATGAATTGCTAAACATAAGCCATATTTGAAAAGTTGGTAAATAATTAGATTGGAGCTAAATTGTATATATGTATAATTGTCATAGAAAATGAAAACGGAATAAATTTACATGATAAAATGAACAGAGACATACTAAGCAGGGCTTTGATTATCAGTGTCAGTGTAATTGAATATTATTTACTTGGAATATGAATGAACCGTGGTGGCCAATCTCTAAGACGGCCTGTTTTGCCTGTCTCTTTGCACGTATACTTTGTTTAACCACTATCCGTTGACATTGGGCTGAAATGAGCAACTCTCTTCTTACGAACACAAAGGAGCAAAGGTATGAAATATTTACTTCCATAATTAGTTTAGAAAACATCTACTGCTTCTGTTTTGAGCTCTCTGTCTCTGTCATCAGTTGCTCTGAGGGGATCTAGCTGCCATGACTGGAGGATACTCGGGCAACCCTGCTGAAGAGCGCATTGTGACACAGAAGTGGGACTTCCGGCCACCAGCCAGCGAGTATGCCCATGACAGCCCTGTGGGTGAGCTTGAACATAAACTCTCCAGCCTTCCGTGTGCCGAGTGCTCAGTGACGTGGGGTCTGGACCAGCAGTGTGGTTCTCCCGCATCCAATGTGGAAATGTCCCCATGTCATTTTTGGTTAGATAAAGACAGATGGTTATTTCAATGGCTTTTAAGGAAGAATTCATATTAGAAAGGCAGGTTATGGGAGAAAAATGCATGCTGTGCATTCTAGTAACTGTCACATATAGATACGGATACAGAAATACAGATATATAGGTACACACACTTTCCACCACTTCGCCTCATGATTTCCTTTTTCTGTATCAGTATAAATGTGAACTGTTATCTATTAAAAGTTATTATTTTTTAAATAGATTACTCCACTGTCTTTGTTCTGCTTAATTTTCCTTAAATACATGTTCTTCTTTGCTCTCTCCATTAGTGTTTGTGATGACATTGGATTAAAATAATCTATTGTCTTCATTGACTCCAGAAATAATATATTTTTCATGTTACTTTCATTACCTTCCCCTCTGTTTCACTACTTCTCCATATATATGTGTATATATATATATATATATATATATATATATATATATACATATAAATAATAATACATATACAATACATATATACACCCAAACACACATAAATATTTCTGTGTATTTAAATAAATACCAAGTTGTGAGCAATGCAAATCAATTTACATGAGGAAATTCAATAAGACTTTAAAAGCTCTTGATTTTAGTTTACATACTATAAACTGTAATGAATGCATATGCATGTGTGTATATTCATATAAATGTATCATGTAAATTGTTCCAAATCTATTCCCTTCAATAATGTATAAAATAAACTTTACCACTTAGTATAAACTTCTAAAATTAAAAATATTTCACATTAAATCTTCTGTTTATTAATAGATGTTTCTCCAAATTTTGAGTGTTTTGCTTCTAAACACAAATACTCTCATGCGTATTTCAAATGAACTTTCTCGGTAAGAATTTAGTTTTGATGTGCTCTTATACACCATTGTTGCATAAGTGGGAACAAGCTTACAAAGTGGTTAACTTTAATCTTACTCCAACTAGAGGGATCCTTTAAGAGTAATGCCGTATTCTGTAGTCTGGTTCCGTATGGCTTTTCAGGAAAATGGCATGCCTGGGGCAAAACATTTCCCTTCTGCCTTCTGAAAGTGAGACATCAAAGGAAGACACTATTTGCATGTAAATGCATGGCAACTTTCATAAATGAAAAATTTATGAATTCAGCTAAAATGAAAATGCTTCTTCGAAAGTGTCTTTTCTGTAGCTGTCTCGTAAAGTCACAGTAAATTTGACTTAGCTTTGGCAGCGACAGGTAGGACTAGGAATAGATGACAGTGCTGGCACGTGGCCTTCTTATCCTCAAATCTCTATGACATCTGTTTGGCAAATGGGGGAAAAGGAGCAATTTCTGAAAATACGACATTGTATGTTTTATTTATCATCTAAGGTTGAATTTTTTTTAATTGTTCAATTGAAATAAATCAGGTGAGTAAGTTTGTTAGGATCCAACAACTTCTGTTTAAAGAATTGTACCAAAACTATTGTAACACAAAGAGAGATTAAAAATTAATGTGGGGTAACTTATCCAAAGATTACTAGTAGATGAGACAAAATTCACTGCCTCTGAGTAACGAAATAGCTGCCCTACTTCTCTCCTCATCACTTCCTTCAAGGAGTCAGTGTTTAATTCTCCCTTGAATTTGAATCTATGCCCTCTGTTTATTCAGAGATAATAAACTATATTAATTGCTCAATGATATTAGAGTTTAAATGCTTAAGGTATAAAAAGTAGGTAAAAATTTAAATGCATACAAGTTGTGATCACAGAATACAGTGAATACTTAAATTAAAAAAAAAATACTACAGTAAAAGACACATTGCCATTAATTCCCCTCAAAATATCCCTCTCGCTTCAAACACACTTATCCCATTGCTCTTCCGTGAGTGGTTTTACTTCATCCTCCATCATGACAACTCTCTGTGTCACACATCACTTCTGGTATGGCAATTTCTGTCAAATAAAAACATTACGATGTGTCTTCATCCACCTTATTCACTGGATCTGGCACCGTACGACTTCTGACTCTTTCCCAAAGTCAAAATGACCATGAAAGGTAAACATTTTGAATCGATTCAGGACATGGAGGCAGCCACGACAGCACAACTAAAGACACTCACGAAAGAGGACTTCCAGAACTGCTTCAGAAAGTGGCAAGAACGATGGGATAAGTGTGTTTGAAGCAAGGGGGAGTATTTTGAGGGGAATTAATTGCAATGTGTCTTTTACTATAATACTTTTTTAAATTTAAACATTCACTCTATATTGCTTTATTGTACCTCGTATATACCGTATGTCCCTGAAAATAAAACCTAGCCGTACCATCAGCTCTAATGCATCTTTTGGAGCAAAAATTAATACAAGACTGGGTCTTATATTGATTTTTGCTCCAAAAGACGCACTAGAGCTGATGGTACGGATAGGTTTTATTTTTGGGGAAACACGGTACATTTATTGTATAAACTAGAAATGGTTTCAATTAATTCCAGTCACTTTATATACTTAAATGTAAGGCCTGCCAGTCAAAAATACAGAACAACTGTAACTAACATTCTGAGTGATGTGTCCCCGAGATGTGTTTTTATATGGAGGAGATTATTAAGTCAATAAATTGGCAGATGAACCAAAGAAAATGCTAATCCTTAAAAAGCACAAAAAGGCTAGTAAGTGTAATAAACTCTATTACATTCTCTACACTACTGAGTAATCTAATCATTCCAGAACATTCTTATAGCTCTTTTTGAAGTGATTTGATATTGATCTATAGAACATCAATGGACTTCTGTCCTTTCTTCTTGGTTTTGCTCCATCATTCAAAATCACAAAACTCCCTAACAAGTTTTGTTCTTCATATCATTTCACAGAAAATGTCAGCCATCTATTGACTCTTTCTTCAGTGACCCACAGGAAATGGATATAATTGCTGAGAGAAGCAATTTAGATTCCATATAAGGAAGAAGTTCATGGATGCAAAACACTTCAAGAATATGTATGTTATCAGATAAGATTATAGAATCCCCTTAGGCATTTTTAAGAAAAGTCAGCTTAGAGTGATTTGGGAGAAAAACTCAGTGATGGTATTTTGATGGTAATTCTTTAGTAAGGAAAAAAATAACACTAATAATACTAATAAAATACCACTAATAATAATGATACACTATTAATAAAATACTAACAATCAAGGGCTAAACCATATGAATCAGGGACGTGATCAAAGATCACAGAGGATTATCAATTTACCATTTGTGATAATATCTACATAAAATACTTTTAAATAGGATTGCTTGAAAAGATATTTAAAGAGAAAAGAAAATAAGCCATTTATTTTAACAAGGACCATCATGGCCTCCTTAGAGAAAACCATTGTAGAACAGATGAGGGCCTCTGAACAGTCTCCCCATTGTTGGTCCATCAGGGTTCATTTCCTGGGCGTCTCCCTAACCACAGGTTACTGCCTGGCCATCTCACCCACAGGAGGTCTCCCACACATGTGGGTATCCCACAGCCAGATGACGCAGGCTCTGCGGCTGCTCACCTCTTCCCCTCCTCTTAGTACTGGTGTTACCCACACGAGGCTAAGAGCATGGACTCTGCACTCGAGAAAGAGCAGTGAGAGCCAAGATTCGTGTTGGATCCATGTAGGGCCACCTCCCACTACAGTTGCATCTGGTTGGAAAACCCTGTGCATATGGGGATTCTAAAACCTGGAGCTTCATTCACGGCAAAGAGAAACCCAGTCACTGCTCTCACTTCTGTTTCCAGACATGCCCCTGGCACGGGAGATACGTGTAAATGAGATTATTTTTTAAAAGCAGCCAAAATTGATGGATTCAAATCCACAAGCTGCCATTTTTAAAGCTGTGATTCAAGTTTCCCAGATCAACAGAAAACTGAGACACTACCATACAGGTAAACTCATAAAGACAAAATTCCAAACAATATTTGCTTACACATTTCTGAGTGAATAGTGAAAAACCAAACAAACCATCCAGATGCCAAATGCCAGAACATTTTGCCATGTCAAACATTTTAAAACATCACTCTTCTTCCAAAAGTTGTGTATCACTGTATATTGAAACACCTTTGATGAATTTCGTCATATTTTGCAGGTGCCAAATTAAGTGAGAAACCATGAAATTAGCACAACTTTTAATTCTCATATAAAGCAAGCCAGATTTTATGTTACTCCTCATTGTTACTGCCAGTGAGCGTATTGTAGTCTCTGAGTTGTCAACTAAATAATATTTATCATAAACTTACGATAATGCATTCTCATTTGAAAAAAAATGCAGCACTTTATCATTTTACCCATTATTACAACTAAAGTACACTCTGTAATTATTAGCTATTATTAAAACTCTAGGTCTTACCCTGGGTAGTGCTTTTATTGTTTACTATTGAAAGTGTAGATTCAGAACACGTCACCCCAAAATATACCACTTCGACACATTAAATATTTGGAGTCAAAGGCACATGAAGAACAGCAGATGCAAGAGGGGACGTCTGTTTATTTTTGTATTTTCCTGAAAGCAGGAGATAAAACTCCCGTGTGAAAGATGCCCTTCCTGCACCAGGCAGAAAGGAGACACTCTTCTCACTACTGACAGGACATCGAGGCTGAGAGAAGGCTGTAGAAGTGCATTTGTTAGATGAGCCCTTGTCTGCTTAGTTGCATTTCCTCATTAACTGCCCTGCTCCAAAACCCTCTGTCTTGTCAGCTTTTCAGTATTCACTACCCTTTGTCCAGCTCAGTCAGAGTGTTCAGTCCTCCCTGCTTCTTTGGGTCTTCATTTTTTCTTGTGAGGGCGCTCAGGTATGCATAAAAATTACTACAAATCTGTATGCGTTTCGTCTCTTATGTAGGTCCCTGCTGAGGCCCTAAGAGGGTAGATGAGAAATTTCACTTCCCCCACAAAAGTGGTAATTAGATCAGTCTCCTACACTTCTTTCTCCCCACGTTAAAGTCTCTGTACTGCTCTATCAGCTTTTTCCCATGTCTTGTTTTTTTTTCTTTATTCATTTTGGTGGACTTCCAATTTGGGGTAGTCAGATTATTTACAGCCCCCTCTAACAGGAGAGCCCGTATTGGGTACTATAGATCCTTTGTCATTATGTCATAGGACTTTTCTATGTGGCTAAAACATTACCTTTCTTGTTCAACAGGGTAAGTGAACTTATTTCAAAACTATCTACGAACAGTATTCTTCTAAAACATGCCTCCCTATTGGTGCCCACGAAATTATTTCTTTTTTGGCATTAAAAGTTCAGATTCTTCAATATAGTTTCCAGATCTTTCACCTTCCTTCTGATAAGTTCAGCTTTGAACACTGTTCCACATCCTTCTAGGTCTTACATTTTCCTCTAGAAGCTTCTGTTTGAAAGCAGTGCTGTGTTAAGGAGATGCCCAGGAGTAAATCTGGGCATGACCGGTGCAGATGGCCCCAGGCTTTTCTGGAGAACCTCCGCATTTTCTCAGTTGTTCTGCGTGTGTACTCTTACCACGGCCGCCTTTTTCTTTACTTTTTTTTCATTGGCCTCACATCTCATTGATACTGAACTTTGAATCTGTCCAGTGATATCTGTATATCTTTCTGTAAATGTAGAAACACATTTGACCCCACACCCAGGTAAATTTAAAGAGATGTCTCATGTCTACCAAAGGATGGGATGCTATGCATGTAGAGACACAGAGACAGGAATGTCAAAATTTCCAGGTGTGCGCCGGCATGCACGCGTGTGCACCGGCCTGTGTGTGTATGTGAGTGTGTGTGTGCCTGCACACTGCATCTTACATCTGGACTCACCGATATAGCCTGTCAAAATATGAATAAGCTAATGTTTTGCATCAACTACTAGGTAAGATCATCGCTTGTAACCCAGGCCCTTTTTCCTCTTTTAAAATTAATAATGTTAAAAAAGTAATAATGTTTATATTCAGAATTTTCCATTGCCTTACAAACAAATTTTAAGAAATAAACAGCAATAAAACCTCATGTGTACTGATTTGAATACATTAGGAAACACTGAATGAGTGAAGAAGAACATCCAGAGGGGGGGAAAAAACACAAAAACAATTGCTATTAAAACTAACTCTATTTACACCTGAAATCGATGTAATTGTCACCCCAATAAAAAACAAAATAAATAAATAAATAAAAAAAACCTAACTCTGTTTCTTATTTTAAGCTAGCTGGAAGATGTCACCTTACCTAGTTATTAAAAGTTCAAGTCCATTTAATTGGTTCCTGCTAGAAAGATACACCCCAGCCCTCAAACAGTTGGTTTCAGGATCTCTATCACAATTGAAACACACAAAGCTCACCCTGGTCACCTGATTATTAATTGTCCTAAATTACAAAATGGCAAGATCCAAACAGAAATCTTCCTTAAAGAAATAGTTATAAAACAAGCCGGAATCATCCAGACATATTTAATCCAATTTTTTCCTCTTTTGAACAAAAAGTTCTGAGTCTTAGACTTGACCTATCATAGTATCTCATTCAGGAATACCTGACCTATGTATTCAGAAATATTGTATTTTCTCCCTACAATAGGGACGGCTTGCATACCTGCACCCTTTACGAGGAGTCTGTCTCTGTCTCTCTCTCTTTCTCTCTCTCTCTCTCTCTCTCTCTCTCTCTCTCTCCCCCCTGCCTTTCTCTCTCTCCCCCACATCTTAGCTGGAAAAATTTGTCTCTTTAACTCAAGGTGGGACTTAGCTTACTGACTGAAAATGAAAACTTCCTAATGCTGATATAATTTTTAAGTTTTTCTTAGTACTGTCTATTAAATATAATATTTACAGGCAATCTTACTTCCCGGGGGGTTAGCTTATTGCAGCCCCAGGCATTGCCTTCCTCCTGCAGGAAAATGGCACAACTCGCCTTCTCCTGTCTTGTCCAGTGGGCAGCATCCACAACAGCTGCTCACTTCTAGAGTTAACAGGGCAGGAAGATGGGGCTTCAAGCCCTGAGTGTGGTTTTAAGACCAGGGAATATGATGAGGCGCTCTGAGAGAACACACTTCCTTAAGTTAAGATTCTAGATTCAACTTCAACAGTTTCTGACACTTTTGACGAGGAACGAGAATCCTGACATTTTCTTCTTGGGCACAGATGTGCTCTCTGTCATCACAGAAATGATGACATGCATGGTGAGGCAGAAATGGCAGGGCTCTGTGTTGGGGACAGATCTCAATGAGAAAAGCAAAGATCAAGTTGTTTCCGATGGCATTCGCATATAAATATTTAAGAGGACACCTGCGTACAGGATGAGTAGGCGCATGTGAAGATAAACTTTGTAGAAATAAACAGCATTAGAAGGAAAAACAGTTATTGAGGGAATTCTAGCATCCAAGCAGCATAAAGTATACGCTTTGTAAGATCTTTTCAATCCCAGACATTAACTATTTGATTCATTAATTCACATCAATATGAATAATTTTGAGATGAAAATATTAATCCTAGGGGATAATTTTCATGACTACTGCACTTACTTTTCAGATTGGATCCCAATGCCACAGTTCATGGGTCCTTGGCTGTGGGCTTAGATTGAGACCCAGTGCTCCCATTTCATTATCTATAGATTGACAATCACAGTATTAGCCTCAAATTGCTTTGATATAACTAAAGAGATAACCCGTAGAAGGAATTTAGGAAATGCCTGCCTCACTAGTGCTTAAAAAGTAAGTTATCATTACTGAGTGAGATGCATTATCCATATTTATGACCCTAACCATGGTGGCAATAGTTTATATAAAGACAGTTTATAATTTGTGATGGTCAGAAATCCAAATGGTGTAACTCTGCTTTGTTTTTCAGCAGTTTTTGTGATGTAAGACTTTTACACACACGCTTCCAAAATATACAAGTTTTAGATGACTGATGATTACATGAAGTAAATGTTAAAAATCTATTGTATTTCCCTCAGCACGTGGTAGATTTCCATGGCTTTAGGAAATAGGAAAAGGAAGCAGAAAATTTCCCAGGACCACTGTATCCCATTCTTGCAATAATTTGAAGACAGGTGGCGAAAGGACAGGAGAGGCCCAGCAAGGAGAGGTCCTCAGTGTGAATCTCATCAGCTCGAAACATGTGCACCACAAAATTAAACTTTCAAAACATGCTGGAGGAATTCTCTTTTACAGAGAGCAGATATTTCTCCACTGTGTGTGTACTACACAGAAATAATTTATTATCATCCAATAAAGAACAGAGGCTAAAACTTAGACAAACAGATGAGGTTAGAGGCTAAAATATCACAAATAGAACATCTCTGCTGAAAGGGATAAAAAAGAAGATTTATGCCAACAGATACCACCCTGAATTAAAGATGCATTCAAGCAAAGGCACAGCAAATGAGTTTGCAAATCCCTCTGGGGGTCAGTTGAGAGAACGTTTAGGTGATAGTCTCATTCTCTGATGCTTTTCTTCCAGGCAAACACCAGACGGATTGTTTATGAGAGAAGATTTGGTCTGGAGCATTTCCAGACATCATTACACAGACGCCTTCTTAGAAGTCTTTACTGTCACAATCTATGCTGGAGCCCTGATGAAACACGGGCAAGGATGAGTTATTGTTTCTGAGTGAAATACAATAAAATGTGAATACACTGTTGCCGGCAGGCTGGGTTTTTGGTTTTTTGTTTGTTTTCTTGTTTTGTTTTGTTTTTTTCATTAGCTCTTTCAGTCTATTTTGTAAGTTGTAAAACAAGTATTTAATAGGTTGGTATCCACTTATAACTGAAAAAATAAAACATACTAGGATAAACATTAGTTGCAAAAGAAATCGATATTTATATGTACTGCCTGGAAAGTGACAGAGCCAAATGACATTGATTCTGACTTAATGTCTGGGAGTCCTCATCCGTCAGGGACCTGATGCAGACATCAGTTTATTCTTTGCCTGGAGAAGTTCAATGCATTCCCTGGACTTAGACATAGGGTCTCTAGCTTGCTGATGTGATACAAGAATAATAATCAATGTCTACTTTAGAAGCTTTATTTTCCAACATCGTGTAGGAAGAAAGTTTTTATTTCAAAAAAGTCTTTCTGTTCAAACTTCGATCTTCATTTTTTGTTTGTTTGTTTCAGTTTTGTTTGTTTCTTGTGATTCTATTATATGATGACAGTTTTATGAATTATATTTTTTGAGAAGCTCAACTGAGTTTAAGTAAAGGGTATCTGTAGGCTAGTTTGAAACATCACTGGAACAGTTTAACTTTTCTTAAATTCACAATAAACATTTATGATGGATATTACAATGCAGCTTCAAAGCTCTGCTTTCAAATCAGGGGGCATTATATGTTTTACATAATTGGACACAATTTTGTGCATTTGAGGATTGTTTCAAAAGCATATAAAATTGATACAAAATCTTTCTAAACTAAAACTAAAAACTATTAAATCTGTTATGTAATACCAAGACCATTTTTAACCATTTAAAATATTACACTACTTTAAGAATTTTATATACATTAGCGTAATACACTAGCAATCTGAAACTTACATTGTTCTTCAATAAAATAAATTCACACAAAACAGAAATAACTCTGTTTTTCTGAGTAAAAAAAAAATTAAAAGACTGTCATGAAAAAGATCACAATATAAAAATGCCTGCAATGCACGCTTTTCTTCTGGATAGTGGAGGGGGTTAGTGATGAATAAGTGACTGGATAATCTCTCTCTCTCTCTCTCTCTCTCTCTCTCTCTCTCTCTCTCTCTCTCTCTCTCTTAAATTAATAAATAAAGTTAGGTCTCACTTAAAGAACATTTAAAAATACCTTTGTGTCTAAAAAGAGTTACCCTTTGAAGAATCATTTAATAGCTGGTAAGAAATCTGTTTGTAGTATCAGTTCTCTTCCTGGTGACATGTGTGTGAGGGTGTTAAAGGGAAGTTTGTGAAAAACACCTGAAGGGATTTAAAGACAGAAGATGAATACAATTGACCTTACAATCTTTACATTGGATGGGAAAAGAAGGCATGTTAATAATTATCAATAAATTATAACCCTACTGATGGACAAGATACTGAGTTATTTCATATTTTCTTATGTAGGTAGAGTTCTTAACCAAAGGAGTTAATTATTCATTGGACTATAACATTTTGCTTATGGTGTAAAGGTGCAAAACACTATCTGCTAGACTCAGGATGGGTTTATGACAGTGATGTTATTGATTACCAATAAGCCTGAGATTGTTTATATAGCAGTTATCAATTCTTGAAATGGTTAGAAAACAGAATTATCTGCTTAATACAAAGACTTAATAATTTAACATGTAGACTTGAAATTTCCATTTACCACAAGTGATGAGTGACACGGAACTTTGTCATGATGGAGGATGATTTATGGCACACTTTAAAACACACCTTCTCTCAACCGTAGCTCACACCCAACTGATTGCACCAACTGACAAGGTGAAATTTGTCACACACTGTTACTAAAGTTCCATGCACTGCTTCTCGTGTTGAAGATCACTGCCTTTCTGTTGGATGGCACTTGGCAGCATCATTCACTGTATTTTGTGATCCCAACAGAAAGGCTCCATATCATACATCACTTCTGGTACAGCAATTTCTGTCAAATAAAAACATTAAAGTGTGTCCTCATTCACCTTATTCACTTTATCTGGCACAATGTGACTTCTGGCTCTTCCCCAAAGTTAAAATGACCATGAAAGGTACACATTTTGAATTGATTCAGGACATGGAGGCAGCTAGACAGAGTAACTAAAGACACTCATGAAAGAGGACTTCCAGAACTGCTTCAGAAAGTGGCAAAATGATGGTTTAAGTGTATTTGAAGCAAGGGGGAGTATTTTGAGGGGAATTAATGGCAAAGTGTCTTTTACTGTAATAAGTTTTTTTACATTTAAATATTCACCATTTTTTTTTGATCACACCTCATATTATTCAGCACTTGCTTTGGGGTTTATTTATGGCCTTTCAAGTTGCTAAAATCTATTATCATAGGTATCCCTCAGTATTTTTAAGTAATTTCTTATGTTTAGAAATCCATGGGAACTTCAAGTTTCTCGAGAAAGTCATTATTTAAATGTAATTTGGATTTGAAAAATAAATAGTGCATCTGAGGAAAACTACAAGATTTTTAGACTGGACAAATTCACACATTTAATATATAATATTGTAAATAGATAATCCAGCTTTTAATGTGGTGTGAGAGGAGAATAAAGCAGGATACCATATATTATATAATAACAAAATCTTGGGCACAAATTTTAGGGAGGAGAAAAAGGAGTAAAATTATCAAGAAAGGTATTATTTTCTTTTTCTTTTTTGAAGAGACAGTTTGGCAACAGTTGTCGGTGTCACTGACTGACCTTCAGCCCTACCCTTTTCTTAGACTGTCTTCTCTGTTACCTAGAGCCAGAGGGGCTCTCCTGTTTGGGGAACCTCAATCTAAAAACCCAGTAAGACTAATAATAAATAAATAAATAAATAAATAAATAAATAAATAAATAAATAAATAAACAAACAAACAAATCAATCAATCAATCAATCAATCAATAATCAATGCAATGTGAAAAAAAATAAAAACACAGTAAGTCCTTTAAAGTCTCTGATGATGTTAGGAGCATATGTAGCAAAGACATTACTTGCTCAAGTTTAGGATGACCTCACTAAGATCTTCTACCTTAGGAAAGAACTCATGCTAGGATCAGTACCATATTAAAGAGACCCCAGTCTACTCCCTACCCTTCAATCATGTGATGACACAGCCCTGAAGACAGCCCTCAGCAGACACTAAATCTCACGGTGCCTTGAACTTGGACTTCCAGCCCCCAGAACACCGAGAGACACATTTCTGTGGTTTATAAGCCACCCAGTCTATGGTCTTCTGGTACAGCAGCCCCAAAGCACTAAGGCATCAGGTAGTCATGTGAAAATCAGATCCTACATGCAGACTTGAGGGTTTTTTTGTATGTTCATTTGGCAATTAACCAAGCTCCTTTATATTCAAAGGTCCATATTTGAATTATTTTGCTTAAAGACAAATCTTAAAAAAATGAAAATTTTGACCTTTATAATTTAGCATATAGTCTCAAGAAGGACTATATATTAAGTGATACTTTTGTGTCCATTATTCCTGAAAGCATGTTATTGTATATCAGCTTTTTTGAATAATAATCTAAATTATTTATTAAAATAAAAGGTGACTACTTTGAAATAGCTAGTTAGTAGGTTTTATAGCTTTTCAACATGTCTTTGTTGCTTGAAATTGTTTCATAATTTGTTTTTGCAATTCCATTCACAATCCACAGCCCATTCTTCTGAATGTCGTAATTGATGTCAAGAGTTTTCTCATTCAATAAAAACAAACTTTCCTAACTATTGCCACAAAACTATTTCAGGACATTTTATATTTAGTATAGCTATATTAAATGCTCATAATAATCTTAAGTATACTAATATACTTATTACCCTTATTAATTTCAAGGTTATTTTATACAATTCCTCCAAATTAAACTGCTTAAATCCTGAAAGAAAATATGTGTGAAAAGAATTACAGTTACTTTACTTTCTCCTTCTCTCAGCAGATCGTACACCATTCCACCAGTTCATTGCCACTTTGAGACTTTTTAAATGTTACGTTAAATATGCTGGTCACAAGGTTCAATCATTAGGCAAATCAAACATTTTTTTTTTCTTCTCAGAACTGCATCTAGTTGCATGCTGTGCGATGGTTTTCCGCATCTTCACTGTGAGGGGCTTGTGGATGCCCAGAAAGCTGGTGAGCACACCTGCCTCCCTCTGGGAACAAGGATGACCAATGGCACGTAGGTGCTTTTTATTTTTCTTGTATATCATCAGTATCCTTCTAACCATACTTTCCTGGAAACATGATATTTGTACTCAACAATCCATTTTAGACATCTTTCATTTGGGAAATACAGTTAAATTGAGAATCCTGAGGTAATTTCACACTATACCTCAATGAGTAAAGAGAAAAAGGTAATTTCCACAGAATTTTTTATGAGCAGTCGCCTCAAACAAAATTTTCTCTCCTGGTGGCTTTGCAATTCTAGGGCTGACACTGGCAAGCATAGACATATTTTGTTCATTTCAGAGTGAAATAGTTGAAAAAGAACTGGTGGGTTCAAAAATTGATCATAATGACACATTACTTGAAAAGATAAATTGGTCAACAATGATTATTTCCAGCTATTTATTTTCAATAATTTTGTAATCTTGTGCACAACGGGGGCATTTTGTCACTTCATCGCACCTTTAAGCAGTTTTATCCTTTCATCTACATCTGGGGGAAATTTTTGCAAACTGTGAGATGGTTTTGAAACTTTACATGAGAGTCTTAGCATTTTAGTTGTATTTTCTACGTTCGAACATGTCACTGAGTGTGACTGAGATTACACCCTGAGATTGTCTTCTAAAGCTTTAGTCTTGAAAGGAGAAATTGCTTTACATTATAGCAATATAACTACATTGACAGAAATTACACTGAAAATGCTACTGGAAATTCTGCTTCTATAGAATTAAAAACTCAAGGAAAATGGTAAAAAAAAGAAAGAGAGGCAACATAGTCACCATTGGTCAAATACAAATCCTATTACTAAAATAAAAATAATTATGGAAATGTAAAAGTTCTTTCAAATGATTTTTAAATTTCCTAATCATCCATTTTCATGAAAATAAATATTTAAACAATATCAAAACAATCATTGGTAGCTTTTTGCTTACAGACAATTTGCTAAGAGGCAGGACTAAATTTAAAATGCATGAAGACCAGTGGAAGAAGAATAATTGACTGAAAACTATACTGAAAGCATAAGAAAAAGAGACAAAAAACTGAAATGTTATAAAAATATCTCCATGATTAATACACTCAAACCTATGAAACAATTAGTGACTGAAAATACATTTGTAATTTCAACTGAATTGTTTTTGATCCTGCAGTGACAGAGCATAAATGTTTTAACTGCTTTTGCCTCCATTTTATTGCTATCGGATCCTCACCATATAAATAAAAATGACCAACTTCAAATGTCCACTGGATAAACCTGCCATCTTTTGACATGTGATCATAAAGCAAAAACAAAATAATCTTTATTCAGGGCATATGACTTATGTTCTACCTTTACAGACATCTTAGTCATCAGGAGATTAAACTTAAGTGTTTGGAAATTTATCATGCCTTCAAATCCCAATACATGTACCCTTATTTCTATTGCCTGAGACCTTGCTGCCATAGAGGATCCCGCCATCTGTCATCTTTGTGTCTTTCATTCTTTCTGGCGTCTGTTGCTGACAATGCATTATAGAATGGAGACAAGATAAAGGATGGAACTGTGACCAGTGTTGTCATTAAGAGACACACAACAATTCCCAGAATGTCCCTTTACAAAAGTTATAAACCATCCAATTTCAGGAAAAAATAAAAAATATGTCCTTACAATATTAAAGAGCTTTAGGAAAAACTGTCTTATTTTAAATATTAATGTTATTTTGAAATCTTTCTGGCTAATTAAATGGAATGTAAATACTAGAGGTCCATCAATAATAAATATCTCTCTTCAAAAACAAAACAAAAAACAAAGACAAAAAAACCACATTACTTTGAATGTCCCAGATGTAAAAAATAAACTTCACATATTCTTCTTCACTTTTAACTAAATCATCCAACTCATTTAAACTTTTCCATTCAACGTGGATAACAAGACAGGCGAGCAGCTCTTAATGGTCCCTTTACTCCAGTAAAGCAGACCGACATTCTGCTACAATCCACAGCCAGGCTGCAGGGAGCTGGAAGGAAACGGAAAGCACAGGGCCAGTGGCATCTCAGGTGGTGGTTCCCACCTTTGTTTATCTCCGAAATTTCAGCGTGTGCCCCTATTCATCTGACTGTTATTATACTCAGCTCTCTGGTGTTTATAAATCCTCGATCCATTGTGAAAAGTGTCTTCTAAATGACAATTTAGCACATTGACTTTCTTGTGTAACCAAAAAGGACATTTCCAACAGAGAAAAGTCTCTTTTATGAAAAGGAAACTAAAACTATGGAAGTTGTGAAATATGACAGCATCAAGGGAAAATCTAAGAGTCTCTGGGAGGTTCAATGTTGAAAACTATATTTCCTGGGAGCTTTATATCTACTTTAGACTTATATCAATGAGAAAAGTAATTCCATCAAGGAAAAAGGAAGGAAACCACATTAGATTTAAATTTGCTATTAATTTTATTATTATTATTATTATTATTATTATTATTATTATTACTGTGTGATCCTGAGCTCCACAGCTGGTGAAATACTTTTGCCTACAGAAAACAACATATAAAAATTTGGGAGAAATTGGTACAGAGCTCATGTCAGCCTTTCCATTTCTCGTGTACCAAGCCCTCTTGACAGCTCTCAAACTGCATAATCCTGAACTAGTTCAACATATGAACTCTAATTGACTTCTGGGTAACAAGGAGCTGCCTGCTAATCTGTTGAAGAAAGCCACTAATCTTTACAGTGGTTTCAAAGAGTTAAGGTGCCTGGCAAAATAGCTAATTAACTCGTTTTATTGAGATGTGTAAATATTGACAAAAATCAAGCCATGTCCAAGTTCTCATCCAGAGTTTCTCAACCTCGTCACTGTTGACATTCTGCACCAGATAACACTTTGTTATGAGAGGGTGTTCTGTGCACTCTGTGATGTGGAGCAGCATCCCTGGCCTTTGTCCAGTAGACTCCTCCTCTCCCAGTAATGACAATCAAAAATGTCTCCAGTCATTGCCACATATCTCCTCAGAGACAGGGACAAAAATCATCCCTGGTTGAGAATCAATCTTATAGGCTTATCTAAACTTCTATGTAATACAATATGAGATGGGATTAGGATAATAATGTAAGGCCAAATGATGTTTTAAAATAAGCATGAAAAATGGATGGTCTCTAAAAATATGCTTTTAAAGTTATTGTCAAATTTAGCCCACATTCTTGTTTTCCTTAGGAGCTACGCGATCATAGCAATGACGGACAGCCCCACCAAACTTCTTCCTTGGTAGAAACGTCACCAGACTACTCATACTGGAGCTACGACAAAATTGTCCCCCGCAACACTAAGCCTCAGCTTCCGTCCTAGTAGTGAGGTGACTGCCCAGAAGTGACCACATGGGGAGAAAGTGGCGTTCTCGGAGAGCTTTACCATCAGGACGTGCCAGCTGGTTTCAGGAACAGTTGGTCAAGACTGGTTCTCAGAAGAGGAATGAACGGCTCTTTCAGTTGAGCGGCTTTGGTAGGCAAAAGTCCTTCTTCTTTGGGGGGAATGGAATTCCAGGGAACATTTTCAGTTGGGATAAAACCACAGAGAAAATGCCTCCCTTTAAATGAGTCCCCAGTGACCACCCTCCATCTTTCTGTCTACATTGGGAAAACAGCCTTCAGGAGAACACCAATGAGAAAGAAGTAGTTTCTTGTTCGGGTCTCTGAGAGAAGAGAGCCCAGTGCTCACATGTAGAGGCGACAGGAGAGGGGTGGCCTGGACAGATGGGGGAAGACCCAGGATGACACCTCCTGTTCCTGGTGGTCTGGTGATGGTCTGCAGGAAATTAAAAGGTCTGCGTGCCTCAGTGGGAGGAAAAGGAATAGGCAAACAGCATAGGCTAGTGCCCCTAACAAGTCCTGGGCTTGGACAAGAAAAGCCCCAAACATGGAGAGCTCAAAACCAGACGTGTGTGAGGTGGTTACCCAGGACTGGGCACCACACATACCCACCAATGGGCTTTGACTCCTTTATCCTTGGTGGGTGGTCACGTGGAGTTGGAGAAGAGGACAAGATCAGAGATGTCCCTTCCAGTGACACCTTGTGTCACCTTCCCCTAAGGCTAGGGGCCAGCTAGGAAGAAGGAAACATATAGGGATAGAAAAGATCATGTAAATTGATAGTTTTTAAACTCAGCATAGGCAGCATTCTGGAATCAAGAGAAACACATGGACTTAAACTAAAATGAAGTGTATTACTAAATCAGAAATATAATCAAACTTTCATATTTAAAAAGGTAAATAATTATTGCTATTTTGGGCACATATCTTTTGCTAGCATTTTGTTATTTAACAGTTATTTTCTAAAACACGCAACAATGTAAAATTAATAAGGAATGAGAAATTATCCATGACAAGATATGCTTGATCCAGTTAAATATTAAAAACACTGAAATAAATCATTTCTGAGTGCCCACTGCCTGCCAGGCTCAGGGTTAGGGACAGAAAGAACGTACTTATCCTGGTTCATAACTACCTGTGCCTGTCTGACCTGTGAACATGAGCTGTTGACAATAAGTGTGAGTACCATGAAGCTTGACTGTCAAAATCGGGTGCGACAGTAACGTCAATGCACGGTGATCCCAGAATCATTTGGGTTAGTGAAGTCCCCGCGTGCGACGGCGGGACTGTGGTCCACAGGGCCCTCCCTGCACAGAAGGGCTGGACAGAGCGGCCTGGCTGAATGCACTGTCACTGTCTTAACATCCTTACTAATTTGATCTCCGAACTTCTGGCTGCAAGTGAATCTGATGGGACAGGGAGCACGCGTGCGCGAAGATGAGTGTCAATCTGTGTATTGGTGTCCTTACCATCACACGGGGTGAGCGCTCAGGAGCCCCATGATGCATAGGAAGGGGTCCAGCCAGACCCACAGTGAGTACAGGGCAAGCGTGTGAGGTGTGTGACTACTGAGCACGTGTGGACGCCGACAGCAGGAGAGGTCAAGCTTTCCACCGGAAACACAGCTGGCCTGGAGCTCAGAAGGAAACACTGGCATCCAAGAAGCCCTCTGGTTTTCTTCCTTACTCACAGACGACGCCCTGTGTCAGCCAACCCCTCAGCCTGCGCATGGTGCCAAGGAAGGAGAAGGGTAGCCGGGGCGGAACTTCTTCCTTTTCAGGTGGCCCTCACTCACCGGGGAGCTGCGGGAGCGGGTGCCGGCTGACCCTGCGTGTATGAAAAACTAAAGTAAAACCGTCTGCGTTAGTTTCCTGCAGCGTCACCACTGTTCAGCTAAGAATGGGATGCGTCCACACATCCCAGCGATGAAATACCAGTTGTGTTATTTTGATGATTCTGCATCTGAGTCAAGTGCACCTGTTCGTGCATTTAAAACTGCCATTAGACAAGATAAAAGTGAACGGTTAAATTCATGTTGATAACTTGTAATCTGAATGTTTCTTTACTTAGATTGACATTAAATAGCAAAGGAAAGCGCCATGAGACGTTAGAGAAAAACTGCAAAAAAACATGGAAAGACCTCTGCCTGTGGCACTTTTAACAGCACCTCTTTCCTACGTTTTGAACACGGTGCCCTGTTTTCGTTTCTCACTGAGCCCTACAGATTATGGAGCATCCCTGACAGCATTCCTTGTGGAAAATCTGCTGGTTCCCGGCACCCTGCGCGCACTGCCCCGGTGCGCTCTGCTCTGTTCTCTTCGGGATGTCGAACGACGTGCTGGTTACAGACAAGTTAGATAGAGTCGACTGGTTCATACAGTGTCCAAAGCACCCAGGATTCTCTATTTCTTTCTAGCTCTGTTTGCACTGCAGGCCTGATAGGACTCCTAAATTCATGGATTTATGTTTATTATTTTTTTAATGTTACACATCACAGTCTGAACTGTTTTTAGGTGCACAGCTTAGCAGTGTTAACTTTGTATGACAGATCCCCAGAATTTTTCAGTTCATAGGAACTAGCGAGATAGAGTCACGCGGAGCACCGATGAGGACGCGTCTGCGGGGAACAAAGCGCCTGAGCACCTGTGAGTGCGGGTCGGATGATGCGAAGACCGCAGGCCCTTGGTCCTGCGCAGCCCTCTTTGCCCACAGACGCAGCGCCTGTCTGTCTTGCGCTGCTACGTCACTTGTGCCTGAAGAAAGGGTGCCAGCTTCCCTGGAGTGGTTTTCCGGCAAGAAACCGCTGATGCGGCGCATTCCCGACCCTGAGGCCCAAGGGGTTCAGGACAAAGTCTGACGCACACAAGAACCACACCCATCAGAATAGACGCAAGATTTAGCCAAACAATGCAGATGAGTTATAGGGCCTATGTATGGGCGTGGAATCCTAATGTGTTGGATCAAGGGGAACAAAATATAACCTTGGATCAATCTCAATCTGTTGACACCATGAACTACACAAAAACCTGTATTACGTGCATGAGAATCAAATAGAAATGCTGGAGTCATTTTCACTGGTTTATTGATTGAATCTTGACACGGAAGTGTCCTCTACCAAATGAAGTGGCTGTGACAGAAGCTCCTTGCAACACTGTAGAAGAAGGTGGTCAAGGGCCTGGGAGATGGGGAGGCTCGAGGGTATTTATCATGTAAGAGCTACTTATCTGCAGCTCAAATGTGCATTTCCTTTTCCTGTGGTGATGCTTCTGCCAGGGCTTCTATCCATGGACTTCAATTTTCTGATTGTCACCTTCACCAGCACTGATTCTGATTAAGAAAGTCATTTTGCATCAACATTCACACACTGTCTTAAGCTCATGGAATTCACCAATATAACCACATATCCCCCACCAAGAAATGACTGGCCTGATACGGGCGACAAAGCCTATGAAATGTGTGTTACGTGACGTAACACTCATTGAAAGACTGGGATTAGACTCTCAGGATATAGTGTATTTATCACAAATACAAATTGCTTTGGAAAACCATTTCTATTTCCACCATCCAAAAACATATTAAAATTTAAAAGGCTTTTCCACCCAGAATCCAACTTCTGCTAGCTTCCAGACATGATTAATTTACTACGGAGGAAATGAAACAGATAGTTACTCTATTGCATAGAATATGTGAATCATATTTAAATTTTACTCTAGTTGGAAAGCTCTCCTACTGATTTTAGCTCAGAAAAAGTTTAACAAACATAAATAACTTACCACAAACCAAAACAAAGTTCAGGGTAGTCCTATGTCTTCCTAACTCACACAGTATATGGTAAGAGGCCTCAGTTTTATTGCTTTAATAACAATTTACATGTCCGCTATTAAATAATTTCCCCATTTCTCAAATTTTTAAATTCTATCGAGTACATTCACATATACTAGTGTGCCAAAAAAATGCATACAAGTGGACACTTTAGTCAATGTTGCTCAAGCAGTAGTTCACCGTAATCAGAATTGTCTAGAGGCTGATGGAACCACTTTGAGCACCTCTTGTAATTGCAGAAGTCAGATGTGACTTGTATTCATCTTTTGTTATCTATATAGACTGAGTATTACAATTAATACAGTTTTTTCCTTTCTTAAAATATGTCGAAGGAATATGTTGGGCTCCCCTACACTGACAAAGAGTGATTAAAAGTCCACCAGTTGTTCTCTAAGAGTTGGTTGACAGCAAAATACATTTTAAATACAAGTTCAGTACTGGGATGGAATAATAACAATTTTACCATAGCTTTCTGACTTTGAGGATACCACTTTCCTTTATATAATCATTAGCAGAATGAAGAAGAGGTTTTCCCTGTGGAAGAGTGTTACAAATTAGGTTATATGATATCAGCACTATGCTTTTCTCTAAAATATCGGGTCTTAGTTATTTTGTGAAGTAACTACTCAGAATACGTATGTGAATTAGATGATCGCCCGACCAATTGTACTGTGGAGTTTCCTGTTCACCTTTGTTTTCTTATTACGTACGTTTACTATTTTCATTTACTGCTAACTGAACGGCCAGTCATCACAGCTCTGTTAACAAAAGGAAAGTGTGTAGGTGGAGACACCAAGCACGTTATACACAGTCAACTTGTATAATAATGATATTTTCCCCCATCAGGATTCACTGGGGCCCGATTTAGATAGAACCTGAAACTTTCATGATATAGAAAAATGCCCATAGGAAAAAAAAATATTAAGATTTGGTAATCTATTGAGTTTCTCAGCTAAGACACTGGATAATTCATCTTTTCCAGGTCCCCCAAAGCTTTCCAATTGCCTGGCACGTAACAGATGACCACAAATGTTTTCCAAATGTTTATGAGAACCATATGTTGCAAAAAGAGGTTTCCTTCTCCATACTGTGACCACATAAATAAAATGAAAAATTCATTAATATTGTTATTTTTTTTTACTAGATTCAAACACAGATGCTGGCTTTCAATGGGCACTAAATAATTGTCCAATAAAAACACATCTGAGAACGCATGCAACTATATCACTTCGCTACTTTTGTCAGCACTGAAGTAGAGTTGTTTTCTCATTACCATTCCAAGTAATCTTCTAAAAACTCCAGGTGACATCACCCCACTCTAATCTGCAAACTGTGAAAAAGGTAAAGAGATGCTAGGCTCAAACTGTGAACATTAATTCTCTCAGTGAGTGATTAGATACTAAAACTCACCTACGGACATAAAACCAGGGATGCACCCTAAAACACGGATGTTCTCTTACGAAGTTGAATTTCAGTGATATGAAAACTAATAAGATTTGCAATGGCTCCCCTGTCAGTTTTAGCCATGCCTCAATAACATGGACACATTAAAGTGGAAAAACATTAGGGTTTAATTAGGAAGCATTTTCATTTTAAGAGGGACACTGAAAATAAAGAGGAATATTAGTGGCAGTGTAATGACATACCCAATACATTTTATTTGTATGATGCAATTTAGTTGTACCTATTTCTTTGTCATGTATTACATTGGATAGTCTAGGCATTTATAATTATCAGTGCAAATTTACAAAGTAAGGACTGAAAATTAGTTATTAGATTGGAAATGATAAAATTTGGTAATAAAGAATTTTCCTTCTATAAAATAAAAATTCACTGTGGAGTTTTTAAAATTGATTTTATTGTAGTTCTAAGGTAAACACAATCATTTTCATATATTGTTAATATACTTAGGCAAGGAAATAGGGGCAATCTTGGTACGTTTTTATAAAATAATAAATAGCATGGTGGCTATTTGTGTTTTACTTTTTCTTAACATAATCAAAAGTTGGAGGTACTCTGTGTTGTGTGTGTAGTATTTTAGTAGACACTTCTACTTAGAGAGCAAATCTATTTTATCTAGAAAACACCAACAATTAAACATGTGTGCTTTCTAAAATCCAAAAGCAATACAGAACAATTGGTTAAATACATTCATTTAGTCAGAAACCATTCAGTCAAATGTATTTTTCAAATCTCGTAGACAAATTAAGTACTACAATTCGTGCTTTAGTTTTATAAAGCAAAGCATTTTTGAGAATTTTATAAAAAAATAAATTGAAACTTTTAAATTGCTGGTTTACAGTTAAATTTAGATTCACAGTAGCTGTTTCTCATGGCTGCCATTTGCTGGGTCATGTATTCCCAAAGTTAAAACTAAAAAGAGGGACAGGTGTTGGGGTTTGGCATGTGTCCTAAGACGCTGTTTTGTATGCTCTCTTAATTGCCAAAAAGAAAGGGAAATCAATGGGAAAATTTCAAATATATGGTATTTTGCATAGAAAGAATTAAGATCATACAAATAAAAAGAAATAAGATTATAAAAGGATGTTTGGAAACTGAGCAATCGGTTCATTTAAACCTAGTCTATCTGAAGAAAACAATTCATTACGTCATACAAGAAATGTCTATATTCTTAGAAAGAGAGGCCACAGAAGGAGAGTATGTCCCGAGGGCTAACTCTCTGGGAAACACCTGCATTCTACTGGATTCTACAACTGCAGCCCGTGATCTGTTTCCTCCCTTTCCTCTGAATGCACCCGGGACCCCTGGGCGCCTCTCATGGCCATAATTCTCCCACCCACTCAATGCTTTCCACATACTGACTTGGCTAAATGTTGTAGGTAACAGAGTAGCTAGAATCATTACTATCATGAGTTAATACTTTAGTTAAATAGAATAGTTAAGAGCAGACCCTTTCTTGTTTCTTATACATAGATTATCTTCAGGCCAAACGTTGCTTGCTTTAGGGAATCAGCACTAGAATATTCCCTCCATGCAGATGATTTTCCTGTTGTTGCCTAGCGAAATTACTTTTTCTACAAAACTCAGCTCCTACATCACCTTTCCTGGGATGCTCTCTCCACTCGCCTGTGCTCAGTCAGAGCCCACTTCCTGATTTCTGCTCTCGCAGGTCCCAGCAGGTCTTTGGGGCAGGTGGCCCAAAGGACCCCGGGGACCTTCCAGCAGGAGCTCTGCCATTTTTGTGGCAGAGCTCCTAGAAGAGGCGCTGTGTTTTTCCAAATACTTAATCAAATTACAAAAAAACCCCAACAAAATGCTATTATTATATTGAATATTTAAATGAACAACCTTGAAATTAGTATTTTATTGTTCTAATTATAACAAAGAAGGGAGAAAATGTGGGCTTTAGCACTAGGGTTTCCCACATGTTCTCAGGAATTTTTCTGGCTTTCCCATTCCCAAATCCCAAGAAAAGTTGGTCGGGAAAATGGGAAAATCGGCTCCTTGAACCCAGGTGGTTTGTAGTGTCTGCAGTCACTATGTGGAAACGATTCATTGGGGAGAACAGAAAAACAGTTTATATCTTGGGATTCGGGAACAGGAAAGTGAAAAGAAATCCTGAGAATAGGGGGGAATTCCTGCCTGGAAACCCTAATTAGAACAGTTTACTATGTAGTTATCTGTTGCTTGAGTAACACTCACAAATGCTTGAGAAATATCACTAACAGATAAATATCCCACATCCCCACCACATTCAACGGTGTAGTTTGTGTCTTTAAACAGAGGCGGACGTAATATTTACAAAGGCAAAACTCAGTCTGGAAAATGGAGTCCCACATTTTGTTTCTAGAGGCATTTTGGGCAGAAAACTGTCAAGGGGGGAGTTTGCTCTTCAGCCCACGACAGATTCATAGGGAAAGTAGCTCTACTTCTTTGTGGCTTCCCAGGGTGTGGGGCAGCCTCCACCTGGAAGGATGGCAGTTTCTGGCTCCCTGAGCAGGTGTCTCCGGAGGCTGCAGTCTCAGTAGGTGCGTTCCAACCCCGCAACTTAGGGGTACAGGAGTAACTTACTGGTGACAGTGTTTGCTCGTGTGTACCTATTATTTCTCTGCTTATGACAATTCCATAATCAGTTCACTCTGTTTCACATTCAAAGCTGCCATCCCAATAGTCACTACGATGTCTGTAAACTTTATGGCCACAATCGCGAGCCGATCTCTCGTCCGCACTGGCTTCTAACTTAAATATAACACTGGTCCCATGAAAATGTTCAGAAAATCTCTTTTATTAATTAATTCCCCTGCACAGTTTTTCAGTGTTTCACATTTTGGTGACTTAATGCCTAAGGACTGGAATCTTCACTTAAAGTGCCTCAAACCTGACTGGTCTCCTTGCGGCTCTGCACTTCCCCGCACCCATCAGACTGGCCAGTGGCCCGGCCGTGACCCGCCATGGATTCCAAGTTTGGCTGATACTGTCCACCCGGTAAGAAATGACTCCTGACCACCTGACAGACTAGTTAAACGCCCTCCTTTGAATTTCTACAGAACTCATTTTATGGACAACTAATTTCACCTATAATTTACGGGCTGATACAACTCATTTTCTTTTTAAGTGTATAAAATGTGTCTTTAAATTGGATTTTAAATAGATCAGAGAGAGAAACAGAGTCTTAGAATTACCCACATGAAATATACCATAGAATTTGTACAAATCATTACTAGTGATACAGTTTTCCGTGAAAACCTCCTCTCAGGATCCTTTATTACATATCTCTAAACTCTTTCTTCCTTTTACTTACTTTCATCTTTCCAAATTAATAAGAATATCAGAGCCCCAAAATAACTATGTAAGCTTATGACAATCAAAATACGTGTTTCTCTTAGCGATGATAATTTCCATATACTTCTTCTTGCATATTGAGTGTAAGAATCACACCAATGGCCCAGCCTGCCCTGTTATTACGTGCATCACAATGTCACTTTGCTTGAATCTCGGCTGACCTAGTGACTGGCTTGTCCCATACAAGGCAGAAGTGTCAGTATATCAACTTGGCCTCTCTCTCTCTCTCTCTCTCTCTCTCTCTCTCTTTCCCTCCCCTCTCTCTTTCCTTCCTCTCTCCCTCTCTCTCAAGACCAACATAAAAACTGGCAGATTAAAAATAAGCACATTTGCTTGTTATCAATATTCTGCTTACTTACTTCGGTCATCATTACTCAGTGATCCTTTCCCGTGGTCAAGCAATTAATTTGCAGCCATATTTGGTACAATGAGACATAATTATTTTTAGCCAGGAGACTAGAATTCATAAAGAGAAGGTAGGGTGATCTTATAATCACTTATTGCATCTTAGGTTTCAATTTATTCTTACAAATGATTTTGATATCTTTTTCAATTCAGAGTCCTCTTTCCTAGAGAAAACTGAAGTAAATAGGAGCTGGTGAATTCTGCTATTTTCTCCATAAATATTATCCATAAACATTTCAGCACCAGCTTCAAGCAGTGATCTACGTAATCTTTCATCCCTTAGTTCTAAATAGCATTACCAAAGCAGTCACTGCAATTATTAAAGCTCATAAAATATAATCGTTTCTATTGAGACTTTGGACCAGCTGGTATTAATATTACTCTTAAAATTCTGCGGTACTCTTAAATTCCTCATATGCTTTGTGTTCCTTATTTCCATCTTGAAATATTCTCTCACCTTTTATTTCTTTAGAGCTCAGGTACAGTTGTACTAACTTTTAAAATACACCTCCATTTCTTTTCCCACAGTAAGGCCATATATAATTGCACAGAGGGATATACTTTAAAAACTGTAGTGCTTTCCAGACTGCTTGAGATATCGCCTGTGTCAGAAGCATGAAACAAATCACTTGCATCTGAATGTTTAAAGGCCTGTTCTCCTCAGCTCTGGGGCCCAGGAGTAATTATTACACCCATTTGCATGGCTCTCATAACATAAGACGGCATGACTATGACCACTCTCTCCCCATGTGGCCATCATTCTGTCCCCTCACCAACTGTTTCCTTCTTTTTTATTCCTTGAGATTCCTGGAGAAACCTTTTCACCAGAAGGATACATTCTAGTTTCTCTGTTAGAGTCAATGTGTTTCAATATTTTATTTTATGAAGTAATAGGCTGCACGATTGCATCCATTTCCACAATTTTCATTATCCCGAGTCCCTTTGTTACATTCCAAACTCCTTAATATTTTTATGACGGTGTCACATCAATTTTCTTCAATAAACTACTCCTGAGTCCAAAGGCAGAATTTACAGTCCCGTAAACTGAACTAGATCTTAAATCCCTCTCTCTGATAACAAATGCTATTTCCACTAAATATATTCATCCACTCACTCAGCTCCTTAAATCTCTCAGTATATTTCTTTCACATCATGCTTCCTGGCTTTGCATTTCCAGGGAAGGTGCTCGCAGTGTTTGGCGATCTCTTGCCCCTCTAACCTCTAGCCCCCTGCCAGCCTCCCTCTGTCCACCTTCTAGCTAAATTCACTCTCAGCCTCGATCTCTCTGCTCACAGGCATTTTCCATCTTCTGAGCTGCTGAGGTTTCCTGGAGAAAATCACATACCTCTGCCAGGTTCGGCAGATTTGTGGTTTCCCGTTTGAGTTGGGCCTTCAAAAGTCCTCCTCAGTCCTTCTGCTCAGACGACCCCAGTTTTCCAGCCCTGTGCCGTGTCCCGGGGGGGCACAGCTCTGCCTGCCGCGGTGCCCCGCCTTCTTTCTGGGCATCTCAGAGGAGGCTTTTGCGAACCTCGCCTGTGCTTTTGAGCCCTAGCCCCCACACTGGATTACCCTGGTGCCCACCCAGTGCCAGCGGCCAGCGGCCCACACCTGCCTCCCTCGCACACAGATGCTTGTGGAAGCCTCGCCACATCCCGGTGCCATCCTAAAGTGTCACCACCAGAGAGGCTGCCACCTAGCATCTGAGCGCTTCTCTTCCTTGCAGAGTCAGAGTGATGCCAAGTTCACCCTGTGACAGCAAAAAAAAGAGGGGGGTCCTCTCAACCTGTTATCGTGCATGGTCACCTGACCCCAGGCAGCTGCTGACCAGAGACTGGCTCAGTTTTCTCAGGCAACCCTGAGGACCTGTGGCCTTCACCCCTGAATCGTAGCTGCCTGGCGCGCTCTTCTGGGGCCACAGAGGAAGAGACTCAGCATTCTTGGTGCTCCAGCCATTTCTCCAATGAAAATGCCTCCCCTGCTGCTAGATATGACAGGACACCTGCAGGTGTGGGATGTGCCAGGCAGGGGCTGGTGTCTGAGCCACCTGCGCGTGATGGGCCGCCTGGGCGTGATGGGCCATCCGTGTTGTTACCCTTCTCTGTGCCCTCTGCCTTACATGCTCCTCAACTGACATGCAAATGCACAACATTCCATCCAAGCCATCAAATAAGAATAATGTTTTGTGCACAAACCCACAGGGGGAAGACAGTTTCTCCATACATTCATCCCAGAAACATTCATTCATTTAACAAGAATTTTGGGCAAAGTATACTCGGTGTAGAAGTAAATATTTTCACACTTACTTTCTACTTCCAAGACAGGTACAAAGTGGGAGTACAACTGTCTGGTAGAGAAATCAGTACAATGACATTTTGAATTTGCTGTGATAACAGCGGACATAATGTAAAATGGGGTCACAGAGAGGGGAGTAAATAATTTGATTTGAGATGGAAAACAAAAGCTTCTTAGAGGAAATGATACATGAGGCGGTTGATTTGATTAGATTATGTAAGGAGTGGCTATCTCTCCTGCGTAGGATTCCTGCAAGCATCAAAGTTCATGAAACATGTAGAATCGCTTTGACAACTTCAGAAAAGTAACACAAGATGGACTCTTCTTTCTGCACAGACGTGTGTGTAGCCACATGAGCATATGTGGTAGGTTAGCCGCCTCCCGCTGAAGATGGAGTATCTTCATCCTGCTGCTCTCTCTCTACTTTCCATGGACTGAAACGGCCTCGTTCACACAGCAAGTGTAATGAGACCATAGTTTTCTGGTTTACCCAGTATGGCTCTCGGTCCAACCTCTTGGTCTCTCACCTTACTTGAAATGAACTCTATTATTTTAATTAGAAACATTTAGAGAGTGCCTACCTACTTAGGTGCTGAAGGCTGGGGCAAAGGTGTGCATGTTGATTGACAAGGTTTGGTCTTTGCCCACAAAACAATTTACATTAGAAGGGAAGGGACAAAATGTTATCTGAGTATATGACAGACCTTCTTCACTGACTTTTCTCCAAAACAGGGATATTGATGTTTTGTTTTAAAGACTATTTTTAAGTCTTGTCTCAGCCAAAACACAATAGTCATTCTCTGCTTGAAGAGAGTAAGTGGAATCAGAGAGATGGATTGACAAAGCTCTAGCATGACCCATTTGGTAGGGAACACAGCCTGAGACCTGCTATTCGCAATAAGACACATATGAATGCGAGCATTGAAGGCAATGCCACTTGAAGTATTCCTACGTGAGAGGAAAGGAAACTTACCAAGAAGGGCTACTAAGGAATCAAATGCAGCTCACTGACATCCACATGGAAGGAGGGATTCTGCTTTTTTGGTTGTTGCTTTTTGATTTGGGGGGTTGTTGGTTATCTGGAGAATGGGCCAGCTCTGCCTCGAGCTGGCACAGGGAGAGAGTAAGCACCACATGTTTATGGCTGCTTTGCTCCCACGACGGCAACAGGTCTTCAGTGTAGGACATTAAGGTCTAAGCATTACCTCGTTTAGTGCAGCTCACCATTCTGGATTTTGTGAAGTAAACAGAGCCACACTAAGTATATGACATGACATGAAGGGTTGGATAAAAGAATTAAGACTTCCACATCTAGAAACAGCAGCGCACAGGGCTACGGCTCTAAGGTCAGGGGACAGTTACAGAGACATCAGACCGAAAACCGAAGGAAAGGGCTCTCAAAAGTTTGCAGAGAAAAACGCCTCCGTTCTCAGCTACCTGCACACAAGCTCGCTGACTGTCTCAGCATGCAGCTGGACGTGGCACAGGAGTCTAGTCTCAGCAGCTGCCGGCCATCGGGATCACATGAGCATAATCATGTCTCCTTCCTTCTGCTTTCGCATCAACTGTGAGGGCCATTCTGGGGCGGGGGCTCATCTGGGACGCCTGAGGGGAGGGTGTCTGTCCTAAAGCAGAACCTGGCACATTGCTATGCAAACTCACCACCAGCACAGGAAGGACGAGGGTTCTAAACACGACTTTGTGTTGCTCCCTAAGACGTTGCTACCCAAGGTCTTTTTGTGGCGATACTAATTTGATTATAATTTTAATTACGCCCAACTGAGCGTAGGGTTTCACAATCTAATTTGGGATTTAAGGAATAATGATGGATGTTATGCTTTCATTTCCCAACAACATCTAACCCACTGAAAACAGTACATTGAAATCTGCCACCATTGACCAAGAGTTGCTTTTCATCCACTTGTGACATTTCGGTAAAGTCAAAACAGTTTTATTCTGTTGGTTATCTAGTGAAAAAATATTGATTCTAGCACTAATTATGTGATATTAAGAATGTACTTATTTTTCTATAAAATCAAAATATATTGTCATTCCTAGTCTCTATTTTTCATGAGAAGATACAACCCTTATTTAAAAAACAAAACAAAAAAGCCTGTAAGATGCAATGAGGCAATGCTTATATGATATTTATGGTTTATGTATATACATGTATGTGCATGAGCGAACACACACATACCAGATACTGTAATCCAAGTTGGTAACTAAACATATCAATAGAAATTCTATAGTCACAGCAACCCAATTTTCTTATTAAACACCAGTATTTTCTCTTTTGGAGCCAAATCCACTATCTCGAACTAGTGAAACGCTATGTTCTCAGTATTGCCAATATCCCAGGGCAGGAACAGTAACGTTTTCCTTAAAATATTTCTGCCTTCTGGGCAACGGGCTTTTGAAGCATTAACTAGGACAAAATTGGTTACTAGCTGTTCTCTGCTTTATTGTATGTTGGCCGAAGTTAAGATACTCTTGAAATTAAATGTCAAATCCAGATTGGCACCGGAAGCGCAGTGGTGCTTGATATCTGAGAAGCTGTCAACATGCCTGCCTGTCATTCTGCCAGCGGCTTCCTCAGGACTAGTTTTGGCCCCGCGGTCACTGGCTGCAGAGGCCCACGCACAAAGATCTCAGTCCCACCCAAGTGGGTGTAGGTGGGGTCGGTGGTGGGAGTGTCTGGGAGACAAGCTATGTAGTATTGGGGAACTGAATTTCCCTTTTCAGCTATTATTATTTTTATATATTTAATTACTTAGGTTATTTTAGGAATGTTTCTTGCAGATGAATCAATAATTCTGAAATTCCATTCAGTGCAAGGCACGAAAAGCAAGTTGAATTCCTTCTAAGTAGTAATTTCCATAAAAAATGAAACTACTGACTCTTAGGCCATAGTTTTGAGGGATGTTTTTATTCTGTGACTGTCTTAAGTATTCTTAGTCTTTCTTTTCATTTCAGTTTTACTAATTATCACTGCTAGATAAATATGTTGGGGGAGGGGAGGTATGTGTGTGTGAGTTTGTTAGCATGAGAGACAGAAAGAGAGAGAGAGGGATTAGGATTATCAGATGTTTAGAGTGGTGGTGTTCTGACAGTTCTGGAAATTTTCCAGCTAACAACTTTTAAAATATAGTCTCTGCCCCTTCTCTCGCCTCTTTCTGGACCTCCAGTTTAACACATATAAGACCTTCTCATTCTATGTTTATATTCCTGTTTCCTTGTGCTATTTTGGCATACTTTTTTTTTTTTTTTACATCCTCTCTGGTTTGTTGTTTAACAATTTCATTGAATTTTAAATATTCTTTATTATGTATGTTTCTGAACTTCTGTTTTCAATTGAAGTCAGCTACATCACATTTTACAGTTTCTGGTTTCTTGAAAATATGTTCAAGCTTGTTTCATTTCTTTTAAGATACTACTCATAGTTTTAAAATCTCTGCTCTTTAGTACAAAATTTCATTACTATTAGTATAAAAATTGTTTTTCTGTCATCTACCTCATGTTCATGATGCTTTGCTTCTTTGTGTGCTTAATTACTCTTTGGTTTATTGTGAGATGCTCATTTCACTGTAAAATAACTGTTGGCAATGATTTAAACCCTTTTCTAGAAAACTGAATGAAAGAAGTTCTTTTCACTAAATAATTTAACCAATTTCATATCTCTCATTCTTACCTCAAATGAGCATTTGTTTGGACCACAGAGAAGACAGTTTCCAGGAACAGACCCAGTTCGAGTTAATGCTTTAGTCAAGCATTTGCCTTCTGAAGACACTGGCATCCCTTCCTGGGAACATTGATTGGGACTTTTAAGGATTTCTTCATATGTCCTTCTGTATTTTGTCTTTACCTACCCACCTACCAAGATTTCATAAACTCCTTCATGTTTTCTTATGTGTATTCATTCTTTGAGATTTCATCCTTCAATGACTTTAGTTATCACCCATGTGATGATGACTTTCTCTCCATCTCAGCATTTCCTCCCCATCTCTAGTCTAGTATGTTTTGGTGGCATTGGTTTTCTTTTTTCTTTTCTTTTCTTTTTTTTTTTTTTTTTTTTTTTTTGATATTTTGAAATTTTTTGGTGTCTCAAGAACATCTCAACTTAAAAATATCTAAAAACTCAGTTGATTTTAGTCCATAAATTCATTTAGCTCCCTGCATTTTCTGTCTCGGAAGACAGCGCCACCAGTGGCTAATTTACCCAAGCCAGAGAGTTGAAAGTATTAATAGAAGCTATTGATAAAATATGGAGCTTAGGTAAGCATAATTTTCTTAGTACGATATTCCAGCTCCTCCTTCCTCTCTCATGTGTGCTTGATAGTCTAACAAACTGCTAGTGCTCAAGACCGCGGTGTCGTCCCCTGAGCTCTGCTGTCTGACCCACGTGCCGCCCGCTGGTTAAACGGTCTGACTTCCACACCACTCCCACAGTCACCTGTTCTTTGATGATCTTCCTTAATGAAACCAACAAGACCAGACTAGCTTCTCCCACAGCATCCATAACCACCCAATCGCTGGGCTGATCACAGAGCATTATGCCTGCTTCATAGAGAAGCAGGGTGGGTCTCTCAGAGGCGGGAAGGGCTGCGTTAGCTCACTGGAGCTGCAAGGCCTGGCCCTACTGGGGACCACATACTGTGTCAGCACTCAGCTAACATTTGCTGAGCTGAGAGCTGAATTACCCTTTCGTACCAAAGCACAGTCGGTAACCACAAGGTTGCCACAGGGATACGAAAGTCACTTTGGGGAATGTAATCAATAATGTTGTAAAGATTTTGTAGGGTATCCGATGGACACTTGTCCCATTAGGGAGACCACCTCAGGGATGATGTAGATGCCTGATCACTGCATTGTACACCTGAAGCTGAAGCTGAACAATAATGAATGTCAATAATGAATATATATATATATATATATATATATATATATATATTCACAAGAAGCGGAGTACAGCATTAGGAATAGAGACAGAGGAAATGTAATGGCTGTGTGTGATGTCAGAGGGGTAGTGGATGGGGGGAGGGGATTATCACTGTGTGAGGGGTATAAATGTCTAACTATTACATTCTTTTGTACACCTGAAACTAAAAAAAAAAAAAAAAAAAAAAAATTAAACATTGAAAAAAAAGAAATTCAGTTTCAAGTTTCAGCCAAGACCCTATTATATCAGTGCCTCTCACTTATTGGAATAAAGTACACTCTGGAGTGATCAGCAAGAGCAAAGACCCAGCACCAACCTCCACCAAGTGTAATTAATTATATAATTTAAGTATAATTTTTAACAGGCCGCCAGACTGTTAGCTGTGGGATTAAGGTATATAATGAAGCATCCGATGTCTGCATTCAAGTACTTATGGTTTAATTGGCCACAAGTGATCCAAACACGTTCAGAATGGAAGCTGATAAGACAGTGAACAGTAAGCTGTCGACTACTGTCAGATACATAGTTCAGTGAATAACTCCGCAGCGGACCAGTGGAGCACTTATCCTAATAATTTCTTGAAATTCTATCACACCTCTCCTTCTGCTAAACCATAATGCAGCCCAATTTGTTACCTGTAAATAACACCATTTCCATCATAAATAAGAACAGGACTGTCCAATTTGAAAAATAAAGAAGCATTTTACAGATAGAAATGCTCAGCTCCAGAAACATTTTCAGTCTCCACCCTATGATCACAGTTTGGTGAGGGAGATAATCATCAAAATGTGTATTTTAAAACTGCATAGTAATTGCTATGATGTCCTAAATCAGAACATATCGTCTGGGTCAGGACCAGCTTAAAGACCTATGAAGCTTTGATTTTTTGATATTATGTAATTTATAGCATCTGATGAGGAACATAAAACAAATGTAAATATAATTATTCTAATAATGATATTTAAATTTAGTTGGATTTTTTTTTTCTGTTATCCACAAGCATAGAAAACTTCTAATGGGGACTCCGTACTTTCTGCTCAATTTTGCTGTGAACCTAAAACCTCTCTAAATAATAAATTTATTAAAAATAAATAAGCAAATGCATGGGGGAAATCTATTTATGTGTATACATATGTGCATATGTATGTTTTGCATAAATGCAATACATAAGGCTGTACTCATAAGTATATGTACACAATATGTGAACAAGTACCTACACACACAAAACAAACTATTTATGACACTGAGTATGTTTGTAGCCTTCATAGCAGCGTTTTGGAATAGACACACGTCTTTGTCACTTTAGTGACATGCAGTCAGGACTTGGACTATGTAGGTTTCTTCCCGAGTCCCCCCCCCCGTTCGAAGGCTTAAACCAAACGTCTCTTGTTAACCGTTACTTATTATCATTGTATTGCCTGCCTTTGCTGAATTTAGATCAATACAACTGGAAACACCTTTTAAAAAACAATAACATTCACAAATTATATTTTAATATTTATGCTGACAACTTTGGCAACTTTGTGTTTATTGGTTTATCTGAGGGATAGCTTTTTAAAAATGAATTAAGCAATCAGGGCGACAAGAGGTAGGAACTTTAAATCTGCTTGAGATGTGAATACTTTTCAGTTCAGGCTTAAGTGAAATCCCAATTAGGCACTAGGAAATGTTCTCTGCTTTCTCAAATTTTCCTCAAAGTGTAAGATTCTGTCTCCTGATATGACTTGATTTGATGAATGGTGTTGGTGGTGTTGAAATTGATCTTTTTTTACTTTAAATTTGTGGAATTCACTTTCCTTTTATGTAAAATAGGTATTTTGTGCTAGTACAGGACTACTGTGAAGTCAATTTAATTGTCCTGTCTTAAATTCAAGCAAACCTTTAACTACGTAGAACAGTCCACTGCTATTTCCTAAATTAGGTACATATCCCCCAAAGTGGTTAGTTTATGCATCAATGTATTTTTCAGATTGTAAAGTGGAAAAGATTAGCTGACCCAATGCAGGCACCTGAAGCACAATGACAGCACCTGGCAGGGGAGAAAGAGCAGGTGAGCCACCTCAGGAGGTTTCTTAATGTCTATTGAATCCACAACTATCGAATGCTTTACTTAAAAGTGCTGGGGAGGGCCTAAAAAGGATTTGCTCATAAGAATTTAGTTGACAAAATTGACACAGTGATATAGTGGTATAATCATGAGGAAAATGCCAATTTAATACTTGGAAATGTATGATTTCTGGTATAATAGATTGATGATAAGGTTTCTACATAACTGACAGGAATTTATAGGTACTGCTCTGTCTTCAGTGGATTTTCAGTGGATAGTTTCTCATGGGATGTAGATTTGATTGAAAGATGGCAATGAAAAAAAATAAAACTCTGTTTGCAGAAGAAATCAGGAAGTGGGGTGTTTGTGAATTCTTTGGTGCTCTGGTCTGTCACTTTAGCTCCAGACATTAACGCACACTGTCTGTCCTCTCCAGCTGGACAACCCCCTCCCCCTCCCGCCGTGTAACCACATGACAACGGTTTGTGCTCATAACTGGAAGGCATTCTTTGTTGTATGCAAGTGCCCAGGTCTCGGCCACTCCACATGCCACATTCTCAAGCATGCTTCCCCTGAGACTCCCCCAGCACCTACTCTAATGTCATTTCCGGTGTCAACATCAATCTTTTATTACTCTATACAAGTTATTCTCATGTAGCCTAGTTGAGCGAGACTTTAAACTTCACCATTGTTTCTTAAAAGTAATAAAATAGCAGAGTGTTGTATGCCTTCAAGAAAGCATTAAATTACATGGTAACTCTAATGTTGACTCTATCCCAAGTTTGCACACCACTGGCCAACACCTTTCCTCTGCAGATAAACAAATACTGATGAGACATTAATGAAGGAAATATTTACAAGGTCATGGTTATGGTGTTCTTATGGAAATGAAAGGAAGGAAATGAAAGGAAGGTTGACTAACACATTTATGCTGTCTGTTAAGAAAAAATGGGACACACTTTTAATTCAATGCCAACAGAATACATTTTTTAAAGGAAATTCACTTGACTCTATCTTGCAGACTTATTTAAGTCATGCATTTTGACAAGCATTGATGCCGATAAATCAGAGCAGAACCTTTAAATTCAAGACACATCTTCATAACTTTTGCAGCATTTGGTGATGGGTCGGTTATTTGACCTGTAATAGGGTTAACTGATGATGTCTGCTGCAGTAATATCTTGGATAACCATAATGGACATTTTTGTCTCCATGTGGTCCACTTTGAGAGAAACTAAAGCGTCACATTGAAATTTATTATAGCATGAGTTTTTCACAGTGTAATTTTTGAAAAGGACTTAGCAATTTGTATTGTACTGAATTTCATTTGTAGTCTTGCTTTCATAATTTTTTCAACATGTATTTATTTTCTGGCAACAGTTATTGAACTTTGATACATAGTTAAGATGTTCCTAGCCTCCTTGCCCCCTTTTCCCTCAATAACATTGCTACCTCTGTGAACCCGTATTTTACAAGAAAGAGGCTTTGATTTTTCCCAGGTAAAGCACACTACCCAACTTAAGCAGTCAACCCAGTACAGCCCTTTCTCCAATGACTTCACTGAAGGTAACTCGGTGTTTTGGGAATTCCAGAAATCACGTTCTCTCTTCCTCTCTACTACGTATGTGCAGGGCAGACATGAAGCCCAGAACAGCTGCGGTCGTTTCCTGCCAAGTTGGAAGGTCAGCCAAGGGGGACAGCCAAAAAAATATTAGGGGAAATGATTTGGGCTCTAATCATATTTAATGTCAAGCCCGATTTAGCTCGGCATTGTCAGTCACATGACACAATAATGTTCTTGCAATCATTTGCGAGTGAGTCAGGCTGGCACTTATTTGCAAATAAAGTATTGAATGGATAAGACATTTGTGACCAGGAATGGAGCTGCACGTAACCGGCTAGAATTCTTTAAAAGCGAAGGAAGTAAGAACAACTCCTCTCTCACATGAGGGGCTGAAATCTGTTTTATAATTGCACAGTGGTTTAAGTGTAGTTTTCCCACTCTGTACCTCACAGCATGTGCTGCCAGCACTACAGTCAATTGGGGGGGGGGGGCGTAAAGGGGAAACAGTTAGATGAAAGATTCTATCGCTAAAAAAGAAGCAATCTTGCTTTGTTAAGTACCTCTCAAAATAGACAGGAAAGAAAGCGTTGCCAGGAGTGGCGTACTACCCTAGGTAGGGAAGTATACTAAGTTCAATTTCAGGGACCCCTGGAATTGAACAAGTCAAATTACCTACAACAAACCAAACAAAGGCAAACAAAAACCTAGAGATAAGAGACACAACGGGTAAAAGAGAGAATAAAGTAAATCCTCAATGTCATCGATAGGTTCCTGGAAACTGCGATTTTACGTGCAAACATGTATTATATGAAACCAATTTTACCAGAGGCTAATTGATAGAAAAAAAGAGCTAAGTTCCTATGGTGTATTTCTGGTCACAAAAACATCACCAAACTTCTACATAAAGACCTAAATGCTTCTAAAATGAAACATCAAAATAAATGTCAGCTATGCAAACATGACAGAAAGATGAATAAAAACAAGAATGTTTGTCCAACCTGTTGATTCCACTTGACGGTCCCGGGGCAGGAGCCTCTCCCTGCTTCTCAGGGCGCAGGGGGATCCCACCCTGGACAGGACGCCCTTCCATCCAGAGCCACTCACACCCACTACACTCACTCGGACAGGGACAGTGTAGACATGACATTTAGCTCACTGCACACCTGTGGGATGTGGGAGGAAACCGAGTACCAGAGAAAACCCACGGGCCTGGGGCGAAGAGTGCAAACTCAACACTGATAGTGTCCCCTGCCGGAAGCCATTGTTGTTGTGTTTTTTTGGTTTTTTTTTTCAAATTCTCATCAATGTTATAATGAAATGACTTTGAATGAAATGATGTTATTCAAGGACCTGCTGTGTATGGCCTTATCTTACCATATTTTTAAAACATTGTCTCCTGAAAAATACGTATAAAGACATATGGAAATGAAATCAAAGTTCAGAGAAGGAGATAAATACAAAAAATACCTACCACAGCCCATTGTTTCTATTGGCTTCTGTAAAGCTACAAATTATATATATTTATCCCCAAAATGTCTCACACAGATAAATGTTTCCTAATTAAAGATGGGAGCCAGCCCACAATTGTGACATTATTTCTAAAAAGCCTCACATAGGACTATTTATCCACCTGATTTTCAAGTTACTTAAGGTTAGTGTGTTAACTGCTTTCCACATTTAAGCAGCTGCCATTTTTTTATAGACGTAAATCAAGTAAGCATTATTTTTTAAATGATTTACAGGTTAAACGGTTTTTTTGTAAGATGCCACAGATACTGAACTTACAAGCCTCATTTAAGAATAATTTTAATAAACAAAAACACTAAGTCTGATTTCCTTTTTTACAGTTAAATATTTAATTTTCTAATTTCCAGTTTACAAGTGTTTAAAATGGACAAGAATGGGTTTACCTCTTCAGTAATACTTTTCTATTAATTCAAGATAATTTGATTCACTATATGGCAATAAATCTCCACAGATGTTACCCATTAGTATTTTGTTAGTATTTTTAAATGGGAATTTAACACTAACAACCACAATCTACAAAAAAACATCATTTATTTGGTGGTTTTACAATTTTTTTCTCCAGTTGTAAATTCTAAAACAAAAAATTGTAAGAATTAGAGGATACTGAAAACTTATTGAAAATGACATTTATAATATTTCCATTTTATCCTGAAAGAGAACACTAAAAATATGACCTTGCTCTAACAGACCATCCTGATAATGTTACAAAAGATTGGTGTGAGCAAGAAATAGTGTCACTGATATTCAGAATTTTGTGGTTATCTCTACACATCATTAGGAAAATGTTTAAACGCAAAAAAAAAAAACAAAACAAAACATGGTGGTGATCCCTAAATTATTTTGAGGATGAGTAGCTTAGTGTAAACCAAGTTTGTTTGCGTTTTCCATTCATAGCATCATTCTCCCCTCAAATGCCTTTAAAAAATACATTACACAGTACCATAGCAAAAATGAACACAGCACAAACTATTGTCAAGAACGGAAAAGTTCTCTAGTGTAGAAAGATATAGGAGAGGGCAGGCTTCTTTGCAGCCATGAACCAGTATGCATCTCATTCACTATGAAGATTTCTCCTTCCTCTTATGGGGCGAGTCCACGCGATTCGAAGCGGCCACACCATTTTCTGTTCCTTTTCTAGAAGACCTGCCTTTCGTCCGTTTCTTCTTCACAGCTGGGGCCTGGAGAGTAGCGTCGCCTCCCATCCATCTCTGCAGCTGGACACTGAACAAGTTCCACGTGATGTAGGCTTGGATGGTGCAGCTGGACGACAGCACGGCGATCTCGGCGGCCAGCACGTTCACGTTTCCGCCAGCGGCATCCGGAGGGCGAGCCTGGCCCCCCGCCAGGTGGAAGCACACGGTGAGGACCGACACCACCAGCGTCCCCAGCCGGCCCACAATGAACACCGCGGCCCACAGGGACAGCTCCCTCTGGTGCTTCCCGTCGCCGAGGGAGACGAGGTCGCACAGGTGGCTGAGCAGCTCCACGCAGTAGTGCATGGTGAGCAGCAGCAGCCCCAGGTGGTTCAGGTAGAGCAGGTAGGCCCCGGCGATGTGGAACAGGTGCAGGCCGATGTAGACCAGCTGCTGCGGCACGGCCTGCTTGCGCGTCCTCTGGAAGTACAGCTCGGGCACGGCGTGGAACCAGTAGGCCAGCTGCGCCACGTAGAAGAACTTGACGTGGAAGGTCATGGTGCGGCCCGGCGGCGCGCGCCACAGGCGGGCCGGCTCCTCCAGGCAGCCCTCGGCCGCCAGCACCCACGTGCCCCAGGCGCACGACACCAGGTAGAAGGCGCCGAACTGGCCGGCCTCGTTGAAGCGGCCCTGCTTGGCCTTGGGCAGCTGCAGGCGCCGCGTGACGGGGTCCAGCACGTACTCCTGCAGCGTGGCGTGCACGATGACGGCCACCAGCGTGTAGAAGAAGACGGTGGCCAGGTCGCGCGCGCCGTAGTGGTAGAGCAGGCGGGGCGCGCGCGCGTCGGGGGCCGCGGGGACCCCGTGCTGCAGCGTCAGGAAGACGATGGCCGCCTCGGCCGTGCCCTCGAACAGCAGCCCCAGCACGAAGACCATGCCCACGCAGGCCACCAGGTCCGCGTGGTTCTGCAGCACGAACTCGTGGCTCAGCAGCGGCGGGTTCTTGGCGCCCTTCTTGCGCAGCGCCATGGCGGCGCGGCCGGAGCGCGTCCTCACGGCGCCGCCCGCGCCCCCGACGCTCCGCCCCCGGGCCCGGCCCCGGCCCCGGCCCCGGGCCGCCCCCGCCCGCCCCTGCGCGGGCCCCGTGGGCCTCGCCGCCCATCCCCGCGCCCCGGCGCCGGCTCGCTCCGGCCGCCCCGGGACGTCAATCACCGCCCCGGCCGCAGCTCTGCGCGTGCGCAGACGGAGGGGAGGCAGGGCCGGCCCGGAGCGCGCGCCCCGCCGGTGCCGGCCCCGCAAAGCCGCGGCGGCTGCAGGCAGGGTGGCGCTGCGTTGTTTCCCACAGATTGCGTCTTCCCGGGCAGTCCTGGCCGAGCAGGGAAGCCCTGTGGGTGGCTGTCAGAGTGGTAAATCATAAACAGCACCGTGATAATTGTGGCAGCAGCAAACTGGCGTATTGCTTAGTGTTGACCAGGTGCTGTTCTCAGCACTTGTACACATGCGACCTTTCTAGGAACCCCCGGAGGCAGACACGGTATACTGGCCATCTGACAAGCAACAGGAAAGCCTGTTACAACGCATCCATCCAGCCATTCATTTTATGGAGGAGAAACCGAGGCACAGAGACGCTAAGTGACAGGCCCGCAGATCGCACGGCCAGCAGCTGCTGCAGCAACGTCGGAAGCCGGCGTGGCCAGAGCACCGCTCTTCACTGCGGGCGCTGCGACCTCTTGTTGGAAACCGTCCAGACCTGAAGCTGCTGTCGCAGAGCAACAGCAAAGCGCGCTGCGAAGTCGCTCCCCCATTAGCTGTCACAACAGCTGCGGCGATGGTGGTGTCCGGTCATCATGCTTGTACTTTAACACAGAGGCTGTGGCTGGACGGGGAAAGCTGCCTGGTGGGTGGATCTCCTGGCTTCAAAGCCCCAAGCTGAGTTTCCTCACTCCCGCAGACCAGAAACTCGGGATTCCTTATAATGGTTTTCGCACATCCGTTTGCTAAAGCTCACGTACACGTATCAAACACAACTTCTGTCGCAGATGCTGATATCTCCCTCAATTCACATCGGTCTTCAATTGTGTTTTGAATCCGGAGCTCATGTCTCGTTCCTTCTGTGTGTCCTGAGCTCATAGCCGTGACTGACAGAGTGAAGGTGTCCAGTCGGGAACACGTGGTTCGGAAGAACGACTGCTCCGTGGAGCACGCGTCACATGGCGAGCGCCCAGCTGCGCTCTGTCGCTGTCACTGGATGCTGTGCACGGACCGAAGTCGCGGTCCAGCCTGTGTGGTGACCTGAAAGGTGCTGAGCCAAGTATTCTGATTGCATTTCCTAGGGCGGCCACGCAACTGGACACAGAATTGGTTGTGGTACGTGTTCCAGAGTTCCGGAAAGCGCCGGCCTGTTTTCCCATCATCAGAATTCTCTGTTTCCTGAAGGACCGCGCATCGGGCATCGCCCCTTTCTAAAGGATCTGCTGTGTCGTGTCTCCTTTGGGTTTCTTGGCTGTCAGTGTCTGGGCTCTGACAGCTCAGTCTGGACTGCTATTTGAAGTTAACTATATCAGTGAGGAATTGCAAATAGAGGTGCAAAAATTAGGGCATCGGGAAGTGAGGAAAAGATCAAATTGTGGGAGGCAGTCAGGAGGAAACAGGACGGCAGTGGCTTACGGAAGTCAAGAGTTCATTCAGGAAAGTACATTTACTTTATAGAAACTAATCGATGTTATGTATAGAATTCATCAGTGTCATAGACTACATGACTGTGATCATTTTGTGACATACTACATATAAAAATATTTGTGCAACTCCTGAGTTGACTTTTCTGTTTACATTTGTTTTTCACAGTATGTTTTACAAGTCCTCAGCTCTACCTTTACAAATATGATCAATTTTGCCTCACAAAGAGGGACATATCAAAGTAAACAGCACAAATATTTATGCATAGATGTGTAATGTCATTTTATCCCTAAAATAAAGGAAGCCCATTAGGAGTTAATTTAAAATTGTCTCTTAAAAAAGAGAAAAGAACCATTTCCCTCCATATAATCTCTCCTTTCTTTGAGCTTGTAGTAGCAAATGATACTCTGTAGTCCAAATTTTTATTTAAAATTTACATTAAATATAATCTACGTATTTGAATTTTAGATTTATGTTTCATATTAACATCATAAAATTATAAAAATGTAAAATGTCTACATTGGGATCTGAAAGGGTATTGTAGTAATGTTATATAATATGCTTTCAGTAGTTTTATTGGCACTATTTGACAAAGAATAAAATGTGTATAATATTTTCAAAGATTTTGACACCACTATGCATACTATATCGTTGAATGTACGGGGGGAGTCTTTCATTATGTCTAGCCCTATGCCTGTGGTACAGATAATTATTAGATTCAGGAGGAGACTTCTGCTTCCAGCCATGAGGAGTAACTGCAATTGAGCTTCTACTCCTACTGGAAATAACTAAAAAACTAGATAAATGACATGAAATAACTTGTTTCAGGTATTGGAAAACATAGGAGTGTGATCCCCAGAAGAAGGGAGACTGAAGAGTGAGGAGAGCACCACCACTGCCCCAATTTTCTGCCTGGATGCATTTTGCAGTCTGCTGTGCAGGGAGGGGAAACCCAAGGAGAGAATGGAGAAGTGCTGACCTGAGGAGACAGAGGAGTCAAGAGAAGCTGAAGCCTCAGACATCTACTAGGCAGAGGAATTTGCAGAGAAAGAGAGGTGATTAAAGTGCTCCACAATTTGCATAAACGTTCCCTAGAGTCTGCTGTTAATATTAACTTCTGTGTGCATAAGCTGAAAATACATGAGGCCAAGCGAAGAACAGCGGAGGAAATGTAAATTCAAAATTTCCAAGATTCAAAGAGGACTAGGCGACTTTCACGCTTGGAACGGTCAGAAAGACTCTTCTTGGAACACTGAGACTCCACACTTGGCAGCGATCCCAGAAAAGCCAGTGTCCTAACAGCAAGGTTGAACTTGCCCTGGGGAAAAGCTATCTGATGCTCATCCAGTTCTCACAGGGACTTTGGAGGCTCCAGGTGCTTGGCAAGGAACTCTACCGCATGTCCGAAAGCCCAGACCTCAGCAATGTGGAATTCCTCTTGTCCAGCGTGTCACAAAATCCAGGAAGCCTAGGCTAGGTTCAGCTGGGACTGTTGTCAGCATGCCTCCAGGGGCATCTCCAGGCTGGGCTTGGGTGGCACTGTCACAGAGCAGGGGCTGCAGGCTCCAAGACCGAGCCTCTAGTGAAAAAGGCAGAACCCCATGGCCTTTCCTGACCTGGCCTTGGAAGTCACATCGTATCATTGTTATGGTGAGAGCAGGTGAGCCATTTCACTTCAAGGTGGGGTGGGAGTAGACGGATGGTGGGGGACTCAGACAGCACCTCTTAATAAGAAGTGTGTTTAAATTTTTAAATAGCCACGTTCTTTCCCTTAAAAATAAATTTTGTTTCCTCTCACATGAACTATACACTGTTTCCTGCCCATGCAAACTAAAGTTTCATGCCAATATAGCAACAAGCTCAAGTTTATTACCTAGGAACTTGAAAGCTAAATTAGATCCAGGCACAGATGGGCTCCCTGGGTCCTTTCTTTTGTTACACTTTTTATTTGAAGACTTGTCAAAGAAAGAAACAAGGTTTGTGATTCCCACATACCCAAGGCACAGGAAAAATGCAATAGCTGCTCCCACTAAGAAGTGGGAAAGTGGGACGTACACCACAGTCCAGGATCAAGAGTCATTATGAAATCTCTCCCCAGATCTTTGATTAGAACCCAATTTTTCTCCCTGGGAAATGGTGGAAGACTACTTTTTTTTCAAAAACATTGATTAAACATTATATGTTGATTTGTTTGTGTTTACTGGTTTGTATATTTTGAAAGATAAAAAAAGACCCCAAAAGCAAAATAATGCTAATGAATTAATGTTAATCTTTGCTTTTGTGATATAATAGGCAATTATACTATTAATTACAGAGTATTAATTATTCTATGGTACTTCAAGGAATTAATATTCCATCAGCGAATTTACAGTGGAACCTAGAGAGAAATGGGAGGATCCGTGTCTGAGAACCCTATACAGAGAATTGCCACACACTGGGCGAAGTAGCTTTTAAAATGCTAAATTGATTTTGTTATGAGAAACATTTTATTTAAAAAAAAAACAAAACAACAATATAAAGAAAGCGCCACTATATCTTGAATCAATACTAATAATTAGTTCTTCCTATTAGCCACACAATGTTTTCTTTGTCTGTATTTTATAATTTAACATTCTTATTTCTATGAATAGCCTAGCCAAAAAAAAAATCTTTTAAATGACTTATGTGCCTTTTTAGAAACATAGTTTCCCAAAAAAGATACACTGACATTGATTATGACGTTGTTAAAATAGTAAAGTACATTAAGAACTTTATAATATAGACATTGCCTCTCAATATTTTCCTATCTCACAATGAAATATGTGTGTATATATTTGTATACCTCTACCATACCAACCTTTTAATAATTTAAATTTGGGTAATTCAAGTAATTGAACATTTAAATGGTATAATTTCATAGCATTTGAAGAAGCAAGAGATGTTGGAATAGAACTTCTTCATAAGAACAAACCCAAGTCACTTTAAATCAATGTTTATAATTAGCAGTCATAATTGACTGAGATCACCAAATACTTAGCTCCATTAACAAAACATAATGCAATTAAGCTTGTGCATGAAATTATAAAGTCTCTTTAGATTTCACTGATTCAAAGAGTCCTTGAATAATTCAATTGAAGAGATATTTTCTACACTTAAGTCATTTTTATAGCCAAGACATGTGAAAACCCAGGCGTTTTAAAAAACAAAGTATGTGGTATGGTTGACTACTTAATGGATAAGGAAAAAAACTCAACGTAACATTTCCAAATTCTAGAATGCCTATTTGCAACTGTATTTATTAGTAACCTAGCAAGTAAAAATAATACGAAGCATTGTCTAAGGATAAACTCCTGGAATAGGTTCATAGAGGCAGTCTCTCACTACAATATAAGCATAAATGAAAATTAAAATCAATATTCAGTAGTGCATTTTGCCAAGTGCCACCTCTATTGAATACAATAACCCTTGCGCACACCCTCATGGAGCTTCTGTAATACTCAGAGAAAATCAGAGGACACAGACATCATATTTAGAATTTGCGGATAGCTAGTGCAGAAATGCTAGGAAGAAAGCAGGATAAGAGGATGAAGCATGGCTGTGGATGGCAATTTTAGCTGGGGTGGGCAGGGGCCAGGGAAGGCCTCTCTGAATAGCTGACAACTGACTGGAGGCCGGCATGAAGTTACAGAAAACCACACACAGAGTATCTGGAGGAGCACGTCCTCCTGCACAGCAAGCTCTCATGCTGAGAAGCAAGAGGGAAGAATCCACTGTGGGACCCAGGGTGACAGAGCGGAGGAAGGAGAGGCCGGCAGGGGGCTCTTCATGGAAGGACTTGTAGGTGGAGGTAGGGAGGTCCAAGTTTGGCCTAAGACAGATAGGAAGACCCTTTGAGCATTGTTTGAAAGGAGCCATTTTGGCTTCTGCATGAAATACTATTTGTGGAAGGGGCAGAAGTACAAAAATGCCATTGCGAGTTGTAACATTACAGTTGCACTATTGTATTTCCTGACTGTGATTTCCTTTGTTCCCTTTGGTTGTCTAATTATGTGACACGGAATGTAATAGAAAACCCACCCTATACGGTTTTGGTTTTCTGTAGGTGGAAAACAATGCTGCTGTGATTACGTCTGTGCGGTCCTGGTAGGAATGTTCCAGTTAGCCGGAGGCATATGCTTGACGGCTTCCTCAAAAGACCTGCTTCATCTTTCATAGACCCATTCCCTCTCATGATTGCTATGGGGCTTCCAAAATGCCTTCACGCTCTAGCTGTCTGAATATAAAATTATACTTAAAAGTTAAAGTCACATGAAAAGGAATAAATGATCATTATAGCATTATATTATGTTTCAGTGCTAACAGAGATGGAAGATCTGACAGTATCTTAACTATTCATCAGCTTTCTGACCAAAAGTAATCAAACTTCCATAAATACAAATAAAAATTACTTTAATACCCATTGGAGATGCCAATATTTCCTTTCTATTTCTGCAGAAAAGGAAAGATTCTTATAGTTATTTTAAGTGTTAACATTCGCTTCAAAGTATTATGTTGTAGACCTAAGAGCCATAAAACACTAGAGTAATTTAAGCATTTTTCTGAACGTGAAAGTCCTGTGCAGTTCTTTTTCCTTTATTTCTAGTCTGCTTGCATTCTGCTCCTTTAAATTGTGCTGCAAAATATTATGCTGAAGGAGATTAATATTTCTTTATGTATAGCTAGTTTATGTGATTAATTTAAATATCCAAAGTCTGGCAATAAAACATTCATTCCTTGTTATTTAATTGCTTGAAAGTAAATAACAATTATTAGAAACATTCAAAAATTGAAATATAATTGCCCAAGTAATATTAGCAAATCTTTAGCAGACCACCATTCTGTATTGTACTGTCCTTTCTCTGGATGAAAAGGACCCTTTCATTCAGTAAGAAGCTTATTACTTTCAACACCCCTATGCTTCTGTTTAATCCTTGTGGACTATTACTGAATTTCCCCATCTAAGAACGCTGCTGGATGATGTAACAAACACTCATTTAGAAACAGCCTTCTTGTGAAAATTTCCCCAGGCAAATAAGTTTTAAAATGGATTATTAATGAACTTGGATGGAAAAAAAAATGTTTAAATTTAATCTGAGATTCTGAAAGTTCCTTAATTCCTGACACAAAATTGATTTCTGCTCTCAGGTCATATGGAGGAATTGATTACACCTCATCTCTCCACACAAGATTCTCAGACCTATTTCTCCAAGACTTGGACTTCAGAGTTCGATGGTATCATTCTGTCCATTGAATGTGCAAGCAGGTAATAGTCAAGCAAAACGGTCCCCTGCTGAGCCTGGTGGAATCATTGCTAGGCATGCTGCAGACAGAAGGCCACCTGAGTCACCCCACGGAGAACAAGCGTCCCCTGGCCTGCCACTCCGCTCAGTCCCTTAGAGATGGCTGAGCTCACTTTATTCTCATAACAGTTCTTGGAGGGAAGTGCCATTTCCTCCACTTTGAAGATGGGGAAACTGAGGCCCACAGGGAACAGCAAATGGCCAGAGTGAAAGAGTAAGGAGACAGCAAAGCAGGATCGCAACTTGGATGGTCTACCTCAGGATGAGGCGTCTTGTTGCCAGGACACCAGCCAGCCAGCCAGCCACTAAAGCTCTGGAAAGGACACAGGGGACTGGGGTGTTCTTCAATGTCAGGTCTAAATGTTACACAGTTCAAACGGCCACGCACTGATGTATAACGTCAGGTATCGGATGAGGTGATGTACCCTGCTGTTTTGGCTTCACATATCTAGAGAGTTTATTTAAGTTATCTTCTGCTAAGGCAAGGATAGACTCATGTAGGTGTGAAATCTTGCTCTAAATGATGAATGTAGGACCTATTGATGGAAACTCATTCCTAGAGTGTTTGCTCTGCGCTCTAACCCTACTCACTGAGAATACGTAAAGATGCAGCACTTTTAAGCATACCCCTCCTTGTGTCTATGATACAAATTCTGTTTTCTAAATGAATAAATTTTTTTTAAGTTTATGATTAATATGACATTTCCCGATACTTTTAAATAATGTAAAATAGAGAAAAGAGGTAGGTAAAATAAAATTTTCTCTTAGGAGTGTAAAACAATCGATGTGTTTTTTAAAGTGATGGCTTTTGGCGATGAGCACTAGCATAATGCCCGGAGGAGACTGTCATAACTGTCTTTTAGCACCAATGGACATGGTGTTAGGACTTGTGTGCAAATCTGTTACTCAAGTTTGCTATGGATGGAGCATTGGATATCCATAAAATATGATGGAAAATGAGGCTGTTGATTTTTTTTTTTATCGTCATTTATTGAACAAACATTTGTTAAGCTGCTAAAATGGCCATTGCTAAATGACTCTACACATCTTTTCGCTCTTGCTGAATTCTGTTTGATCGTGGCAGAGCACATGGCACTAAGTGACATGGACGTGTTACAAGTTTCTGCTTCAAACAGAGGCTGTGAGAAGCCAGGTTTGATAGGTTGAATCCAGAAGTAAAGTTTGAAGGTTGAACTAGACAGGAAAGCTCTCAAGTGGTGTGTCTAGAAATAGTTAATTACTGATCTCCAATTTTTTTCTCTATAGATTTAGGTGGCAGATGGCAATCACTTTTGAATTTTTTGAAACTCGTCTCAGACAGCATCATAAAAGACAAATACCTTGGAAACCTAAGCCTACAGCATGTTGTCTAGGGCTGTAGATAGTACCACTTCTTCCTGACAAGAAAATGACTACAGTGCCCCTAACACGCTCCCTTTCTCACAAGCTCCCTTCCAGAGAATGCATGCACCAATGGATGTCACTTTTGTGGAAGTCATGATTTGCATTCATCCTGGTGGTTCGCCTACTTCACAGTCCCTATGAAGGAGTTTCAGGCATAGCCTAGGACACAAGACAGCAGAAATCCATCTCCTGTGTGCATTTCCTTGGCTCGCCACTGTTTGATGTTATTGTCTTTCTGATCCTTGCCACCAAAGTCACTGAGAACGTTACAAAGGGACAGAATGAAAATTGCGTTTTCACACAACTGGTAAAGGGGACAAAAAAGAACCACATCTTAAAAGCAAAGCAGACATATTTTAGAATAAAGATCCCAAAGCCACAAGAAATCCCATTTTTTCTGTTAACAAAACAGACCTATAATTTTACAAATAATGCAAGTGAAGGTACTCTGGTTTTGTTTACATCTTTTTGTTTTATAGTGTTTTATACTTATAGAATATTATATTCTATACTGTTTTATATTGTGTTGGTTTTATCCTGAAATAATTCGTGCTTTTTTGAAGAATTAAGTAAATGTGAAAGTCTTTCCGGCTACAACAGCAAACTATGCTTTTCAATGCTAATTCATCTCTCACCCAGTGATTCTTACTAGCCAGCTAAATTGTAACACAACCTTGGGTAACAAAAAATGGACCCATAGAATATTTTACTTTGCCAATTAAGAGCTGTTTAAACATCTCTTTTTGATTCTAAGAAACACTGGTGTGTTTGGGGGGTTTTTTTTGAAGTAGAATAACAATTTTCTACTAAGGAACATTTTTGAGTATTAACTAAATATTTCTAAGAGACATATTACGATAGGCATGTACAACCTGAAGTTAGAAAGTCCAGGGTCAATAAATACTGTGATGATATTAGGAAGAAGTCCATCCGCAGGTACCATAATTTCATCACTCAACACAGGATTATGGGAAGGATTTCAACTCTCTGAGGGAGAAAGGTACTACAGGGGCAGAGGTCCTACCCGAATGGGGCCATATTAAAGCATGATCCAGTGTATGCATAAAATAAAGGGTTTAGTTTCAGTTATGATGCAAAATTTGAGAACTGGACCATGAGCAAAAATAATGATGCTCACATTACTTGATTTAAGCATCACTGTAAAGATAATACAATCAGAAAATATGGCATCAGTTAAAGAATAGACACATTGATGAATGGGACAGAAGAGAGGCTCCAGAGAACAACCTACACATACGTAACTGGTTTGGGACAAAGATACAGAGGCAATTCAATGAGAAAGGACTGTCTTTTTAACCAATGGCACTGGGACATGTGGACATCTGCATGCAAAAAATAAAACAAAATAGTAAAATAATCCAGATACATAGACCTAATAGCTTTCATTGTGTCAAATGCAAAAGTATAAAACATCTGGAAAACACAGGAGATAATCTATGTGACCTTGGATTTGTTGATGAGTTTTCAGTTATAAAACCAAAAGCATAATCCTGAAAAAGAAAAAGTGATAATTTGGACTTTACTGAAATTAAACTTCTGCTCTGCAAAAAATACTGTGAAGAGATTAAAAAGGCAAGCCACAGATAGGGAGGAAATATGTGCAAATGATGATAAAGGACTTGTATCCAGAATATAAAAAAATACTCTTAAGGTGAACAATAAGGAGAAAAAAACAATTAAAAATGAGCAAACGATCTGAACAGACCTCTCATCAAAGAAGATATACAGATGACAAGTAAATACATGAAAAGATGTTCAAAATCATTTGTCATTAGGGGACTGCAAATGAAAAGAACTAAGAGAATGAGTGTCATCCAATTATGGGCACGGGTAGGAGTGACAGGGACCCTCATTCATTGCTGGTGGGAAGGCAAAATAATACGGCCGTTTGGAAGGCAGCTTGGCAGTTTGATGTAATGCTAAGTGTTTACACCATACGTCTCAGCAGTGGCATTCCTAAGGATTTACCTAAGTCATTCGAAAATGCATGCCTGCACCAAACCGACAAACAGATGTTTATGGAAGTTTTGTTTGCACTTAGGAAAACTGAAAACAACAGTGGTGCCCTTTAATGGGTGAATGGATAAACTGTGGCATATTCATGGAATGGAGCTTTATTGAGCAATGAGAAGGAACGGCCTCAGTCTGAATATTACTAAGTGAAACAAGGCAGTTTCTAATGGCCAATAGTTTATGATTCCATGTATGTGTCCTTCTGGACAAGGCGAAACTAGAGAAGGACACAGATGAGCAGTCACCAGGTACCTGTGGGAGGAGGTGGAAGGCAGGACTTCCCAGGACCATTCCATTTGATACCCTCGTGACACATGAATGAAACTACGTATTTGTCAAGACTCACAGCAAAGCTACAGCCCAAAGAGTGAACAGTATGTATGCCAATTTCAACAATCAATTATGAGATGGGGGACCGCAGGACGGAATGCAGCCTGTGACAAGGGAATCTAACGATGTTGCAGATGTGTGACACATCACTGAAGGGGATGGGCAGAAATAAAGAGGGCAGTGAGCAGAGGTTGGAGCAGTAAGGCGAAGGCGATAGCACGCGGGTACTGCACTTTCGCTGGAAAAGTGCTTTCCACAGCGGGGGTGCTATAGAAATTCTGAAATCACCGTGGATCTCCACGGACATTTCAAAGAAAAGGGCACGGATGGCATATGGCGGGAGCCAGGTTTATCAGTGCTGGAGTGAGGCTTGCAGATTAGCATAAAGAGAAGTGTAGCACGATCCCTGTGTTTCTGGACTAGAGTTGGAGTTAGCACTGGCGAACTCATGTTTACTTTACTAGATTGTTGGAGGTCAGGCTGCCACTGCAGAGCACCACAGACCGAGCGGCTTAGACTACAAACACTGTTCTCACAGTACTGGGAGCTGGAAGGCTGCGATCAGGGTGCCAGCACGGCGGGGGACTTGGGGAGGCTCCTTCTGACTCGGGGGAAGCTGCCTTCTCTTGGGCCCTCCCACGGCGGGGACAGGAGGCAGCTCTGGTCCTGTCACCTCTTTACAAGGGCACCCATCCCATCTCAGAAACTGCTGTGGAAAAGCACGCAGCTGCTTTTTTCTCTATTGTACTCTTACTGTGCGATATCGTCTCTGGCATCGTCAGTGGAGGGGTAAAAATCTCAGTATTTTACCCTGGTGTCAGTTTTTTTTGTTTTTGTTTTTTACCTGAACATTTGCGTGGTGAGTTCAGATGTCTATATACAAACACGTTATTTATTTTTGTTTTCTGACGTAAGAGCAAACAACTGACCATTGCAAACTCAGATGCCGTTGGCCCAGTTTGACAGGACAGCCCCCTCACCAGCATCCCGAGGTGCAGACACCTAACTGCTGTAGTTTCTCCAGCTGGAGAGCAGTCCTGGCCTGCCATCCAGGCCCAAATATGCAAGCACCCACAAATTAATGTTTAACATTTCACCTTTTCCTAGTTAAGTTACATAGTGGGGAATCCCCACCCCTGCTCCCTGGCCTGGAATGTGTCGTCCAGCAAGGTGAGGGGAGGCTCACAGCAGTCTGCTATCTGCGGTCTAATATCTACCAATACGTTTTTCATGTATTTTGCCCAGTGGTCTAGTCACGTTCAGCAGGAATGTAAGTCCTGACCTGTCACTCTATCGGGATTGGAAGTGGGAGCCCACAAACTTTCGGTTTTATTATTTCAAATGTAGACAGGTATGTGAGAGTGTAACAAGTACTTAAGCATATAATCCAGGTCTTAAATCTGGAATATTATAGGAGTCCTTCCCTGTCCAGTGGCAGGGGCCCGTTGACTCCTGTAAAACACATTCACAGCCCAAACCCACATTGCTTGTTTCATGTAAAACCCGACTTTCTAGGGAAGGTCAAAGCCTGGCTCCTTAAAACCACTTTTACAAGAACCCAGGTTGTTTTCCATCAAGAAAAAAAAAGTAATTATAAAAAATCTAAGATATTGAAACATGTTTTTTGTTTGTTTTTTTTGATACGTTAGATATTTACAAACAAAACTTCTTTGTTTTCTATGTACCCAAGTTTCTGACATTTGAACAAAGGCTCAACTCAGCCAATACAATGGGGTATATAATTGGGTACATATGCAGTTATATGCAGGTCTTCCAAATAAACTGATTAGTAAAAGAATTAACAAATTTCATTGCATTACTACATTAGCTCCTGGAAGCCTTGATACATCAGTCTGTTTATATCTCAAGACAAACAAAAAAAAAAAGAAAACATAACATACCAAAACTTATGCGATGCAACAAAAGAAGTTTTAAAAGGGAGGTTTATAGTGATAAACACGTACATTGAAAAAATAAGAAACATCTCAAAACACCAAACCCACTTTATCACCTCAAGGAATTAAAAAAGAAGGAAGAAAATAATAAAGATTAGGGCAGAAATAAATGAAATAGTGACCAGAAAAACAATAGAAAAAAACTGACCAAATTAAGAGTCGTTTGTTTCTTTTTTAAATAAAATCAGCAAACCCTTAGCTATACTAACCAAGGGAAAAAAAGAAAAAATACTCAAATTAAACTGGAAATTAAAGAGGAGATATTATAACTGATGCCACAAAAATAAAAAATAAAGATTATAATGCACTGTTGTTAATAATTATACACCAACAACTGGACAACCTAAAAGAAATGGAAAAATTCCTAGAAACATACAACCTACCAAGACTGAACCACGATGAACTGGAAAGCCTGGACAGAACAATAACAAACCAGGAGACTGAATGGAAAAACCTCTTCACACAGGAGAGCCCAAACCAGACAATTCCACAGGAATTCTATCTACAAATGTTTGAAGAATTAATGCCAACCCTTTTTAAACGCTTCTGAAAGGACAGAAAAGGGAATGCTTCCACACTCATCTGTAACACCATCATCACCCTGATACCAAAGCCAGACACAAACACCACAAAAAAAGCAAAAGCACAGGCCATAACCCCAATGAACACAGACACAAAAATCATCCACAAAATGTTAGCAAATCGAGTTCAGCACGACCCTTCCAATAGGGAGGGTAAGAGGATTTCACACCCCAATCAACTGGGTTTACTCCTGGATTGCAAGGATGGTTTGACACAAGCAAATCAATCAACATGATACACTTTAACAGACTGAAGGATAAAAATCACATTAGCATTTCAAAGGTGCAGAAAAAGCATGTGACAAAAATTCAACACACTTTCATGTTTTTATACAGAACTCTTATTAATTGATTCCTTGTCTTTGAAGGAAGCGATTTGAATAGAGATGACACAATATTTTCTAACTATTTAGGATATAGTACTCTTAACAGTTCATTTCTCCACAAGGATGGGTGGTATATAGAGTTTATCTTTTGCACAATATTATCATCGTTTAAGTTTCTCAGGAAAATGTATCTTTTTCCAACGTTTCTTTTTAAAATGAAAGTTTTACTTTTCTGATAATAGTCTATGTTATACTCTAAACCTTGGGAAAATAAGGAGCAAAAACATACTTTTTTCCTTTTAAGTTTTAAATACATCTATTGTTAAACCTTGGTCTGTTTATAGATCCTTGCTGTCACCGTGTCTCTCCCTCTCCCTCTCCCTCATCACACGCACACACATCCTCACAAACACTGTACTGGGCAGTGAGCTCCAGAGAAACAACCCACAGAATATATATGCATATGTACTTCCACTACACATGATGTTTAACATAAGGAATTGACTCACATGGTTATGGAGGCTGGGAAGTCCCACTGTCTGCTCTCTTCTCAGGAGCTGGAGACGCAGGACAGCCAGTGGTACAATTTCAGTTTGAGTCTGAAGGCCTGAGAACCAGAAGCACCAACGAGGTGAGTTCCTGACAAGGGCAAGAGAAGACAGACAAGCAGTCAGGCAGAGAGAAAGAATTCCACCTTTTTTCATCTTTCGTTCTGTTTGGGTCCTCCATGTGTTGGATGATGCCCACTTTCCCTGGGGAGGGCAATCTGCTTTACTTAGTCCACTTTCAAGGGCTCACCTCTCCCTGAAACACCCTCATAGACACACCCAGAAATGATGTGTAACCAGACATTTGGGTATTCTGCCGCCAGGTCAAGTTGACACACAACACTAACCATCACAAGTTCACCCCTAGGCAATTGGCACCATGCTCATCTCTGACAGCCATCCTTAATATCCCAATAAAGACCCTAACAGTTCCTAATTCTGCCTCACATGACGCAGTTACACTGTGTGCACCTGAAGACACATCAGCCTCTTCACAGAAGAGGTCAAGTCCTTGGGTGATGTGGCCTGATGTCCCGTAACTTAAACACTAGGATACAAAGTCAGTGCATCTTATGTGCCATGATGATGGAGAAAGAGAAGAAAGGAAACAAGACACTTGCTTCCTACACATACGATGTGTGCATAACAAGACGAGACGCGGAGGCCCCTGACCAGGACAGACCCCTTCAAAGGGCTCTCTCGACAAGGCCCGCCCCACTGGACCCCGGGGACCCCGCTGAGACAGAAGGCCCCTGAGCTGAGGTCAGATTTGTTTGCTATCCTCTGGCACACAAACGTCTCACCAATAAGGCTAGAGTGGTGCTACTCCTCGCTCTCTAGGTCCCAACCAATAAAAACATGCAAATCATGAAAACCAGTCTCATCACGTTGAATTCAAAGTTCATTATCATAGGGCAATTTTCATCATAAATGTAAATATTTTTCCACAGTGTTTATTTTTATCTGGTAAATAATGTCTTCCACTCATTCAATGAAATACGTTTACCTTTCTCTCCTCCCTGTCTATACATCAGAAACAAACAAAAAACATGTAATTGTTGCCCAGTTTTTCCCTTTTAGTGAAAGGATAATCGCCTTAGAAATCTGACTGCTAACACATTTCTCTAACAAACCTCTTTGCCGCATATTAAATTAACCTCCATCTGCTGATCTAATACCTCCTTTGCATAAAAGCACTCTGCTTTCTTTTGGACCTGGCTTTTAACCATAACTTGTGTGCTGCAGAAAAAGTCAGGTCCTACCTTTTTGTCCCTTTCTTGTTTTTTGTTTTTGGTTTTGTTTTTCTTTCCCCTCTGGCATTATTGATCTGACACCAATGTAATTCACCTACAGCTATACATATCTTCATATGTCACCCCCGTGCTCTCGCTAACTCCTTGTCGCTCTCTTTTTGGCAGTTTTGTCAGCTCTTGTCATTTGTGCTTCCAGCCAGGTAGCAAGAGCTGATCAATGTGGAAAAGAGCACGGACCTCTAAGAACGGCGGTGCTTTTGTGTCCAGCACCATTGCTACGGGCGTTCTGACTGGTCAGCTGAGCGACCCCTGGCTGAAAGCCTGTGGTGGAATGGCTTCCAGAAAGCCTGCTTTGCCCAGTCCCATGTTTTGTTTACATGCTCACCATTCTCTCAATGAGATTTATCCATTCGTGAAATGATGTGTGACTTTAACAAACAACACACACTTATGTCCTTCTTTTGTTTGACAGTATCAGTACCCTTGTTGTTGGAACACTTGGAAACTCAGAGTCCATATGCTAAAAAGGCTGCCTCTGTGAACACCTGCGCGTAATGAAGGGCGGGTTCTGTATGTAGTTAGTGCCGCCAGTCTCTGGATGCTGTCCAGAACTGGCCTCTCTGGTTCACAAAGAAATTTAAAAAACATACGTGCTTGCTTACTACATAGCTCGGTTTGGTAATTGCTATTTTTCATTCCTACAAGGAATGGCAATGTCAAATTTTCATTGAAACACCTCTGTAACTGTGAACAGAAAAGCATTATCTTTATTGAGTACAGTGACCATTTCCGCCCCATTTTTCCGGTGCCACCTACATTCTCCTGTCGCACCATTGTGTGGTTATTTCTAAGGCTCACTATAAAAAGTTGTAATAAACACCCACTGATTTATGGGTTGTTTTCTACTCCTGGAAAGAGACCCCTAAAGATTTTAATGAACACACACGAGAAGCACACTTTCCTGTTTGCGCCTGAAGCACCCATGCATGGATCTTTCACTCCCCACGCAGCTCCAGTGCTGTGGTCCAGGCTTGTCTCCTGCCGTCCTTCTCCACAGGTAACAGTACCGCTAATAGCTAGACTGACAGTGCCACCTCTGGACACAGCTCCCCACCATGTGGCACTCATTTGTGACGAGCCTAGTGTGTTAGTCTGCTAGGGCGGCCACACAAAAATCCCTTAGACAATTTCTCACAGTCTGAGGCTGCAATCCGCCATCAAGCTGCTGGCAGGGCTGGGTTCTGTGAGGCCTCCCTCCCTGGCTTGCAGACGGCCACTGCCTGTGTCCTCACATGGCCATATGCAGAGAGAGGGCTCCGGTGTTTCTTCCTCTAAGGACACCAGTCCTTTCAGATGAGGGTCCCTCTGCTATGACCTCGTGTAACCCTAATTATTTCCCGAAAGGTCACACAGTACAGGGTGAGGTCTTAAATATATGAATTTGGGGAGAGACACGATTCAATACTTAGAACCTGCCCTTCAACTGACATACTTGGTGCGTCTACAAACATATTATAGTACTCGTGTCAGCAAACCTCAATTCACTTCTTAAAACTTCACCCCAGAAAGTCATATGTTCCCTTTTTATTGTAATATTGACACATAACTACTCCAAGATGAATGGAAATCATGATGGAGCTGTAAAAGGTATTCAATGCCCAGGACATTATCATTTAAAGCCATTACAAAGAATAGTTGCTTATTTCCAGCTACTTGAATTCCTTGGCACTATTTAGAATCAGAGTCATTTATTTTTTATATGTTTTTGCTTTTGCAGTTTGCTAGTATGACCAACTGAGAAGTCCAAAGATGTCAATACTTTTTATGCCAGAGTTGTTTAAAAATGTGTGAATAGGACATGAGGCCAGATGCATACACCTTGTGACCTCGATATGTGTTTCCCTACAGGGATTTTGGACAAAAACATTAGTAAGAGCTCCCAGCACTGTGGCCAGTGGATTATCCTGATTCACATTGATATTTTCCTTGCTGGATTCATGTCTGCTACCCCCACTTTACTGACGGACTCATCTTATTGAACACAATGGTGTACTGACTGTTTTCAATTCAGATTATGAATTTAAGGGGATGGGCTCCACTAACAAGCTCCATGAAATCTAAAAAGTTATTTTATTACTCTGATGTTATTTTCTTTGTCCTTAAAAGAAGGGGATGATAGTAGATCACCTTTAGTGTTTTCTTTGTCCCCATCATTACTAGTATCTCATTCCATGTCTGGTCTCTGCTCAAGAATTTGGCCATCTGAAATCTTGCTTTACTGCATATGTGACTTCATTTCCTTTATCTTCCAAAGAGGAAAATTTCCTCCCCAGATAGAATCTATTTGTCCCTAATTCTCTTTTATTTTGGTCTTGAGGCTTGTGTCAGTGCTGAAATGATACAATTGCCAAACTCAAATTCTTTATCCAATGTCACATTACTTAAAAAGAAAAAAATAAAGACAGTGTAAAGACAAAAACTGGAATAATTAACCAGAGCACACCCACACTGAAACTAACTGAATATTAGGTAATTCGAAATGGAAACCTTCCACCAGAGAAAGGCCCAGGCTCAGATGACTTTACCAGGAAATTCCATTGAACATTTAGGAAAGAATAATGCCAGTCCCACTCATATCCTTCTATTAATACAAATATCAGGCCCACTCCTCAACCCAATTTGTGTGGCCAACAAAAGCTTAATAACTGGCAAAGACAATGCAGGAGAAAAGGAAAATCACTGATTAGTCACTCTTAAAAGCACGGAGGCAAAATCTCTATACAATTTTTCAAATTCAATTGTGTTGAAGTATAGAAAGGTCAATTCACCATAAATGAGTGGGCTTATTCTAGGAATGCAAGGGAAGTTTCATATTTGAAAATCTATGACATTTACCTTTACCAGTAAAAAAGAAATTAAGTGAACATTTTAATGGATGAAGAACAAAGGTAATTCAACATCTATTTATTTTTTCAAACTTCTTAGCAAACTAGGGATAAAGAACATTTCCATAATACAATAAAGTGTATACATGACAGAAAACACCCTACTTCATGGTGAAATGACTTATCCTGAAATTGGGAATAAGACAAGGTTTTCCCTTCTTGCAACTTATATCCAACATTATAAAAGAAGTCCTACCTGGTGTGATAAGAAAAAAAGTGATATTTCAAAGGAAAAACAAAAGTCACCATCACCAAAGATAGGTGTTAGTTATCAATTGCTGTGTAACATTTCACATTAGAAACTGAACAACCATTTATATCTCTCACGGCCTCTGTTTGTTGGGAATTTTGAAAGCAATGTGTGCTGTCCATTGAGGCTGCAGTCAGATATTAATTAACTGGAACTCCTGAAATCGACTATTGGAAGGAGGTCCCCGTTTTTAAACAGGCAAATGTGTTTCAATAAAACTATAAACTTTTGAGTTGTCTGTATTCATTTTCTCCTGCAATGTTTTTGCTGCTTTTCAGTTTTTCCTAAATATCTGAGTTTCCTACTGATATGCTATCTTTGCAGCCCAAAGAATTTTACCTCATATTTTTTTTCTAAAATGTCCTGTAGTACAGTTTTGCTGGTAATTAATGCCCTCGGCTCTTCTTTGTCTGAAAATGTCTTTATTCTACCTTAAATTTTGAAGGAGGTTTTGACTTTTAGGTTGACTTATTTTCTTTCAGTACTTTCGATACATTGTTTGATTATCTTGAATGTTTGTAGGATGTAGGATTCACTGAGTTTCTTGGATGTATGGAAATATTGTTCATCAAATTCATAAAATGACACTGCTTTTACTGTAATAGCCTAAAGGTATGTCTACTGGTGCGTGACACTGATGCTTGGAGAGAGGTGGCCTTCCAGAAGATCGTTGCATTCAGACATCGCAGGCACAATGTCTGGAGTTGCTTTCTGTTTATCAGTGCTACACTTACTTCCATTATCTCTGCAAACATTTTAAAAGGGCATGAAGGATTGTTATGCCAAGCAAAACACTGCTGTGTGCGTGGTGGGCCAGTGCCACGCTGCCTTTTATATCTCACTCGCCTGTTCTACACGCGGTGACCTTGCTGTCTTTGGCAGGAGTCTCCTTGTCTGCCGGGCAGACTCGGTGTCTGCCCTATGATCGCCTGCCACTCTCCTGTGAAAGGCCCGCCCCCGCAGTCAGTGCCAAGACTTCATGCAGCCACCACTTTATCTTAATTCTTTCTCTTACCATAAAAGCAAGAGGGGAACATATCTATCTGCATCCCAAGCAGAAGTGAAATTCCCTTTGCATTACTGAATTTATTTTATTGTATTTTTTAATCATTTCCAAGGTCTCCATTTAATTATTTTTATAATTGCCAGATCTTCCTTAAAATTTCAATTTTGTATTTTCATGGCTTGAATAATCTTGAGGTATCTGATTAATCCTAACAGAAAGAGTCATGTTTCCACCGCCTTTATTTTTTTCCTCATTACTCTGTCATGATTCATCCTCTACATGAGTGAGATGATTTGATTGCACTGCATGCTTTACATGAAAAGTTGTATTAGTAATTGAAACTTGCTATGGAACTATTTGCATCCCAGTATCATTTTCCTTTCTTCTGACAGGTACCTAGTTTAGAGACACCTGTTTTGCTTCATTACTTTAATTCAAAAATAAATTGAGATATTTAAACCTAGGCTTTTGACCCTGAAAAGTTATTGTATGTCCAGCTCACCTATACTGCGAGGGGCCCAGCTAACACCTTGGGTGTTTTGTCAGAGACCTTACCCCTTACTAGACTCTAAACTCTTATTTGTATTAATCAGGCCTGTCAAAAGCTCTGCTCAGGGTTCTCAAACACAGCCGGAAAAGTTGTCACCACCTCAGAGAACACTTACCTCTGAGAAGGGGTCTCAGCACGTGCCTGCCCCTCTCTCAGCTCTCATGGATCTTGGGCCCCGATTCCACACTTTCCTTAGAACACATTTTCAAACCTAACGTTCAGCTTTATGAACTGTTTTCAGCATTACGATTGATCAAGACAATCTAATGTGCAAACACTCAACATGAGAATTATGTGTTAGAAATTATGAAAGTTTGCAAGACAAGTCCTTACCTAAGTCCTCACCTGAGTTTTGGGAAAGCAGAGATGACTTCTTGTCCATCGTTCTCTACATGGGACAAAATTGCCTGGAAGAGAGAAGGTACCATTCATTGCTTTTGAATGATTTCATAAATAAATGAAAATGTTCATTTCATTTTTCACAAGAAAAGAAGAATCCTTCCAAGAGTAGGAATCCAAGATACATGACAGCGGTTGGTGTTATTAAAAATGTCCATTTTTCTATCCTCTTTGATTCGTGTCTCACTCTCTTTTAACTAATTCTTTAGTAGTTTTCCACAATATGGCTTTGTGGAAAGCCATATTATGACAATTCTTATAATCTGTGCTATCGAGACAAGTCTGCTTTGAAATAAAATAGTTGTGTAATTATATTTCTCCCAATTATCGCATCAAACTTGTAAAGGAAAGAACATTTTCATTTATTGCAATGTTATATTATTGCTCACAATATTTTTATATATATTCCATATATAAGACAAAATCAATGATAGAATTCAGTTTTCACATGGACATTTTTCCAATACTCTTGATTTTAAACGATAATACTTAATTTTGTTCTAAGAAATGATAAACTGGGGCTGTAAGAGAGACCTTTAGGAATATATAAAGCCAAATTGATCTTTTTCTTAAGTATTGGGTATATCTATATGAGTTAACATTCTTTAATAAATCAAGCTGGGAATCTCAAAGAACAAAATCAACGTTAAAAGTAGAATGGATTGTCACATGAATACTTTTTAAAATTCATCCTCCACTCTTTTTATCATAAAATTATTCATGAAAGAAGAAAACTTTGCAAAAGTATTTTTCAATTTTAATTTTCCAAGAGCACAAAATATTTTGTGTAAAGAAACATACAGTAGAGAAGGCAAATTTGGTAACTCAAGTTAGTCATTGAACTAAATATTCAAGTAACTAACATGAGATAGTTCTAGGGTAAAAGTTGGGTCTATTGGTTGATAATTTGCATGGAGTCTTTTAGAGTTATCAAGGTATTAACTTCTTAGGTAATTGCGTTCACAAGGGTCTGTGTTGGAATTTAAATGCTGAGTTTTATTGTAGATCCTACATTCTTTACATAGACATGGTTGCTTTGAAACTCCCTAAGTGTGTATTATTTCTTATTACTGTAGAAGCAAATATTTGACTTTGGGGAAGAGCCAGAAGTCGCACAGTGCCAGATCCAGTGAATAAGGTGGATGAGGACACACTGTATATTTTTATTTGACAGAAATTTCCGTACCAGAAGCGATGTGTGACACAGAGCATTGTCATGATGGAGGATGAAGTAGACACTCACAAAAGAGGACGTCCAGAACTGCTTCAGAAAGTGTCATGAATGATGGCATAAGTGTGTTTTAAGAGACAGGCAGTATTTTGAGGGGGATTAATGGCAATGTGTCTTTTACTGTAATATATATATATATATATATATATATATATATATATATATATATTTAAACATTCATCATATTGTTTGATCACACATTTTACTCTTCTTAGATCCTTCAGAGAAGTGAGATCCCAGGGAAAACCACTGTCCCAGAACTTGGGGGACAGACAGGTGGCTAGAGAGTCACAAACAACCAGAGTGGTAATGTCTGCAGTGAGCAGTGTGAGTGGGGAAAGTCTACTGCAATGTCGGGTTCACTGAGGACAGGTCTGAGTTCAAACCTCCTGGGCACCCAGTCATGGGGGAGATTTACCTCCAGGAGCCTGGCCATGTGCTCAGTAACCGCCAGAGCCAAGGCCCCCACTTCAGCACAGGGGAGGAAAGGAGCCATTTTGAAATGTGCTGGAGCCTTCCGTGGTTCTAACCAAGGCTGCCCTCCGGAGAACAGCCTGACCAGCGCAGGACCCGCCTGGGGCTGGGGACACCCGACTGCAGCTGGCTCTAACGTTCCACGCGGGGAGGAAAGACCAGCTCCACACCCCCACCCACCCACCCTGTCCCAGGAAGGGGGCACCTGAGAGGCGCTGGTAAAGCTCACAGTTCAGGGGGACAGCTCCCCAAAGACTAAGATCATCCTAGGACCACAGGAGGGTTCCCCATTCCTCTCCATCACTGTGGCCTCTTTATGACACTGCCTTTCCCCCAAGTCACCAAACACACCTTTCACCAGGAAGTCACAAGATGAAAAACTCAGCTGAAGAGACCGAACCGCAGGAGAACAGACATGGCAGGGCACTGGGATTATTTACGGGACCAGGGGTTCTACCAAATCTGATCAATATGCTAAGGCCCTGATGGGAAAGCAGGCAACGCGCTGGAACACCTGGGTAATGGACGCGGAGACGGAAATTCTAAGAGGGAAGAGAAAGGAACACCAGTCGGGTCTCTGGTCCCATACACAAGAGCTGGGGCGCCAACAGCTCAGGGGCTGACACACCAACAGCTCTTCTGGGATTTCAGGAGACATGAGGAAACAGGGAACCGCTGCCCCCAAGATTGGGGGGACCACCAGAGGGGCACAGAGAGGAACTCACCAGATCAGACTTGTGCACAAAGTACCCCTGGACCCAGGGCTGCCAGGAAAACCAGGCCTCAACTTGAGGAATTTGCTGGAAGCTCAGGGGGGCCAAGTCCTAGGGGCCCCCCAGTTTTGGAGATTAACCACCACGAGCTTGACCAGTAAATAGCGGAGAAAAATCCCCTTAGCACCCCACAGGGACAGGGGGCAAGGGTGTATCTTCAAACAGCCCGGAGCACCCTGTTCTCAAGGCGGCCTGATCTCAGGAGAAACCAACCTGAGCCCAGCCTGCTGGGTTTTTATCAGAGCCTGACTCACCTGGGGGAGGAAATACCCAGTCCCAGCAAGTACCACCCACCCTCTCCCACCTGAGTGGGGAAGGAAGAAATGAGAACCAGGTGTGAGGCTCACAGCCCAGAGACGCAGGCTCAGTAAGACTGGGTCCTAATCATGGGACCAGAGGGTTCCCTGCCCTCTGTCGCCGCCATGTCCCTGGAGCCTGTCCCAGCCTTCCCGGTCACCTGGTCACCATGTCTGCTACCAACTTGTAATCTAAGGGGTGATTCAGTTATTTTATCAATTATACCAAGAATTACACCTGTTTTTATTCTCAAAACTCACATGGTATCTACTCTCATCACTGAAATGCCAGGCAAAGGAAGTATCTGACCAGCATTAAATATTAAATAGAGTCCATATGTGTGAATATAAAACAACTTTCCATTTCATGTTCACTAGAGAATAATATAGTATTTAATTATTGGTTGTATTTATATAAAGTATACATTTTAAAGGAAGGAAACCTCTTTCCTGCCACTGAGACTGCAGACGTGAGGCCGCCGGGGGCCGGTGCAGCCTGTTGGCCGATGGAGACTGAGGCGATGTCACGCAAGCTCACGGGGAGGCCCCGACACTCGGCACACAGCAGGCCACGTGCCGCTTCCACAGCTTCTGCCCAGCCTCTCACACGCAGACCATGCCCCTGTGACTACAGGCTGCCATCACTTGTCATTCTTTCTGTGGCCGATGCCTCCCTGCGGCACCCACTATTGTCCAGTACTGCCGAGTGCCTGCTCTGACTTTTGTACGGAAGCAGCAAACCCTCCTGCAGACTTGGGAAGAGCAACTGCGAGTCGTCCCAGGGAGAACGGGGAGGACAGAAAACAGCACTTTAGGATGGATCCTGGCATTGTCTAGCTGACCGATGATGCATCCCTGAGTGTCGCTGGCTGCATCGCTGAGGCTGCTGTCTTCTGGCCACGTGCGGCCCTCACTGACATATGTGCCCCTTTTGTCATGCATTTGGGAACACTAACAAAACAGGATACATTAAATTTCACTGCTATGTTATGTGTTCCTGTAGCAGTGACATTTCATTGTTTTATACCTAGGCAGTATCGTATTTGCTGAGCATAAAAATATTCCTTTGCATGTTTTCAAAAGCTTCATATCTATGAAACTATTATGAAAGGGGAAAATACTAACAATCGAGTTTGTGTCTGTATTGTAGACCTTGTTAAATATACTTCCTGTATTATCCAACCGCCATTTGTTACCCTGCTGGCAGATGCCTTCTTCTGAATGCACTTCATTCCTGAACACAGCACTAATTAACGCTCAGTGTCACTCTTACAGGACTTGTATTTGTTACTGACATGCGATAATGCTCCTGCTTTCCTAATTAGGATGCTACTGACTGTGTAAAGCAATGCAGGGTTTGATGTAGGTCTGACTGACTCTCATTTTAGCTCCTCTCTGAAAATGCAGGACGAGGCATCCCCTCCACAGTGGGTGTATGCATGCTCGACTGCAAAGCAAGGTTTGAGCATTCCTTTACCAGTATCATTAATGATGTCCAGTGGACAGCCCCCCACACTCTGCAGCACATACCAGCCGCAAACGGAAATGACAAATAATGAGGACTTTCCACTGAAAATCCCAAAGATGTCCTTTAATTACATCAACAGAAGACGGGCAGCGAATGTGCTACAGGATCTGTCTCCTGTGTTCTGAAGCTCAACCAATTCACCAATTCATCATTGCTTCCCCAGTCATGAAACATAAAGTTTCAGGGGCAACCAATATTGAATTTTTACAGATAATCAGAAGAAAGGTATTCAAAACGTCAGCTCTTGAAATAATGGTACTCTGAAGACGGCTAAGCATTCTGAAGAATCTTACTCAAAATCTAGCCTGTGATATGCTAGTTAGCTGAGTCATCATTTATAAATATTTAATTCAAATGTCATATTAACCTGAGGCAAACACATATTTATTTAGCTAATCATTTTGGAATAACTATTGTTTTCTTTCAGACTACAGTATGTTTCAAAATCTTTGCTGTGAATGCTGTAATTTACATAACAAATACGCATTACCTTATGCTAACACCTGACAATTATATCATTAACTCATACCTATTACTCAATTGAAACATTCTAATGTTAGCTGACACACAAGGCTCTGCCTTGCCAGCCGGTGGTGTTCCAGGCAGAGGCTGCTCCCCGGCCTCAGCCTGGGCCCAGGGCCTGGCAGCGAGTTGAGACAGAGCTCCATGGACCATCGTGGGCAGGGAGCAGGAGGGATGAGCAAAACTGTGGTGACTCAGGACTTGGCGTACTTGTTTTATTTTTATTTTTAAAAAGCTTTTTATCATAGCATAACCAAATCTGTCTAAACAAATACCACCACCACCAACAACAAAATTGAGCTGGTGTTCACACATCAGAGGAAGATATTAAGGTGAGAACTTATAAAGTAAACACAGAATTTCCCAATGAAGATACAATTATCCAAATAACATCGCATAGGGGTCTGATGCAAAACTACCTGAATACCAGAAGAAAGAGAAAGTAACACAAAGTGTGATCATGCTTCAGTATATCCTTTTCTATATTTAACTGATTAACTGCCAAGCATAAATATAATAATTCAAAGTAGAATAATGAAATTAGAAAGGTTGGCAAAATAAATTCAGAACACACTGACCGAAATTTCAGTAACACTAGAAATGAATAGCAAGTATAGACCTAAAAAAATTAGCGTCTTGTGAAAATATATTAAATAATTCTTGGAGCAAGAGGAAATCCCAGTGTCAATTAAAGATTGTTTAAAAATGACTTTTAAATTGAGATGGGAATGTATCAAAAAGCAATAATTTGGTCTAAGCATTCTGGTCATAGGAAAACTCAGTATATGAGAAGAAATACAATTATAAATAACTGGGAATAAATTAAAACAAAAATATAAAACTGAGAATAAACAGGTATAAAGATAGAAGGAAAAGTACTATGTAATTGTTTTTTTTTAAAATTAAAAACAATAAGTCAACTAAGAACCATGGAAAATATTGCAAAGATTTTTTTAAGGGCACTAGATCTAAAATCCTTTATTGATTGAGCTTTATTGATTGAAAAATACTTTAAGTGTTACATTATCTCCCAAATCTTTTAAACTACGGAAAAGTTTGAAACAAAAGGGTAAATCTTTAATTTACATAACAAATACGCATAACCCTTATACTAACATCTGACCGGTATATCACTAACTCATATTACTCAAAATTTTCAGTTATCAATATACTTGCCGATATATTAGCTATAATATTAATAGGTAATATTAGTACATCCAATAAATATTACCACATCAAAATATAGTAGCTTCCAGAAATATGACTACCACAACATTAACAGTCAATTAAAATAATTTATTCACCAACGAAAAAGAAAATCGTATATGACTATTTATCCTTAGAGAGCATCATTTAAAATTTAATACTGTTGGCATTTTAAAAAAAATAATCATGAGAGGATTTATTATTATTCTATTATTACTCACTGGTGAAAACAAAGGCTTTCTCATTTGGTAGAGGAGAAATTTCAGGTAACCAAAAATGTAAATTCAAACAGTAATAACTATCAAACATTTTACAGATGTAAAATAAAATAATAAAGTCAAGTAGTGCTAGTGAGGCAGCTGGAAACAGCCTCTTGCTTTGCAAATTTCCTTAATTCCTATTTGATGATATATAACGAAAGACTTGAAAAGATGGTTACTTTGAAACTCTAAATTCCCATTTCCACAAGTTGTTTCTCAGAAAAATTTAAGTATACATTTTGTACCTTCAAACGCTTTTTGATAAATGTGGGGGGAGATTAGTAACATTTCAGATGACTTTTAAGTTTTTCCTGTGAGTTTTCTTTCATTTCTCTTGTGCACATACATTATTATAAAAAATAATGATGATGAGACTTTTATGTCGAACATTTCTGATAGCCACGATGAAATCATTGATGATTTTATACAATATGGACAATATTCTCTAAACACACTTAATTAATACAATAGTTCACACTTTCAGTGTTTTAACTCTTATTTTTTAAGGACAGTGGACATTCCATAGTATTTTATTACTTTAACTCTTCTCTTTATGATACTCTGTCTTGGATGCTGGGATACCAGCAGGTGAATATATGTGGAATATAATAATGGCAATAAATTAACTTGTGGACATGACCTGGATATGACACAGAGTTAGCTAAACTTATTTTTCAAAGGAGTGAGTGAAACTGTTTCTTGCTCTGGACTCTACATCTTTAAATACAGTCCATGCAAAAATATTTCTACACATTGAAGGTGAGGTATGTTTGACAACACAGCAGGGGGTGTTTCAAGTGGTGATGTGTAATCCTGGAGCCGATGACCAGCAGACCACACACACACACACACACACACACACACACACACACACACACATGCACGCACATACGCACACACCCCACCTTGGCCATAGAGCAGAACTTCCATTCCTTGTAAATACCCCATAGCATTTATTTGTTCTTCTAAAGGTCATGATTACTTCTAGATGGAACTGGAGCACGTCAGAGCAAACCTGAATTCCAGGGGCAGGTGCTGGGGGCTGAGCTCACTGCACTGGTGGCACTTGACATGGGCAGTCAGTCTCTTGCTCTAGAAACACTGACGTCCACAATACCATGTCACCGTGTTTTATCACTCCTTTGGCCTCTCCTCAGTCTCATCTGAGGTTCTGTCCCCTTATTCTGGGTCCCTAACATAAGCACACTGTACCCTGGGACCTCCCTTTGCTATGTGCACACCCCCTCTGGCCATCACAAACAGTAGCTGTCCCTACTTTGTTTCCATCTTTCTTAATTTCTCTCAGTAGTGTCACATAATATTTCATAGAGAGGACCTACATAACTTTTCTTACATTTATTTTCAGACAATTGATAATGTCCATGTTACTATATACTTTGTGTTTGTTTCCGATGTGTGAAGGACGATTGTGAGGCTGATTATGAAAAATAATTATTTCTCAGAAAATATCATTTAATTGGATTGACTATTTTTTCTGGGATTAGATCAATGCTACATTTATAAGATCACTCAGTGAGTTTTGGTTTTTAAATCTCATTTAACATTAAGCCTGGATTTTTTCACCAAGGAGCAGTCTCTAAATTCCGTTTCTTACATTCTTGAGTCGTGCATGCTAATTACACCTATAAGCTGCCTTCCACAAATTTGCACACGTGGCGAGTACTCAAACACAACCCGAAGTGTGAGTGAGTGAGAAAAACCTGAACAGGCAGCCCAGAGAACAAGCATTAGTGCAGGCCTCGGTTGCTAAATACATGCACTATTTAATGACTGTTTAGGTCTGTGTTTGTCCATGGAACAGCACAGAAATTATATAACAATCCTATTTTTTATCTCTGTGCCTGGTGTAATTTCTTTTACACAGTTGGAGTTCAATTAAATAATTGTTGGATTAAGAAACTCAGAGAGAAATAATGTATATAATGAGGGGAAAAATGATTCTGATCATCGCGACCCAATGAAATCATATTGAGAAACAAAAATAAAATAAATAACTCCCCAGAATCTACCAAGGAGGGAAACAACAGCAGCAGCAACAACAACAACAACAGAACGGAGTCGGGTGCTAAGTCAGAGAGACAAGAAGTAATCATTTCTGTGAACCTCGTAGGCAGCGCACTTCTTCTGCCCACCAGACGGTGCTAGGAGCCTGGCTTACCTATTTAATCCTCCAGATCCTGTTTTGTAGGAGAGGGCGAAGCTCAGACATGTTACCTGCCTGAGCTGAGCAGCCACTGGGAGCCTGTGTCTCGGGAGACAGCAACTGGTTGCTTCCCAGGTGCGGGGATTAAGTTTTTTGAAATCCGTTGTCTCTTCTGAGTTCTTACAATGGTCAAACGCTAAGCTCAGATCACATGATTAAGGAAGGAGAAGGCGGCCTGATTCCCATGTGAGCGTCTCGGTCAGTCAGCCTTGTGAGGGGCAGGGCTTACGTCTGTCTGCACAGTGGAGCCCTGGGGCCCTTACATTTGTTCTGCATTTTGATTTTTTAAATAAGTTCAATCAATCTGGAACAGAAACACTATAAACAGGTCAGGAAGACATCTAAGTTAGGCCATATTTATAAATACCCGATGCAATAGTATGTAAATATTCTCAGATTGTTCTTCATGGTACATATTCACATTATGTCTTTTACACAGAGATACAGCCACACTGTGTGGCCAGATTCACACACTGGCACATGGAAGATGGTTACTGTGTGTGCACTTTTACTGGACAATGAGATGGCTGCGTTGCCTCATAGTCTAAGGATGGAAAACCACTTCACTTATATAGCACAGCTTAGCAAAGTTTAGAATTACCAAAGAATACACACATTTCAGGTCAGGTCTGCGGAAACCTTCCATTTTTGCTATTGGCAATCTTCTGACAAAAAAAGGTGTCAGTTTTGTTTGAGAAAGGCAACGTACTTTCAAACAAATGTATTTGTGACAAATTGAACTTTAAATCATATTTTAAGTCAGGCTGCTTGATCATTAACCTGTCTGCGATTATACATATGTAAGTATATATACACAACAAGCTATTATATATAACATATTTAGTAAAGATTTACGTTTCCAGGTTTAAGAAACCCTAGCTTATCACAATCGTCAGTTTTATGTTCAACAAGGCATACGATTTACACTAGTTCAAGGAGCAGGCTTTGTCGCACTAGCCAATAGCAGTCCATGTCAGACCAGTCCCTTTGGGGAAACCTGCGCACTTTGTCTCCTGGTCTGCGGAGCCCCTGACCCCACTGTGCACTTATGGGAGAGCCGCCAGCACTGCCCAGGGATCTCTCAGAGGGCTGTCGTCAGACGTTAGCCACCTTTCCTGGTTATCACTTTCAAAACATAGCTTCTTCTTCTGGTTGGGCAGTTGTTGGAAGATCAACAATTTTCCAAATTACAGAACAATAAATGAAGAGTATGTTTTCAAAGACATTAAGAATGTTATATCTGAAAAAGATGCCAAAAACACAGCTGCAATGCAGGGTTTTTACTTGTTTTGTTTTTGTACTTATCTATTTTGTTTTCCCCTCTAGTTTGACACAATTCTTTCAGTTTCCCTTTTTTTTCCTCTCCTTATGTATTATAATTACTACTTAAATGCTACCTCTGGCAATGGCCACCAGTAGTCACTTGGCTGTCTTAGACTTCTAGATTTTTCCTCTTTGGATGCTTTTGACTGAGTTCTTTGTTTTCTTTGGATTGTGGACATCTAAGTGACTATTTTTCTAACCACTATTTTATAATAAAAAAGTATATCATGGTTAACAAATAGCAAAAACTTTAAAACGCCAAACCAAATTGCAGCCAGAAAGACAATGAAATTGAGAATGAAGGAGTAAGTGATGGAGCATCACTTGTGAGGACTTAGGATGGTGTGTGATCTCGGCAAGGGGGCCGAGACTAACCAGAAACAGAAGGAAGAAGACCTTTTCTGCAGGTAAAGAAAATAAGGGGGTAATAAGTTGCGGATGCAGATTTCACGTATATGGAGTTTAGGAGGGCCTGCCTAATGGTGGCTGAGATGTAGGAATTGAGCTTGTCTTCTGAGAACCTGGGCAATTTGATGAAAACAGAAGAGTTGAAAACAATTGATAACAAAATGGAGAAAATGCCGAGCAGGACGACTGTGAGGTGGGCCCAGGAGCCTGGTGACCGAGACCCAAGGCTCTGCAGTCTCACGGCATAATGAGCTCACTGTGTGTTTCCTGGGGTCCTGGCAGCACGGATGCTCACTGACAGTCACACTGTTAAAAGGTATTATAAGAAACACTTAGAAAGAGAAGAGAAAGATCAATCTGTAACTTGGCAGATGTTTGCTCCTGAAATTGAGAATCATACTTAAGCTCATTTCATAGAAAATAAAGCTGAAATTAAAACTAATCTGTCATATAATATTGTTAATTTGTCCTAAAATATCATTGCCTTTTTAAACAGTAGACAGATCTACCTGGAGATATAAACTTTTCCATAAGAAAAACTCATGAGTAATTTTTTTATTATGGTTTATCAGATGACACAACACACACACAAAGAATATTAACTAAAATAATGAAGTGTCTTTAGATTATAATTTGACCATCAATAAATTTGGCCATCCATAAATGTTCTTCAATTGGATATTTCTTTCATTAATAACATGTAAGTCTAAGGATGTTCAACTTAGAGTGTCAAATTATAAGTCCCAAATTTACATTTCATTTTTGCTGCAATCTTAGGAAGAAACAGATGCAGGAAAATAAAACTTTGATATAGGCAAATCAATGACTGGACAAGCAGAAAGTGCCCTCCCCAGAGCCCCCCAGAGCCACCCACAGCTGGATCCAGCACAGGGACCTAACAGAGGTGCTGAAAAGTGGTACCCAGAGCAGCCTTACAAAATGGAGAGCCAACATGAAAGAAGTTGCTCTGAACATGATGCCAATAGGTAAAAGAGGAAGACCTGGGCTCTTAACTATGAAACAGCAATGACACCTATTAATAAATAAAATCTGGGCCAATGAGCATCTCAAACACATTCCGCTTAGAAAAGCTAGAGCAGATGTTGGAGGAAGGCTGGCCACAGGGAAGAGAGAAGAAAAGGATGGGATCAGACATGAGGAGAGAGGAAACAAATTTCTCCTCCTGGGTCAATGGGCAATTTTTTAAAAAAGTGAGACCATAAATGTTACCCTCTTCCTCAACATTTATTAAATCAGAGAACAAAGGATTTGGATATTAACAAGCCCTGCAGATGACTTTTAAGTTCACTAACACTTCAGAAACAGAGATGTGAATGAATGGATCATTAGCCATCCATCCAGACTGTTTCTTTCAAATAACAATGATCTCAGTCACAATTTTGACATATACTAAAAAGAAACCAATTCATTGCGACATTATCATGTGACTGCCTTATATCCTGATAGATAGTTGTGTTACTGACTGAAGATAAACTCTTATGCTTTAATGTAAAGATGCAATAATAACATTCTGTTTTAAAAATCTGGGTACCTGACAAAAAGCTGATTCTGATAGAAAAGCATCCTATTCTTACATTAAATATTACTTGGGCTACTAGTATGAATTTTGTCTGTTTTTCTATTGTGTTTACAACTGGTTCTATGATGTGAACTTGATTTTATTTTTAGTTGGTAAATGGTTTCCTATTATTTCTATTCATTTTTTATTGGATTCATTTGAATTTTTGTTGTACAATATCAGTATCTGTAGAAGCAGAAAGAGAGCGAGAGTGAGAGAGAGAGAGAGAGAGAGAGAAACCGAGAGCCATTGCTTCCTTTTCCCAATATTAGTATTACTTCCTTCTCATATATGGTTACATGGCACTAGCAAAAATCAAGTAGTGAAAGGGGCTTTTTGTTTCATGACTGCAGAAAAATAGCCTCTTTCCTTAGGCTCCCATAAAACAAAGTAGAGGTATTTTAAAGTACAAAATTAGTGAACTTGAAGACATACTTATAGAATCTATCCAAAATGAGGATAGCAATTAAAAAAAAAAATCAAAGGTAAGAAAAGAAGGAAAAAGCATCAGTGACTCATGAGATGAAATCTAAGAACCTTGCATATGTGTAACTGGAGTCCCTGAAAGAGGGGTGTGGGGTTTAGGAAAACTACTGGAAAAAATTACAATCAAAATAATTCCAAATTAGATGAAAAATATAAATGCACAAACTCAAAAAAACTCATCAAAATCATGTTCAAAATCATGAAGAAAACTGCATCAGGACATGTAACAATCAAATTGCTCTAAAATTGACTTTAAAAAGCTTAGAAGGAGAGAAAAAATACATTATATATAAATGGGAACAAAAAGAAGGATGTCAGCAGAATTCTTCTTCAAAGCAATGAAGGTGATAAGAGAGGAGGGTAAAGTACTGAAAGAAAAGAAACCTGTCAATCCAGAATTCTGTACTCTGAAAATATCTTTCAACACAAAGGCAAATTGAAAACTTTTAGGACATACAACATGAAAAGAATTCATCTCCAGCAGACTGTCACTACAAGGAACGTTAAGAGAAATCCCCCACACAGAAAAAAAATGGTATGAGGTAGATAATATAGAGCTAAACAAATGAAGAGGAATAAAATTGTATTGGAACATAAACACACACACACACACACACACACACACTCGCTGCCACACAATTGAAAGCACCTCATGGTGAATAAGGAAGCATTCCTGCTCCTGTAGCTCTCTTTCATCCCTCACATGAAACAGTTGACAATAGCCGGTCAACTGGAGGAAGTGCATTATTAAAAAATTATTAATAAATCAAAAGGAACCAGCACAGAATCAAGTAAATGATTTAAAAAGATAAAGGAACAATGCAATCAAATAGATGGTGAAGGACACCTTCCAAGAAATATAAGAGTAAAGCAATTAAAAGTCACCATAAAAATACACTGTTTTAACATTGAAGAATTGATTTAAATATTAGCTATAAGAACACAGTCAAGATAGGATGGGTGACTAGATCAGATAAAATATTAGCTGGCAGAACTCAGAAAAGAAAGTAAAGAGAAAATAAAATCATCATTGAGATGGCAAGTTTTCTAGAAAAAAAGTAGACTGGGTGAATGGGCGTTGCAATAAAACATACTAAGGCATAAAAGGAAACAAATACAGAATCTAAAGGAAATTGTGAAAAAAGAATATAGAAAAAAATAATAACTATAGAGGACAAATAAAGTTAGTGAATAAATAATTGCAAATAATCTTAATTTATAATGGATTTATAGTTAAATAATCACGACAAAATTAATCTGAAAAGCATTAGTATCGAGAATTCTAATGATCTATGATAAGATTTATTTTTTCACCCGGACATATAGGGTGTATCTTGTTTTTCACTGTATGAAATGTTTAGTTTATATGATTTTTAATCCACCAGTTCTTAAATCCGTATGCCCCCTCTGTGTATACAGGTGTGTGGCTAGCGGGCAACATCAAGGATGCCAGCCAGTCGTCCCTTTGATGGATTGCCTGCCACACTTTCCTGATGGGTCTTCTTCACACTGAGTGGTCAGCCTGCATCTGGCACAGCTGACCCATGCATCTCAGCTCCCTTCATGACAGGTCCCTGCTGCCACCATGAAAAAGGTCTGTGTTGGTATGAATTCATCATTATGACAGCAAGACCCCTGCACTGTCCATTCTCCATTAGGACAATAACCAGACTTCCTCCCTTCCCACCAGTCCCGGACTGTGTTACTCTCTCGTGGAACAAGAGGAGTTTTTTAGACACTGCTTCCATCAGGACAAAGTAGAACACTAGAAATTATTTCCAGATACTGGACTTGAGGGAATCCCTATTAAGTATCATTGCTATTTATTTGTCTTTGGAAACGAGTTTATCAAACTGACAACTAATTTTGTGGGTAACAAGTGCTGACAATGCCGCACTGGCCATATGTAATGTTTTCTGTTGATAATAATTTTTCATGTCCTGTGAGGAAAACTCATAAAGACATGAAGACACCACACTCCGTTACTTTACTAATGGTTAAACAACGCAGAACTCTGACTCACTCAGTGGCTCGATGCAGCACAGCTCAGAGATTGTATTATCTTGTCATTCAGGCAGCCGAGAAGCAGTGGTCAGGCAGGCACTGAGGCACGGGTCCGGCCTGCTTTCCCACTAATCCTTTTCCAATAGTCTCATGAGCAAGTCCTTTCATTGACATGCTCTGAAAATCAGAGACAGAGCTCTCAGCCGGAAGACACACATGCCCACTCTCTGGAAAGGATGCAACTGTTTTGCCTTTCCGGACCTCCAGCCTTGTTTCCCTCCAATGTTTGCAGCAGGCAACGTGGGAGCTAAGGAGGCAAAGGACTACATTTTATAAAACAGCAATTCTCAGGCAATTAAATATTGTTTCACAATAACAGTGATACGCAGGGATGAACACATGTCTCTTATTGCTGAAATGGATGTGGTCTTGAATAGAGACATGTACACGGGCCACGCTGAGAGTTCAGATTTGAAAATGGGGGTTATGCAGACCATTGTTATGGTAATATACAATTTTCAGTGTTCTTGTGATTTTAATTACAAGAGTTAAATGTTCTGTAATTTTGTAATACCGAACAATTTTGTAATTTTGTAACACAATGAAGTGGCAAAGTTCAAAAGCTACCCTTTGTATAAATGCATAAAACACCTCAAGAATGATTTGTTTCAGCAAAGAGATCTCGGACATGGAATGAAGACACTAAACTGAGCCACAAGACAGATGTCAATTGCTGGCTACTTATATTGACGTGAAGACTCCCATTTAATTTTAAAGCTCTGTAATAAAACATTTTTCATTGAAATGCCATTGTGTGTATGATGTCATATCATTTATCCAGAAAGATAAGTATTTTTAGATCATGAAAATGGACTCTGTGTTAGTTTCCGAGGGCTTTGTGTAACGTAGTGCTTGCTCCCATCAGTCAGGAAGCTTGTCGTCACGTACGCTTTAAGGACTCACTTGTATCAACTTCACTGCTTCTTGCAAGAACGGACATTTTGTGTGACTCATATTCTCTCCTCAGTTTGAGGGGCATGTCATCCTGAAAGGGGCAGAGGCCAAGCAGAATCTCGGCGGAAGGTCTTCCCGCAGGGCATGCACAATCTGTAAATGAGAGTGGTGGGGCCTGATGGTCTTGTCTGAATAATCACATGATTTTATAGAGCATTGTACCGTAAAAGCTCAGCTTTATCATCACTGTGGTGATGTGACTGGTGGTGCTATATGTGTACGTGAACCATGGCGTTTCAGAAGAACAATTTTCATGGAATTCTTCTTGCCAGTGCAGGTAAGTGTGGTAGCTCTTTCCGTTTACGAAGAATTATAAAGTTTGAGTGTAAAATGTATGTGGGCAATGCAGTTTTTAATTCACATTATAAGTGTTTCTTCTATCAACAGCACTGTTCGTCAGATTAAATGTCACCTACTGCATGTGCTCAGAATATATTTTGATTTACTAAATGTATGCGATGAAAAACATACTGCAAACACCATAAGTGATGAAAAATGCACTTTACATAAGCTAGACTACTAAGAGCAACTACATGCTTCATTCATGTAACAGCTTATACATAAGTTTGTCTTTTGTTATTTTATTGATAAACCCTCAGTCTTCCAGTGGATTCATCTGTAACCATATAGACATTAAAAAAAAAAAAAAAAAAAAAAACAGTAGTAAAAGAAAATCATACAAGAGTAAAACTAGAGTGTTCTGACATATAAAACATTAACCGCCCCTACAGCAAGAATGATTACTTTATACCAATAATGCTAGCATTGCATGGCCTCTGGTCAGAATATGCTCCAACGGTCTGTTTTGGTTTGGTTTTCTTTGCTTTAAACGGACAGTTTCTTTAAAAAGTTCATTAATTTTAAGTGCCGTTTAAACAATAATGGATATTATTTTTCCTTCCAAACCTTACACACACACACACACACACACACACACACATGCATATATATGTGTATATATATGTACATATATGCACATATATGTATATATCTATACGTATATACACATATATACGTATACATGTCGTCTTTTGTTATTGGTATATATTGAGTATTACAATTTTAATACATTTTGTTCCTTTCTTAAAATGTGTATGCTTTTTTTGGCACCCTCTGTATATACAGAAAATATTGCATATACCGATAACAAAAGATGAATACAAGTCATGTGTGCACATATACATTTTTGGGCACCCTGGTGTACATGTGTTTTTCTGTCCAGACACGAGAAGTAGCACACTTACACGCTGTCATTGTCTGTTTGGTGTCCTTTTCCCTTCCCGGATGCACATTCAGCTTACTCATCCAAGTTCCAGTGTTTATACTCAGGGTGGATACTTACCATTGAGTCAGATATTTGATCTAGATGTGGTAACATTTAGTAAACTAATATAAAATATTTCTCTCTTGACTCATTAATTATAATATCTCTCCTCTAATCAAGATAATAAGTAATCAATGAAATAGTAAGAATGTGTCCAGAGTCAAATTTATCACGCCCTGCCCTCTCAGATTTTTAATATATTTTTACTTTTTACAAAAAGTAGACAAACCAGTATAATTAATCTCTCTCCTTTGTAAAAATCTTCTGGTCTTATTTTAAATTATGCAATGGATTTAGAGTCTCAGTTGTATTAAGGTGAGATGTTTACTCCATTAGAATAAAGAAAATGATAAATATATTTTACAATTTAAAAAAGTATTTGTCACTAATATGGTACATATGACGCATACATATGTGTGTACTCTAAAGAAGCATTTTTTTGTACATTTACTTTCTAATATTGTTAGTGCTATGCAAAAACTTGAATATTAGCTCCCTTTCTCTATCTATTCTAATGATAACAAAACTTCAGCCAATGGAACATGTGGGGGACATGTGATTTACCTGTAGGATTATATTTCCCTATGATCCATTAATTCAATCCCAGATCCTGCAGAAGTCCTGTCTACGCAAGCAGGGGAGTCATATGCTTCTTGTAAGTTAGTGTTTTGCCACTTAGATAGCCTCTTTTAAAGTTCAGCACAGATGAAAGTGTGCATTTCCACAGAGGTAAAAAGGAGTCTTCTCTCTGTTAAGGAACAAGAATAGAATCCATTTATTCTCTGAGGTGAGGTCATGCCCGTCATTTTATTAGTTATTGTGAGTTGGTGGCATGTTTCACCTGTGATGACACGGCTATTCCTCACCTTGAGTTAGTGGCTTCTGAGGTCCTCGCATATGACTGCCATTGGGTCCTAGTCGACTGACTAAATTGTACTGAACTTTGATTGTTAATGAAAGGCATTAACTTAACCGGTATTTGCGGGTGTAACTATTTAGTGAACTGCCATCCCTGTTTGTTTTGGGTGTCTGTGAGAGGATGGACTGTCACCACGGAAGAGAGGTCACTGCTGCTTTTCAATATTAACTGAAAGTATTAATGTGTCCCACATGCCAGTGTTGTTACTCATGTGATCTAATCTGCTTCCCAACGCTACGTCTCCACTCTGCTCCTCTCAGACCCAATGGGGCAAAAAACAAAGTCAGTGACAACCCTACCCCCCACCTCCCTCCAGAGGATCTTGGAACTGAAAGATAATTAGGAAACATGAAAAAATGTGGGGAAATGTTTCAAAACATGCATATAGAAAACATATTACAGTAAAAACAGGTAAATGGCAAGTGAAACGAAGAGTAGAAGAACAAAAAACAGTCAAGGAAATATTTTTAAAAGTTATGCTTATGGTGACAATTATTAGTAACTGTATTGTTGAATATATCAAAGGATACTTTCTGCCTAAATTCAAGGCGCATACTGTGATACAGTCAAGTTTTTCTTTTGTTCACAAACTAAGGTTAATTTCATTTGTTAAAATCCTGTTATCCAATGTTCAATATGTTGCTCCATTTTACTGAGAAATTGTAATTAAAAATGATCCTACAAATGTACTTCAAGCTCAAGTCTTTCTGCTGTCTGATGCAGCCTGATCAAGAGGATTACATTACAACTTCGCGTTGTAGCCATGCAAATCCAGCTTCAAAAACATCTGAGGGATTCTGGATCTACCATCTGAGTGAATTAGAGTGTTCAGTAATTGCCGGGTATCAGGCAGTTTATAAAAAAAGACCAGAGTATGTAATGCTGTGCAGTACTAGACCCCATCCTGACATTCTGTTACCTGTGGAGGACGTGTTATCCAAGCTGGCAGCCAGAGTAACCACGAGCAAGGCTATATGCTGTTAACGGAATGCCTCTGATTTGACCACGCTGATGACAAGCGATCTGCCCAAAAGCCTGACCATGGTTTCCAGTGAAGAAGGTGGGAAAACAGAGACTGTCGTGGTAGCTGCAGTGACTTCTGACACTCGCAGGCCTTACAGCAAACCCCACAGGTAAGGTCCCAGTCTGTACCCAGACTGTCCTTGCTCCACACACCACCTACCAGCCCAGGCCATCTGTCCTTCTGACTAATTGGCTCCAAACCTGGGGCATCCCACGAGCCGTTCAGATACAACAACTCACTAGAAAGGCTCACAGAACTCAGGAACATGCCATAGTTAGGATTACAATTTTATTACAGCAAGAAGTATACAAACCAGGGCCAGCAAAAGGAAGAGACACACGTGGAAAGGTGCAGGAGAACCCTAACTGCAAGCTTCCATGTCCTCTCATTGGAGTCAGGACGTGCCCCCTCCCAGGAAGGTAACCAAGCTTCAGTTTCATTTCCTAAGGAGGGTTGATTGAGTCATGGGCTGTATGGTTCCATCTCAATCTCCAGCTCCCATTCCCTCCCTGGAGATCAGGCTCATATCACCTGGCTCACAGCCCCAAGCTTCTAATCACAGGCTTGGGCTTGCTGCAGGGCCAACCCCCATCCTGAGTCATCTTGATGGCACAAATCATCTAGGGACTGCCTGGGAGTCATGTCATTAGCATAAACTCAGATGTACTCTGAAGGTCCCACCAGGGATAACAGACAAGAGGCTCCCATCAGTCTACTGAGCACAAGGATTTAGAGTTTCCCTCCCAGGAAGCAGGGACACAAGTCAGCGCAATTCTTTGTTCTGCAATAGTTACAGAGCAAACCCAGGCCTGCTCTCACTAAGGCAATGCATGATGGGTCTGGCTAGATCAGCTCATTTAAGTGAAAAATGATACAGAGATGTACTTTGTTTCTATGGTCATGTCAAATTATTTCATAATAACAGTTACATTGTATTTGACAGAAACATAAGGTAAGTTACAGTATAACTGTATATATCCATTTTCAAAATATCCAACACACTATAATTACTTTCAAGAAATGAAACTTACTTCAACAGTTTTAGAACTTTTCCTAGGGTCACTGACTCTCCAAATTAGAGGTTTCTGGGTTTTGTTTTGTTTTCCTTTCAGTTATGCTTATCTCCAAAATATTGTGTTTAACATGTTGTAGGCTTGTAAGAGTAGGTGATTTTTATGCCTGGCATTCTTTATGAAACTACTAACAGTTAAAAAAAGATAAAACAAACATACAAAACTAGAAAAAAGTAGGAACCTTTACGTGCAGAAAAAGAGATGTATCTTTTGGAGGGAATAGAAGAAAAATGTTTTCATACAAAAGCAATCTTAAGAAAATAGCAATCTCTAAAAATCAAGGACATGCTCCATAAATCATTCTAGTTCATATTTTCATCTATTTTAAAAAAGAAAAACCTGACTAAAAATAAAGTGCCTTGTGATGTGGAAATGCTCAATTATGACTTGGGCTTTGAAATAGCACAGACACTTGTAAATGATTTTCAGAATTTTTATCTTAAATTATATTTCAAATTGCATAGGTAACAGTCATAGAAAATTATTTTAGAAATGAGTATTCGCTGCGTATGAAGTATTACAGGTTATTATGGAATATCACCCTCTGTATTGGTCAGGATTCTTGACAAAACTGGAACACTCTTGCCCCTTTCTGGATAATGTGCCCTTCGAATTGATGAAAGAATATCCAGGAAATAAAATATCCATCCCTATGAGAAGCAGTCAAGTTTATACAAGGACAAGCACATCCTCTGGTGTGCATATGTGATGACAAACCACTCCTGAACAGGATGGAGGGGGAGAGGACAGCACCACTGGGGAAAGATGCAGAGTGGGCAGTGCAGGTGAGCTCCCAACACTGCCTGATGCTCAGAATGTCTGGCTTGCTGAGAAAAAGTAAATGCCAGGTTGGAGCAATTGCACATTAAATTAATCATTCGAGATGGCTAGGAGATGGACTATCTCATATATCTACTTGTTCAAGTTTTGTAAGCCCCTAAATAGCACTTTTAAGGAGAGCAATTAATTTTTTTCTTCATTAACTTTAATTATGCTCAGAGGCCTGGAAATCGTGGCACAATTTCAGAAAACAAGCCTGCTTACTAAGTGGGTTTTCCCAAGTTCTCACAAATCACAGTGACACAAGAAACATCAGTGTGTGTCTCAGTAAGAAGGAAAATAAAGATAAAGTATGTTAGTTTAAGGTTATAATCAAGTATTTAAAAAGTGAAGCACAGGAAGTATAATAACTGATTTCATACCATCCTGCTATTCTTAATAGATAATTCATGTAATGAGAAGTTAGGTACAGAGATTTTCTTTAAAAAATCACCGGGATCATAGCTGTAATTGATCACGTGGGGTGTATGACTCATTTCAGCGAGGGAGAACCCTCATGTGGCTTAACGGTTTAGAAGAAAAAGAAATACTGTAAAGGCAGTGCTTGAAATTGTTTTAATTATTTGTTTTCAACAGATACTCACTGAGCATCTCTGTGCCTTTTGCCTGCTTAGAGTCTTTCGGGCACACAGGAATAAGAAAAGTCCCCCATCCTCATGGACTCGGTGTCTGCAAATAGGCACTAAAGAAACAAGCAGACAAAAGAACACAAACCTGACAGTGGTGAGAGCTGTGCTGCCCGAACAACACAACCAGTGTCATAAACAGTGTTAGATTAACAACCGGCACGCTGCTGTGGGAGACATTTGGGAACATATAAATGTATTCTCAAGTTTCTTTGACTCTGAAGCATTGCAACTTGTCTATTTTGTGATTATGTGACACTAAAAATAATTTAAAATTACAATGTGAATACTCACTTATGCCATAATACCAAAATAATATTCATACCAGCTACTTAAAGTCCGTACATGGAAGGACCTACAAACGGTATTCTAAAAGTCAATGATGCAACAGGGAAAAATGGTGACAGAAAACAACAGAGATACACTTGGACTGAGCAGGACTTTGTAATTCCTAAGCAGTGCTGCTGTCTGAGGAGCAGAAGGCAGAAGTAAGGGACTAGAGGTCCAACTGGAGGAAGAAAATGTCTAAACACTGTAAGCGATCTTGTTCGGACGCAAAGGTCATGAGAACAGATCTGCTCATAATCCTACCAGTTGGACATGCCCTAAATTGAAGAAGGAAAGGACTTATTTCTCAGGTATGTTCATTAAGAAATGGAGAAATATTCTGTAGTGAGAATGATAAAAGAAAAACTGAGTCACCTTCTATTATAGACATTTTATAGAATTTCATTAACATTATATTGCTTTTTTAAAAAATCTATAAAATAATCATAGTTAAATCCACCATTTGTTCTCTGTTTTACATAGGGCAATTCACCAATGTTTGAATTTTGACTTTTTTAATTGAAGTAGTTAATGGGATAACAATATGTGAAATATGCCTTGACCCTGTTTATTAGATTGTTTTCTACCTTGACAACAGACACAAGGTAATAAACAGAGTAAAGGTATTATAACTGAATATACACAAAACTTTCCAAAGATCCAACTCTGGAAACCATACAGGATCTCCCCCACACACACACCCCATTTCTATTAGAACAGAGTACCCCCTGTGGCACATGCATCCTTAGTAAACGTACTCATCTTCATGAGAGCTCTGTGACTCTGTCCTCTGTCCACATGGCTTTCAAAGCCTCTGAGATTCACCTTAACCATAAGGGGCTGAATCTGCCTGCCTTTAAGATGTGTTTAGATTTACAGAGTGGCACCAGCATGGACTCTGGAGCCCAAATGCCTGGAGCTGAATCCCAGCTGCTCAATGTCACGGTCTTGTCCTTAGGTTGTAAAAGATTGGACTTGTGGCTTTACAAACACTGGTGTTGTAAAGCAATTGAACTCTGCTCTAATTGGGGTATAGTGCCACAAAGCTTTTGGATGGGTCAGCCGATGTGTCTAATCAATCACCAGGCTTATTCTCTGCATTTAAATGCAGGATGAGGGCAAGAATAGCAAGGTTTCACTCCTTCGTATGTTGTTGCTGATTGTTTGCTGCTGTCCAGATTCCTTTAGAATCTTTAGAAAGAGCAAAACTGCTCATAAAACAGATAAACCAAATGTTTTATTTATGAAATGTAAGAATACATTTCATTACAGACAACTCTACAGCACAAGGGTGGTCTGCATTATCTAACCATCTTTTGATACTTTTTAAAAGACAACAAATGATCATTGGTCTTACCTAAACTAACCTCATAAAATTCATCTAGTCGGTTGAAAAAGTAGCAAATCAGAAATGTAACACATTTGGCTATCTTTATCCCCAGTGTTAAAAGGACAGCTAATATGCAAATTACACAGGCTCACCTGCATGCATCACAGGGCAGCAAATCCAGTCTTCCTGGGAGCCCTATTTCAGCAGGACCATCACAGGGTGGTGCTAAGTAAGGCAATGTGAGCTTCTAGAGACACATTTCTGAGCTGCTAGTCAGTTATTTACAGCCCCAAAGAGAACAAAGACACTTGTTTAAATACACACAGTATTTACGGAAGCACTAGCTATCACTGCTGCTAAAAGAAGTAAAGCAGTGAGTATGTCTGTGTTATAAAACCAAGGTGAAACTTGCCTTTCTAAATTGGGAGAACCTTGACTTTTCTGGGAACTTGTCTTTAAAAGAAACCTAAAATTACTACTGAGAAGTTAATTAACTCAGATAACAATGGTTTTTTCATTCAGAAAATGAATAACATTAATATACACTTAGTTTTGAAGTATCCTTATTCAGATGTTTTCAGGATTTGTCTTAGTTTGTTGTACCAACAGTAGAAGTCAAGTAGTTGCATTTTTTTTACATGTAATGACATTTGCTGATTCTAACCTAAATTAACAACCTAAGTTCTCAAAAAATAATATATAAATTGACTCCAAAATTGTTTACGTAAAATAGAGTTACATGAAGAATATTTTTAATATTACACTCTAAAAGAGAAAAATTGGGAAATGGCTTATTTACCAAGCTTGAAGTACCATTTCTACACATAATATTGGAGGTTATGTGGGTGGGTTCTCAAGTCATACCTGTCGGTTCAAATTATGATTCTGCCATTTCTGTTCAATTATTTTGGACAATATATTGAAACTTTTCCAGTTTTGCTTTCTCCTTCCACACATGGAAAGAATACCAGAATCCACTTTACAGAGGCATTTATGGGTGTGAGCAATTTTTTAGGAAACACACAGCACAGTAACTTGCATCACACAGGAAGCAATACATGAATGGTAGTAAGGCAGCCAGTGATGCCATCTTTCCTTAAAACTTATTATAAAAATATTTCAATGTATACAAAAGACTTACTTAAAATGCAGGACAGTTTAGAATGGGGAATATTAATAAACATGACTACAAACTTTTAAATGCATGACAAATATCAAATGAGCAAAATAAGGAACCAAATGAAATAATGTGCATCGGAGACAAAAACTTAGTAATTCTAGTATAAAAGTGGCACCTAAAAATAGAAGACGCAGGGTACTCAGCCTAAAGAAAGTGGGCTAGAACTATGAACAGAACAAATGGCTCTTTAACCACATGAAAAGATGCTAAACCTCTCTCATAATGAGAGAAATTAAAATTAAGATAATATTTCACACCCATCATATTGGCAAAAACAACAAAAAAGCCATTATTTGGCAAAGCTATGGGGAATTCTCACATCACAGGAATAAAAATTCATACAATCTCTATAATGGAGAATGAGACAAGAACTAAAACATTGCGATCTACTTACTCTTTGGCTTAACGATCCCATTCCAGGAGTCCATCCCAAAGGTCCATGGGCAAAAATGTGGAAACTGGTATGTATAACACGTCTGGTGACAGTGAAAGCCAGAAAGCAAAGTAAGTGGCCATCCGTGGGGGGGGGCATCCATGGGGGCTGGCTGAGTGAACAAGGATTCATCAGGGACACAGCACGCCAAGAGCCGTAACAAAGCAAAGGTGATCTCAGGTGTTGCTGGGACTTTTATGACATGGTCTTCAGCGTATATATGCTAGTCACCGAACAAAGCAAAGGGAATTAAAGAGTTCATACACTCAATCCTACATGAAAGGAGATGGTAACACAAATCGTGCATGTGTGTATGTATGCTTGTGTATGTACACACGTGTGATGCGTTTCATATCATGTGGTATAGTCTGATATGAATGACACAATATGCCAAAATTTAAAAGTAAAGGTTATAATGCTTAACATTTGCATAAAAGAACGAGCACAGCATGTCATCTCTGCACTGGCTCTATTTTGCGGCTGTGGGATTCTCTTTGTCCAGGCATATTCTGGCAGTCGAAGGCTGATGTTCATAATTTTAAGTTACTTTTCTTAATCAGGCACTTACTGTGAAAGGTTTTGTCTGACGTAGATGGGACGGTCAGCTGGGTTCTGTGTCTGTTTTAGAAAAGCAGATATAGTTCCCGGTCCTTCGATGACAATGCTACAGAACTTACAACACAGAGCTTCCTCCAATCACTGCTTATAGGACATTTTCCATTTGCTCCCAAGAAAATGATTCTCCTCCGAAACTATAACCCAATGTGTTTCTGCTTTTCCATCCCAGCCAAATTGAAGATTGTTATAAGTGGTTGTTTTCTCCAAGAGGAAAAAGAAAGGCTTTGACCAGCTCCCCTGGACAGTCCATGGGCAACTGAAGGTCACCTCATTCACCAAGTGGACCATTATCTGATTTTGATGCAGTGTGGACAGTATCTGCTGGTGACAAACTAGAGTCAAATCAAAATTCCTTTTTCCTTCTTAAGTTCTTTTTGGATGACACCGGTATTTTTTCTGACTTAAAGAACAACGTGATTTACTCAGGATTCTAGTTTCAAGTCCAAACTGTATATGACTGCTAGTGAACACTGTCAGATGTTACTTCTTTGTAACATCTTTTGTGTACAAACTATAGACCAAATTTTCTCAACAAACCAAATTCAGCAGCATATGAAAAAAGATTATCTATCACTACCAAGTAGGATTTATCCCAGGAATGCAAGGGTATTTCAACATAAGAAAAATCAGCCAATGCATATACCAAATCTGTAAAATGAAGAAAAATAATAACCACAGATCATCTCAATTGATGCACAAAACCGCCAAATCCAACACCCTTTGGTGAGAAAAACACTCAGAAAACCATGAATGCAGAGGTCTCCCTCAACACGTTAAAGGACATTTATGAAAACCCCAACTGCATTCTCGGTGCTAAGGACCGAAACCTTTCCCCAAGGTGAGGGCGATGGCGAGGATGCCCTCCTGTCCACTTCTAGTCGGCATTTTACTGGCATTTCTGGCCAGAGAATTAGGCAAATCATAACAAAATCATAAAATCAGATCACTACTTCATTATTGTTATATATTCTTGCCAGTGTGACGATTCTGTTCTATTTAGTTTTAATGAAACCACTCCTGTTTAGATTTTGGAAGATTTTAAAATGGAGTAACTCATATTTAAATGTCCTCACATGTATACTCAATAATAGTTATTCTTAGAAATGTATCAACAAAATAACTCAATGATTAGTTCTCCAAAAATAAATTTATTAATGCAGAATTATTTAGGTTAAATAATATTTGACTGGAAAGTTAAATGTGAACCTTTGGAAATGTAGCAGTTTTCCACACAACTGACTGTTCCATGAATGAAATTGTCATTTTCAAAGCTATCTTATTTATAAGTAGATTCTCATCAATAAAGATTGAACCTTAAATGTATCTTAATAGTATATTAGACTGATCAGGCCGCCATCACAAAATATCACTGACTTGGTGGCTTTAACAACAGAAAATTATTTCTCACAGTTCTGGAGACTATAAGTCTGAGATCGAGGTGCTGGCATGGTAGGTTTGATTCCGAGGCCTCTTGTCATGGCTTGTAGGTGGCCCCTTTCTTGCTGCGTGCTCACATGACCTCTTCTCTCCATGTCCAGGGCAGCAGGGAGCTCTGTAGTGTCTCTCCTTCCAAGGACACCTGTTGTAGCAAGTCAGAGCGCCACCCCAAGGGCCTCATTTACCTTAATTACATCCTGGAAGGTCCTATGTTCAAATACAGGTGAGGGCTTAAATGTAGGAATTTGGGGGAAGACACAACTCAGTCCATAGCAAACAGGTGTTTTTTCCCCAGGTAAAAACCCTTTCACAGCTAAATTTCAGTCATAGCATAATCAAACATATTGTTAAGCAGTTCCAGGGTTCAGAGAGAGACAATGTATATTTTATTTCAGATTTATACAATTTGGAATTATATTAAATCTCCATAAAAAATCAGCATTTTAAAATATTATAAAACATATTATTTAAAAATCATTTTAAACACAGAAAAATAAAGGCGAGACAAAGCTGCTGATGAGGTGACTACCTATGAGCAGACCACGAGCAGTTAGCTCCCTCTCACGCTCTGCAATAAAACACGCAGTGTAGACGTGATTGCATTGGAAGTTACTGGTACATCTGAATGCAAACCACCCAGCCATGAAACATGGGGCTTCCACCTGCTGTAAAAGTAAATCAGGAGGCAGGGCCAGCGCTTTGCTGGGAAAGCCATTTGCGCCCCTCAGTTCATGACTATTCATGGTGACGTTCACAGATGTCTCTGCTCACACTGTGGGCGGCTGGGTGACAGTGTTTTATTCAACATGACTTTATAGATAAAGTGAACATAGGCAATGATTTTGAGAGCATAATATAATCAAATGAATCCTGATGTGGAGATCCTGCGGGAAATTATACAGTAATCTTATCAACATAACTAATTTTCTTCTTATGAAATCGTGATTCCCACTACACTATTACAGCTACTGAAAGTACTGTTTAACATCACCATTTCCATGTTAATATCTCAGTAAATCACCCATGTAGAAAACTCAGAATGTGAGACATTCTGTTGGGAAAATGCTTTCACTTCTAAATTAGAAGTAATACAAAGTGAATGTTTTACATGTAGGTTGCTTATTGATACTAAAAATACTTTTCTTATCAGAATCAGTTTCCCTAAGATAATGCTAGCTAGCAGACGCTGGAAGATAAATGATTCAAAAAAAAAGAAAACAATCAGAAGTCAGGTGGCTTTGGCTAATCATCTGTTGGCATCAGATTCCTAACAACTATGTAAGAATTCATGTGTGGCACCTTTAGCAAAGCAGTCGTCATCTGAACACACACCCACACTTGTGTCCCACTGGGAACAGTGTAAACAGTAGGAAAACACCAGCAGCTGTTTGAGCTTCAGCAGTTCATTTATCCTAGAACCCTGTTGCCTCACTGTCACCTGGGAGTGGAGTTGCCTTGCAGTGAGGCTGTAACTAGGTGAGGACTAAAACGTGTCCAGTTCACTTTCCCACAGGTAGTATTTCTAAATGTTGGTGAGTATATTCTATTCATTGTTTTGACATTGGTTCTAAGAGAGGGAAAAAAAAGATCTATAAGTAAGTGATACTAGGAACATCTAAAAATATACAGGCTTGTGAAAATGAAAACTGAAAATGACCGATTACATATCCCTTCCTGTACTTGACTCAATAGCACATTAAAAACAATAATTGATAATTACTCATTATTGAGAGTTCCTAAACCATAACTTTTTAAAGAATCAATTGTGTGGAAAATGAAAACAACCAAAAGATGAGGGAAACTTTAGACACGGGGAATGGAATTCTTGCCTCTTTCCAATTATTTTGCCCAAGATACGAATTTAAACAATTTAAAAAATTGAAATTACAATAGACATTTTGGTTGCCTGTAAAGTATCCACTTCCCACTTTAATAACAGTCCCAGATTTTTGTTCTGTTATGTGCTGGCCACACAGCCCACGTTCTTCTAAAAAGCAGGTTTCCCCCCCATAGCCAGAGAGAGACCTGACAATAGCTCAGGATAAGCCCACTTTGCTAGTGACCTGTTCAAGGAGCCTGTCATTGAGAGAGTTGGAGCACTGCATCACCTGGACAAAGGACCGTTTCAAGATAATTCCAAGCCCAGTTCAGGCCAGTGAGATACCCAAAGTCTGTAGGGAGATCTCGCGTCTTCATTCATTTTCTATTAAGCGACTGTTACTGAACACTGCAAGAGATGATAGCCTTTTCTCTGATAATGTTATCATAAATTTATGTGACAAGCTGCAAACATTTTACTGCCAGACTAAGACCAAAAGTGCTAAGGAACGCTGGGGGCAGAGCTAGCAGGTCTGCAGGAGCTGCAGCCCCGCCTGGCTGGGCGTTGGCAGGTCACCCTGTGGCACGTCGCCTTTTTCAGTTAAACATGCCAGTTTACCCTCTTGATGTCTGAGCTGGGGTAGTTTTCTGCTACATACACTGGAAAAGATATTAGCATAAATGTAAATGCATATTCATTTGGAAGACAAGAAGAATTTAAAATATTTGAATTAGTCTACATTTTCATAAAAATAATTCTCCATATATGTTGTCAGAGGCCTATTCTTCAAAAACAAAAATATTTCAAAATACAAAAATACTCTGACTCTCTTTCTTAGACTGCAAGAAACATTAAAAATAAGCATCTTACTTAAAATCTGTTTGTAATCTTCCCTGAAGAAAATAACATGTTGCAATTACTCACTTGAGATTTTTTTTGAGTTCTAGGGTAAAGTAGCCAATATATAATTTAGTTGTCTCTTAAATGCAACAAGAAAATGCTGGATATTTTATAATCAGTCAAATTTCCTCTGGAGTTGAATATCTTTTTAAATAAAACTTCCTATCATTTTAGATGTTGCATATTTTAGACTTTGTTAAAAAAAGTAAAATACCCTAAAAGTAACATATTGTTTTTTTCCTGATTAGAAATGTTGCCTCAAAGCATTCTAACATGGTGAAGCTAAAATCCGCAGCATGATATTCCCTCTTATTTGGTTCAATGTCAGTACCATCTCGTGGGCGGGGCCTGCCGAGATGGACAGGAGCAGAGATGGACAGGCGGGCCTGGAAGCCCGCTGCACAAGCTGTATGGCTAAGGTCAGCCAAAAGCAGAAGACAATCTCCAATCAAAAACTGAACAGCAGAAATTACAAACGGAGAGAAAAGGTATATTTAGATGATGCCTCATAGATAAACTAGGAATTTGCTATCTTTTTTTCAAAAATCTCTAAAACTTCCTTAGTTTTTCACTATGAACCATCAAAATGTAATCAACAAAGGATGAAAACTACTCAGCCTATATTCGAACTAAGTTAACTTGAACTATAAAGCAATTTGGAGCCAAACTGCAATTTATATTTTTAAAATTTGAAAATAATAGGTTGAGACATTTCTTTTTCTGATAATTGGCTCATCATTTAGTTTTAGAGATACATCTAGGTCCCTCATTTCTATTTCAGTTTTCTTGGTAATTCCTAATATTTTTAAAATATTAAAGCACTTAGACTTTGATCTTTATTTTTAGACGGAAAAAAGTATTCTATTTTATTTTGTTTAGTTGGTTTGGATATTCTACTTGATGTCACTAGAATTTAGAGGTTTTGTATCTTTCTATGAAATCATAGTGTTTGTTTTAGTTAAGTTGGAGACACGCATTTTAAAACTACATAACATAATCGATGTATGAGAGCACCATATATTTTATTCCTTATCCATGTAAATAATTGCTTATAAAGTTTAACATTTACTTACTTTGTAATTTGATTTTTTTTGGAAAATGCTAACTGTCCAATTGCTCAGTTGATTAATGGACTGAAAATATGTGCCTGGAAAAGCAAAAGCTGAGGCAATCAGGTCAGTTTGATAGAAGATTCCTGTGAGAGTTCAGAGTTCGGGTCTAGATTACAGTGAAGACGATTTATAGTTTTAAGAATTTTCATGTAAGTAGTAATATAATAACTAGAACACCAGTGAACTGGAATCTTCCATGACTAGAATACAGGTTGAGTAAAGTTTTCATTATCTATAAACATTCCTAGTCAATAATATACCTAGTGCCTTCCAACAGAATGTTTTTGTAATAGAACTATTCTGAACGGTTCGATCTGGGAGCTACTGGCCTCATGTTGCACGTGAGCTCCTGAAAGATAGATATTGAAGATGTGAGCTTTGCGTTTTCCTTAATTTGTAAATACAATTTTTTGAGACAATAGTATATGCATGTGGAGTTGTAAGAAATAAAATTGAAAGTGTCCGTATCTTCTACCCCGTTTCTCCCAATGGTCACGTCTTGTAAAATTACAGTACAATGTTACACACAGGATGCTGACTTGGATACAGTCAAGATCCAGCACATTCCAGCACACAGGACCCCTCACATGGCGGCACTCTTACCCCCACACCCTCTTCCTCACCTCCCACCCCTGCAGAACCCTCTACACCACTGATCTGTTCTCTGTTGAAAATTGTGTTGCTTCCAGAATGATATACAAATGGAATCACACATCACGCAGCCTTTCTCCCCCATAGCATCATTTATTTTTTTATTAAATGTATTGGGGTGACATTGGTTAGTAAAATTATGTAGGTTTCAAGTGTACAATTCTATGCAGCCTTTTGAGGTCACTTTTCAACTACCGTACTTCAGAGGAGCTTCACACAAGCTGCTGGGTAGCCCGAGGTCCTTTTTCTATCGTGGGGTACGTGGTATTTATCCCATGGTTGCGTCCCTCTAGTTTGTCTTACCAGCCACTCACTGAAGGGCTGTTTCCAGGTTGTAGATCTCACTAATGAGACTGCTATAAATACCTGTGTATAGGTGTCTGTGTGAATATATCCCACTTTCATTTCTGTGGAATAAGCGTCCAGGAGAGCAGTTGCTGGGTCTGTGGTAATGCTGCGTTTAGTTTCTGTTGAAGGGCTGCCAAGCGATTTTCCACTCGCACTGGCAGCATATGAGTGATTTCGTGTCTCCAGGTTCTGTCCCACATTTGGCCTTGTCTCTGTTCTTTAACCCGCAGGAATTGTGGGCAGTACTCTCCCATGAGGCATCCCCTTGCTTTTCCCTGACGGCTGCTGACACAGAACATTGCTTCCTGTTGTATCTGCCATCTGTGGATTGTCCAAGAAGCCTGCTCATGGAGTTCGTGAATTTTCTAACTAGATTGTTTGTTTTCCCCCTACTAAGTTTTGAGCATTCTTCACGTGTTCTTGGAACTGGTCTTTATCAGTTTATGGCTTGGTAATATTTAGTCTGAAATTGGAGTTTTTGCCCTTTTCATATAGACTGCCACAGAGCAAAATCTTTTCATTGTGACAGGCAGACTTAGCCGTTTTAATTTTTATGGATTATGCTTTTGATTCAACTCTAAGAACAATTTGCATAGCCCTGAATCTTTTTTGTATAAATTGTATAGTTTATATTTACATTTAAGTCTATTATTCACTCTGAGTTAATTTTTCAGACTACTGAGATTTAAAGGTTATTTTGTGCCTAAAAGTGTCCATTGGTCCAACTGAAAAGCCTATTTTTCTTCTATTGATTATATATATATATATATATATATATATATATATATATATATATATATTCCAAAAATGTATACACATGACTTGTATTCATCTTTTTTTATTGGTATATATTGAGTATTACAATTTTAATAGAACTCCTTTCTTAAAATGTGTATACATTTTTTTGGTACCCTCTCTCTCTATGTAAAATCAGTTGAGTGTAGTTGAGTGGGCCAAGTTCTAGGTTTTTAAATGTTTCCTTGCTCTGTACTTCTTTACCAATACCACACATTCCTGACTACTGTAGCTATATAGTAAGCCTTAACACTGGGATGAGATTTCCCCACCCTGTTCTTATTATCCACATGGATTTAGCTATTCTAGGCCACGTGCCCATGCAAAAATTCGTAGTGATATTTTGTTAGGAATTTCATTAAATCTAAAGATCAATTTAGGGAGAATTGACATCTTTACTGTGTTGAGCTTTCCAACCCATGTATGTAGGATGTCTCTTCATTTGTTCTTTCTCATTTCATTTCCTTTATCACAATTATGTAGTTATCAGCATATGTGTCCCATTCATATTTTGTTAAGTGTATGTGTATGTATTTCATTTTTTTGGAGACATTTTATGTAATACAATTTTATTCCTGCATGTTCATTGTTAGTATATAGAAATGTGATTGATTTCTGTGTGTTGATCTTTAGTGGGAACTCATTTTTTAGTTCTAGTTTTTTGTAGATTCTATTATGGAGAAAATCATGACTTCTGCAAATAGGGAACTATCTTCCTCTTTAATCTATATGCCTTTCTTTTTCTTTCCCCATTTCACTGTCTAGACCTTCTAGCACTATGTTGAATAAAACGGGTGAGATCAGACATCCTTGACATTTTCCATATTTTATGAGAAAAGCATATATTCTAGCATTATTAAGTATACTATTAACTGAAGGTTTTTGTGAATGTCATGTATTAATTAATGTCCCAGTCTAGTCCTAATTTTTATGATTTTTGTTTAAATCATGAATGAGGTTGGATGTCAAATGATGTTTCTATGTTACCTGATATAATCGCACACGTTTTCTCCTGTAGCTTGCTGATATAGTGGGTTATTTTGATTTTAAAATATTCTAACAGCCTTGTGTACCTGGCATAAATCCTATTTGGTCATGGTGTATCATTTGTTTTATGTTGCTGAATTCTATTTGATAGTATTTGTTGTCTTGTTTCTATATTTATGAAAGACAATATTCTGTAGTTTTCTTTTTTCAGTACTGTGTTTGCATGGTTTTGAGATTAGGGTAATATTGTTCTCATAAAATGAGTCATAATCTTTTATTTCATTTCATACTTTGGAAGAGTGTGTGTAAAATTGCTATTAATTTTTTGTTAAATTTTATTTGAATACTTTGTGTCAGAAGTTTTTTTTTTTAATGAGGAAAATTTGAAATTACAAATTCAATTTCTTTGGTTATAGGGCCATTCAAATTTTCTACTTTATCTTAGTTGAATCAGGTACTTTGCGTTTTTGAGGAATTGTTCAATTCTTCTAAGTTGTCTAAGTTTGAATGGAAAGTTCTTCATGGTATCTTCCTTTTGTCTTTTTAATAGCTGCAGGGTTTGTGGTGGTGTTTGCTATTTTTTTCATATTAGAAGTTTATGTCTTATACTATTTTTTTGGCAATCTTTTTAGAGGATTATCAATTCTGAGTTTTGGAAGAGCTTTGTATTTCATTGCTATTTCTATATCATTTTGTTTTCAATTTCACTGATATTTGCTCTTAAATTATTATTTTAACTACTGTTGTTTAATAATATTTTTTTTCCTCCTGCTTTGTTTCAGTTTATTCTGCTTTTCTTTTCCAAAATTCTTGCTCAGGGACTTAGTTGTATTGAGACCTTTCTTTTTTAGTGTAAACATGTAATAGCAAAAAAAGAAAAACAAATTCTCTAAATATTTCTTTCACTGCACCTGATATCGTTATATGTTGTTTTAGTTTTTATTCAATTCTGTGCTTTTTGAAATCATTTTTTAGATGTCCTGTTTGACATATGGATTATTTACAAGCATGTCCTTTCATGTATGTAGACATTTTTCCTGTTGTATGTCTATTATTGACATTTAGTTTGATCCTATTATTGTCAGATTATAGTTAGAATTTCAATTTATTACAAATGCATTGAGGTTTGTTTTGTGGCCCAGGGTAAGGTCCATGTTGGTGACTAGTTTGTGAGTGTAAATACTGTTTTCATTCTGCTGCTGTTCGGTGGAGTGTTCTGTAGGTCATGTTTCTGTTAATCATATCCTGTCAGTTGATTATCTTGTTCAGATCTTCTGCAGCCTTTTTCACTTTGTCTGATATTTCTATTAGTTGTTGAAATCCCCACCTATAACTATGAACAGTTTATATCACTTTTCAGCTCTGTCACTTTTTGCACAATGTATTTTAGGCTGGGTTTTTGTTTGTTTGTTTGTTTGTTGGCTTTTTTGTTTGTTTGTTTGTTTTGGTGCACACATTTAGGGTTATTCTTTCTTCCTGATGGATTGATCAGTTCACCATGAATCATTCTTTGTTCTGCTTTCTTTGATATTAAAATACCCAATCATTTATCTTTCTCCATGCTTTTACTTGAAAGCTACCTATGTGATTGATCTTGAAGTGCAATTTTTGTAAGATGCGTACACTTTGGTCATGTTCATGTGGCCACTCTGTTAACCCACCATTGGTGGTGATTGGTGTTTTCAGACAATGTACATTGTTGATTCCTGATGTGTTTATGTCTGCTATTTTATTTTCCTTCTCTATTTCTTCCTGTTCTAGATTTTTACTACTGTTATTATTGTTTTTGCCTTGCTGTAGGTTAAACACTTTTACTTTTCATCTTTATTATGTTTTTAGTGTACTTCTGTATGAAATATGGAAAAGGGAAAATATTTATATAGATATGTGAGAGCCCATATGTGTCAATGTGTATGTAGAGACAAAGAAAATAATAAAGCAAAAGCAGAAAAATGTTAAAATTTTGTGGATCTGCATAGAAGACACAAAAGTTTGTTGTACTACTCATGCAACATTTTTTTAATAATTTTGCACCCCCAAATTTTTAAGCATTCAATCGGGCATTTTAAAGATAACTTAAAGCTACATATTACCTACATATCATAAAACTATACAACTTTAAACTACATTTAAACTACATATTATAAGATCACCCTTGTTTATTACTTGTCACTTGTTGCATGAACCATAGTTTCCTTCTACAGGTCCCCGTTGCCTGGATGCCAGGATTGTTTTCAGCATGTCACAATCACCTTACACAAAGGTGAGTGTGTTAATTCATGTTTCCTGGGCTGTATTTCCAGTAGCAGAATTGTAGTGTCATAGGGTACAAAACACTTAAATGTGAGAATATTATATTGAATTATCTTCTGGGATGGTTGCCTTGGCCTATACTCCCACCCTCAGGAGTTTTTATGTACCCAAAATCCTTTTTGGCAGTTGTATCGACCATTTTTCTAACTTTTATAAAAGTGATGTGAATAGAGTGATAGCTCATCATTTATTTTTCTATTTATAACTGGATTGACTGTCTACTCATTTGTTAAATTTTTCTATGCAGCGTATTGTGTGTGAGTTATTTTTCGATATCTCATTTATATATATTATTAATCAATGTGATGTCAAAAAGTACATATACACATAATTTTATGCATATTATATACTTTTATACACACATGTATACTAATGTTTGTTGATGGGATTATATGGGCCAGTCATATAGTGTCCATGTCAGACTAATTTTGCCTATATTCATTCTTATAGAATGTCATTTTCTTTTTTTTTTCTTCTTTTTTTTATTTTATTAAATTTATTGGGGTGACAATTGTTAGTAAAATTACATAGATTTCAGGTGTACAATTCTGTATTACATCATCTATAAATCCCATTGTGTGTTCATCACCCAGAGTCAGTTCTCCTTCCATCACCATATATTCGATCCCCCTTACCCTCATCTCCCACCCCCCACCCCCCACCCCCCTTACCCTCTGGCAACCACCAAACCATTGTCTGTGTCTATGAGTTTCTGTTTCTCATTTGTTTGTCTTGTTCTTTTGTTGCTTTTGGTTTATATACCACATATCAGTGAAATCACATGGTTCTCTGCTTTTTCTGTCTGTCTTATTTCGCTCAGCATTACACTCTCAAGATCCATCCATGTTGTCACAAATGTTCCTATATCATCTTTTCTTACCGCCGAATAGTATTTCCTTGTGTATATATACCACAACTTCTTCATCCATTCATCTATCGAAGGACATTTTGGTTGTTTCCATGTCTTGGCCACCGTAAACAAAGCTGCAAATAAACATTGGAGCACATGTGTCTTTATCTCTAAATGTTTTCAGATTTTTTGGGTAGATACCCAGGAGAGGGATTGCTGGGTCATATGGCAATTCTATTCGTAATTTTTTGAGGAACCTCCACACTGCCTTCCATAATGGCTGCACCAGTCTGCATCCACCAACAGTGTATGAGGGTTCCTTTTTCTCCACAGCCTCTCCAACATTTGTTACTATTTGTCTTGTTGATGATCGCCTAGAATGTCATTTTCATATATATGTATCCCTCCAGAATGATGTTGGTCACTGGACCATAATGTCCCTGACTGAACTGAAATCCTCATATAAAATTAACTAGTTTTCCTACTATCGCCTATTAAATATTTGCTATTGTTATTTTTAATATACTTTATAGACCTCAAGATTAGAACAAAAATATTCATTTTGTGCCACATACTATCATAACTGATTCATGCAAATCTCTATTTTTATTCTCATTTATATGTCTGTTTAGTATAGTGATTATATCCAATTATTTGATAACATAGTCACTACCATTTAACCAGAAGCCTGTCAACACTACACATTTAGTTCACCTCCCCCTGAATCTCGTCCCTTGTATCCCCCTCAGATGGAACATTATCCAAAGTTTTTGTTAATAATCCCCTTATTTTTAAAACCAGTATCATGCATATATGTGTAGCTACATAATATTTTGAGGATTTTTTGTTGCTGTTTTGAAACTTACAAAGAGGGCATCACTCTGTGGTTTCACGCTATTTCATCCAACCCACACATCTCTGCAGGGTCCCAGTTCACTGACGTCTCATATAAACACACCACATCTCATCCATCCAATTTTTCAGCCATAGGAACTAGTTTCTTTTTTTACGAGACCATTAAAATGCAATATTTAAAATTTACTTAGATATGTCAATTATTTGTGCCTCATCTCATGGTGAGGAAAACAGATATTTCACAAGAAGGAGAAAACTTTGACACTTCAGCAAATAATTGAAAGTATATGTCTGTACAATAGACTCATATAGGAATTTTCATAATTCCCTTATTTTTTACTAAAAAGTAGAAATACCTTACATGTTCATCAGTGAGTGAATGAATAAACAGACACTGATCTATCCATACCATGTGACATCACTCAGCAATAAAGAATGAACTCTTGAGACAGACTGGCTGTGACATGGGGCACGAGTGATTCTCGAAGTCACTCTGCCAAAAAAATAAGGCAAAGTAAACATTATATTCCATATATATAAATTTTAGAATATGAAACCCAATATAATAGAAAGCAGGGCAGTAGTTGTCTGGGGTGATGGTGAGAGAAGAAGGGCAGGATTAAAAATGAAATAAGGAAACTTTTGAGAATGAAGGAGACGCAATTATCTGACTGTAGTGATAACTATGCCAAACTTACCAAATGCACCTTTTAAATGTTTGCAGTCTGTCAATTATCAAAGAGAATACAAAGAAAAAAACACACACCTCTAGATGCAGAAGATTTAACATCAACATAAATTTTCCCAAATTGCTTCAGTACTGAAGAATAGTTCACAGTACCTATCGAATGACAAGAGGAAGGAAGCGTATTAGAACATAGAAAGAAAATTGGGAGATTTTAGGACAATTGTGAGCAGTTAGAAAGAAATGTGTGTTTTTGAAGTGGTTTAAAATGAAATTATCGTAAAAAAAGATGTAAGAACATAGCTTACATTTTTATATGACCTTCAATGTGCTTTGAAAAGCTTGCAGAGGAAAATTTAAAGGTTTTCTTATAATGACTTTCTTTAATGAAAATGTGTTTGCCCATGATTAAAATTCTTCCTATTTTTTTCTACTTCATTGATTTTTCTCCTTGCTAACTGCCATCAATCCATTTTAGTCTGCAGTTAAAACTTGATCAAATGACAATGGCACAGCAATTTAATAAAAAAGTACCAACTGAAAAAACCATTGTATTACATTTTTATAAATATAAAGTATGAAATGACTTCTGTCGGAAAATGATGTAATGGAAATAGATTACAAAAGAAGTCATTACGCACGCCAAACATCTGACTGCATTGTCTCCGGAACACTGCTCTACCTAGATGGGACCCGTTAAAAAATAGGAAGTTTCATTTAATACATTTCTTAATATTTGTTCAACTGTTTACATCTGATTCAAAATAAGAGCTTGAAGTTATAAAGCTTGTTCTTTGAGGCAGTTGGACAAAAGGGCAGAGCTTACAGTTTCTCCAGAGCTGGTTCACAGGGAAGTGTGGAAACCGGGGCCCTGAGTTCTGTTCAGTTCTCGGCTATGTCACTACAACGTCAGGTTGACTTTCACTTCATCCTTCTGTGGAACACTGTTTTGAGTGCAACCTGACTGACCTTCAAGTTTTGGGCGACGACTAGGTGAGGCTGTTTGAAAGTACCCCAGCTCCATTGTATGCACGCTGCATTACCATTTTGGTGGCATCACAAGCCCTTTGCCCTCCACTTACTTCTCCGTTACTCCCCATTCTCTCAGGGAGACTGACTGACAACCACAGCTCGCCGAACAGCTGGCATTATTAAGCTACTCTGTGATATCCTGACACGTCTGCTCCCACCAAGTGCCCAGGTATGTTTATTTCCAAACTTGTCTGTGCCAGTTACACTTATGACTATAATTCCTAATTAAAATATTATATATGAAGTGCCAAAATACGACTATGAAGAGGAATAGAGTTTCTGTATTCAGTCAAATGTTTTGGAAGAGCTACTTGGAAATAAACATTATATCTTTAGGGGTGAACGTGACAAATCTAAGTGGCAGGAAAGCTCTTAGAAAAAAATCATGACTCATTGGCCAGTTTTGTTTCACTTGTATTAACCCATACCGAAATAAACAGCCTAGCCCACCTCATCAAACAATGGTCTAATAGATGAATATTTAAGTTAAACTAAAGTGTCTCAAGTATGTTTGTATCAATTTTCAGAATTCCTTGTTTGAGTTAAAATGTTGGTTGATCACTTCCGTAAGGACAGTTGGTCACTCCTTCCCTTGCTTTCTGGACCTGACACATCTCTGTTCCTTCTATCTGCTTGCCTTCTCCATGTCTGTCCCCAGGGAGGGTTTTTCCTCACCATGTCCCAGGGTTTGCATGTCAACCCTCTGCTATCCTCCACTCTCCCACAGTCCAGACTCCTTAGATCAGATTCTGGTCTGACAGTTTCCTGTGCAGACATAACACACATCAGACTCGTCACATATCCAAAACTCTCTCTTCTCCTTGCTCACCTTGTTTAAGCACGCTGCTCGCTTTGTATCTCCTTAAACAATGTTTTTCTTCATTTCAACTTTCTATTTTCAATCAGATCTTCTCAAGGCTCATCTGATGACTCATTTGGTTTTCTCTTTCAATTTCTGTTTCTCCAAGTGACCTCTAAGTACCTTGTTATACAAACACCCTCTCAGACACGACATTCTCTATGCCCTTACACAGCCATATTTATTTTTATATGTTTTCAGTACTTGGAGTTATGGTATGTGCTTATTTGATTTATGCTTCAAACTCACTCTACCCCACTTAAAAGTCTTCATGAGGAAACTCTATCGAGTCATTTCTATAATCTCTGTCCATAACAATATGTGCACGTAATAGGTCTCTTGGAAAGTTTTAAGGAATGAATTCCTGCAGTCTTTTAACATATTGGTCTTTTTTGTTTTGTTTTACAAGATCTCCTTTGTTGTTGTTGTTTTTTTGTTTTTTGTGTTTTTTTTTTAATCAATGGATATACTATGAGTAAATCTAGCTGTGAGGGGCAAACGGATCCTCCTACAGATACTGGTTCCCTAATCCCAGGAAGCTGTGACTATTTTGTGTGGCTGATGTGTTTAAGGTTAAGGATTGGGATACATTAATTATCCTGGGTTATCCACTTAGGCTCAATTTAAATATGTCAGTCATTAAAAGGAAAGGACTGTCCCTGGGTGTGGGCTATGGGAGATAGTCATACAGATGCTACAGTGCTAGCTTTAAAGATGGAGGAGGGACCACGCGTTTCAGGATCTAGTCGGCCTGGCTCGCAAAGCTGGAATGACAATGAAGTGATTGTCCCGACGAGCCCCAGAAAGGAAGGCAACCCTGACATCACCTTGGTTTTAGCCCAGTGAGACCTCTGTTTCATTTCTGATCTACAGAACTGTAAAATAATAAATCTGTATGAAGACATCAACTTTGCGGTAAGTTGTTATGGCAGCGACGGAACATAAATGCACCAATGATAGTCAGTATCATTATATTATAGTTGTGATAACCTCAGGATATTGTGAGCATGACTAACATTAAAAACTAATTGTGTTACATTGTTTAGAATTCTTTGTCATTATAAGTAATGCATACATATCATAGTAGATGCAGGTTATCACCTTGGCCCTTATTCCTGACCACCAAGTAAAATGTAGCATAAAGGAAACTTCTTTATCAGGAGACATCATTTGAGTAGAAATGGTTAAATGAAATACAAAACCAATTATGACACAGATTTGATCAACGAAAGAAAAGTGGAAATATAGTGACGCAATGACTCAGAAGGAAATCTGACTTTGTGAAGACGGTTGCAGAGAGGGCTTCTTAAAAAAGGGAGCTTTGGGGGAGTTGGGAGGATGAAACTTGAAACAGAAGAAACACATAGCGGGGGCATTATGGGCATGGAAGGAAAGACAGAGCACAGATGAAGTTATGGCAATGTTTTGTTTGAAATTCATTCCAGGAACAAAGAAGAGGTACCTGGGTCTAAGCAGCTGAGGAGACGGTTTCTCAGGCAGTATGTGCTTTAATTGACTCCAGAAGGTTGTCCACTCAGAGGTTTTGGTAAGACCTCCCAAACTGTCAAAAGTCACTTAAAAAAATGGAACGAGAGAACCAGCAGGACAAGCCAGTCGGTTGCCATGGAGTCTTGCACTCACTTCTGACACCTTCTGAGTTTTCTGGACTAGTTGTCTGAAGTCTTCATCGATTTAGAAAACGAAAGAGAGCAGCATTGGCACTGGTCATAGTAGATAGGAAGAATTATAAATACTATGCAGTACATAATTCTTCTTTGGCGAATGTGCATGAGAACACTAGATTATCAAAATTTTCTTTTACAAATGAATATTTCTGCTTATGTAGTATTTATTGGCTGGTTGCCAACCACTGGTTTCTATGGAGAATTATAAAGATAACAACATGTGACTTATAAACACGGAAGCTGGGAACACAACCGTTTGTCAGTTACTAGATCCTTAGGTTCACAGAGCTGAAGAGATGCCAGTTCGGACTGGTGCCGTACAGCTGGGAGGTGTTACAGGTCAGACTGTTACCTGAGCTTCAAGGACTTTCTCGTCCTACAGAACCCACTGCAGCTTTCAGGTTTTATATTTATAAGTAAGAGGGGAATCGGCTCTTGTGTTTGAACAGACCTTGCCGTAATGCTTTTCGGATTTCTGCTTCACTAACTTTTTACATCAACTGAAGCATGCTATGTCCGTATATTTGTTTTTATCTTTAAACATGATTTCCACATTTTCATTACCTTTTTACGGTGTTCAGGTACATAATCTCATCTTGGAAAGTGGTTTTTCAATTAACACCAACATTTTAAAAGATAGGGAGAAGTTTATTTGTAGAAGTTAGTAATATAACCTTAACACAGAAATTATATATAAGGGTTGCAAAATGCTTTCATTAAAAGTATAACTTTTACATTACCAAGGCCTTTTGTTTTGCCTCTCCTTCCAGGCTTTGCTCTTACTGGTGAAAGAAGCAAACTGATCTAAATACTCACGTAATGGCAGACATGAGGCAGCGTGCCATCCAGCCAGGCCTGGGGCACACAAGTCAGGTGCGCTGAGAATCGTGCATTCCCAAGCAGTCAGCCCTAACTGCATCTCCTCCCCACAGACTCCTACAAGGCTTGGTTACGTGGTACGTGACTTCTGCTAAGCGCAAGTCCTATAGGGCAAGTCAATGGTCAGAATGGGTGTGAGTGACTCAGGCCTAAAGGAAACGGTTTTCAGGGCGACACAACGTTAACCCATCTTTCTGGTTCTGTTCTGCCCATTTGGGGAGGTGCTGATGTTGCACTGTCATGGATGCTGTTTAAGATGCTTACTGCTGAAAAGTGGGAGACTACGGACTCTGCAGTGTGTAAAGATCTTCTTTCAACAACCGGCACAATTGACCCAGAAAGAGTTACTGTAACTAATACAAAAGGCACTGCTAGAAAAGGATACACGAAGCATTTAAAATGCCACATATTTTAGCATAAGGAAAACTATGATCAGAAAGTAAGCTTTGTTAACATAAGCCTCAAATACACTTATTTACAATAATTCCATGGGGAAAATAAACAAAAATATACAAGACTTGGACAAACAATACTGTGAGCTATTCATGAACACGGCACATTAGTCACTATCTAAGAGAGACAGCAGCCAACATTTTTCTCTAGAAAATGTTGAATTTCACAATATTTAGAGGTAGAAATAAATTTGTTTTAAGAAAGGGAGTAGGAGTTCAATTATTACACCACACAGAATGCAGAAAGCATTTTAGGGTGATTGGCCATAATAGTATTCAAAACAATTGTAAATTGTCAAATTATTTAAAAATTAACGGATATGTATCCATATATATCCAAATAGATACAGGCATTTCAATAATTTTCAAACTTTTTTTCAAAACTTCTTATAGTCATTTTATCATTATGAATTCAATTAGTCAGAATTTCCATTCTGAACTGAATCTTACAGTTTTAGAATGCATTGCATTCTCAAATCTACTAAGTTTTTCCCTAGGACATGATTAATTATGTAATGATTAATCTGGTCTCAATTATGGGGCATTCTCCTATATAAGTTAAATCTATTAATCGCAGAAACTTATGGGAAAGTAATTATTTTTGTCAATGCCAGAACACAAAGGAAGCAAGTAAAAGTATTTTCACAATTCCTCTAATTTCTTGTACTATTCAGAAAAAAATGTAAAGCTCCACAATGACCATTAGTCTTATCTGAATGTGGAAACCACAACTGAGAGATATTTCCAGAAACACACAGCTAACAGGCTACTTGAGTTTCCCAGTGGAACTCTCTTCCCTCTGAACTCTTTCCCTCCTCATCCCAGGGGACCAGCACAGAAACCCAGGGCTGCGCTGTCCAGGCACACTCTGCATGGAAGTCCATCCCAGTGGTGCCAGGCAGGGCCTGCTTCTCCTGAGATGCCACGAGCAGAACACCTGTCATACATGACTGAGGCTGAACAAAGCCCTGAAACACTGTCTTACAGACTGGTGGTGAAAAGACCAGCTGGTCATGCAAAACATTTAACACTGAGCATGAACACCAAAATGTCCAAAAATACTCCTAAAAATGCTACATTAACTAACACGGAGATTTAAAGATAATAAATGGCATATGGACAGAAATGGTGTTTTGAAAAATAAAGTCTTTGTATTTGCAAATGAAGTGATACCTATTTTTCCCTTAAATATCAAAGAAGTACTACAAAATTTGAAATAAAAAACATTAGAATACAGTCTAATTCAGTCTCTTCAATTAAATTTTATGATTGACATTTGTTTCTACAATTTAACATTTTAATTAAATCTGTAACTATTTTCATTTCTAAAAGATGTCCTTAATTTTGTAATATTATAAAAGCAAATCACTAATGAAGTGATTTTTCCATTCTGATTAATAATATCTGGCAATAATTTTCATATGATTTCTAAATGACTTAGTCCTATAATTCCACTTATAATTTTGGGAGATAAAATTGAGTGAAACTACCCAAACCCCTGCCTGTTAGAGTTCGGTGTGGGAGTCAAAATAAACAGTTAAATATTCTAGACTTTGTTAGTTATAACATCTACAAATAAAAAAACTAAGGCAACACGAGAAGTTAGTGAGTGGTTGGAGAACGGTTCTATTTCAGGAACTTTGGTTAGTCGCGGGGATGGGCAGCGGAGCTGAGACGCTCATTCACTGCTTGTCCCATCACACAGAACCGTTCCCAGCAGGAATTAACTCATACGCATGGATGGATGTGCGGTATGCTTCACAGTATGGGAACCCAGCTGGGCTGGCACAATTATTTCCTTTGTGTTCTTCATGAAACTATTCAATATATCTGAGACATTTCCTAATATACTAACACACTTTTAAGCTCCATTACTGAGAACTGTTATATAAGAAAGCTATGGAGAATGACATCACTAAGATGGCAGCACAGGTCTTTGAAATGGTTTCTCAAAGGTGTTATTAAAACAAAACAAAGGTATAATGTAGATATTGTATTTGTTGCTAGGATTACCATAAGAAAATCTTGTTGAAACAACAACATTATCTTCTCAGAGTTCTGGAGTCTGGAACCCAAGAATAAGGTTCTGGCCAATTAGGTTCCTGGGGAGAACTGTCTTTCTGACCTGCAGACGGCCGCCTTCTTGCTATGTCCTCATGTGTCCTTGCTTTGGCCTTTGTGCAAAGAGAGATTGGGAGAGAGCGAGCTCTAGTGTCTCTTCTCATCAGGACACTAATCCTGTGGCCAGGGCCCCACCCTTATGACCTCATTTAACCTTCATTACGTCCTGAGAGGCCCCATTCTCCAAATATAGCCACACTGGCAGTTAGGGCATCAACACATGGATTGTGGCTGGACATAACCATTCAATCCATAACAGATACGACTATATATTATCCTCTATGAGTCGTGTTGCCATGAATCAGGCGTATATTGCATATTTTAACAAGAAGCAAGCTGATTTGTCACATTAAAATCTTTAAATAGCAACATACATGGTGTTGAAATTAATTTCTAGAGGTTAACGGTAGCTTCCTAAATCAAACTCTATGCATCCATCCCTCAAAATACTTAAATTCAAGAGTAATATAATAAGCCCCCACATGACTTACGACTACAACATTACAAGAAGACAAAAAAGTTAAAACTTCAAATTACCTATACTTGGAGAAATAACCCCAAATTCCAACAGAGCTTCTACTCTCACTGCAAGGGAAAAAACTCCATGCCAATCTACTTAAGAAAACAACAAACACAAATCATAACATTTAAGTTGATGAAGACATCTAGAACAAGAAATTTAAAACATAACAAAAATGGACAAGCTAGAAGTGAATCTAGTTTTGATCCAACTCAGGAAAAAAACTGGGAAAAAAAAGTCTTAGAAATAAAAATAAATTACAAGGAGAATAGATTCAAATAAATTAATAACTTGAGAAAATGAAATAAAACAAACAGGAAACTGATAAACGTGCTGTCCACTCAAAGTGTCATGTAGGCATGTAATATTTATCAGCATATAGGAGGTGATTTAATCACTGGAAAGAATTGTGTGATCCAAGAGCTCCATCTAGAATTAGAAGACGACCACCTAGGGGCAAGCTTAGCAGAGCACAGGTGTTTATGAAATGTTCAGATGAGCAGCTCCTCAGAGGACCCAAAAGAGAGCCAATGCTAGGACAATTCTGAACACACCGGCAGAGGCTGTTTCAAAACTGAGAGTGCACCAGGGCCAGTCAACAGCAAGGGGGTGAAATGGATGGCCCAGCGTGCCCTGATGTGGATAGACTATTCTGGATCATTAGCACGTTTGAATGGTACCAAGTGTGCCCCTGTTTAGTGGCATGGCACCAATACCAGACAGCCATGTTAATAACCAGATGCTAGGATGAAAATAAATAAAATAAAAACCCAAACATTTAGATCTTTGTGATTTATGGAGTATCAAAAGTAATAGATTTTAGTTACATTTTTCTCAAAAAGTTTAAGGGAATTTAACTTAATACTTTGCACAATTAATGTTTTAATTAACATATTGGGATCTTAGATACAAATGTGTGACTACTAATATAATTTATTCTAATGGACAATAATTTATCCATAAATATTTTTAGATTATAGGCTAAACTTCTATGCATATTTTTAAATTTCTGAAATTAAAATATTTAAAAAACCCACATATTTCTGTAATTTCCAAATGAAATAATGAGTTTTAATGGCCAGATCTTATACTCCTTTCAACAGGGAAAATAAGCAGTCATTTAATTTCAAGCATCTAAAAGTTTTTCAAAAAATCTCAACTGTCATTTGGTGATATTTTTCAATTAAATATGGATTTGATTTCCTCTTAGTTTTGGTTTTCATTTTAGAACTTAAAATCTAGGGTAAGCTTTAAAGTAAAGGGCACATGGTTTCTGAATAATCCTTTGGAGAAAGCAGAAGACACTTCTGTTCATGATTTTCTCAGGTCAGCTATACTAAAGACCCCTTATTTCCAACAGTTTGGTTACAGTGAAATAATGATGGAAAGATCATTATAATCAGAGCTAAAGGAAATGAAAAGCTGGCTGTCCTTCATATTAGTCAGATGTCAACTGTTAGTTTGTTAGGACAGAGTGCTCTCCCTCTCAAGTAAAGACTCTGAGGTCACAGTTACTTACGACATTACAGACAGACCCACAGAATGAATGAGCTTCAGTTGCAAACTATAAAATAGACACATTCACATACTTTTCTCCTACATGAGACATTGAAGAGACAGATCAGGAGGGATCAGGAGCTGCAGTCTTTAACCTTGTCACCCCTACCCCTACCCCCACCCCTGTCACTAAAAGCACTTCTTTAAAACATGCAAAACATGCTGATACACAAGAAGAATTAAAGTGCACTCACACTTTTCTGGGAATACCGTTTGTGTGTGTGTATGTTTTTTTTAAATAATCAGGATTACAATTTACCAATAATAAACAAACAGAATTCAAAATCTTCATTTTGGAAGGGACTAGATGTAAGAAGATTCACATACAAGCTGTTTCCCACAGCTGGCTAGATTTGGGTGGAAAACCCTGGCAGCCCTGGCAGCCCAAGGAGAGCAGGATGAGAGAACGATGGGGAAGGTACAGACAAGACACAGCAGCAGACATAGATTTACACAACTCCGGAGCGAATGGCTGGCAGTCTCATCTTAGTTCACGACACTGACGAGAGGGATACAAATTATGCCACTAACTGATTGAAATAAATTCAACTAAAAACCTAATCTGTACCTTCTATATAACCTGATAGGAATGGTGTTGAATTATCAATGTTAAAATTGATTTCCAGCCTTAGGACTTCTTTCTTTTTTTTCTTTTTATTATCAGTTTCAGATGTACAAAACAACATAATGATTAGATATTTAAAAACTTCTTTTAAGAAGGAAGATTAAGTGAAAGACTTGTACTTAAGAAACACAGATGTTTGACTTGTAAATTTATCCCAGGAATTATTACTTCATAAAACATATTTTTTTAGTTAAACATTTGTACAAATATTTTCCAGGAAAGCAAACTCTACATTTACCATTAGTAAAAAATCGTAGCCTAGTCACAACTGTCACAACCATTGTATTTTAGTATAATATATACTCTGGGGGCATAATAAGAAGTTAATTCTTGTCATGGGAGGAGAACAAAACTCTTGCCCATTTATTTTTCTTCTCTTTCTAGTTTATTTGGGACAACTTTGACATATTCCTTTGGGCTACTGTTGATATACATTAATTGAGGGATTGTATTGAGGCTAACACCCCTTCTGAATTAAATCATTCATTCCTTCTCTGAAGAGCACGGAAATGACCTAAACATTTATTCTGAGCAGAAATTGACATCAGTGTCCAACGTGAGCACAATTTTAAGAAAACAACAAACATTTTGTATGTTGGTCTGTACGCATATAGCAATTTTTCTCTTAAAGTTTTTATGCGAGTTTTCTTTGCAATTAATATATATGCTTATGAAGGCAGGTGATAGGAAGGCCTTACAACATACACCTGGGGGAAAATTGTTTTTGCACCAGGGACATATGACTGGATCATTTATTCCACCTCCCAGTGACAACATCACAGATCATTCCGTATTTACTAATTCAATAGAATAAAACTCATGTCTTGTTTCCATTTTCATCAGAGTGTCCTTTCTCATGTGCTCCAGCCATTTAGATATGTGTGAGAGAATTATCCATTCCTAACTTTTTTTCTATCAGTTTTTCTATTGAGTTGTCTAAAACTCTATAAATTTTAAATACTTAAATTCTATATATTTCAGACAGCCATTGGTCTTCCAATTTAAGATTTGAATAGAACAGACCACATCGGTGGCTGCAGTGGGGGTGGAGAAGTGGGGGTTTCTGGTGGACTTACATATTTCTCACATCCGTTAAAATGTAAAGTACGTACCAGACTTGGAAATAGTGTTCAGTAAACAAATGAGTTAGGTTTATGAGAAGAACATGGATTTTTGAAGCAAACGCCCCAGCTTTGCTAACTGCATGATGTTAGGCAAATTCCTTTTTTTCTTTCTTTCATTGCTTCTGTTGCATCATCACTTGTTTGGATTGCACATTTTTTACTTATTCGTTTGTAAATAAATAAGGAGTGGGTGGGTAGAATGAGATTGCATATAGGATGAGTGACTATTATTACACATTTTATTCATTCACCTTTGTATCTGATTTTGTTTTGTGCTGAGTATGTTACTCTTTCAGAATTAGAAATTTAAGAAACTATAGCAAGTCTAGTTTTTGCATGTTATAATTCATATTGTTAGATTCTGTTTAAATTTCGTATTTATAAAATACATATTTATTCAAACAATTTAAAGGTCTGATGTATTTCTAAATTATTCCCTCGCTTTACTGAAGTTCTCTGTTGAACATATTTAGCTTTATAGCCTATTCAGTGCTAGATAAATCCTCAGGATTATTCATTCAACATTCCTTCTGAGGATGCAGAGTATAATCCATACCTTCTGGAGCTCTGTCACTGTGGAGATCGCCCCTGGAAAGTGTGTTTTTATATGAGCAAGAGTGACTCCATCTTGGACACTAAGTGCTGTGGAAATTCCCCATGAAGATAAACGACCACCAGATAGATGGTGCGGCAGCTGCAGGGCCTGACAGGAAACAAGCCTGTGAGGACTGACAAGGTGACGTCATACAGTTCTGCTCAAGTCCTTAAGAACCCAGGGCGGCTCAGAGAGCCACTCCTGACTGAGAGGTGACCAGGCTGCCCCTCTGCTCCACCAGACTCAGACCCAACCTCTGCTGACCGACATCCCGGACCAGCCGCCCTGCACACTGGATTCTGATTGACTCTGGGACTGGTTCGTTATCATAATCCTTTACTAAATTGTAGTTGCCACGTTGACGGCCATAGTGCTGTGACTTCACTGTGCTGTGATGTTGATGTTAAGAGGCTGTTCCACCCACTGCATTTCTGTGTGAATAAATGAGCACACTGACGGGCACGACACCTGTGGGTCGGCCTTAACTCTCCCTGGAAGGAAGCCACGGCAATCACAGGGGCCTTTGTCAGTGCCAGGTAGATCCTGGGGGTCTGAGAGTCTCAGGGGTTAGTCCCTCTGACGTGCAGGAAGAGACTGCAGCACGGCCCGGGAGCCCACCTGACGCTTGTGACAGACACTTGTGACAGCTCTGGTCCCTAATTCCACCCGCAAAAGGCGCCTGCTGGCTTAGTGCCCTGTCACACGAGTGCCTGAACGTGCCAGCGTCCTGCCTGCCAACAGTCTTTAGTGGTCTGATCCAGGCTCTGGCAGAGAGGCTGTTACTGTGGTGGTTTTAATGTCTGGATTTGTTTTTTAAAAATCAAAATGTTTATCTTTCAGCTGTGACATGTCTTCTGCACAGAAGCAAGGCTCTGTGGAACGTCACACAGACTCGCCCTTGTGGGCTCACGCGTTCCCAGTCAGTCCCTGCAGCGGCTTGGGTGTCTGTGCCTCAGTGTGATACCCACATACGCTCAGCAAGGCTGCCTAAAGCCAGCTGAAGGTTTTCTTTCCTTTTACCCACATTGTGACAGACTCTAACCCATCATTTATAGAAATTCATATTTTAATGACGGATTCTTTATTCTTGATTCTTCTGAAGAAATGCTTCAGCCTTTCATTACTTCATTTGATTTCTAGTCAATTCAGTTAGATTCATTTCAAGCAACATTTACTTTAAAAAATATTGTTTAACAAAAATGTAGTATCACCGCTTTGCAAAGATGACTATGAACCGTTGTCCTCAGTAACAGCCACACAGTCCTGCCCGGCTGCAGGGTGAGGGCTGGCGGCCACGGAGCACTCACCTGGAGCTCAGGCACCCACAGGCCACGACACCGGGAACTTCCATAGGCTCTAAGTCCATGTAATGTCGTATCAGCAAGTGGAAAGGAGTTGCTTGCACTCCTCCAATAGATAAGTAAATCTGGTTTATGGAAACAGACTCATAGAGAAGGCTCGATAACCATTAGCTTTCTTTTCCAATCATTATTTCTATTAAATTAGACTATCCTAACATAATTGTACACCATAGGAACGTTGGCAAATGCTTGACAACTCATCGCTTCTGTATATGTAAACTGAATACAAATCCAGAAATTACGGAGAAATTTCTCATGGAACACTATTTTCCATGCTACACTTAGAAGTTAATTTACGAGGCTTTCACTCTCACGAGTTGAAATACTACAGGTTATTTTTAAAAATTATTATTTTGAGATGCAGTGGCAAATAGACTCTTTTTATAATTATTTTGAGATGCAGTGGCAAATGTAGCTTACCATATAGATGTATATTTACACACAGAGAGAGACGCGCGCGCACAGGAGCAGGGACAGCTTGCTGTGGCACTGGAGGGCTGGTGGTGCCACAGACAAAACCTGCTGGATTTTGGCACAATCAGAAGGTATGCAACTCTTGGCTTCAACATCAAAAGGGAGGAGACGAATAGAGTGGACACCTGGAGTCCCAGCTTTTCATAGAGCTTCCCAAAGGGCTGGTGCCTGTCTCACCTGAGTTAGGGTGCTGGGGACCTAGCACACTTGCGATGTCTGGGGGCTGCTGAAATCGAGAGCACAGTCGCTTGTTGCCTTAGCATGGAAAGTCTGCAGTACCACAGATAGACACCAGAGGGAGCAAGAGATCGTGTACGCCTGAGAAAGAAACTGGGAAACCTTTCTATTTGGGAAATCACATGAGCCTGGAAAAGTCTCATGGCCTCCCAAAAGGTTTCAGAGACCCCCCAGACTCTCTAGCTGGGCTGATTATTGAAGGGGAGGTCTTACCTGGTATTCAACCAGTCCATAAAGAGCAGGACAGGTGGCAGTTTATACAAATGCATAAAATTTGCCGCACACACTCAAAATCCCAAGGCATACGAAAGAAAAACGGGGAAATATGGCCCAAAGGAACAAAGTAAATCTCTAGTAATTAACTCCAAAGAAAAGGAGATCTATGAATTACATGACACATAATTCCAAACAACAATTTTAAAGAAGCTCAATGTTCTAAAGAGAAAACAGCTAACCCAAATCAGAAAAATGATGCATGAACAAATTGAGAATATCAACAGAGATAAAAACAATTTTAAAAATTCTAGAGGAGAAAATACAGTAACAGAATTGGAAAATTCATTAGATTTGTTCAGCAGACTTAATGAAGCAGAAGAAACAATCAGTGAAATTATCCCATTGAAAAACAAAAGATATAAAGAATAAAGACAACTGAAGAAAGTCTAAGGGATTTGACAAACGATCAAGTGGACCAGTACGTGCAATTACAGAAATTCCAGAAGGAGGCGAGAGAGAAAGAGAGAAGGGGTAGGTAGCTTATTCAAAAAATTAATGGCCCAAAGCTTCCCAAATATGAACAAAGTGGACATCAAAATTCAAAATATTACCCTCTGGCAACCACCAAACCAAAGGGGGGTGGGGGTTAGGGGTTGGGGGGTGGGAGATGAGGGTAAGGGGGATCGAATATATTTTGATGGAAGGAGAACTGACTCTGGGTGATGAACACACAATGGGATTTATAGATGATGTAATACAGAATTGTACACCCGAAATCTATGTAATTTTACTAACAATTGTCACCCCAATAAATTTAATTAAAAAAAAATTTCAAAATATTCAAGATTCTAATGAGGATGAACCCAAAGCAGTCCATATTGAGATATATTAAAATAAAATTATCAAAAGTCAAAGACAAAAACAGAATCTTAAAAATAGCAAGAGAAAGAAACTCATCACATATAAGGCAGCTCTAGTTGGATTATCAGTGGGTTTCTCAGAAGAAAATTTGCAGGTCAGAAAGGAATGAGGAGGTATATTAAAAGTACTGAAAGAAAAACAACTACCAGTGAAGAATATTATATCTAAAACTGCTCTTTGAAGGTGAAGGAGAAATTAAGACTTTCCCAGACAAACAAAAGAAAGGGAATTCATCACAACTGGACCTGCCTTACAAGAAATGTTAAAGGGGTTTCTCCCAAGTGCAATGCGAGGATGCTAGACAGCAATACAAAAGTGTATGGGAACATAATGCTTGCTGTTAAAGGGAAGTATGTAGACAAATACAGAAAAATGTAATAATATAATGGTGGTTTGTGAAGCACTTTTAATTCTGGCATAGAATTGGGGGGAAAGAATAAAAATAGCTATAACTATAAAACTGTTAAAGGATACACAATATACAAGGATATAACTTGTAACATCAATAAAATAAATTTGCTTAGGGAGATGTAATAGAGTAGAAATGATTGAAGTTAAGTTGTTATCAGTTTAAGATAGATTGTTATAACAATAAGATGTTTCATAGGGGAGCCACAAAGAAAATACCTATAGAAGATACACAAAACACAATTAGAATGGCATCAAAGCACGTAAAAAACTAATAATAATGAAAGACTTATGAAGGCAGTGAGAAGACAAGAGGAACAAAATAGCTACAAGAAAACTAGAAAACAGCAAAGAAGCAACAGTAAGTCCTTCCGTGTCAGTAATTGCTTTAAATATAAATGGATTAAACTCCCCAATCACAAGCTAGAGAGTGGCTGAATGTAAAAAAAAAAAAAATGTATACATGTATAAGAGACGCACCTTAAATGTAAAGACACACATAGGCTAAAAGTAAAAGGATGAAAAAACTATTTCATATGAATCACAACCAAAGGACAGCAGGAATGGCCATATTTATATAAGACAGAATCGACTTAATGTCAAAAATGGTCGCAACAAACAAAGAAGGGCATTGATAATAAAAAAGAAAAAGAAACCAGCAAGATATAACAACTATAACTGTATATTCATCTATCATCAGTGTACCCAAATATATGAAGCAAATATTGACAGAACTGAAGATAGAAGTAGACAATAATATTATAATACGAAAATATTTTAATACCCCATTTTTAATAATGGATACAAAAACAAGTAAAAATTATCAATAAGGAAAAGAGGACTTCAACATTACAGCAATTAAACCTAATGGACATATATACAGAACACTCTACCCAATACAAATGCAATACACATGTTCTCTAGTGCACAGGGAATAGTCCCCAGGATAGATCACATGTTAGGCCACAAAAGAACGTCTAAATGTAAGATTAAAATCATACAAAGTATCTTCTCTGACCACAATGGAATGAAACTAGAAATCAACAGCAAATAGAAAACAGGAACATCTAAAAATATGTGAAAATTAAAACAAAAACAAACAAACAAAAAACCAAAAAACAACACTCTGAACAACTGTTGTGTCAAAGAAGAAGTCAAAAGGGAAATTAGAAAATATCGAGACAAATGACAAGGAAAACACAACATACCAAAATTTGTGGAATGCAGTAAATAGAAGGAAGTCAATAGTAGTCAATACTAACATTAAGATATATATATATATATATATATATATATATATATATATATATATATATATATATATATGTCTGTATCTCTCTCTCTCTCTCTCTCTCTCTCTCTCTCTCTCTCTATATATATATATATATATATATATATATATATATATATACCTCAGAGAACAAAAATAAGTAAATAAATATATAAAATCCCAAGTTAGCAGAAATAAGGAAATAAAGATTGGAACAGAAATAAATAAAATAGAGAATAGAAAATAAATAAAATAGAGAATAGAAAATAATAAGGGGAAATAAGTGAAAATAAGAGTAGTCTTTCAAAAAAAATTTAACAAAGTTGACCAGTCCTTAGATCAATTAACAAACAAAGGAGGACTCAACTCAACTCAAAAATGAATGAGGAAGCATTACAACAGATGCCTCAAATTTAAAAAAAAAAGGATAAAAGAAAAATAAAGAATAGGATTATAAGAGACTACTGTGGATAATTATATGCCAAAAAATTGGCTAACCTAGAAGAAATGGACAAATTCTTATCAACATGCAAACTATCAAAATCAAACGATGAAGAAAATAGAAAATCTAAATAGACTTATGATAAGTAAGGAGATTGAATCACTGATCAAAATCCCCCGAAAGAGAGAAAGCCCAGGACCAAGTAGGTGGCTTCACTGAAGAATTCTACTAAATATTTTAAAAAGAATGAATGTCAATCCTTCTCCAACTCTTCCAAAACATTGAGGAAGAGGAAACATTTCTCAACTCATTTTATGATGCCAAGGTTAGCAAAATGAAAGACACCACAAGAAAAGAAGTCTACAGACCAATATCCTTGATGAATATTCAAGCAAAAATCCTCAATACTAGCAAACTGAATTCACCAGTATGTTAGAAGGATTATACACCATGCCCAAGAAGGATTTGTCCTTGGGTGCAAGATAATTCAACATATGAAAATCAATAACTGTAATATACCACATCAACAGTATGAAAGAAAGAAAAATCATATAATCACCTCAATTGATAAAGAAAAAGCATTTTCCAGAGTTCAACAATCTTTCATAATAAAAACACTCAACAAACAATGAATTGAAGACATTTACCTTAGCATAATAAAGGTCACATATAAATATCACACAGCTAACATCATATTCAATTGTAAAAAACTGTAAGGTTTTTATCTAAGATCAGGAACAAGGTCAACATGCCCACTCTCACCACTTGTATTCAGTATATTACAGGAAGTCCCATCTAGAGCAATTAGGCAAGAACAAGAAATCAAAAGAGAAATAAAATAAAAAAAAATACCTTGAGACAAATAAAAATAGAAATACAACATCCAAAATTTATGAGATACAGTAACAGCAGGTTTAAGAGGGAAGTTCATATGTATAAATGCCTATTTCAAGAAACAAGAAAAAATATCAAAAAGTCTAACTTCATACCTCAAGGAAGGAGGAGGGGGAGGAGGAGGAGAACCGTCGCCACCATTCAAAGTTAGAAGGGAGGAAATAACAAAGAGTCGAAATAAATTCAAAGAAATAAAAACAGAAAAGACAATACAAAATATCAATGAAACTACGAACTGGTTCTTTAAAAAGATAAAATTGACAAATCTTGAATTAGACTCATCTAGAAAAAAAGGAGAACGCAAATAAATAAAATCAGAAATGAAAGAGGGGATGTTACAGCTGATGCCACAGAAATACAAAGCATCATAAGAGACTACTATCAACAAAAATACACCAACAAATTGGACAATCTAGAAGTAGATAAGCTCCTAGAAACATACAACCTACCAAGAATGAATCATAAAGAAATAGAAAACCTGAAGAGACCCATTACCAACAAGGTGATTGAATCAGTCATTTAAAACCTCCCTACAAACAAAATTCCAGGAACAGATGGCTTCATCAGTAAATTATAACAAACATTCATTGAAGAATACTAGTTCTTCTCAAACTCTTCCAAAAAGCAGAAGAGGAGAGAATACCTCTAAACTCATTTTTTGAGACCAGCATTACCCTGATACCAAAATCAAAGATACCACCAGAAATGACAGTTAAAGGTCAGTATCCCTCATGAACACACATGCAAAAATTCTCAACAAAATATTAGCAAAGCAAGTTCAACAGTGTATTAAAATGGCCACACATCATGATTGAGTGGGAATTATTCCAGGAATGCAAGGCTGGTTCAACATCTACAAATCCATCAATGTGATGCACCACATTAACAAAATGAAGGATAAAAATCATATGATCACCCAAATAGATGCAGAAAAACATTTGACAAAATGCAACATTCATTTGTGATAAAAATTCTCAGCAGAGAGAGTCTAGAGGAAATTTACCTCAACATAATAAAGATCATACATGACCAACCCACATACTTCATCATACTTCACGGTGAAAAGCTGAAAGCCTTTCCTCTAAGATCAGGAAGAGGACAAAGATGTCCACTGTCACCACTTTTACTCAACATTGTATTGGACGTCCAGCCAGAGCAACTAAGCAAGAAAAATATATAGACGACATCCAAATCAGAAAGGGAGAAGTAAAATGTCACTTGCCGATGACAAGCTATTATGTATAAAAAACCGTAGACTCCATCAAAAACTGTTAGAACTAATAAACAAATTCGGCAAATTTGCAGGATACAAAATCAACATACAAAAGTTTATTGCATATCTTTACACCTATAACAAACTATCAAACAGAAATTTAAAAAATAATCTCATTTACAATTGCATTGAAAAAAATAAAGCACCTAGGAATAAATTTAGCCAAGGAGGTAAAATATCTGTACAAGGAAAAGTATAAAACATTTGTGAAAGGAATTGGAGATAAATAAATGTAAATATTCTATGCTTATGGATGGAAGAATCAATATTGTTAAAATATCCATAGTACCGGAAGCAATCTACAGATGAATGCAATTTCCTTTAAAATTCCAATGGCGTTTTTCATGAAATAGAACATGCAATCCTAAAATTTGTAGGGTACCACAAAAAAGACTGAATATCCAAAGCAATCTCTTGAAAGAAGAACAAAGCTAGAAGCATCACATTTCCTGACTTCAAACTATATTATAAAGCTATATTACAAACTATATTACAAAACAGTATGGTTGCCATAAAAGGAGACACACACACATCAATGAAACAGAACAGAGATCCCCATAAATTAACCCACAGATAGATGGTCAATCAATTCATAACAAGAAGTGAAAGAGTATGCAGAAAGGGGAAGTAACGGGAAAGACAGTCTCTTCAATATACGATGCTGGGAAAACTGGACAGCCACATGCAAAGAAAGGAGCCAGGGCACTATTTTACAGCACACACAAAAATTAACTCAAAATGAATTAAAGACTTGAACATAAGACCTGAAACCATAAAGCTCCTAGGAGAAAACTTAGTCAATTATTTCTTTGATGTCAGTCTTGGCAACGATTTTATGGATCTGACACTAATAGCAAAGGCAGCAAAAGCAAAAATAAACACGTGGGATGACATCAAACTAAACACATCTGCACAGCAAAGGAAACCATCAACAAAAATCAAAATGCAACTTATGGAATGGGAGAAATTTTGCAAACAATATATCTACTAGAGGGGTTGATGCCCAAAATATATAAAGAACTCAACAGCAAAGACAATCCAATTTAAAAATGGGCAGAAGATCTGAATAGACATTTGTTTCCACAGAAGACATACAAATGGCCAACAGGCACATGAAAAAAATGCTCAACATCACTAATCATCGGGGAAATGCAAAACAAAAGCACAGCGTGATATCACCTCACACCTGTCAGAATGGCGATCAGCAAGAAGAAATAACAAGTGTTGGCGAGGATGTGGAGAAAAGGGAACCTTCATGTACGGGTGGTGGGAATGGTGATGGTGCAGCCACTATGGAAAACAGTATGGAGTTTCCTCAAAAAATTAAAAATAGAACCACCATACAACCCAGCAACCCCACTTTTGAATATTTATCCAAAGGTATTGAAACAGGATTTAGAAGAGATATTTGCACACCTGTGTTCTGTGCAGCATTTTTCTAACAGCCAAGATAGTGAGACAGCCTAAATATCCAACAACAAATGAATGGAAAAAGAAAATGTGACAGATACACACGGAATATTATTCACCCTTAAAAACGGAGATCCTGCCGCATGTGACAGCATGGGTGACCCTGGAGGCCGTGATGCTCAGTGAAATAAACCAGTCACAGAAGGTCACACACTGTCTGGTCCCACTTATCTGAGGGATCTAAACTAGTTATCAGGGAGAAAATGGCAAAGCAGACACTGTCCTATAATAAACTGGACATGTAGATAGAGAGAAAGTACCACCTGAAAGGAAATGTCTAGTGATTTTTAGGATCCTTATATAAGAACACCAACATACAATGAGAGAGCTTATGAGAACGAGCAAACACAGATTTCCTACACTGCTGCGATGAGTCCTGGAAGACAGTGCTAGCCCCACGTGTCACGATGGTGGGGTGACTCGACTGCTTATTTTATGCGTGTCTAACTTCTGCAGTTTGAGTGAGACTAAGCCTCTGTCCTAGTCACCTGTCTACAGTGTCTCGTGCAATGTCAGAACAGAGGCGGCTTTTATATCCAAGAGGGCTGCTCCAGCTTTAAAGCACCGCCTTAACCTTCACGATTGTTCTCCTGCCATTGCAAAGAGAGGCCCGGTTTCTAATCAGCCAGTATCCTTTGCCTTCCCAGAGGTGGAGGACCCAAACAGACTCACGTGGGAAACTCCATGGCCTCCTCTTACTGTTCTTGATATAGTGGTGTGAGGAGTGGCGGCGGCTGGGATGGCCTGCAGATTCTGACATTCAGGTTTGGGACCTTGGAATGACGCTATATACACATATGTACAAACTCAGATGTGCCCATGTCTGTGTGCCCGTGTGTAGACAGGCAGGCAGGCACATACACACACACGTAAACAAATACCCTCCTCCTCTTTCCATTGAGGCTGCAGCCCGGAGTCGGGGATGGGCTCCCCATTTATGCCGTAACACTGCATATGTAGCCTCTTCTCTCCTGACAAAGACATTTTCAGTTCTTTGGGCGTTTTCTTCTGTTTTTCTGATTCTTCCTTTTTATAAGCTGCGAAATAGTATGAATTTTCTTGCTATGACAAACTCTTTCTTTTAAAGGGTAATAGAAATTCTTTACCTAATTTTCAACCGGATTAAAAACATAATTATTTCAGCCAATTAATACAGCTTCCTAATTCTAATACTATATATTGTGTAACAGAAGTACAATATCTGCCTTTATTTTCCATTTATTAATACAAGCAAATTTGCAACCACATAGCTAGCTATACATTCATCTGTGCAAGAAACCACACTCTTCTGAATGAGTGTTGACCACACGCCCTGGTATTAAATTATAAATTAAATTATAAATTGTTAGTGGGACGCGCCTTTTTTAGTCTTTGAAAATTACAGGTCAGTATACATATTTCTTCCCCAAACCTGTATTATGCCTACTTGTTTCAGTGGTCCAACACACCGTATTACACACAACAGATGCCTTCTAAAACCATAAAGAGAATGTTAAGCCTACATATTGATAGATATAGATGAAACCTAAATGAATTCAATATTTCCAACAAGATTTTACTCTTATAAAACATATTCTCTTTGTTTCAATTATGCAGGAGATTCATTCCTATTCACAGACAGCAGACTCAAGATGGAATCCCTTGTGCTGAGCCCACATCAGCGAACCCAGGCTGAATTCCCAGCCTCACAGCACCGTCAACCTCCCCCAGGAATGGAGCTCGTAACCAGTCCTTCTGGACTTACCTGGTCACACTAGTGCGGTCATCTGCCTGATGGAGCCCATGGGAGGGAGACCTAAGTCTGAAACTACCAGAAATTTCTCTGCTAGAAATTTCTTTTCTTTTCTTTTCTTTTCTTTTTTTTTTTTTCCTTTCCGCCTTTACAAACCTTCTGTTTAGACAGCTCCTCGGAGCTCCTTTCTGTTTCCTATATGGGTGGCCGCCCAGTTCAGGAATCAGTGAATAAAGCCAGTAAGATCTTTACAATTTACTCACATGAATTTTGTTATTTAACGCAGAACATCATTTCTGGCAGAAAATTTGTCCCAACCAGGCTTGTAAACTTTTCCCAGCTGGCACGGCAAGAAAGAAACGAATTTCCGTACAGTGAGTTCATTATGACTAACTTCACAGCCTACTAATAGACTTATGATACACTCTGAATGCTTTTGAGATGTATCAACTCCTCAAGCATGTTATAGAAGCCACTGATGCCAAATTTCTGAGTTTTTACAGCACGGGTCATTACTTCAATCTGCCGATGCTACGGAAGGTCTCCTGCGCCACACTGTGTCACACAGGTGACGCTACAATGGAGATGCTTTCTGTTCAAAACAGCACCTCTGGCTTCTGGAAACAGTTCACGTGATATTCTTCTGTGTTGCAGTTTCCAAAATAAAATTGTTTAGTATTCAGACGTACAATTCAAGTGAAAGACTCCTACCAGCCAGAGGATCCGTGTTATACTTACAGAGCTCTGAAATGCCTTACCAGCATCCCGGGCTCGCGTCTTTCTCCCTCTCCTCCCGTCCAGCCACGGGTCTTCATGTTGTCTGCCATGCGGTCTGCTTATGCTCACGGGATTTCTTCTACACCTGGGTCTCTGTCTTCCTTCCTTTGTTCTCTTCTCTGCAGTGCCTGGCTTCTTCCTGTCAGGTACCGACTCGAGTCAGGTACCACTTCTTTGGAGAGACCAACCTTGATTAGACCCATTAAGCACATAATCTCTGTCGTCACCCTATGACTTTCCCATGTTTTCCCTCCTCCGGGCATTTATCACTGCATGAAATTATATCATCCACTGTATCTATTTACATGTCTGTTAGGTCTTCCCTTCCTGAATCTAAGTGTCAGGAGGGCAGACATTCACGGGAGTAGCACCAGGGCCGAGGACAAAACAGCACATCAAGTATGGTAGGTGCTTAGCAAGAGGCACTAACATCCATGGGCCATGATTGGAGGGTCCCTTTTTCTCTTTCACATGTTAGGAAGTTGTTCTTCAACATTCTGTTTAGGTAAAATAAACAAATATTTTTGTTTATTTAAATAAAGAAATCTTTGTTCATTCTTTTAAAACCTGAAAAATGCTTCATTTCTTACTCTCCACAGAAACTCCTTTTTAACCTAAATCTAACCTCTAGAAACCTCACAGACGTCGTTACTGGAAAAATTAAGGAAAACTAAATGAACTGGAACAAGTGGGCAGAGCTCCACCATGGCAAACCTCTGTTCAGCTGACAGTGAAAAGCCACATGACCTGCGAGACTAGATAAAGGCTGGGAACAGATGCTGGTCTGGCCACCAGGCCTATGAGGTAGGGCGAGGGCAATTTACTGAGGGCCTGGAATCGGAGGGAGTTGGCCATCAGCTCCAAAGTGACAGGTGACGGTCTGAGGACGGCACCCTCCTGGGAGGAGACTCAGGCAGGTCAAACCCAGCAGTGCTGAGTCCCCAAACAGCAGACTGAGGGCAGACGCTGGCTCACACTTCCTGGCACGGACATTCCAGGGTGTGTGTGTACCTCTGTCCATCAAATCAAGGCCCTCCAATCCCTGCAATAAATGTGATATCACATCTGCGTCATCAAATTTAGCCCTTGCTTGGCTACAGGAAAAATTGTTTTTCTGAACACATTTTCCAAGCCACTTACACAGTTGGGATTTGATTGACTGGTTGGTTAGTTGATGGGTGGACTAGCGGTGCTTTTAACAAGCAGGGAGTGATGTCGTGTACACTGGCAGGAGAGCGCAGGCTGGCTTGGTGCTGGTCTGTGGGAGGGGGGCCATCCTGTCACCAATGTGGGCAACTTAGTGGTGTGCACAGAGAAGAGCCTGTCCTCCTTAAACGTTGGGCGAGAAACTAAGTGTTGGTAACAGAAGTTTGCTTCAACAGGGAACTCAAAATTCTCGTTCACATTTCATCTCAGTATTGAATTAGGTTCTTCTAGATTACCGAAGGTCAGGCTTATGTAGCTCAAAAGATCGCATGCAAAATTACTGTTGCATATTTTTAAGAGACTCTGGCTAGCTTGGCTGTACATCGGGTGTGTAATGAACACGTTGCTATAAAAGGGACACAACCTATTGCCAACTAGAGATGAAATCGTGTGACAGCACGTCATTGCCTACGTTGCAGCATTTTCTCCTCTGTTTTGCTAAATTCATTGTTAAAGTTTTACCGAAAAGCAGTGAATCTGCCCCATTTTACTGTTACCACTCACGCCTTCTTGGCTAACTTCTGCCCCACCCCCACTGCATGTATATGGCAGCCCCGTGAGGACTGCAGGGCCCCACTGACATGGAACCTTGTTCTCTATTCTCATCGCACCATTTCCTGAGCTGAACGACCCACGGATCCGTATCGCTTTCAAAAAGAAATCTTTAAAACTAACATTTCATTCCTTGATGTATGTACAACAGCACGTGCTACCCCCATATAACTGCTAATAAAAACCCAGTTATACCACTTTATTTCCTAAATTCCTTTACGTATTTGACATATAATTATTTTTAAGTCCATTTTAGTTTCATTAGATGTCCATTAAGTAAATTTATGCAAAACATATTTTCAGCTTCAAAGGTTGTTAATGAAGTATCAGGATTAAAGTTCAATGTACAAATAAATTATTTTTCCTACAAAATAAATAATTTTTAAATGATGTATTTGTGCAATAGATTCCTGATTTTTTTTAAAAAATCAGAATTTTAATCATAGGTATATAGGCGTTTTTACAGAATTACACGTGAGAAAAATGAAGTAGGGGTCATTGAGACCCATGTAAATTTGTAATCAGAGCACAAACAAACAATAACCCAAATCCATGTAATAATGCAGTAAGATTCCTAATAAATATTCTAGCCCAACTCCACCCTCAGTGTCACACCAGGCTGGCCTTCCTTGATCCCCCTCTCCCCCCCATCGAAGTTCCAGAAGAGACAGGAAAACATCTCCCTGCTAACCCACAATAGATTGTCTCCCAATACAGCTCCTGCCCTCAGACAGGCTCCTTTTAGTAGGAGTTTGATCCTCACGTTTAAGTCACTCTGTGCAGCATGGCCTTTCTCAAGCCTGCTCATCCGCCACTGGAGGGTCCACTGGGTGGGCCGCATACCTGGACACTGTCTCCCCCGAGCGAGGCCAGGTCAGTAGTTACTTCCGACCCTCCTTCAAGGGGGGCTTCCTATCAACTCTTTCCACTGACGACTCTCTGAATCTAGCATTGATACTGTCAAGGCAACCCTGCCACTGCACTACGTACCCTACGGGAGCAAAACGCACCTCCTGAGCCAGCCAGCAGTGAGGCCATCCCTCCGGTGACCTTGTCCGGGAGAGGCTTCTTGGGTCTGGGGACCTTGCTCAGTGTCACACTGTGCAGTGCGGTTCCTGACAGCGGCTTACCACCCGTATCGGACTTGCAAGGTGTAATAGAGGCAATTTCTCAGGACTTATTTTACCCCATATAGAGAAACATCCTCTCTCATAGCTTCTTCAAGGAAGATCAAGTTAACCATGTCAAAAAGAAAAAGAAAAACCAAAACTTCCTGCAGCTCTGAAATGGCAGCTTTTGTGCGAGCCAGAATTTGATCAGATATTTGAGAGGTGTACCATATTTGGGTATGTATGCCTACTTTGATTCAGCAAAATGTAAGTTGCTTACTACGCGATTAATAGTAAAAACCAAGATGCCTAAGACTGTTTTAGAGGAGGTTTAGGTTTACAGACTGAAAGGATGGTACAGAGGACCCCATATAGGCCCAACCCCACACGACTGCAGCCTCCTGGCTCCAGCTTCCCCACCAGGTGGCACATCGGTGGACCTCCTGGCTCATGCAGCCGCCGATGTCTTCGGCCTCTTTAGTGAGGTCGTTTATTTTCTTACTGCTGAATTTTCAAAGTTCTTGGTCTCTTTTGGATACCTGTCCTGCCTTCCTGCCACCGGCTATGTCCATTTTGGATAAAAGGCGCTGAAGTCTTCTAGCTGTGATCGCGGCTTCATTGAATGTTCCCTGCAGTCCCATCACAGTTTGTCCCTCATGTCGTTTGACACGGTCATTAGGTGCATATGCGGTAAGAGCTGTTATGTTTTCTTGGAGAATTGACCCTTTATCATTATGCAATGTCCTTCTGTATCACTGGCAACTCTTCTTACTTTGAAGTTGGCTCTGTCTGAAACTAATAGAGCTACTCTATAGATGCCTCTTACGTGGTATATTTGTCTCCATCCATTTAGTGGCTTAACCTGTGTGCGCCTTTACATACAAAGTGGGTTTCCTGTAGACACCACGGACGTGGGCCTTGTGTATTGACTCACTCTGACAGTCTCTCTTTAATTAGTGTGTTTAGCCCACCGATGTTCAGCGTCATGATCGGTACAGTTGGATGAAACCACTACTGGTTTCTATGTGTCACCCTTGATCTTTCTTCCTATTTTTGTCTTTTGTGATTTTAATTGAATATTTTGTATGATTCCATTTTCTGTTTTTTAGGATATTCGTTATACTTTTTTTTGTGATTACCCTAGAGTTTGCAACAAAGATTTATAGCTCATCCAAGTCCACTTTCAAACACTGGACTCCCTCACACAGTGTGAGGCCCTCATAGTAACGAGGTCACCCTCATTCCCTCCTCCGAGCCCTGGCACCATTGCAGTCACTCATTCCGATGTATATGAACACACGTAAACATGTTTATTTTCCTCTGTAGGTGAGGACACTTCTTCCTATGGTGTTCTTCAGGAGTTTTTTCTCTGTCTTGATTTTCCGGAGTTAGAAAGTTACAGGCTTGGGAGTAGTTTTGTTGGCATTTAACTTGCTTGGTTCTCTCTGATTCTGCCGGACCTTTGGTTTGATCCTGCCGGACCTAAGAAAAGCTTCTGCACAGCAAAAGAAACCACCAACAAACAAAGAGGCAACTAACTGAATTGGAGAAGATATTTACAAACAATATTTTTGATAAGTGGCTAATTATATATATATATATATATATATATATATATATATATATATATTCATAAAAAATCAATGACAAAACGAAGCAAAACAAAATCTAATTAAAAAATGGCCAGAGGACCTGAACAGACACTTCTCCCATACAGACATACAGATGACCAACAGATATATGAAAAGTTGCTCAATCTCACTCATTATTAGGGAAACGCTAATCAAAGTACAATGAGACACCACCTCATACCTGTCAGAATGGCTATCATCAACAACACAAATAGTAACAGGTGTTGGAGAGGTTGTGGAGAAAAAGGAACCCTCATACACTGTTGGTGGGAATGCAGATTGGTGCAGCTGCTATGGAAGGCAGTGTGGAGGTTCCTCAAAAAATTACGAATGGAATTACCATATGATCCAGCAATCCCTCTCCTGGGTATATACCCAAAATATCTGAAAACATTTATACAGAAAGACATGTGTGCTCCAATGTTCATTGCAGCTTTATTTATGGTGGCCAAGACATGGAAACAACCAAAGTGTCTTTTGATAGATGAATGGATAAAGAAGCTGTGGTATATATACACAATGGAATACTATACTGCCATAAAAGATGGAATACTACTATTTGCCACAACATGGATGGAGATTATACTGCTAAGCAAAATAAGCCAGACAGAAAAATTAGAGAACCATGTGATTTCAAATATGTGGGATATAAAACTGAAAGCAACAAAGGAACAAGACAAACAAATGAAGAAACAAAAACTCATAGACACAGACAATAGTTTAGTGGTTACCAGAGGGTAAGGGGGGAGGGAAGATAGTAGAAGAGGGTAAAGGGGATCAAATATATGGTGATGGAAGGAAAACTGACTCTGGGTGGTGAGCACACAATGCAATATACAGATGATGTATTATGGAATTGTACACTTGAAACCTACATGATTTTATTAGCTAATGTCACCCCAATACATTTAATTAAAAAGTATTAAAAACGAAATTTAATGATATCTCCATATGAATAAGTTAATTAGAACATAGAATGGAGTTACTCAAATGAACAGAGCATAATAATGCCCAAAGATGACGTGCTCAAATATAGAAATGCTGAAATAATGGTCATTGAAACCAAACACTGATAAGTGACCAAGAGAAGTAAAGAATCGAATCAGCTGAACAGAGGCTCACTCAACACAGGGAAGGGCTCTGTTCCAAATATATTTAGTCGGATGCAGCACTGCAATTTCAGGAAAGAGAGTTTACCCTCACTTTGATTTTGTGTTTTTCTCACCCTAGTATACTGTTTGGTGACATAAGGACCCCGTCTGGCGTGAGTCAGGAGACAGCGCTCAATGATTTCGCTTTTTCTTATTGTATGTCAACAATGTTGTATCTTTACATGACTAAGGGAAAACGCTATTTCTGCATAAACCCAAGCTTCTAAGACATTTCAAATGAAAAATAATATTTATAATTAGCACATCATTTGTAGAAGTCAGCTCCGGAAAGTACTAGAAACCGCTGGTTTAGTTCTGAAGTTATCTTTAAAGATGTGAAACTTAAACTTTAAAAAAACTTGAGAAGCACTACACATAATGAGAGATTATTCTTCTGTTGCTGGAATTATTTCTTCTAATCTAATGCTGAATAGCATTTTCATTTGAACTCAGTGTAAGTAAAATAAGTAACTTGCTTTCCCAATCATTAGCATAGAGAACAATTATTTAACAGAAAAACTAAATTAATTATATGAATTATGGATAATCCTGTTCTTTTACTACAAAAACACTTTTCCTGGATGACCTTGAACTTTCTCATGCTTTCAACGCTTCCTTTTTTAAACAGGCCTTCAAATCTATATTCCCTCCTTCGATTTCATGAGCCAAAAATGGAATAAACTGCTAAACATCTAGACAGGCACATTAAGTTCAATAGTCAAAAAACTGAAAAATCATTATGACCGCCAATGAACTTCATTAGAATCCAGCCCCTTTCCCTTTTTTTGAGAAAAAACAAACAAACACACACACACACATCCACACCCCATCACCTACAATAAAGATCCGGAATGATTACACCCTCCTTAGCACTGTCGTAGTCTGGCCACTCTGAAAACAGGAGGGATGTCCCCGAAATGTGGTTTCAGTGTGGGGACAGATGATGCCGCCCGCACGCGCGCACACACACAGCTGAAGGCACACGCGGCCCCGCAGGCCCGTCACTCACCTAGCGGGTCCCAGGGGAGCAGAGCAACCTCGGTGGGTCCACAGTGGCGGCGGGCGCGGAGCGCAGACCGGGCGGGGCTTTCTTGTGTGGGTGCCCACGGGCAGGTGCAGATCCTGGTGGGAGCTGCGCAGGTGCTAAGGGGGGAACAGGTGGGCGTCCTGGAGCTCGCCCAGGTGTGGGCACGAGAGCGGGCGGGGCGGCCGAAGGCTGCGGCCAGTCAAACATCAAGGTGGAGTTTAACCTCCATCACCCGCAGGATCCCCAACAGCCCCAGCTGTCTTACGGCTTCTCCGCCCCCTCCCACAACCCCTGCAGTTTAAAGCAGTCATCGCCGGTCTGAACGGGCGATGGGTTTCTGGCTCATCGTGTTACTGCGGTCTGGCATTCACATCTGTCCTTCACAGTTTCCAGGACACGGCAAGAATTGTACTTTGCCCACAGCCTGTCCTCCTCCCAAAAGCTTTTGTGCGGAAATAAAACCACAAGACGTCTTTTCTCGGACACATGCCATGTATGGGTCTGTTCGTCTCCGTTTCATGCGTCTCCATCCACCATCCCTCTCCCTCCATGAGCCCTTAAATGGGACCACGCCCCTAATCCTGTGCCATGTGAGTCACCTCCGTGCCGGGCACAAGGAGTGGCAGTGACGCCTGCTGGGGTGTGAGCACTGGGCTCGGGGACACAACATCCCCACCGTCACTGGACGCCCCTGTCCGTGGGCAAACTTTTCTGAGATACAATCAAATGTGTGATTTAGAATTAGATCGCGTGATTAGATCAAATCACCTCAATGAATGGTATCAATTAAGAGTTAGATTGGCTGTGCCATGAAAAAACAAGGACTGCAGCGTAAATTCTAAACGCAGGAGCCTGAAGCCTTCAGTTTGCTCGAAGCCGCGCCTTGATCTTGAGCCCTTGTGTTTCTCTGTGCAGCGCACTCTCTGTACTCACTGTGGCTATAACGCAACTAGCAAAACAGCTCACATTTGTATTCATTTTCTATTCCATACCTCTCCGCCCCGTGTTTTCCCCTCAAAATCCATTCCTTCCCTCCCCCCCCAATACACCTGTTGGGGGGGGAAAGAATGTGATCAAATCTCAAATAATTCAAAAGACAGCTTTTCAATCTCTGTTATTTAGAAACCATTTCTGTCTAGTAGAGCAGGTGATAAAGTGTTTAGACTTGTTCAGTTCCAAATGCGCTCGGTCGGCTTCTTACATCACATACTCTGAGGAAAGGTGTTATCAGCTTAGCATACAATCATGTTTGCATAAAAACCCATTAACATCAAGCTACCATGTTCTAACGCTGTAGTCAACATTTGCATACGAATACAAATTTTAAAGTTTTCAACATAGTATTTCAAAATTGAAATACTGGACAAAAATAATATATAACATGTTTTTCTTTTTTTCCTAGCATGCAATGCATTTGAAGCTTTAATTTGGCTGTTTGTGCAATGCTGGATTTCAAAAACAACTAAATGAAAACTAAATACATCTTCCTTATTAGTTATTTCCTATTATGTTAAAGGGAATACTAAAATATTGCAGAGTGTATGGAGTTTTTATTTATTTTTTTTTTCCAGTCTTCACACACTCACCTGGTAACACTTAGGGTATTCTAAGCTTGTTTAACAATGGGTCAACAAACATCATTAATGTTTGGGATATACTCGATACCTAGAGAAAGGAAAACAAAATGCACCTTTAGCAAGGTGTAATTTTACTCTCTAATTTGATCCTAGCTACTCTCCAGAATTGACCGAGTTCTACAGAAGAGAGACTAGGAATGAAATGTCATGCTTCTGTTTGTCAGTGTCAGCATATAATGCAGAGATAAGAGCAGAGATTATCCAGAGATTAGACTGAAAACTAGAATAACTGTAGGTCACATTTCTTTATATTTTATCAACAAACCACAAGGTGTTCATGCAACAAAATGCCTTCAAAATATTAACCATTTTTAAATAATTCTTTTTCTTTATTACATGCAATCGTTTTACACAAACTGGAAATATAGTGTAATGTAAACACAGCACAAAGGTCTTCATATGTGTACCCACAGATCATTGCTATTTCATAAATTTAGAAAGTCAGTTTAAATCTTCATACTTATATGTGTACAAATGTTTTTGTGTGCATCTCTCCCTATTTCAGCTAATTTTCAGAGTGCTGAAATAATATAACAGAAAATAAATAGCATAATCGGCATTCCAAAAATAATCTGAATTGCCATGTACACGAATTTTGATTCATAAAAATACTTAAGTAAATCATTAGGATTTATTAATCTTGATTTCATATTAACCTGATTAGACTAATAACATACTTATGGTAGATACTTTCTTCAAAGGCATTTTAAAAAATGGTGTCCACTTTGTAGCTGTGGACCCACACAGGGGACAATTGTAAGACGATGACACACTGTAGGCATTGAGCACCTTCGCTTTTCATAACTCACAGAGAAGTAAATGGCACCTGGCGTGATCTGAGGCAGAGAAATAAGATAAACTGTGAGGTGCCAGCACTCACCATAGCACCACGGGCCGTTAGCATTGTTCCCTCCTTCCCTTCAAGGACCATTAACACCCACAACAAAGGACCATCTAAGGACAGTGCCACCTTCTCCCCTGAGAGGGAGGAGAGGACATGTATGAAGATGCTCTTTTCCAACCACAAATCAGGTTGTTGCCAAAAGAGGTTCTCACCAAATGCAGGCTGCACACCTCATTCCTGCAAGCCAGTGGGAGCACGGGTCACACCACACCGTGTGTGGTCACTGGTACAGACCCGCCATCAGCCAGACAACACCGGTGCAGCTTAATACCCAACAGACCACTGAGTACCTTAAGTTTGGGTTCTATTTTATTACCCTTATTAAATTTATTGGGGTGACATTGGTTAGTGAAATTACATATATAGATGTAATTTACACTTACTATGCAAGTGTGGCCATAAAAGGTGTGTGCTCTCCTGGTTCTGCTGCCACAAGGAGAGCTCAGTGCTCAGACCTTGCTCCTCGTGCGGGTCCTGCTGCTGGAATAAGTGCCACCTGGGAGACTGGGGGCAGGACAGTCTCTCTGTGACTCCCCACAGATAAGGTCTAAGTCACAGCACTCATTGGACAGGAGGTGAGGGAGGGGACGAGGGCACGCCCACCTGTGCTGAGCGTCCCACCTGCATGTTAAAGGGAGTGACTTGCACTGTCATGAAGTCATGACAAAGTTTAAACAGGAACAAGGGTGTCTGTCACCACAGTACTACTCAAAGCAGGCGCTGGCATCTGTTCAGGAGTTCCGGGATGACTGTTAGAATCAGTGTTCTACTCTGAAAACTGATCAGATACGTCCTGTTCCGAAGGCACCCTGTAAATCTCAAAACCCTCTTTCAGATTTTGCTCTTAGCTACATAGGAGATGGAATTAACAGTATTTCTGAACATCCATCACTTCTCATTTTAATTTAGCAGAAACAACATATATCTTACATTTTGTTTGCATGTGCACAGCCATGTTGTCGGAAAGCCAAGGCTCCGTGCTGAGTGCACTCTATAATCTCATTACATTTCTCTCCTTTGCCATTCAATTTGCCACTAGATGGATGGGTTAGATGTAATTTCATAGGTATTAAAGCTTCAAAATTCTAGGGGAAATAGAGACTGCAAACAAAATCGTTCACTGCCACTGGTCTCACAACAGGCTGACTGCCTTTTAAAAAATACATCAGCATCAGTGAATGTTTCACAATAAAGGGACATAACAGATGAATTTGATTCTTTTGTTTTGAAAGGTTCATTCCTTTAATCTTGAAATCACGTCCCATTTCTCTCTAAATAAGCATACTTCATTAATATATTTAAGCTACTTCTAAAGCCACATTGAGTCATTATCCAGGGTTAATCAGGTTATGTGAGTGACTGATTATTTTGCTCTCTCCATTCAGCCATCTGAAATTTGTGCAATTGATTTTTGACTTTGAATCACCAGTGAAAAAAGACTAAGGCTAAGGAGGGCTTACTTAATACAGAAGTTGGAGGGTAGAGACTCAATAGTTCCTTACAATTCCAACCCAAGTATCCACTGAATTAGGAAGAAAAAAAAGATAGCCGATTTCCTCAGACTTAAAACAGAACACATCAGCTGATCAAATTTTTTAATTTTCTATCCATTACATATGATTCTGTTTATTCATGAATAGGAAGGAATTTGTCAAGTAGCCAAATCAAGTAGCTCATAAAGACTAGAACTATCCATGCTTTGGAAGTAAATGTCATTTGTCAAAGAAGTTCCCATTATTTTCTCAAAACATTAGATGTTTTCTGTATGTGTCTTTCAATCAGTTCTCAAGCCATTTTAAGGAGTCAAATATTAATGTTTGATTTACAATGTATAAATATTTAAGTGGAAAATATTATGTTGCAAACCAGTTATTTCTTTAACATAGCAAAAGTGTCGTTTTTGACTAGCTTCTTTACTCTGCCTTGAAATTAAAACTTCAGTTCTTTATGCATGTAAAGGTGTGCATTTGGATTAAAAAAAAACACAACAACAAAACAAACAAAAAATAACGCTACCTTTTCGCAATCATAATTGTTTTGGATTTGCTTTTTCTATGGTATATTTGAATACGGAATTAGACCATGAAATTGTAACAATTATAACAGTATACTGTAATAAAAGTTATCTGGATGTGGCATTGTTAAGTTAAAAAAGTGTTACGTGAATACAAGTTGTGCAATATGGTGACAGTCAACTGATAACTGACGTGGCTATTAAGTGACTAATGGGCCGGGAACATCCATAGCATGGAGATGCTGGACACAGGGCTGAGTCACGTCACAGCAGGATGACGCAGGATGGCACGAGATCTCATCACTCAGAATGGCATGCAATTTAAAATTTATGAATTGTTTGTTTCTGGAATTTTCCATTTCATAATTTTGCACCATGGTTGACCACAAATAACTGTAACCACAGAAAATGGAGCTGCATATAAGGGGGGATTGCTGTTTAAGTATGTCATTACGCTTACTTTACATTAATTTCAATTGCTATATAATTATGGGGTTGGTATACAATATCCATAACCTTAGCGAAAACTAACACAGTTACTAAAGAGTTCAAGCATATTATTCAAATGGAATAAAATTAGAAATAAAGAAGCTGACTATTTCTGAACAGTAGAGCAATTTACTCACTTTTAAATTTTTCTACATAAGATTTATACATCCATGAATGAAGCAAGCAATTCATAGATCCAAAATTATACCAGAATCACTAAAAACATTTACTGTGTTTGAAGGGAACTGAATTAACTCTTCTTTACACTGATATCCATTACATCATCTGATTTTCTTCCATCTGCATCAAACACTATTTGGTGTCATAAATCTAGAGGCAGCCAAAAATACAGGCCCACAGATAACATCCTCCTTATGCAAATGGGACATCTGCTGCTGCCTGAGGAGGCCAGACTGTTTCCAACTAGACTAAGACACCCACGGCAGAGTGAACATTAAATCACTCAAAAACAAATTCTATTAGAAATATTAAAATCTTATGCAGTCATCCCATAGCATAATGTACAATCTCTTGGAGTTACTTCAAATTTCCCAGGGTGTTTGGCTGTCAAATCGTATTTTCACTTCCTGATACCCATTGTCCCCAACAAAAAAGTTTCCTTTGCATTTTAACGTATATATTATTATTTCTCAAAATATTTTGCATTATTATCATACTAACAATTTCTTTTCTGGTTAATATTAAAATGTTTCCAATAGTCCCTACAAAACAAGGTTAAAGCAAAGGCAAAATAGCATGACATTTTTCTTAGACTTAAGGATTTTATAGAATTATTTTTGCTGTATAAGGAAATATTGATTGTGCACTCATGCTTTCAATTCCATCAGTGGTATGTATGACTTAAATACAAATAATGCTTTACGGTTTTAGAAATGTGTTGACCTAACTCATTACTCCAGGCTCAAATCCTATGTGTGACCCTTCAGGCGGACCACAGGTGAGCGTGGGGCGCTGCCTGGGCGCCGCCTGGGCGCCGCAGGGACATCTGCCCCCACACCAATGCCCTCCAGCTTGCTAGGGTGAGGAGGGCCTGGGACCCAGCCCCATTAGCCTCCCACACCCGCCTTCCCCTGCCCACATGTCCCTAACAGACCTATGCGCCCAGCCCAGGTGCCTCATTCACCTGCCGCCAGGTGCAGGGGTGCAGGCTGGGCTCAGGCGGAAGTGGTTTTCAGGAGCTCCTGCTCAGACCTCCTTTTGGGAGGGGCCTTGACTAAGACACCTCTCCACTCTGACTCAGCACTTTCCAGTCCTCCCCCTTCCCTCTTCATCCCCAGACAAGCTGGGTCCATAAAATGGCAGGAGCCTGTAATGCAAGACTCCTCCGCAGAGCGTGATCCCCCACCCATTGGACGCCTGTCCCACTGACTGTCCCATTGTGGGTCCCTGGGGAAGGCAGCATCCTTGCCTCTCGTCTGGTCTCTTGCTCCCACTGCTGCAGTCACGAGGACGAGGATGCTGGGTATGTTCAGGTTGGTTTCTCATCCTAATAGACCATCCCCACGCCCAGCAGCTCAAACTTAATCCAGGCAACCTGTGAAGAGACTTGCCCAAAGAGCAAACAGAAAAAGCTGATCCTCACTTAGGAAATTGTGTGCTTTAAACATAAGCCATGGTTTTCTAAATCCTGCAGCTGACATTTAGCATTTGCTAACTGGGTATGGCAACTAGGCTTCTGCTGCATGGACCCTTTTTGAATTTACTTACCTTCCTACATAAGAACAACAAACTGCATGACATCAGGCATCAAGTTATTCACAGGAGAAACACATTCCAATACTGACGTTGACCACGGATAGAGTTCAACACGAAGTAATGACCTCCAGAATATGTAATTTATGATGTGGTCACTGACACCGCCTTCTCGTTAGGAAGCGAGTTGTAGTTTATTCTGAAGATCCATTGCAGTTGTTTTCACCTCAGGGTATGACATGCCTGCCTCAGTATCAGTGATCAGAGAGTCACTATAATTAATCCGTAAGGGTGAGGATGGAAGAGGACGTGATTCGACAGATTCACAACAAGGGGCTGTGTTCCTACCCCCACTCGCATGAACTGCCACGTACCGTCTGCCATGGTTCAGATCATGGATAAAACACACAAACAAACAAACAAACAAAAAACAACAAAAATAAATGAACACCAGGCACTCTGCACCCCTTCTCAAAATTATCACTTTAAATATTTCTTTTATATCATAATATAGTTCATGTTTCCAAGCTTAAAATTTACAAAACAATTCACTGCACAGCCTAGTTCCCATCCTTGTGCCCCAAATAATTGCAGATAAAAAATGCAGATGCAGATAAAAAAGCTTAATGCTTTGAAGAGAATCCTGAGACTGTTTTATGCATATTCAAGTGAACACATGCACTCCTTTTTCCTGCTGTTTTTATACTAACAGCACTATACCATTAAACGTACTCAGCGTATCTGTACGTATCTGAAACGTAAACGTATCTGTACATGTCCCACATTTATGTCTGTGTATCTCGCTGGCCAGTTCCTATCAGTGCACAGACACATTGCTCACTCATACGCTCTGCTCCTCAGATGCTTTCCTGACCTGTCATCTCCCAGGGATGAGCATCTCGTCCCAACACTGTTTTGCTAGAGAAACAGCTTTGCAGCGAAAGACGAGGCAGCACAGCCCCGCACAGTGTGTCAGGAGGGTCAGCTCCTAGAATGAAGACGGCTGGGTCCAATGGTTGGATAAAGGCATCTCTGAAACATCTAATTATAAAATGGCTCACTTGCAATCAAGTACTCCACGTCTGTGTCACCCACTAGAATACGAGCCTGTAACTGTCCCCTTTGATCACATTCACTGCCCTCTACAGAACAGTTAAATTACATAGATATCGTTAATATTACATTTACCTACATTGCAAACCCTATCAGACAGTGATGTAATATGTATTCAATTTCAGAACATGTTTTAAGAACTCTAGAGGCATGCAGTTCATTACACTGCCTGAAACATTGGTCATTTCTGCTGCTCTTCCCTTCCCGATGTCCCAGTGCTCCTCGTTCCTGCTGGGTCCTTCCCGCCTGTAATTCTCCAGCATATTTGCTGGCTTGAATTCTGGTTTTCCTTCGGCTGAGGCCATCTTCATTTGCCCGTCATCTCTGCAGGCTGTTTCCAGTGGTGCAGACAGCATGCCAGTCCCTTCCTTCCCTGCTCTAAATGCTGGGACTCCTGGTTCCCTGGAGGCTGGCGCTGTTTGCACCTGCTGCTCCTGCAGCTGCCCCTGCCATGGCTGGGTCACCAGAGGACAGAGGAAGGGAGAAGGAAAGCCCGACGGGACTGTCCCCACTCACACTGAGGCTGAGGAGCGCAGCTCTGTGCCCCAGGAGCCCGCGGTGGATGGCGCCTCCTGGCCTGGCGGTGTGTCTGTCTGTGTCTGCCCCAGGCCGCCGTGCAGGCCTCGGCTCAGTGTACCTGGGGGTTGGAGCGATCAGGGAGCACAGCAAAGAGTGAGCTTATGCCGGCTCAGCAGGTGGTGCTGGGAACCCTGGAGTTCTTCTGGGGTCTGGCAGCCCCTCTTCGCTTCCAGCGTGCCCACGCGTTCCATGCAGATGGCATCACTGCATCCCTGGGGAAACCCGGCCAGAACCGTGCACAGGTCACCAGCACACGACCCTGTGGAGTCGCCTTACATGCTCATCTAGGATTCAGGAAGTAAAGGACCTACAGAGATAGCTTCAGTGGGCACTGGGGGCAAAGAAAAGCGAGTTTTCCTGTTTTCAGCTTGTAGTTTTTTCTACATCTCAGTGAATACCTGCCGAGTATTTCTATACGCCACACGTAGCTACTTCCTATCTGCTACCATGGCCGTGCGTCCTGTCGTGCCCATGGGGGTCTTCTGTTCTGGATAGCCTTTATCCTAACCCCGGACATCAACTGAAACTGATTCTGCTCTCGCCTCTACCCAACCAACTCTGGGAACAATCTGATGACCGTGTCTTTGATTTCTGTGTCCAAAGCCCTTGTAAAAAAGCGGGAACTTATGAAAGACATGATGGATGAATATATTGGGATATGTCCATATGTCTGAGGCAATTTGTCAGAAGGTTAGGTTTGTGCAAAAGAGCTTCAGATAATTGAAAGAGGGTCTGTTACCCAAAAACCCCACGACAGTGTCTTTCTCTAGGAGTTAACACTCAAGTCCCCGTGATGCCACTTCTCACACAACGGTTCCATTTTCTGTGAGAATCACATACAGTCACTCAGAAACCCCCACCTTCACTCCGCTCTGAGGATGTGGACAGTTTGGAATCACTTCCCTATAATACCGGGGATGCCAAAAAATGTACACACATGACTTGCATTCATCTTTTGTTATCGGTATATAGTACCATTTTTATAAGAGTTTTTTCCTTTCTTAAAATGTGTATACATTTTTTGGCACCCTCTGTATTGCTGAATGTTACATTTCCATTTATGTCAGTTATAGCACATTTTTACAAACAAAAGTACAGTCATCTGAGTGGCTGATACTTTCAGGAAACAAAACCACCCATCTCACAATATTTTCACAACTAGAAACCAAAGTATATAATTTTATGATTTGCAGTGTAGTGAAAAACATGCTATCATCAACCCACATGTTTTATAATTTGTATATTTAAAATGAAAGCCTGGACATTTAAATCTAACAGGAAGTAAGAATACTTTGTATTTTTAATGGATTTCAGTCAGTGGAAGGACGGAAAGGATGTGCGTCTCCTGCCAAACCGTCGGCTGAGGGAGCTGGCTTCTGGTGAAAGTGCTATGAATAGCCCAGCGCCTGCAGCGCCCGAGGGCTCCCTTCTTTTGCAGAGAAGCGATAATTGGCTGTGCCAGGCTGTGGGGACTTTGTCTCCGCCAAGTCGTGAATATATTTTTCAAAAAGTACCCTCAACAGACGGGAGGCTAAGCTGCTTCTGTCTTCAGAGCCTTCTGTTGAGAATTTAGAAGCTCTCTTGTCTGGAATGAGAAAATAAATAGAAACAAAATTAAAAATGTCAATCCATACCAGGAAAAAACATGTACGTCATATTCAACTCCAAACAGGCTTAGCATCATGAGACAAAAACATTGTCATTTCTAACCCCAAATATTTGGATAACTGAAACCTGTGTCGGTGAGGCAGTCTTCTGAGCTCCCTAAATCCTGTGGGGAAACCTCAGATTATTCCCCTCCTCCACCAAAACAGTGTCATGAGTGACCCGGCTGTTTCTTTGTTCTTCAGGACATACCCTCCACTCACTTCTAGACTTCTTTTAAATCAGTGTATGGGGAGAATCAAGGTAACGTTCAACACGAAGAGGCAGAAGTGTCTACTCGTTTGTTAGTTGTTGTTAATTTATGCTGCTCCTGCAAGGTCATTACCACGGCAGACAGCAAATGTTGGTCTCAAACCCGTCCTCTCCTGGCGCCCATGTCCTCTTGGTGCATTGCTTGAACATCTGACTCCTCTGACCACGGGGACATCAGCAAGTGTGACCCTCTGGGGCCTGTTTACCGGAGAAGTATCTCCAGGTCCTCCTCTGAGGAAGGGTGAGCTGCCCCCTTCGGGGAGTGCAGTGAGCAACAAGCTGCCCCCGCAGGCCTGAGTCACGACTCCCTCCAGAGCTGCCTCGGGCCTGTGGTACGGATTCCCGTGGGTTCACCGTTCCACTTTTCTCTCTTCCCAAATATGGTTCACTGTGCTTCTGGCTCAAGGTATTGGTCACAAACAAGTATCTTGCACACACAGTTTCTCTCCAGAGCTGATTCTGGGAAACCTCGTCTGAGCCGGGACTCTGTCGCCATGGGAGCACACCTGGGTTCCCCTGTGGAAGCAGAGCAATATGTAGGGAATCGACGGGCCCTCCCAGTGGGTGTCAAGACTGACGCCATGATTTTATGAGCTTTCTGGACATCCCGGATGGCACTGAGGATATGTCGTATGTGAAAAGGCTGGACAATTTGCAGCCGACACGGGAGGACTGTAGTCGGCTGTCAGATGGCTGGAAAAGGGTCCTCTCCTCAGCTCCAGGCCCTCAGTAATGATTTCTCACCATGACTTGAAAACTGACCATGACACCTGCTTTGCCAAGGAGACAGTGAGCAAAGGTAACAGAAAAGGGGCCACACAGGTGCTTGCACTCTAGGGCACGTGCTTGTCGACGCTGGGAAACATGGTGCCACATAAGTGTAACCCACACTGCTGGCCAGGGAGAGGACTCAGGGGACAGACATGAGTCTGGGCAGCTGGGGCTTTGGAAGAACTGGTGTACCCTCCCCAGGACCGGCAGCTGACAGCAAATACATGGGGGCCCAGGTGGGATGAGCAGGACTGCCCTCCCTGTGCCAACCCAAATCACCAGCCCACAGAATCTGAGGACGCAGGAACTGGCTAAAACCACTAGGCTTGGGGTAGTTTATTACCCAGCAAAAGCTAACTAAAACAATAAAATGCAAAAATGTACCCTAAATAAATAATTTCATGAATATTACGCCATAACAGAAAACAGACTTTTAAATTTATTAATGCAAAGCAGTTCTCCAACTAATGGCACACACTCCCCGAACGCTGTATGCATCCATCCCATAATAGTTCAGATCTCTTTGAAACAGTGTAATTCTGTCTTGAGAAGACAAGCATATTATTATGAGAAATATCATATCACAAAGTTTAACTAATAAAGAAACAATTCAATGTTTCCTTCAATTAATTGTACCATGATTGCTTATTAGCTTCTGAATGACTCAATTGTCTTGGATAATTTGATACTTTCAATAGGTAAATTAATAACAAGGCTTAAGTAAATTTGTACTTCTCATTTTGAAGTAGTGTATTGCATTTTGTTATTTTTAATTAGCAGTGCCTAATTTCCTCGTGGATTGCTTTTTAAAAGTCAAAAAAATCATCAAACTATCATATCTGTTGCGAACAGAGAACCTGGGATGGAGGTTGAAACTACAGCTCAGTTATATGACCTCCCCACGTGCCAGCTACAGCCGGCCAATCAGCTGCCAGTCACAAAGCCCCACACGAAGGAGCTTGCCCAGGGCCAAGGAATCAAACGTGCACCAACTTCCATCCAAGAAGTAATTTGGCACACGGTGCTTTGAAAAACAAGCCCATCATCACGTATTCCAACTGAATCTAATATCCCGCTCGTGTTTCTGACCCAGTAAGTTGGAATAAATGGAAATTCTTTTGTTAGTATGTTAATAGAATCATTTTAATATTGAATTTTCATATTTATCCCCTTGAAATTGCTTGTAAAAAACTTGTATAGTGCTGGGAAATTGTATAGTTCTTATGATAATTTTAAATAGATAATATCTCTTCTGTCTCAGGACCTTTAATTATCAATGCAAGTTTCCGTGTTAGCCAATTTCTTGGCAACACAATAATATTCGTCCGACTATTCTTCGTTTGAACATTCGCTAATTCTCTTACTTAATTTGTGAAGAGTACGTTTTAGTAGAATGTTTCATTCTAAGGAGAATATAATTCCAGGAGGTGAACTTGATCATACTTTAAAATATCACCCAGGTGGTGTCGTACCTAAGCATGTCGTTTGTAAATATTGGTGGTTAAGAAGTCTGGGGGAAGTTTATTAAAAGTTCAGATGCCCGAGGAATCACGTGGGTAAAACTGTATCACTGCTCAGTAAGTCCAGGTGCCCCAGGGTTCCCAACACCAGTCAAAGGAGTCCATTCATGGTGCAACCACTTAGGGGAGAGTATTAGATACTGCGGAGAGCAGTCGTCCTTTTTCACGTAACAGTTATGTGACGCATTTTGAAATAACACTTCCTCTATGGTATCTGGACAGAGAATCATTTTTAGTCCTCAAAGAAATGATAAGACTTGGGATACCATAAACATAAAAGCAGTCTCAGAGATATTTGTTCCAAACACACATTTCTGTCTTACCCCTCCCTCCCCAAAGCCGGGAGGTAACTCAGTTCACCCTCCAGGCTTATCCTAAATAACGGAATTGCCCTGCGTCCTCCTTGAAAGCTGAGATAGCATCTGTATCATGCCTCCGACTTCTTGCTGTATCTGTGCTAAAGCCTCAGACCAAGTGAAAAAGTCAAGCCAAATTTACGGAGAAAGATACCTGCATTTCTAAGGCACACCTTGATGGTTTAGGAGGCTTGTTAAGCTGGCTGAGCAGTCTCAGAGATATTTGTTCCAAACACACATTTCTGTCTTACCCCTCCCTCCCCAAAGCCGGGAGGTAACTCAGTTCACCCTCCAGGCTTATCCTAAATAACGGAATTGCCCTGCGTCCTCCTTGAAAGCTGAGATAGCATCTGTATCATGCCTCCGACTTCTTGCTGTATCTGTGCTAAAGCCTCAGACCAAGTGAAAAAGTCACCAACAGATATTACTAACACTGTGGGATACTGTTGAGCACTACTCTGGAAAATCTGAATAAACCGTCACAGGTAATTCTCAAAAGAACGCTACTGTTCATGTTTGGGAAGCACTCATTTCACGGCTACTGTATACAGCATGTCAAAGCTGCTTCCAGCTTATCTGACTGCGGAACCTGGACTCTTCCCTCCATATGCCTTGTCTTGGATGTGAGCTATTCCTCAGTAACTGACCAACAATTTCGTGTCTGGGCCTCAACCCAGGGCATAGCAAGCTGCCCCACCACCTCGCCACATCCCTGTAGGAAAGGACCCAGCCCTCGTGGGGACAGAGCCAGGAGAGCAGTTTCCAGGCTCTCGGCCTCACGTGGAAAGGTGCTGGCTCAGGTAGTAAATGGCCATCAACTGTGACTGGATGGCCATCAGCTGTGGCTAGTTGGCCGTCAGCTGTAACCAGTGAGCCATTGGCCACTAATATAACTGCTGTGGCTACACTAGCAGAAAATGGGGGCTGGCAAGAAGATGGTGGCTGGGCTGGCAAGCACGGATTGCAGTTAGCATGGCCAAGTATGGATTGCGGATAGTGTGGCTCCTGCTTCCTGTGCCTCCAACCCAGCCGCCAGCGAGACTGTAGTGGCATGACTTCCGTATCTATGGCTCCGTGGGTGTTCCTTTTTGGCCTCACCATGTCCTGCGTTCTTATGTGGGGAGTGGGACCAGAGTCCTCCCATGACACCCTGTGCGACACGTCGGCTGTGAGCCAGACTGGAGAGCAGGGTGGAATCTACAAAGCCCGCACTGGCAGGACAGAGGGGGTGTCTCCAAGCAATGGAGGGATGTTTCAATGCATCATGTATGACTCTGTCTGTGCAGTGAGTATTGAATGAGTAAGTGATTTAAGCAAGGAGTCATTACAGGGAGAAGTGAAGAATAACTGAAACACAGGAATTATAACCTTGAACAAATGAACAGATACTGTAACATCTTTGAACAATCAAAGGTGACTACATTTAATTTGTCAGGATTGCCTGTGCTGGGAATAGCAAACAGATTTAATTATTCTGAAACACAATATTATAAAAAAAAACTCTAACGTTATCATTCAGCAGATAATATGTAAAAGAAATCCAGAAATATGTCGAATTATACCTGCAACTGAGTCACCTTCCCAGGTGATTAAAACAGCATAAGCATGGCCACCTGTGACTGTGTATACACAAAGACCATTTCGGTAACTAAATATAAACAAAACAACCAAGACCTTCACCGGAACTCCCAGGTGCCCGGATGGATAAGATTCATTTTACTCCCCGTACTCTTGATTGAGAAAAGAACCTGTACCTAGTGATGAAAGAGATCATGAGAAGGCCGCTTATGAATCAGCGTCCAAACTACCCAGCGGGGTATTTTGGTAAACAAGAGTGATTACCAAAGGGGAAGAAATTCAGAAATGGGTTCTCAGCATGTTAGCAGCCCCATAAGGCTGTTGCCAAGGGGCTTTTCCGTGAGACGCTGCGTGTGTGCCAGCACGAGCCCAGGCTGGCACCCCCATGACAGGACTGTCAGTGATGGTGCCAGGTTCCAACCAAGCCCCAGCATGGGGTTTATCATTTGTGTAAAAAGGGGAGTAAAGAGGGAGCAGAAAATATGGGGATTCTAACGTCTCATTGAAATATTCTAATTCCACGATTTCTATCCCCATCTGTACATTAAAGCCACATTAAAATCACTTGGTGGGGGAGGGCTCTAAAAACTCTCAGAAATGAAAACAGTCTAATTCAAGGATTCTAATCCCTGTGTGGAGCTTTAAAAACCTGTGTAAATGTGATCTGCTAAGTAAACCACATACCTGAGCGAGGGGTTTGGTGCTCCTCACAGATAACCCCCCAGGAATTCCAATGAACAGCCAGGGATGAGAAATTACTGCTCTTCAGAAAAACAAGCAAACAAAAAACAATGCAGAAACTGTTTTGTGAATAAGTGAAAACAACCTGAAATATTAGCTATGAAAAATTAAAAGGAAGTAAATTAAAATGCAAATTGGGCACATAATTAGAATGGGAGAACTTCAAGAAAGCTTTGAATACAAAGAAAGATCCAACATTCACTGCAAAAGAACATGTTTTCTTTTCTGTTGTAGACAAAGATTAATGGAACAAGAGTGGTTACCAAAGGGGAAGAAACAAGGATGACAAAATACATAAACAAAAACTAAGAAGGGCTGTAAATCTTGTCAAGAATAAACTGGAAACTCAAATACTTGTTCATGTCACCCATATTTGTGACTCCACACCAGCCCACGATTAAAAAAGAAAACAAGAGTGACACTATCTTTAGAGTGGTTGCCTTACCCTCCACACAAGACCTAAGGGCCCACTTCCACGTCCCTTCACCCCTGCCCAGCTCTCCCCCCGATCCACCCCCAACTAGTACAGGGGTGACCAGTGACAAAATTACATAATGCATGGGTTTGCAAACTGCAGCTGCCACTTGCTCCCTTTCCTGCATTACCTGTCTAAGCAGGACGCTGAGGACACTTCTGTGAGTAAGTGTGCTGTCACATCATGCCACCGTCCACTGTGTGCCTCGGCCACACCTGCTCTACCCAGAAATCACACCAGAGACAACAACTGTGATAATTCTTTCTGCAAAACCAACTACGTAGAGATTCAAGCCTTACTACTGTGCCAAATTGTCATCACGGAGGGGTTCTAGTCCAGAAAAAGGGCTCTCCTGCCATGGACCTACTCAGGCACATAGCACAGCTGTGTCCAGCACCCAATCTGCATGGCAGGCTACCTTGAGTGCTGCCGCCAGGGTACCCACCACCGTGCATAAGTGGCAGGGAACACCAAGCCCACGCAAGAGAACCATCCAATGCCAAGAGCCCGTCGCTGCGCACCAATGCCAACAGCCCGGTGTGGGCAGCTCCCCGTCACAGTGATCCCCAGAACTGAACCCACCAGGCTCCCAGCCCTGGTACTTCAGCACCATCTCCCTGGCCAAGGCTGACCCCCTGGCATCTCATATTTGCAGTGCTCTCCTTCCTCCCACCAGGACACTTGCCTTTTTTTTCTAACACAAATCCATGGCCTGCAACCCTCCAAAATGCCTGCTCCATAATTTAGATATTTTCTTTTCGTATCTAGAATTTTGTCTTTCCAAAGCCCCGTTCACAAGACAATGGGGTCATCCATCATTTTTTTTGTCCAAGTGTCTCCTTCTCTTCACTCCTTTCCTATTCAGCTAAGATATATTGTTCTTGTTTCCAGCACTCTCTCAGTTTTACCTGTGGTTCTAGATGCAGGTACAAGTTTACCAGATCTATGATACCTGAGACATGGGACTGGATGGGGTCCCAGGGAAAGGCTCATCCCGGAATATCATTACAGTGTTTCATTCAGTGTTTCTACATATTGAGTCCAGTCTTGTGCTGTGCTAGATATCTTACACTCAACAACGTCTCTGTGTGGAAGACTTACAGCCACATCGAGCAGATATGCAAACTTCAGACAGCAAACCAAATGGCCCTGAGTCACACAGCTTTCACAGGAAAGAAGTTGTTTCTCTGTGGCTTCAAACACTCAGTTTTCCACTATGCTTTTTGTGCAAGACACGCTAGGAACCGGTTTGTGCGTATCTCACTTTCCCAAAGTACACTGAGAACAAAATGTCTCCCCACAGAAGGAGGTGGCCTCATCGACCACCCTTTGTTGTCACAAAGCAGTTTCTTTCCCAGCAAAGTCATGATTGCAGGTCCTGGACTCTGACGTCCCTGCAATGGCGTCCCACTAACTAAAACTAGAGGGCTTGGTGACATCAGCAAAACCCTAAACTGGGGAGGACATGCCATGGAACCACCACAACCTACAGTAAGGGCTGACCTTTAACTGTGGCCTGTTATCAACCAGGCAGATACAGAAGCAGGAAATGCACGTTGTCATTCAGGGATGAACAAAACAGCGCATTATGATGTGTAACGTATCAAGGCCAATCGTCTTTGCAAACAGAGCAGAGAGGACTTTCAAAAGAGTAGTGCAGTTTCCTGAGCAGACATGTGCTCTCATACAAATGAAATCTGAAGACTCCCTCCCCACCCCTGGGATGCTGAACCATGTGGATACGGTCTCTGAGAAGGTCTGCAAATTGTGCAGTTAAACTTCTGATTTTGTCTTTCAAGATCTTAGAGCTCATTCCTTACCAGCTCCATATCGGTGTCTCCATATTTTTCATAACTATACGTGTGTATGGATCATCTGTATAACACGTGATGTTTACGTACAGTATATGTAAATATATGTTTGTATTTCACTACCCTATAAATACGTATATTTAAGAATATATGTTAATCCATTCAATTATGAAATTGTGTCACCCTCAGACTTGTAACATATTATACTATTGTCTGCCTTTAAAATAGAAGAGATTTCATCCATTCTGATATTTACGGTAGCTGTCCTTCCATAATTTTCACATCTTCAAATTTAATTGATTAATAGTTTCACAGATATACTAAGTGAAAACATGAAGGTTTAACTTTCACACACTCAAGTACTTCTCAGTTATTCACTAATGTATTTAATAAACCCATCAACAGGTACTCGTCTAGTTGCTAAAGTTACACCAATAACCATGTATAATGTGTAAAATCTCATGGAGCTTTCATATTAAAGGGGGGAAAACAACATGCAAATATTTAAAAAAACGGTTTTCAACAGCCATTCTTAATTAAAAAAAAAATATCTTAGGAAACCAGAAGTAGTGTGGAGCAGCCTTACCCTGATAGAAGCACCTACAGAAAAACTAAAGCCATCATCATACTGAGTGGGGTGTTCTTAGTAAATTTCCCCCAAATTTGAAAAGAGCACCCCCTCCTGGTCCCCATGTTTATACAACAGGCAGTGCAAGAAGGCAGAGTAATGAATTACTTAATGTTGGAAAGTGAGGAATAAAAATCATTATTCTCAGGTGAATGTTTACTTCGAAAATCATATGTATATTCAGAATATTCTTACAGAAAAATATTAGAAATTGGGAACTGATTTTAGCAGTGTCACAGGATTCAAAAGCCATTTTACGTCAATATATCAGTGTTCTGGTTGTCTACTCCTGCCCCCACACTTAGTGGCTTCTACAGCACCAGCCACCCTCTTAAACAATTAAGGTTTTGTGGGTCGGGAATTCAGGTGAGCGTGGCTAGGAAGTTCTCCTTCTACGTGGAGCGCCACAGAGGTTTCTGTGGAATGCTGCTGGTCCTGGGCTAACCGCAGCACTCAGAGCATTTGTCATGCGTCTGATGTCCTGATGACCTGGCCAGAAGCCCTGGCCCTGCTGAGCGGTGGACAGACAGCCCGCACACAGGCTCCCAGCAGGGCAATCCGTGTCAGGGGCAGTCAGAAACTCACACATCACACGGAGCTCACAGACACAGCAAATCAAGAGACAGGAGGGGAGCACTGGAGAACGGGTACAGAACCATTTCTATCAGCCTAAGCCATTGCAGAACCCGCAGAGTCTCAAGGAGACATGACAACAACCACTGCCAGTTACAAGAGCTGAATTAAGCGCTGGGCTGAGTCCTATACACAGATTATCTCCTTCAGTTCACTCATTTGTCCATTTTACAGACGAGAAAACCAAGGCACACAGAGGTTAAGAAACTTGGGCAAACCTTAAAACAAACTGATTCTTCATTAAAAACAAAACAAAACCCCCCAAACTGGTGGTATTCTTTTAGAAGAGAAATGTATGATTTGACGATTCCACATATATAGGATAAATCAATGAAAATTTCAAAAACACATGTATTGATAACAGTATTAATGTTATACAATGTATTAAGAGAAAAAACTCATAGCAACAAAACACTTTTAAATAGCCATGTACAGCAAAACATCCAGTTTATTTAAAGTACCAATGAAACCTGGAGGGGGGAAATAATAGTGCCATAAAATGTCATAAAATGCACATATTTGTAATGAAGACTTGTTTGAGAGAGAGAGAGAGAGAGAGAGAGAGAGAGAGAGAGAGAGAATGTTGTTTGCTCAACACAAAGAACAGGAGGGCTTGAGCTGTCAACCAGGGAAAACTAATAAATACACACAACAGTAAACAGCTTTCTAAAGACAGGTACATTGTGTTAAACATAATTTATACGTTTGCTCTTGGCTGGAAAATGAAAATCAGCACAGGATCCACAAGAGCTGTTAAATTTTTCCGGGTGTCACACTACAAGAAATGGTTCAACAGCAACTTTATTCTCCAGAAGCTGACTGACTGCTCTGTAACTTGATGCCCCTTTTCTACCTGGTAAATGCAGTGCGGGGTGTGAGAGCACAGAAGGAAGACTGCATTTACTGAGGCATATAACTCATGGTTAATAAATTGTAACAAGCACCAGTGAGCAAAGAAACAGTAGCTTCAGGAGAACACAGGCAAAGGAGCATTCATTGTCCCCATTAAATGTACTTAATTAGCACAGCTCTCCTCTGGGGGCCAGGGAATCATGAGACTGTGACAGTCCTCGGCTATGGCTGCTGCTAAATCTGTGTCGAAACAAAACACAACAAACAGCAAAACACACACACACAACTACCCAACTGTGAAAACGCCCTCCGAGTACATTTGAAGAACCCTTTAGACAGAAGGAAATTGATGTCTATAAAAGTAAACAGTGCATTTCTATAACTGTCTCATTTTATAGCCACTAATGCAATACACAGTAAGCACCACCCGCTACTTCTGCTGTGCATCCTTCTCCAAACCGGCCGAGTTATGTGAGTCCACAACGAGCTTGTACCAACCATGAGTGTATCTGTCGTTGGTGCACAGCCTAAAATGGGATTGTGTGGACAACCAGACATTCCCTGAGCAGAGCACACTTTGTAGGATGATACAGGAACATGTGTTTAAGGACACACCCTCCTTCAGCCCCTCAGGCATTGCCAATGCGAGGAAGGTGTCATCACCCACATTGTACAGTGCGGAGATGACGAGGGCTCACAGGTGAAGAAACAGGCGAGGGGCTCCTCTAGTTCGGGTCTGGAGTTTCAGCCTGGTCAGCGCGAGTCCAAAACCCGTTATCTTTTCATTTTCTTTCTAGGCTTTTGTAGGAGGAGGAAGACAACTTCTGGATTCCACGAGCACAAACCCAAGCGTATTTTGCGACTTGACCATTGAAATTTGATCAGTTTTCCAGTTAGTCATGGGGGAGAGGAGTTTGAAGTAAAGTGAGCTGTCCGCATAACTGTCTTGTTTGGGGCCCAGTCACAGGTCTGCTGCGTGGTTCTGATGAAGCTACTTCGGTCACCACATTAAATGGTTAATTAAAGAGGGTACTGAAACAGCACTTTCTGTTTGCACTCCCCCACGCCAGGGGCAGTGAGTGACCAGAAGAAATACAGCCCCTCATGGGATCCAGCAGAAGCCTACACTGGAGCCTGAAGGCATTCAGGGAAGTGTTCCATGAACAGTTTGTGACCTAGAACTTGAAACGACACCGTGTGAGCAGTTAATTCGGGACTCAGACCTTCCCTGAAAACCACTGAGGGTATAACCGACTCCTGCTCCTTCTGAAGTACTGCCAGAGTAGACCCGAGTGATGGCTTTCTGTGACGGGCTCGCGCCTGTCCGTGTCCTCTTCTATCTCACCTGATCACCCCCCATAATCATCACCAGCTCGGACCAGGTATTGGCTCTGTAGCCCTTAGTCAGTCTGGGAGGCCTCCCCAGTCCAGGAGCTCCACGTGCCTTCACTCCGCTGATGAACAGCGGCTCACACCCCCAGCTCTGACTCAGCCTACACTGCTTGTGCATACACACCTCCACCTGCACGCTGAAAACCCCCTTGTCACCACCCCGAATGTGACCCGTGACCATGGTCCCTTAGCAACGGGCACATGCCATGGATCCGATGTCTCCTCCTTAGAACGGACCAGGAGCTGGTTCCCACCCGGCTGTCATTTCAGGCACCAGGAGACTGGGGCCCTCGGGCTGCAATACACGCCGTAGCTGGTACGTGGTGAAGATGCACACAGGCCTGTGACTGTTGCCACGTCCCCCCAGGTCTTCCTCCCACACCCGCCTCAGCCTGGACCACCCGTGTGCATCTTCCCTGCCACGGCCTTGTGACACACACACACATCTGCTCAGAAATCAGCAGGTGTCTCAGGCCTCACGTGTCAGCTTGTATTTTTGTTTTCCTTTTTCTTTCTTTTTCTCTTCTTTCAATGATAAATAGGTGAGATTTTGGACCATATGCCAAGCACCGTTCTATACAATTTTAATGTAGTGTCTGCTTCAACCCTTAGAGCTAGTGAGAGGCAGGTGTTCTAATTCTCGTTTCATTCCCGAGGAGACTGAGGCGCGGAGGAGATAAGGCGTCGCCCACCGCCAGTGGTGAGGGTGGGAGCCGAGCGCCCTGCCTCCCACGCCAGCGCCCACGCGCGGGCCCTGTGCACCCGCGGGCATCCCGGCCGCCCAGTCTCAGGGCTGCTTCTGCGCACCTGCAGGGGCACCCTGTGCGGCCGGCCCCCCATCCCTCCTTTCGCCCCTGTGATTCCTGCCACGTACAAATGTGAAGCAGGTCCCCTGAGCACCCCCCACCTGTCTCAAAGCAGGCGGCTTCTCCCCACATTCAGCGCCTTTACCTGCTCGCATCCCACCATGGTAAGCCCGCGGTTACTACACAGCCCATTGGCCTAGCGCCCTCCTGAAGCACTCTCTGTCAGTCTCAGCCGGTGCCATCACTTAAAACCTATATAAGGCCACGTCACCGTCTTTCCAGGACCCTGCCTGCTGAGGCTAGAATACAACCCACGCCCTCTCCAGGGCCCACCAGGCCCCGCGAGATTGGTTCCTCCTGCGCGGTCTCTGTCCGCACCGGCTCCCTGGCCCCGCATCTCCGTGCTCAGCCACGCCGGCCCTGCCCTGGGCTTTGTCTGCACTGGGGACTCTCCGCGGGGTGCTCACTCTGGGCTCTCCCACTGCACAGCCGCAGCCCCCACGTCACAGCAGACGCCCTCCCTAGCCACCCGACACTGCGCACCAGAGCAGCGCCCTCAGGGTCCCCGCCCCCCCCCCCCCCATCTCAGGCCTGTTCTGATCACATCTGAAATCGACCACATGTACGGTTATTTGTGAGTCTGTTTCCTGCCTCGCCTCCTGGCGTGACACTGTGTGAGGACACAGAGTGCCCGTGTGGTGGTGTCCGCCACTGGACAGCCAGCTCCGGGGATGCGGGGCTCACAGTGAGCCCACCCGTATATTCTGAATGAATGAAGGGCAGAAACGACTCTGCCCGCTGTGTTTCTACCCCTGGGTACTTTTAGGGAAACTCATTGTACTTATTGTAGAATTTCACCAGTGTTTCAATGACTGTCCTTACTCGTGAGCTAATTTTCATGGCAAGTATACTATATCGCGGCTGCACTATGCTCGGCATTTCACATGCCTTTGAACCTCATTTTTAATGTATATAACTTATGAGGTCTGCGTTCTGACTTTACAGAAGGGAAAACGATGCTGACAAGGGTTAAAGGACTTACACACACACACACGCACACACACACACACACACACACGCACAAGCCAAGGCTGGGACTTAAAGGGAGGTTCATCTCACCCTGACCCACAAGCGCTTGCAAACCCATCCAGTCATGCACCTAACAAGGAAAACAAATAATAAAGAGACAAACCAGGACAGAAAATTTCACTATGCAAATGTGAAAGACGAGGAAAACGGTTGAGTTCCACAGGTACAAGCAGAATGATGACATATGTGGTTAAGGGTGAGGGGCTGGTAAATCCATTTCATACAAGAAACAAGCCTGTGGAATTTCTTGCAATAACAGACAGAAGAAAGTAATTATAGAAATAATTTCAAATATTCTAACTAAGTCATGTTACGGATGGACAATACGTTATTTGGGGACAGGGGACTGCCTTGTAATCAGATCCCTCACCTGCAGAGGCCGCTGTCTAGGAGGCTGACCACACCCCCCACGCCCTTCCTTAGAGCTGTCAGGCAAAGCTGGCCAACTGCGCTGGACGAGGGGTCCCACCTCTCGGAAGCAGTGCTCTGCTCACCCTACTTCACCATGTAGTTACTCTGTGCAAATCAGCGGGTGCTGGGCTTCCCTTAGGAAGGTCTTAGAGACTCTCACGTAGTTAGACCTGGTAGAGATGAAATGATTTTAGAAATGACTAGAAAATGATTCCATCTATGTTTCACATCTTATACACAAAGAAAGTGAAACCGAGGTGAATTTGTAAAGTGCTTCCTGTCTTTGGCTCATTACATTCCTGCACTAGCCAGGTTAATAGCAGATGTGGCTGTTGGCATCCCGTGTTTACACAGGAATCACATCTAGCGCTGTGACTGGCTGGTGAAGTCACAGGACCCTCAAACTGCCATCCAAGAACAAAAACGGAAAAGGAACATGACGTGCTGAGCCTGGGGTTTCCAAAAAGGTGGCATAGTCCTTCCCTATAGTATCAGTGAGGTTTCCTCAAGTCTGGTTTACAAGAAGCTTCATGTAGCTCCATGCAGCACAGATATCACAGCTCCATTTATGTACCAGGACACATGCCATCCAATCGATGGCATCTCACAGGAAAAGAAATGACGACAACAGACCTGAAGGTGTAACAGATGAACTCCTGCCTTTAGTTATAAGAACGAAGAGAAATAATAGAAAAGACAAGCAAATACTATTATTTCCAATCCATACATATTCATTTCTGTGATGGGATAATATCTAACAATAACCCCAATTAAAATATGAACCATTAGCAATTCCAAAAATAAAAAGGCAATGAATATATAGTTTAGTTGAGAGAAAAATGGAATACAGGCAAACAGATTTACAAGTAAGGGAGATGAGTCTAGGCAGAGAGGAAAGGACTGTGCTGTCAGACTAAGACATCTAGGAGTGAAAAAAAGGCACTAAAGAGAAAAATAAAGGGAGGGTGAGTAGAATTCCACTGGAGGTTTTAAACTGGGATCACTGACATAGAGATTATTAGATGAAAACACCTATTTAAAAAAAGGGTGGGGGGAGCTAAACTGAGATGGACAGACATACTGAAGGGTCCAAAAAGTAAGGAAACATCTCAGGATGAGGTCTGACAATTACGATGCTGAACTTATTACAATGATGTTGCTAACCTTTTTTATATATCAGAGGGATTATTCATTATGAATTTGTACCAACTGGTCAGTTAACCAAGTTTACTATTTGGAAGTGTTGAAAAAGTTTAATGAAAAAGTTAGACGACCTGAACTTTTTGCCAACAATTCATGGCTCTTGCATCACGACAATGCACCAGCTCACACGGCACTGTCTGTGAGGGAGGTTTTAGCCAGTAAACAAATAACTGTGTTGGAACACCCTCCCTACTCACCTGATCTGGCCCCCAATGACTTCTTTCTTTACCTGAAGATAAAGGAAATATTGAAAGGAAGACATTTTGATGACATTCAAGACATCAAGGGTGATACGATGACAGTTCTGATGGCCATTCCAGAAAGAGTCCCAAAATTGCATTGAAGGGTGGACTAGGTGCTGGCGTCAGTGCAGAGCTTCCCAAAGGGAGTACTTTGAAGGTGACCGTAGTGATATTCAGCAATGAGGTATGGAGCACTTTTTCTAGGATGAGTTCACAAATTTAATTGTCAGACCTCACATGTGCCTCTCTTAAACCAAAGAACTTATTCCTTCCTGTTATGTTGTATATATAGTGAATTTTCTTAGCAAATGCATTTTACTCCACACTGATAACGGCTCATGCCAGAAGCCATTTTTTTTTTTTCCTCATCAAAGTTATAACCAACCGACGTTGAAGGAAACAACATTGTTTGAGGACCCACTGTACTCTGTTAGGATAATACTTGGAGACAAACAAGGAGACCCCAGATGGAGAGAAGAGGCCCCGTGGCTACTTTGAGAGAGAAGGAGAACTACCATCATAACCCTGCCAGGAGAACTCAGGCGCTTCCAGCCACAGCTGCCATCTGATTATAACCACATGAGACCCCAAGTGACACCAACAGGAGAACCACCCTTCTGAGCTCAGCCAAGCCACAGAACCAGGGGAGAGAATAAAAATTACTAAGCTTTGAATTTAATTTTAATTTAATGTAAACTATGCAGTTCCGATTGTTTGTTACAGAACAATCCATCACCTAAACAGATATTACCGCTCAGTAACATTAGTGATCCTATAAATTATATATTTCAGATCATACATAATAAAGTACTTATATATAGAGTCATATCCCTATCCAGTGCGTCCTGCTTTAACCTGATCTATGCAGAGCTAAAAACATCATCAAACTCTGCCAAGTCTGGCAATCTAAACCTCAGCCCTGTGGGAACCGTGCAGTTAAGCACCACTCAGAAACTTTGTCGGTGACATGTAAAAAATAAGCTAGAAACTTAATACAGCAGCACAGTTCACACCGTTGAATAACTGACAAACACACCAATACACTGCATTAAGCATGGCACTTTACCTTGGGAAGTACCTGAAGCCTGGGCAGTGGGTGTGGGAGGGCTGGGTGCAGCTCCGTCACTGTCACTTGGCCCCCAGCACCACAGAGCCACTGAAACACAGCTCAGCTGCAAGAGAGTTATAAAGTCAGTCACCCCTTTCACTAAAATAAAGAACCAAAGTTACAATTTCCCCAAGCCCACATCAGCCCTCGTGTATTTAAATCCCAGCTCATAACAAACTTCATGTGCATAATATATGGTACAAAAAAAAACACACACACACACACACAAAAAAAAACACTACAAACTGCAATATTATCCCTGCTATCATTAAAAGCAACTTTCTACTTTATCAAAATGACTCAGAGATTGGCTATAATTTTCAGAAATACTATTTTCTCAAAAAAAAAATAGCTAAAAGAAAATGCCATATTGTTAAGTTAAAAAAAAAAAAAAGTAATAACAAATCTCTTTACAAAATACAAGATATTTTATTGTTTTGAGATTCTTCATTTTAAAGATGCTAAAGAAAAATGTTTAATAACGAGACCAGTTTAGAATAAAGATTTTACGTAGTAAGGGGTTAGCCTCCTATTTTTCCCATTAAATGCATTTAAAGAAAAATTATTAGCATATCATAGGGAAGGCAGACACTGGTGATTGTGGGGGAAAGACAGAGATAAGCTCTGTTAGAGAACGCCTCTTGGAATGCACAGCCCTATTTTTAAAAGAGTTCGCTTGTATTTTTGAAGTCTGGGGAAAGGAAAACAACCAAACAAACAAACAAAAAACCCACATGTCTACGTAGACTTTTGAGAAATTCCCCTGAACAGTATTCTGATCTAACCCCACTCTCCAAGGGCAAAGAAAGATGCCTACGTGTTCCGGATGGGTCCCACCAGTTATTTAAGTATTTACGTATTTAAGTATTTAAGTATTTACGTATTAGGAGGCTAATGAGGCAGTGCCATCTATAAAGCGTTTCTCTAGAAATTCTTCCAGAGGACCTATGTCGTTATATTACAAATCTTTATAAAAAGAGAAGTAAAACTTCAATCCTAAGTAAATTGGAGATTCAGACCAGTTCCCAGTCAGTCAGAGGAACAAATAAAGATGATAAAATGCGTGGAGTGGAGCAGGAATCCCTAAAATGTCACACACACCAATCCCTCACGCTACAGAGGACGCAGTTTAAGATTGCAGTTTAACAAACGTACTGAAGAGACAATTTCAAGGTTGATGGAGATCTTAAACTACCACAAGGCGGTTCCGGCCTCTCAATGCAAGAATGTTTCAAAAGAGAGACTTACACATAACCCAGGATGATAAAAAGTGCATTTTTTGTCTGTTTTGTTTTACTTGATTTAATTTAATTGAAATGATTTCAACTAAGAGAACAGTTAGTCACTTGGTCAACTCTGAAATTGTCTCAGTAACTAATTTAAGAGAAACGAAGTTGCTTCATCTGTTTGAAGAGTTAGGTATTTACAAGTGAGTCATTATTATTGGATAGATACACCCCCCCCCCCCCCGCCCCATCCGCACCCCAAATGGGATGCTTACCTGAAGTTGAACTTCCAAGAGCTGGAATCAGCACTTGAGACCATTACAGGCTGCCGCTGGCTCAGGGTTGCGCAGCCCTGCAGGTGGCCCAGCAGCACCATTTCGCTCCACGTGGCTCATGTCTGACATCAGCTCCAGGGCCAGGAACCTGGGGACTTGGAGCCCAGAGCGTGAGCAGCAGAACCCACCGGGGCTGGTTCTGTCCGTCCTGCACACAGACACCCACTAACTAAACTGACAGGAAGGTGCGCAGGCGCCCCAGCATCCCTGTCTCCTACCTTTACGAATATTCCAATTTGAAGGACTCTGTTTAGCTGGAAAGTTAGCAAGTGCACACAGGCACAGAGCTACAGCACTCGAGGGCTTTCAGGGTCAGGTTTTCTCCCCAAACTGCTCCATGGAAGCATATTCTCTTGGTCTAAGTCACCTGTTACACAAAAGCAGGGAGGTGGTGACATCGCGGCGTCACAGACCTATGACCGCGGCTGGAGCAGCGCGTCGTCAGCAGTGCCCCCTCTGGAGCCGCATCCCCTGGGGTCGGTTTCCGGGTGGAGAAGGTACGGGGCCTCCCTGTCCTGGGCCTCGGGGCTCGGGGGTCGTCCCCACCGAGTCCCCGAGGACAAGCCGGGTCCCACACGGTGGACCCCGACCCGCTGCGCGCCACCTCCGGGAAGGAGGGAAGGGGGAGGGACCTCTGCTCGTCAAACGGCCGCTGCGCTGCGGGCTGGGCCTGGGTGCGGGGACCCCCCAACCCCAAGGCCCGTTACCACTCCGAGCGCCCAGTTGTGGGCGCGTCCCCGGGGGATGCTGTCCGTCTGGAGCGCCCCAAAGTTGGTCACAGGCGCACCCCACGCCTCGGACGGTCAGTGGAGACAGGACAGTCTCGCGCTTCACAGGAGGTGCTGGTGGTCAGCACAGCACAGGGAAGGGGCGAGACTGACCCGAACTTTGGCGCCCGCCGCCTCCGCGGCCTTCGGGGTTCCTTCCCGTCCCTGTGCACACCCGCTGCCGGTGGGTGGGACTCAGACCCGGCAGGCTCAGGACTCAGGTCCACGAGCAGCACCGCGCTGTCACCCAGGCTCAGCCCGCGCTGTCCCGGAGTGTGCGCGCGCGCCCGGGTGGCGTCCCCTCCACGCCCGTGTCCTCAGTCGGCCAGCGGTCCAGGCTCTGGGACACACTGGAGGCCTGCGATTGAAAGAACATTGTTGGATCTAAGGTGTGAGGTTTTGATATTCAAAATTTGTGTTTCATGACGGGTCTTTATTTTAAATCCCATTTTGGTTCCAAGTAACTCGGAACATATAAATAGTTAATAAACAGTAATAAGCTTATGGGAATTTTTTTTCAAATATTTGCAAGTTTGCTGCTCAGCAGTCCCTCCCTCTTGTGGAAGGATTCTGCGTGTAAATAACGAATCACCCACCCTCACCCCCCCACCCCACACCCCCACACACACACCCTCAGGCACACGTGTTTCCGGTGCCCCTGACTCGGGCCCTGACTGCAATGCATAGGACCCTGGCCTGTGCAGAGGAAACTCCTGGTTTCCCTGGTAACAGATTATTTCAGACAAATGCATGTGCCTCAAGGCAGGCCAATCAAAGACACACACAAAATGTTCTGGAACTCTGTGACCCCTACAAGTTAGAGTGACAAAGCTCTGGAGATGCTGAAATCGCAGCCACTGCAGGTCCTCTGTGTAAGACCATGATGCCAATGGGGAAGAAACGCGGTCCCCGGGGTATGTGGAGATGGATGTCCTGAATATGGTGGCTGCACAAACCAAGCAGCGCTGTCCCCTCCCTTCCTGAACAAGAGAACATTCTCCTGAACTGGGCGACACTACAGAAGCTTCTCCTGCAAACCAGCCCTGGCCCCCGCAGAAGGCTCACGCTCCCATTGTTTGGCTGTACGGCCCTGGTCTGGGGAGGAATCCCGGCAGAGCCTCCTGGGACACGCTGGCCCTGGTATGAGAAGGGAGAGGACCTGGAAGAACCAGCCCTGCAGACAGCAGCCAGGTGAAGACACCAGGCGTGAAGTTCTGACTTCAGGTGTCTGCCCAGGGCGGCCCAGCGCTTAAGGCTGGGTAAGCAGGAATTCACTGAGTCGGAGGCACTTTCTCGGGACAAGAGCTGTCACACCCTAGGAGGGACACCAAGGCAGAGGTGAGTCACACTAGTGTGGCTCCCAGGGACTGCTGGGGCTAAGGCAGGTGGCAGGCCGCAGAGAAGGCACTCAAGGGCTGCAGGAGGTGAGATTACCTGAGGCCAGAGTACACACCAGTGGGGGATGCCCCACCGAGGGCCACCGGATACTGGTCCATGAGGGTCATGAGGACTGTCCTGGTGAGAGGGGCACTGGCCTCCCTAAGCTGTTCACCGAGGGACCTCCTCTGCAGACATGAGTTAACAGCAGAGAGGTGTTCGAAGAGGTGGGTCCATTGAGTCTATGGGGTTGATGGCCTGGCTGTGAGGCCTCAAGGTGGCACTTACTCACCAGAGGCAGGAAGCTGCAATTATCATAGACCCCCAAGGTCAGAGGGGCCATCGAGAGGGGTTGACATGCAGGCTGGAAATGGTGACCTTAAGAACAGAACAGGTCAGCAGCCAGCGTGGCAGCTATGTAGCTTCTACAATCAGAAAAAGCAAGACTGGAAAAGCAGGAGACTGAAGGAAGTTACTCAGAGAAAAAGCCATGATCCAAGTGTGTGATCCATTTTCCAAGAAGCCAGCCACTCAGAAACGGTTATAGATTTGCTTCTGGCACTCAGACCCAGGTACTGGCGTCCCCACAGATCTGGAGGTGTGATGAGCTAGGTGAGAAGGGAGGTATGTAGGTAAAAGGACAAACAAGCCTACCTGGAAGAGCTTCCAAAGGCAAAATCTGAAGCAATTTGAGCAAAAGAATAACAAAAATATTGGAGGATGACCCAAGAAATAAAATAAATACCATGAGTTCATACTAATATAAATAATGAGAAACAGAACAAAAGAAAGGAAGGGAGGGAGGGAGAAAGCAAGCCACAAATCATCCTCACAGAGGAATTCTAATGAATAAATGCAGAAGAAATAAGGGAGTTAGAAAGCTGTCACTAGAGCAGCACCGTGATCACTGGTACACACAAGGTCAGGTGATGAATGCTCAAATTAGGAGGAGCCTTTTTAAGACCAGATACACAGAGGATGACCAGTATATCCCACCAAGTTTATATTAACTACGTGGTGCTTTTAACATATATCTACACACATGTATGATTCCCCTGCCCAGGAGGAGGTGGAGGTTAGTTTTTGTGCCCTTGACTGTGAGCTGGACTTAGTCACTTCTAATGACTAGAATATGAAAAGGGGAAAATGGTTTCCTTACAGCTGAGAGGTCTGGGGGACACACATTATCCCATCTCACTCACATTATCCCAACAGCATGGCAGGTAGATTTAAGACACTCTTTGATATGAAGCAATGAAAAAGGCCCATAATTTCTGTGGCATTTTCCCCCAAATCATAACCATAGTTTAATCATAATACGTCAAACAAACCCAAATAAGGACATTCTACAAAATCCTGGGCTGATTCTCCTCAAGGTGTCACAGTCGTGACAGCCCAAGAAACACTGAGAGGTTGTCAGAGGAGACTAAGGCGACAGGACTCAATGCAAAACATTGTCCAAGTTCTGGAGAAGAAAAGGGAAACACTGGGGAAACCCCCTGAGGTCCAGTGCAGTTAACATTGGAGCCCTGTCAAAGTATTCTTCAACTCAAGGTGAGAATCTTGATTTAACGCTCATGTGCTCTCATGTTCAAGAGACATTTCACCAATACAAGATAAATTGTGGAGGGTCTTTCAGAGGCAGCTGGAGATAGTATTTCTTCTCCTGTGCTCCGAGTGGGTTAATGGTAATTTTAGTGTCCCGAAATGCTCATGGTTTCGAGAGCAGAGTATAGACTTGTTGGCAATTTTATTTTTGCTTGATAACTTTTCATAATCAAACCAGAAATCCACTGTCAGTAGATAACATTTTCTGAACAGAAAACTGAAATATAGGTGAGATCCATAAGGGGATTTCCCCATTTGTAAATCCCACTTCATTAAACTCTAGGTGTATGGATATATTAATATTATTACACATCAAATTTTAAAGGTGACACCCCTGAGGCTTAGCGAGATACAGCGTGTTAAACCTGTAAGTAAATAAATGTTGGAAAGAGCCTTCAACTTAGGCTTTTTCACTCAAAATTTTCACACTCTTTCCAATAAACAACACAACATCGTTTCTTCAAAAATCGGGCATTTCTTTTGGTGATGGGGGTTATCATAGTTACACCAAATACTTAAATGCTACAAGTCTTTGTTTTTATTTAAGTGCTGAAGGCTGATTATTATTTTTAAACGACACAAAAAGCTTTTGTAAACTCACATATCTCTCTGCTTTTGAAGAACATTTTTTATAGAATGTTTTTAACACTCAGCACAAATATTAACTCATTTGCTGCGACGTCCTGATACATCCAAATGTATATTTCCATCCACTGACTGTGGCATTCGAGTTTACCCCAGGAGCACAAAAATACTTTTCCCTCTACTGCAGAGTTCAAGTACATATGCATAAAATAGTCAAAATATCAACTTTTGACTTTTCGTGGAATTTTGACACATTTTTGTAAAAAAAACTTAAAACCAATTAATGCAGCAAAATTGAAAGGGTTAATATAGTTTATTTTCTGCTTCAACAATGGATTAAGGGCAAGGTAAATTGCTTAAATATGTTGAAGTAGAAAGATGGTGAAAGGTGAAAAATAATTTAATTATTTTTCCCCCACATTAGAAAGTTGTTTAGCATATTTCATATAGAAACCCTAGAATCAATTTTGTCATGTTTTTATGGCAGCAATAAGTATAACAAAAATCATAAATAGCATTAGTATAAAATATGTTGAATAATTAAGCAGACTAAAATGCTACCATTTGATGACATATACTGAACTGAGATAAGTATGACATGATTTCAACATGAAAAGCATATCTGATATAATGCTGGAAAGTGAAACATGAAAAGTTTTGTGCAGACTATGTTCACAAGTATTTTTAAGACCAGTTGAAAGATGAATATATCCTGATAGAAAAAACAAAATAAAAGTTTTCTTTAAAATATAGTAATGTTTTTAAGGCATATATTATATTTTAGTGATTAAATTGCTAACATTTTATTTGCTGGATTATTGAAATAGTTTATGAAAAATTAATTCCACTGCATTGCTCGGTGTCCTGTCTGATCAATTTCACATTTGCTGTCACAAAGTCATGTCATCTGTTAACACCGCTCACAGGTGCAGACATCGCATTTGAAGCACGGCTGGTTCTCTGTGATTCCACACTCTCGACGTGGGAATCGTTCAGACCACTTACATTTCTGTAATCTAATACATTCTCTTTTCAGCTTTCTTTTCCTTGTTGTCTACACTCACACACACACACACACACACACACACACACACACACACACTCTTCTGCCTCTCTCTGTCTCTATTTCTGTCTCTGTGTCATCTAACTGTCTTTGTCTCTCTTTCTCTCCAGACACTCACACACATGTGCATGTATACACATATGTATGTGTGTAATGTATGTGTATATTTATAGTATATGTGTCTGGGTGTATATATGTATATATGTATGTATATGTATACATAGTGATAAAGATATAATTCATTCACATTTCCAAAAGCATCAGTGACTCCTTACAGTAGACTAACAAAGTTAGTTAAATATTAAGAAATAACTTTGGAAGAAATAGTATATTGTTTGATAGAGGAAAATATACACAATGAAAATAATGAAGTAAATTATTTGTAAAACTAAGTTAAAAACACGTGTATAGACATCCACCTGCGTGAATATCCCACCCTGACAGCATCCAAGGAGAGATTCAGGTCATCTTCTAGACTAGGGTTTAACTTCAATCCCTGTGAGGACCAGGTCACAAACATAGGTAGAGCTGATGGGGCTTCACTTACAGTCTGACACCTGCAAACAGGACCCAACACCTGAGACAGGACCCAAAAGAAGCTGCACATCTAGATTTTGATGTAAAATTTTCTTTGACCTTGGAATATTTAAAACAATTAACACCATGAGCCAAGCAAATCACTTTTGCCATCTTGTCTGATCTGAACATGTTCCCCCAAACTTGTGTTGGGTCCTATCCCCCTGTCGTGCGGGGCGTCATGTAGGAGACCCTGCTCGCTGCGCCATTTGTCGTGCGGGGCGGCCTGCGGGGTCTCTGCTCCCGCTCCTCACATAAGAACGCAGGACATGGTGAGGCCAAAAAGGAACACCCACGGAGCCATAGGTAGAGGAGACATACTACCATATTCTCGCTGGTGGTTGGGTTGGAGAAACAGGAAGCAGGAGTCACACCGTTCGCAACCCTCACTGCACTGCGAGCAGGCTCAGCCACCAGCTTCTTGCTAGCCCCCATTTGCTGCTAGCGTAGCCACAGCAGTTATATTAGTGGCCAATGGCTCACTGGTTACAGCTGACGGCCAACTAGCCACAGCTGATGGCCATGCAATCACAGTTGATGGCCATTTACTATCTGAGCCAACACCTTTCTATGTGAGGCCGAGAGCCTGGAAACTGCATTCCTGGCTCTGTCCCCACACCCCTAAAGGTGCTGCTGTCAGGAGGTGATGAGATTGTGAGGCAGCAGCAGGCATGACTGGGTCAGTGCTCTTATAACAGAGAGCCCAGAGCCCGCCTTCCACGCTGTAACGACACAGTGAGAAGTCTCTCGGGGGGACGGCCCTCTCCCCACCACACTGCCCCCATCCAGCACTCCCAGAACAGGAGAAATAAGAGACTGTTATTCACAAGCTACCTTGTCAGAGGTATTCCGTTACAGCAGCCCGAACAGCCTAACACCCACTGGCTCTAATGTGGGATCTCTGGTTCTGGTTCAAAATCTTATATTTTGGAAATTAAAATATAAGGCTTATGAAGTGAGGCTAAGATGTAAGAAGCTGAGATCTCAGAGCTCAGAGCTACAGTGGTACCCAAGGCTCTGGATTGACCGTTCCATGAAACATACTTGACTAAGAATTATTTATCATACCAAACTTGAAAAGCAAATGAAGTTTTCATTTCTATGTATATGAGTATAATAATAATAATAATAATAATAATAATAATACCTTTTTAAGTACCCTGAACATTTAGGAAAGCAGAATGCAGAGATTATTTTTTTCTTGTAATAATTGCTAATTCTAGTCTAGGCTACTAGACACCCTTTTTAATGCAGTCTAATAACCCTCAATTCCCAATTTGAGATTCAACAAAAAAACAAACAAAAAAGTGTGAGGCATTCTGCCAATATAAAGCATATGACTTTAAATTTAAAATTAATTAAAATGGAAATTAATTTTGCCCAATTAATTTGCATTTTGCATGCAAACACAAAAACTTTGTCATCGTTCAACACCCCAGTGTCATTGGCATTTGAGACCTAATGAATCTAAATAGAGATTTTTGTTCTGCTTTGCTCACTTTTCGAATGTCTCCTCCAAGCGGTGAGGTTTTAACAATGTTGACCTCCAGGTCTCTTCAAGTTTTCAGGATATTAACTGATTTGCAATATCGTTTCTATTTTAAATTCTCTTATGAATAATTGGTCACATTTTCTATACTAATTCACAGTCAGCACCTGCACTCTGAATTCCTCTCAATGTCATCTTTTTATAAAATCTCTCACTCCCTTTTCCTATTAATGTACCGCCCCCAACTTTGCCAGTCAACCCAATAGTGCTTTAATTTACAAGATTTCACATGACACAACTATGGTAAACAAAATATGCTATAAAGGAAAATCCCTTACGTGTATCAGCCTGACTGTCTACTCGCCGTCCTTCTTGTAGCCTTTCCCTTCCTCAATCAGCCTGTTTTCTAACCTTCAATGATTTTTAAAACATTGTTTTGACTAAACCATTCTTTTGCTAAAAAAATTAAATGATCTTCATTAGCCAGAGTGATATGCAGAGTCCTTTCCCCTTGAACCCAGTGTTCTGTCAATCTGCCCAAACTAAACGTTAATATTAATTTAGAATATTTAGAAAAACCTTTTACTGTTTGAATTTTCTTTTAGAGAATCTGAATGCATAGGAGACAGGTTAATCTTTGTCTCGTAACCCTCCTTGACCACACCACTCTTGGGGGATTTCTTCCCCAACATGGCGTTCCCAGCATGTCAGTTTTCCATATGGCAGGATAATTAGCTGCGGTGCTAATTTACATGTTGCTATGCATTTACTTTCCCCTCACTATTCCAACTTGGTTTCCAAGCATATACATTCTTCACTAAGGGGAGATTTATTTTCCCAGACAACATGTTTACCTAGTTTTGTGTTTTTTTCCCACAAAAGGACACAACCCCTTGAGGGATTTTTGCTTATTAAGTGGAATGAGGAAAAGACAGGGTAGGGAGAGAGAAAGAGAAAGAAGGCCCATGAGTGGAAGGGAAAGGAGATTAGCAGGTGACAAGAATTAGGAGAGCAGTGCCCAGGACAGGTGGCCGCATGACAAAGGGTACGACTTGATTTCTGGGACCTTCAAAGAGGGGAGAGCTTAGGTACTGAGGTTGCAGCAGAAGCAAAGACTCTTGTCAGTGAACTTGACATAGAGACGGTAGCCACCTGCCGTCGATGTACAACCTTTGACTTGAATAAGATAACTATACATTTTTGGCACATCTGCTGTGTAAAGTAGGATGTACTCCTACCAGCATCCATCCTCCATCACTGAACTTAAATTCCACGTGACAATAAATCTTTTCTCTGAAATGCCTACAGTCCAAGTCATTCCTTTTTTTCTATATTAATTGTTCTTTTCATTGCAATTTCTCATAAACTGACCTTCCTCACTCTTCTTTTATACACAAAGTACTTGTAATTTCTAGCGTGTATGGTTGTTCACAGAGCTAGTAGCTGCTTTTAAAACAGGGACTAAGTTTCCTGTCTCCTAATTGCCTTCAAAACTCCCATCACTGAGCTTTGCATCTAGAATACACAGTTTCTAGTTAGTGATTTGTGAGACTTGTCTGGCCTTCAGATCCTTATTACGATTTCAACAACCCAGTAAGAGTGCTGAATCTTCCCAGGTGAGTGGTGGCTGACTAAGGCAGAGTGCTTGCCGGATTCGCAGTGTCTCAGCGCTCCAGAATGGCTCCTGTCAGGGGGGGTGGCTGCTGGCTGACCCCGACACCTCCTGACTTTCAGTTTCCTTTGCTTTATGAGAAGCAGCTTAGAGTCAGTGTGAGGGGTCTTAGAGTCCGACTCACCGAGAAGCCCTCTGGGACTCAGTCGGTGGGTGCTCCCCTCTGCTTGTGTTTGGAGCCCAGCATCTTTGCTGCCCTTGGAACTTTACCAGAAAGTGGGTCACAGGGAACAGGCAGGCCAGCGTCCCCAGCACTACTGCGTCCTCAGGTGGTCGTCCTGTCCTCGGGCCTGGCCTCTCCCAGGTGCGATGACCCGGCAGGTCATCCACCCCGTTGGGTCATGGTCTTCCACAAACTTCACCTACCCTGAGTTAAATGAGAATGGGTGCAGGATGCAGCGGCGCTGACTGGGGACAGGCCGCCGAGGGGCAGTGGTGTTAGCGAGAGTCTGGCAGTCAGTCGGGGAACGGGCAATTGGACAGTTTGCTGAGTGGGCACGGGGTCCGGTGCACGCGGAGCTCTGCCCTTGCTCGGAAGCCCAGAGGGAGGGCAGATGCGCCCTGCTGACCCCTGTCCAGGGATCTGAGTCTGTGTGGTCTGCAGCAGGGCCCAAACCCTGCCTGTGCTCAGAGGGGGCTAGTTTCTCTGTACAAACCAGCCAGACACGGTGCCACTGGCCAATCAGGGCAGTAGCTGAAGCTCTGGAATATGGAAATTGAACTTCTGTTGGAGGCAAGAGAAACAGAACAGGACGGGCTGTCACACTGCGCGGTGCACAAGCCCCACGCTCTCCAGCAGGCAGCCTTCTCTTCTCGGCCGCCAGGGCTTTCCTCCGTGTGTCAGGGCGATGTTGTAAGAAGAAGGTGGGGGGGAGGCGAAGGGATGGGTGCGCTCCGTGTTGTTCAGAGCAGAGAGCAGCTACGTGTCCCCGGGACATAAACACGAGGGAGAAGTCCAGTCCCCTGCGCTCAGGAGTGCCACCTCGCCCTGCGGGCCCTTCCCCATCGCCCCTCCTGAAGGTGCCTCCAGGCTGTGTGGTGGGCTAACGTGGCCTCACCTCCTTGCTTCTCCCCTCAGTTATTGTTGGCAAAATAGGGTCTCTCTCTCTCTCTCTCTCTCTCTTTCTCTCACACACACACATTTGACATTTTTCTAGTTTGTGTTTTGCAACAGACAGGTCATTTCCTACTGTAAATTCTCCATCGATAAAAGCGGGAGCTCCCCTAGCCAGTATCTTTTTCATTACACTTAACAATTTGCCAGTTCCTGACACAGAAATGCCAGCTTTGATTTCCCAGCGTCCTCTCCCTGGGGTGGGACCTCCTGGCCTCCTTCCCCGGAGCGGTAGGTGGAGAGGTTACAGATGCTTTCGGTCTCGCTGTAATCAGCACCGCCAATTGCTCGACGGGTCGTCTCACCGGGTCCCCCAGACGCGCTGTGCCTCTGAACCCCCGTCCTCAGCTCTGTGGCAGGTTACAACCCAGTGAGTCATAAACCTGGGATTACACGTCAGTGAATGGGGACATTTAGCAGATGATAAATTTTTAATGTTCCTGTTCATGGCATGTCTAATAGAAAAACAATTAAAATCTACAGAGAACTTCTTTCTCTCACTCTACTTTCTTCTATCCCAGGCCACAGAAAATCGAACTAAATCTGTCAGCTCTGGGTACAAAGGTTTTCTTTCGGCACTATAATTACCCTTTCACTTGGCACAGTTACAGAATATTTCCATCGGCACCACATCTAGAGACCATTTCTAGGGTAGTATGGTTAGAAATATAGAAATAAGGTTTTCCTGTGCTTATAAATATGGTAGAAGACATGAGTCTTCTTCTCAGCTAGGAGAGAGGCTCAATTATCTTATGCAATTACGTCAAACTCTATCTGGACAGCCTTCCTGAGCTGTGCTGCTTTTAGTCACCAGCTCCATTCAAACTTATTCACACTGCTTGTCATACAGTGTAAAATAAATGGCATGGACTTCGAAGGTAAACATACTCAAGTTTGTTTCCTGGCTCAGTAGCACAGCTCACAAGTGAGCCGGAGTGCACACACAGTGTGCACACATATATCCTATACAGAGGTAGAGCTATACCTTTTAGTTGTGGAAGTTGAGATAGTATATTGTATATTAAAATGCCTATTATACTGGACACATTGTAATTCTCCTACCTGCCAGCTAGTATTGTGAATATTATTTAATTTTATAAATTCATGGAGGCTAAAATAAAAGCTTTCTGGTGATTCTAGAAACTCAAAACTTCACACAATTTCACTCCTCTAGATGCAATGCTGTGTTTCTTAAGATGAAGTGTGATATTAATGAAAACCCTAGCTTTCATCAGCCTCTTCCCAGGGCTGTGAGTGGCCTTCTTGTCGTCTGTCCCTAGCGTCACCTTTCCCAGCAGTGCTGAGCATTAGAACCCATCACTGTTCATGTATGACCTTAATCCTGCAAATAGTTACTGAACAGCCATGAAGACGATAGCACCCAGGTGTTGGGGCCCTGCCTAGGGCTGGGAAACTGTAGGAGACGGAAGGGAGCTCACCTGGCCTGTGTCCCTATGCTTTGCCAAGCCCTCCACACATTCCCTAACTTACTTCCCGGTAAGCAGAGAGCTGTTGTCCCACTTCCTAGAGAAGGAAACCAACTGAGGGGCTGTTACTCCTTCAAAGTCACAGAAGCACAGTCACTGGTGCAGGACAGGCCACCCTGCTGGAAGTGTGACAACAGTAGCACTTTGATGATGTATATGGTTCTCATTACCACTTCTGTGTTTGTTTTCAATTGTAAATGTCATCCCTGTGCCTCAGAAGCTGAGGGCTTCTGACATATACACCACACACACCTTCACTCTGCTCAGCAGCGAGATTCTCACTAGGATCTGGAGACCTGAAGAAGCCTCTTCCTCCTTCTCACGGACTCAGCAGCTATAATCTCTCCCCACATGTCCTGTTCTGGTGCTTAAGGCCTGGTGTTTCTATAGACAGCGCAACACAAGCCCCAGGGGCAGAAGGAGCTTCCACGCGTGTGAGGCTCACCTCTGTCCCAGGCAGCGAGTGTGCAGCAGTGTCTAGTTCACTGCAGTCTCCACAGGCATTTGCTCCCGACCATGAGGCTCACGCCCTCGCCAGCGGCTACAAAAGCAGCTTCAGGTGATTAAATCTCAATCTTTCTAGAAGGAAAACCCCTGTGATGTCTTTTCTCACAACTACACTTATCTCATCACAAACCTTTCTTCCTGTAGACTGGGCTGTGCAATCGCAAAGAAAAGAGAACTGCCTCCGGCTGTGTGCGCTCTCCTTTAAAGGGAAGAACGCAGGCTTCTCTTTGCTGTTCAGAATCCAAATAGAGGACAAGACTGAGAAGTTTTCACAAGCCCCTGGACGCCGAGAGCCCCTGATTAGGGCCCGTTCTCACGGGTTAGTCTGAGACCCTCTCAGGAGTTCTCATCTCCCAACAAGCATCCATGAGTGAGGCTGACTCCTCAGTCCAAAGAAGCCTGGGGAAGAATCAGCATGTAAAGAAATGCCAGAATCGTGGTCAAGGACATACACTTGTCAGATTTCACCTCCAGGGAAGAGTCAAGTGAAACACACTTTGTGTCTGCTGTAAACACAGCAGCATAGAACACTATTTAATGTCCTATCATGAACTATTTATAATAAAATGTGAAGAAAACCTCTGCTTCTACAGGGGACTGTTACGCTTTTCCACTTCTCACAAGAGCTCTGATTTATCTTGTTTCCCCTCCCTCCTGCTTTTTGTGAATTGGTAGAAAGTTGAGAATGAAATTTAAAGATCAAACACAATGAACATTTTGATTCTTATTATAATCACACTTTGCTTATCTCGGGCAATCCTTCACTTCTCTAATTTGATTTTAATTAACTAATTATGGCCGTCATTTGTTTTAACATTAAAACCTTTCTGAAAAATAATAATCTGTGGTACATAAATGAACATCACAATAATGCCACATACAAATCTTAAGTGTTTTATATATGAATGCGTTTTGAGTAAATACACTTATTATTACAATTAAGATGAACTGCAGAGACAGATGGAACTGGGAAAATATTTTGAAATACTGCTTAATGGAGCAGTCTTACTTTAAATCACAGAAAATACTACTTTTTTAATTTTATTATGGTCTGTACTGAAAACGAGGAAGAAATGACCTAGTGAAAGAGGGCAGGGGTCTGTCCAATGTCAGGGGACAAGGCGCCCACACTGACCAAGGAGGAAGTGACACAGATGCTGACAGAGATAATTTAGGTGCCAAATGGTTTGTCATCTGAACCTTTCACTCACATTTCATAAAGGGGACATTGTAGCCAAGTGTGCCCTGGAGCGGCCCCCCAGGGACACGCTACCATGTGGACAGGACAGGACGAGTGAGGCAGTGGGTTTGCCACCAGCAGCCCCCCACACACACACCCCTGGATTCCTGCAGTATGGGTGCCCCCTGACACCCCTGTTGCCCCGACAGGATCCAGATCGGTGGCAGATGCTTCCGATGGACGAGAAAACCTTCAGTGAGATCATGCCTGGCCCAGGGCAAGTGCTCAGCAGGTGTCAGCTGTTTCCTTTCCCTCCTTAAAATAATAACGAATGTGTGTCAGGTAAACACAGGAGATAACAAATACGATAATCAGATTGGTGGTGACTCTGAGGGGAGAGTCACTCACCTGGTAGTTGGGAGCTTTGTGGGCACATTCTTTTCTCCCTCCCCTCCTAAAGTGCTCCAGTTCTGTGTCAGCGAAATCACTTCCGGCTAACAGTCCCAGGGGGATGAGAGCTCCTCATATAAAATGGACATTGCTGCACAGAGCTCTGAAAACCCTCAGCTTTGTGGGTTTTTGTGTCTTGACGTCGGCTGCTCTTCCGTTTTCTACTGAGTTCTGATCTGGGGTCTGTTCTCCTCGATGCAGTGTAGGTGTCTGACCCACTTCCTGTCAGAAGGTTTCCTGGCAGCTGAGCATGCAAACCCACCTCTATTTGCAGGGTCACTTAGGACCCCACATACCTGTCACTGCAACGCCAATTACATGGCAGTCAATTGGCCTTGAACTTGTGAAGAGATTTGTAAAGGATTAGCTTTTCCTTTTTTGTCCTCACATTTCTACAGAGACATTTTACATAGATGTTTAAAAATATATGCATGTAGCTAAAGGAAAACAGGTCACTCACTGACCGAATGGAAAGGAGTGATACTGTATGTGGTGTCGTCACGAGACTGAGTTTGGCAGGTGATTGTAAAATTAGTCAACATTACAAGAAGAAAGAATTATGCAGTCACTATCCTACAAGAATAAGTCATTCAAGAAAAAAAAGGATTATTGCAAACACACTGGTAATATCTTTGAAGTCAAAATAATTTGCTGAGTCGTGGAAATAGTGAAGATGACTGTCATTATCTTAACACAGACTCATTTTATACAAGATGTATACACACCCACCATGAATGATGGATCAGCAGATGAAACAAAGCGCACTAAAGTACTCCTTTTCAGGTAACAGGGGCACGGGTGATGGTAACGGACCCTTCCGGCTTCTCCATTGTTTTTCTGGAATAATTGGCAGGCTGCTTCTCACAACTGTCCTCCCAGTTCCCCTCTGAGAAATCAGGAGACACCAGATGCTGACAGAGCAATAGTGTGAGGGCAATAGTGTGCTCTCCAAACACAGGACCCAGAAACTGTGTCAAGTGAGGAAGAGAATGATGTGTGGCTTCCGACAGACTTTTCTCTGCTTTTCCCATCTGACAGTTCTGCCACATGCAGACCAGGCAGTGTGTGCTCTCCAGCTCTGATCCTCACCTTCCCTGGAGTGAAAGGATACTTGGAGAGCGTGGCAACAATTATGGCAACTTCCTGCATCTTTACATTCTAGAGTCATTTAAATGTATTTTCAATTAACATTTTACCAGTTTCTTTGGAAATTTGTGCATTTTATAATCATGACACTCTAATCAAGTTTTATAGAGCCTATTAAAAAAAACTTGAAAACATTTTGATTAAATTCCTTTTGGGTGGACTCTTAATGGGAAAGTTTTCGTTTTAATTTTAATCAGCCAAGATTAAGAAAATGTATTGCAAATAAGCATTTGGAAATTTTTGTGGCATCAAACTCTCAAACCCTTACACCCCAAAGTCCCTCATCAAATGTGCACGTCCCACCTGCCTGGGACCAGGCAGCCCCAGCATCAGACTGGCCCTCCCTCCTAGGAAGGGGGTCCCAGTAGATCCCCCAGCTGCCCAGGAACCGGGCAGCCCCTCCCTGGGGTTGTTACCCCAGTAACTGTGCCGAGAGACTGAGACTGAAACTGAAGTCCAGTAACTCAGAGCTGTGGGAACAAGAATTCAGTGAGAAGCCGAACGACCACAGGAAAATTGTACAGATTTACTAAGCAATGAATTTGAGGACAATTATAACAACTTCCAGTCCATGTTACATAAGAATGTTTCCCAGCAAAATCAATATATATTTATTGTGCTTTAGAAAACAATCATATCCCCATGAAATACAGTGTGGGGAATATAATTGATACTGTAAAGATCATGTAGGGTGCCAGATGGGCACTGGACTTATCGGGGGGGTCACTGCACGGACGGTATAGATGCCTGACCACTGCGCTGCACACCTGAAGCTGAAGCTGAATAATACTGAGTGTCAACTATTATATATATATATATATATATATATATATATATATATATATATATATGCCAAGGGTGCCAAAAAATGTATACACATTTTAAGAAAGGAAAAAATGTATTAAAATTGTAATAATATACGCTGATAATAAAAGTTGAATACAAGTCACATTTGACTTCCGCAGTTACAAGAGGTGCTCAATGTGGTTACAATCAGCATAATTTTAATACAGTGTTTTCCTTTCTTAAAGTGTGTACACATTTTTTTGGCACGCTCTGTGTGTATTCATATACGTAGTCACGGGAGGAGGAGCGTAAGGAGGCCGGCATCCTGCACAAGGAAGGTCGTCAGTGGAACTGTAACAGCTGTATATGCCAGCAGAGAGGCAGTCACTTGGGGGAGAGGGGTGATCACTTTGTGAGGGGTGTAAATGTCTAACTGTTATGTTGCTTTGTACACCTGAAACTAATAAAAAATACATAAAAATTTAAAATATGTGCAATATATAAAAAAGAATAATCACAGGTGTGAACCCTGAGAACATTCAACAATTAATATCGTTCACACTATCCTTTACTGTCGGGTCTACTTCCTGAGGAACCCAACATGCAATATATATTTTATTAGGAAGATATTCAATGCTTGAAAAAATAGAATTATATTAATATGCATACGATTCTCTCATTTTTCTTTGAACTCCATGACTTATAAACTGTATTTGGAATTTTAAAAGCCTAGAAATCTGTCTCCATGGAAATAAGGATGAAAAGTATTTGAGACTCACGATGTATTGGCTGCAATGTGACGCTGTGCAGCTGGTGTGCTGGCTGTCGTCAGGACAAGCGTGGGGCCGTTCTGCTGAGACCTCCCTTACCCTCTTTGGTTCATTCACTCAGCACTGCTCATCTTCTCTCAGAAACCCGTATCTCTTCCGGGGCTTGTCTCCATTCTCTTTTCCTTTATAATAGAGAGTGGTCTTCCGCCTTTCCACATGCTCAAGAAATAACTCCTTGATGAATTAATTAAATGGATTGATTAAATCCAGAAATTTAATCTAAATAGAGAGTTCATGAGCACAAGAATATCATTAAATTGCTACATTTAAGTGTTTGGGTGACAGACAGAACAGTGTCACTTGCACATTTAATTTCTGTCCCAGGCCCTTCCACGTATAGGAGATGTATGAGATTCATGCTTCAGCCACATTGAATCCAACCATCAATTAAATGTAATATATTCTCTGTCTTCTCTTTTATGTCAAAATTGTCATAGTCTTTTTAATACTACTGTTAAGTACTGAGAAAAATTTCAAATACAGCTTATTTCTTCCATCAGATTTTGAGTTTACTCAGGAGAGATGAGCTGTCTCTATAACATAAACCCTAAGTAATTTGTATTATGCATTAGCTATAAATGAAAAGAATGAAATTTAAAGATTACAGAGTTTTATTTACCATAAAGTCTTTGCAGGGGAATCCTAAATACTTTCGGGGGAAAAAAACAGAGGAAAGAGAATGACTGCAGAAAATGAGTTTTTTTCCTCACGAAGCTCATAATGGAGAAAGTGAGAGGAGACTGTTTGCATAACTGCCATCAACGCACACAATGGAGTCTGGCTGCTGAGAGATCACATCTGCAGTCAGGTGGCCTCCTCTGTCACTTTCTGGCTGTGCCACTCACCAGCGGTGTGACTTTGGGTAAGTTACGAGGTTACTTGTGCTTGGGTTTGTCCTGCTAAAAACGGGGATGAGGATGATGTTTACCTTCTTCAAAGAATGCTCCTGAGGTCTCACTGACTTAATGTGCAAAGCACTCAGGCCAGCGCTGTACCCAGCCCACAGCGATCACGTGGTGAGTAAGAACGGTTACCATTCTCTCTCTCCCAACTAGCATACCTTCACTCGGAGTTCCTCTCCAAATTGAAAGTGAGTATGAAGTCTGCACTTTTTGGGTGCCTGATTCTGTGGATGCTGGTCTTCAGGGACAAGGGACAGAAACCCATCTATCTTTCCTGACAACCTCTGAGCTAAAACCAGGGAAAAATTAAATGGCTGCAGTGTCAGTGCTTCCAGAACTTGAGCGAAAGCCGCTTCCATACTGTCCCTGATTTATATGCACCTGCTCTCAAATTGGCAGCTTGAAATGACACATCTGCCGAGGGTGAGATCCAAACATGATACAGCCGTTATCCAGACATACAATGCCAACCTGGCTGAGCTTTCCAGTCTGTAAAGTAGGACCTTTCTTAATATCATCACTGACTTTGTCCTGCACACATCTTTGGTTATTACGCCTACACATTTTCATGCCTACATATTTTCTTTGATCCAGTTTAGAAATTGGCCTGGATTAGAGTTGTACGGGAAGCGATTTTTTGTTTGTTTGTTTTACTCAATTAGGGCTGGGCCTGAATTAAATTGACATAGACAGATCAACAGGAGAAAGACATACAAATACAAGTTTTACAGGACACAAGAGTCTTTATAACAAAGAGCCTAAGAAATGGCAAAACCTCTTTGCTTTATATTAGGTTGAACAAAGAGAGGCAATTGTGGAAAAATAATTCAACTACGTAGAGAAGCCAAAGGAAGATAAGAATTACTTTAGCAAGATGTTTTTGCATAGAATTCTCTGTCTCGATTATCATCAAGGATGAGAAGAGTGTTCCTTTCCCCAATGCATTTCACTTATATGTGCAATCTTAAGAAAAAAAAAAAAAGACAAAACAAAGAAACAAGCTAAGCTCATAGATACACAGGACACATTGGCGGTTGCCAGAGCTGGGGGTGGGCAGTGGGGGCCGTGAAATGGGTGAAGGGGGTCAAAAGGTACAAATGTCCAGTTGTAAGAAAATGTTATGAGGACGGCATGCACAGCATTGTGACCGTAGTAATGATACTGTGCTGAACTCAATATTTGAAAGTTGCTAAGAGAGTAAATCTTAAAAGGTCTCATCATAAGAAAATAACTTCTTTAACTGTGTGTGGTAATGAATGTTAACTAGACTTATTGTGATCATTTTGCAATATATACAAATATCGAATCATTACGTTGTACACGTGACACGCATATAATGGTGTATGCCAATTATGCCTCAATAACAAAAATGTTCCTTTTCTTCTGGTCTATGGAAGACATCTTCCATATGGATATTTAATCTGTTTTCATGAAAAAGAGGGTCAGGGTGTTTTCTTATATTTGCTGTACTCAAAATAGTCAATATGCCAAGGCAGCATTTGCTTGTAGTGACTAGATAGCAATTCAAGTCGATGACAGTTTCTTACTATGGGCCTCCATTCTAGGCAACTTGGAACATTGATTCAAAAAATAATAATAATGAAACCTACATCAGTGCAGACACACAATGGAGGCATTCTCCAATTTGTAAGAAAAAGATATTTACAAATGACGTGTCATTTCAGAAAAGGAGTATCTTTAAATATCGACATTATTTTATCAACTTCATTTAAACATTATTAAGTTTTGTAAACCACTTCCCTGAGGTGTGACTGGCAGACAAACCGCTGTGCATATTGAATGCATAAACCTTGGTGAGTTTGGAGATGAACTTTAACCAGCGCCACAGCCTGTACTACGCCCGTCACCTCCAGAAGCCTCCTCCGTTCTCTTTATTTGTTATCATTTTGTGATAGGGACAGTGACCATGAGATCCACCCTCCTAGCAATTCTCAGTCTCAGGAAGGACTGCTACCTCAGGCACCTGGCCCTGCAGCAGCCCTCTGTGACTCACCCACCTTGCGTGACTGACACACTGCCATTTGGCCCGTTTGGCCCATTTGGCTAAGACCGCACCCTCTGTAATTCTTTGTGCCGTACGAATAAGGAAGGAATTCCTCATTTAAGCTTATCTTTCTCTATAAAATCTCCATTAAATGAACATATATTTCATATTTAAATATAAAGTAGGCAATTGATTAATTCACATTACTTTGATGACACAAATGGCAAAGTATTGCACACTTGCTTACATCCTACTGAGAATCACTGAGAATTAACGACTAATTTACAAGCTTCGGTACAACTGCTGGACAAAGGGATAAAGTGTTAGTTTTGAAATAAACCTTTCAGCATCTCCATCTAAGAACATGGGCAACACAGAGAATCTGATCCGACTGACAGCTTTAACTGTGCATTTGCATGAGAGCCGGAGTCTCCAGTTGTCTGAGAGACACTGGGGCACTCGTGCGGCCTGCGTCCCTGGGCATCCTGCTCGCAGCGCGATGCTGGCGGCAGAGCCAAAGCTTGGAACTACACATAACGGTAACAGAAGTGACTCTACTAATAGATAAAGCCCACAAGCCATGACCATGAGTGAGCCCAGGAACTCAGCAGAGGGCGATTCCTCTACAAACAAGTATCAACTGCATCATTTCAGGAAACTGTCAAGAAAACTGTCGTTTTTACCTCACTCAAAAATGGAATTTGTTCTTCATTTACAACTATTAAATATATTATTTTGCTTTACTTTCTCTAATTTGATAATTGGTAAAAATAGCATATGGTGAAAAATGATATTTTTTAAAACTTTTACTCTCTTGCTTCGCCCCATCAGAATATTCAATAAATTTCCTTATTGTGGAAATATCTTGTTCTAAAATCTTTCACAGGCCTTTCAAAGCAACACTATTTGTAAATCCAATTAAACATATGTAGTGGGAACACGCAAAAGGAATTCCCCACCAAACATGTCTATATACTGAATACTGTTCAAGCTAGATCTTGGTCTGAAATAAGTCAAGTCGGAAATTAAGTATATAAATTACATATCTTGTGCAATTACTAAGTTTCATCTTCTTAAAATGATTTCCAAATAACTGTGCTCCAGATACCTTCAGATAGCTTACTACTTATTAGTAATGTTTACTTAAGGGGATATTTTGGCAACATTATTTCCCACATAGCCTGGTTCATTTGTTAGAAAAGCCAAACTTCAAACATGTAATCATTCAGATTCTACACATTTATTTTAGGGAAAAAAGTGGTGTATTTTTCTGGGGAAAAAAAACTTAAGTAAACAAACAAGCAAATAGAAAACAGTGTCCCTAATTTTTATATGAGTTAAAACTACTTTTAAAAGATATGGCTATGAAGCTTGTAAACTTCAATGAGAAGTTTCATTATGAGAAAGTTAAAAGTGTTGTGAAGGAATTGTTTACCAATCACTGGTTGAGAAGAATGCAAATATGAAATCAAAATGTGTTATATAAGCATTCAGATGATGAAGAAAAATTAAATACTCCTAGGACACATTTGAGAAAGGACACGCAGATCAGTTTTTAAAGTTAGATTTTTCACGTCTCACCTGTCATTCTACTTGCTGATTTCATTCTCTCTTTTCTATTGAAGCATGAAAATTCGAGTAGGTAGACTATGATAGAATGATGGAGAGTTTTCATTTCCAACAGTTTTCTACTGCATTGTATTTTCATCCACACGGTGACTTTTATGGGTCTCTGATCCAGCCCAACGGCTGTCAGAATGATTGATGAGGTTGATGTTTGGAAATCTTTAAGAGCTTGGTTCCCTGGGTATTTGGACAAAAAAGCAACGAAAAGTTTTGTGAAAGTTATTGCCAATATCCTGCTGGGTCAAGAAGCACATATTAGAAGAGAAGTAATTTGGGGCAGAAAACATGTACTTCTGAACTGGTGACATCTTGACTGTTTCATGGTGAGTTTTAGTTGAATCACTTCACACACTTGGTCCGACATCTAAAGATGGGACAGTGAGAGTGCCTACCCAGGACCTGTGTCACCTCTCCATCTGTGTGCTCTGACTGCACAGGTGGGTTTACATCCATGAAATCTCTCTTACTCCTAGAAATGCATCAGTTATATTCCTGCACCCATGTCCCTTTCACTTTTATGTGGCTTATGTATACAGAAATATCTGCTTTTCTCTAATAACATGTCCATATTCAACTTGGTATAATTACATGAACACAGGATGCTTTCAGACAGACCAGGGATCAACCATTTACTGCCATTTACCAACTCAGTTCTTATTTTTTTATTTCTAATTAATGCTGATATGGGTGCACAGCTGCCATGGTTGCTATGGGTATCTCCAGACATTAAATCATCAGACAGATAGCAGGGGCTTAAAAGTGTTTAAATTTTTCACCTTCTGCTTTCCTTTCAGCTGAAGATATAGTAAGTTTGATGGAAAATATCAATGGTTAGAAGAAAGTAGTTATTTCTGTAGATTGTCCAAAATACTGTAAACTTTAACACAATAACTATCTATGAATTACTCAAATTGTTGATCATTTACTTAGTTCGCAGAAAAAGAGCTGGAAGGCTAAGAATAAAAAAAAAAGAAGAAGAAAAAAGATTTGAGAAGTAATAGGAACAGATTTATAATATTCTAAATGATAAATTTAACAATTAAAATTTAATAATTGCAATTAAAACTTTACATTTTAATAATTGCTGCTAAATAAATACACTTAACCTTCACTTTATTGAAATCTACTGGGCCAAATTCCCAATTTAGTTATTAAAACATGTTACAATTGTGCACCATCAAACAGGACAACTGAAGTCTATAAACATGTGATCTTGGTGTTTTTTCTATGGGTTCTTAATATGCTTCTCTGCTCTGACTGTTTGGTCTGGCGGTTGCTAGACTACAAGCTCTTAGGGGACAAGAGTTTTTATCTGTTCACTGACGTGTCCAAAATGCACGGAAGGGTTGCAACATGTAAGCAGGGTTTCTGAAAATATTTGTCTAAATAAACAAATGACTAAACGAATGAATGAGCAATCCAGATGATACCCGCAAGCTGCACTTTGCCAGCCCATCAAAACCCAAGTGGATGTGGACCCTACGGAGGCAGGTATTATCATTCATAAGAGAACAGAGTCTCCCGAGTGAAATCAACTTCCCAAAGGCACATCGCTTGCAAATGGGAGAGTCAAAATAAAACCCCAGTCCCTTGACTTCAGTTCCTAACTTTACAAACATTATTTGACGCTTAAGATTTCAGGGGAATATAACTTAAGTTGGCGGGGATAGCAGACTGTGTCTTTAACATTAATACAAAATATCTATACAAATGTTGCCAATTAAATTATCTTTGAAAGAATGAGAAAAACAAAGTCACAAGCCTAACAGTTAATAATAGCTCAGTCATATTATTAACACTGTATTATTCGGAATATATCATTATACAGAGAACATTAAATAAAAATTGAAAATAATATTAGCAACCGTCAGTATGAAAAGTGCTTGGAAGTGCTCAGGCCTCAAATCTCGAACACTCATCCTAAGTGTTCACTTTTTGTAATAAAATGATTTACAACTTTTAAATACTTAACTAGAAATTCATTTTCATTTCTACATGTTCTTTGGACTTAGCAAACTTAAAATTATTTATTTTCTTTTATAACAATAAAGATACATTTTAATTTACTTTGAGGTGTGTGACAGGAAGAAGAAACTGAGAATAATTCTATGGGCTAAACTCCCTTACCTTTATTTTAACGATGGATCTTGCCTATTGCTGTCGTTTGTGGTTATATTACATACATTACACATTTGCAAGCGCATGTTAACAGATCAAATATTATGACAGTCTGGTCTATTTTTGAGAATCATTTTGAGTTCCCAGAGAGCTAAGCCATTGGTTACAAACTTCTGCCCAGGGTATTACTACACTTGCACACGTCTGGTAGGCACTGTTTTGCTCTTTAAAAAATTTTGTTTACAGTTTCTTTGTAGCAAAGAATATAGAGAATGATATTTTAGAATGTAGTTTTAAAGCCTTAACATCACTTTGAATGAAATAGAATTATTTTACACCCAACTTGCTATTACATATGTTTTGAAAATTTACAATTGACGGAATATTTTGTAATGTTAAAGTAGTAGAATAAGAGCCCATCATTTTAAAGTTTTTAAAAATCGTATCTTTTACAAACGTCCTGTCTTCGGCTTTTTCTTTCTGTCTCTCCTGTGGAATTCAGCAAGGACACAGCCTCTCCTCCGACACACAGCGTGGAATGACGATCCTTTGCACGCCTGATCAACACCGCCTGTCGCCGCCTCTCCCTTGGCTTCCTGTGTCTCATTACCAAGAGCACCTCACAACCAGACTGAGCGTTTCTACTTCCTTGCAAACTGGTTTTCTCTCCTGACCCTCCTGCAGCCCCCAGTCTTCTGCCTGCAGCACCTCCCAGCGTTTGGATCCGGGTTTACCGGGTGGTCTGTCTAAACAGTCCCATGAATATTTCTGCTCCCCGAAAAATGTGTGTTTCTGAGAAGCATGTCCATGTTGCCGATTTTACAAAACCGAAGCGATAATAAATTTATTACCAGCTCATGTTTCGACTCCTGTCACACGCAAGCCTCCTTCCTTGATAATTTTTAAATGTTTATAAGTCCACGCTGGCCACCACCCAAAATATATTGCAAAACCTTTAAGGCAACAGAGGCTGAATAAGTATATAGCAAAAAATGTTTTTAAATGAGAAGGCAGTTTTGTGATCTTTAGTAGCATTTAAAATGTTTGCAAATATTTCACGCATATATTATCTCCTATATGAAGGAGAATAAGTTTTCAAAATGTAGTGCATATTACATAATTTTAGTATTTAGTTACTTCTAATAATTCTGGGTTTGTCCATACAGCAATGAAAATAAATATTTCCCAATTTTTCTGACAATTTAAAATGCGTATAAAACATTGCTCAAGAATTTTATGCTGACTCATGCAATGTTGTTCCCACTTGTTTGATACCTAACACTTGATGTGTGGAGCCTGTCCCTGAACATTTAACATAATGATTGAGTTTTGAATTCTGCCCCCCTTGGTCAATGAATCTGTCCCCAGACCATCAAGGAGTGTGGGACCTTCTGCCAAGCTTTATGTTGGCCAAAGGTCTCCATGGGTCCTTAAGGGACTTTCTTTCAACAAATACCATGCAACGCTTAGGCAAAACTTAACCCCTAGGGAAAGTGTTATATTAAATATATAGAAGTGTCACAGTTCATCCAGGAGGATGGGAGTGAATAGCTAAAAGGAAGTTAGGTGACAGTGACAAGTCAGGGCAATTTGTCACTTGAGTGACTCCAACAAATTGTAAATATTGAATTAGATAGAATATTCAGCTCACCTAAAAGTGTTTTCTTTCTTCTTTTTTTTTTTTACTGATAAAAAAGTTCAATAGTTTAGATGAGACTAGAATAAAAACGTAATTGTAAGAAAAGGTGACTACAGTTTAAATTCTCATTCATGTATTCATTTTTGTTTGCTTAATTTTAAAGAAACTCTGTCAATGGAAACTTCCCAATGTGTACAGAGTAGATAACGACTTGACCAAATTTTGGTGGAAACACACGTTCCGCACACATCACATCTCTGGAGCGTGTGTGTGCGCGTGCGCATATGTGGAGGTGTGAAGAATACATAGAGTGGCAGACACTTAAATCGCGCACACAAGCATGTACGACAACTCAGGCAGACTCGCGCTCATTTTGTGCAGATCGGTGAGGCATTTGGTCTCCTCTATTGAGCCTTAAGTGATAGAACGTTTCTGAGCATCGATAGGGATTAGAGGGTTTCGTACATGCCTCTAGGAAAACCCAGAAACTTAGATTTCTAAAAACAACTCAACATCAGACCAAAGAACAAATAAATGTCCACACATGTAATGCGGGGTGTGTGTGGCGGGGGGGTGGGACTGGGAGGGCACAGGCTTTGAGTCTTGCCTTTTGGGCTCTAATCCTGCCTCCACCATCAACTTGAGCCAGTTACACAGCCTGTTAGGAAGTTGTTTTAACTTCAAATAATGGTTCTGGAAAAATATTATCCCCTTGTGAAATTACAATAAATAAATAAATAAATAAACATTTTTAAGTGTTAGTAACTTATCTTTGGTTCAGAAAAAGACAAAAAAATAAAAATAAATAAAATAATGAAGCAGTTAAAATGCCTTATGAAGGGAACTTAAGAGGAAACTCCTATCTGGAAAAGTCATTTAGCTTCACGAACAGCTGCACCTCAGAAGATCAGGCATTTGAGCAATTAAAATTGAAGAAGATGGTTTTAATATGCCTGAGTACCTGAGATTGATTTTCCAGAGCTGTTGTTGACCATACATCAAGACACAATTTAGGATCCAGTTTAAACAAAGTTTATAAGCCCTCTTTAATGGATTTTGGTACCTCAGGCAATAGAGTGCTAGGAACATGATGAAAATGTGCCCCATCTCTGTGTGATCAATAAAATCTCTCTAAAATTAGTTAGGTGCCAAAGATGCCTCAGCCTTGGCCGTGCCACGCGTACAGAATTCCAAATGAACCGTCCATCATTCTTTCCAGAAACAAGATTCATTAGACACCACATTCTTTATCTTATTAGTACCAAACAATCAAATCCAAAGGTCACCCCACTTTGACAATATGAAATTAAGCCAAAACATATATCAAAACCTTAACAGAAATACATAAATAGTTTAAAAATATTAAAAACCATACATATGAGTAAATTTAAAATGGGGATCACAACATTCCAGAGTGATAGATTTAAAAAGGGGTTGAATCAGTTATTAAAATTGGGAAAAAATATAAAAGAATAATAGCCTCTATTAGCTGTATTTCTTGAAGGCATTAATCCTTTATTTTTTATGAAGTCTGATTTTTAGCTTTTTTTAATGAAAGGATGAACAAAATTCTGACTTTGGAATTCAGTTTTAGTTCCCATTAGAATTCATTAATCTGTCACATACATACAAACAATATCATGACTATTTCTTAATTCAGTTAAGCTTTTGAACAATTTAATCTTTCCCCAGTGTAAAAAAATGTGGTACCATTATTTATATTGCAGTTTGAATACAAGGACGGACATAGGTTTTTGGTTGCATGAAACCTTTCTCACTGTGTGTTCTATTGTTTGATTTATTTAGCAAAGACAGTAGAGTTTTACTTTTATTTTTATACCATTAAATTTTTATGAATTAGTACAGTTTGGTATATTTCCGTTTTTAGTGAGCCTAAGAAAAGCTACATAATTCCTTTTAAAATATGGTAATTTTAAGACTCATTTTGTCTCATAAAAATAGACACCTGAGTTGTCACCTCTGTAGTCATTCATGACTCGTCCTAATCAATGATTTCTTGTGTCTATAATCGTAACTACTAAGATTAACTTATGAACTGTCTTAATCAGCTTGGGCTTCTGTAACAAGCACCACACATTGCATGGTTTGAATAGCAGAGCTTTATTTCTCATAGTTTGGGGGGTGGAAGTCCCAGGTCAGGTGCCGGCATGGCAGGGCCTGGTGGGGGCCCCCTCCTGGGTATGTCCTCACTCAGCCTCTCAGAGAGAGGGAGAGATCTCCTGGCTCTTCCTTGTGTTATGAGGGCATCAATCCCAAGATGGGGGTAGCACCTCCGTGACACAGAACAATCCTAATCACCCCCGAAGGCTCCACCTCCAGATACCGTCATGTTGGTATTAGCGTTTCAACATGTGCATTTGGGGGGACAGCATTCAGTGCAGAGTGGTGTTCCGTAACGACTGTGCTTATCCTGTGGTGTACATGTGTATGAGTGCGTGGATGTCTGCTCATTAGAATCTGACTGCACATTCAGTGAATCAACAAAGGGCCACCTGCTTTGTACCTACTTGAGGTCTACCACATATTTTTATGCTTCTTAAGCAGAAATGAAGAGGAATATATCTTACTGAGTTACTATTACTCTACTGACTGTTTCACATCGCTACGTACATGATTAATTAAAACGATATACTGAACACTCACTATTCTAAGAACTTTATATGGATTGTGATATTGAACATTCTTAACAATCTGGATTAGGTTCTATTATTACTCTAATTTTACAGATAAAGAAGCTGAGGCACAGAATTGTAAGTGATTTTCCCAAGGAGGCACAGTAAGTCGTCAAATCCAGGTTGCCAACCTGATTATTTGACCCTAACGTGTGCAGTGTGTCTCATGCTGCTCTGCTTTGTGGTATCCTAACCTGCCTCCCTACAAAAATACAAAACTAGAATACAAAAGGCATGAGCATGGAAACTGGGAAGTTGGGTTTTTACCGCCAGCAAGTGTAATGGCGCCGAGTGAAACATCACGTGAGCTGCAGAGCCCTGGGGCTGTGTCACTGCTGGTCTGTACTCCTTCTTTCTGCTTCCTCCTTCCTCAAACTCCCTCAAAACCCTGTAGCTGCTGGAAAGCCACTCACTTTATATGTGATTGTAGTTCAATAAAATAAACGTGGGAGCCTGCTGCTCCCCTTCGCACGCTTTGCATTAGAGGCTCAGGAGAAAACCAGCATTTCAACTAAGCTGAAGGTAACACATTAAAAGTTTTAGTCTCTGTAACTCTTTGCAGATGAAGGTTAGGTATGATTTTGTGAACATAAAGTCAGCCATCGTATTTCAAGTTAAATAAAATTATGTATAATCTACAACTTGAATTTTCTCTGAAGTGTCATCCAATAGATAAATATTTAGGTGATATTGATACTTGGTAAATGACAGATTGATTTTAATAAAAACATGCATGTGTCTTAGGAACCCACCAAGAATACACAAAGCGTTGTTAACACCGATGCTTAATGGACAAGTGGCATACCCAGATAGTATGTCATCGCTAACATTTGAACTTTACCCTTGCTATTGTGCAGCTTACTCATATCCCAAACAACTGAATCCTGGGCTGGTATATAAGACCCGGTATTATATTTATTTATTGTATCATATTATATCATTATATTATATTATATTATATTATATTATATTATATTATATTAAGACCGTGTCTTATAGTAAAATAAGACTTGGTCTTATATTAATTTTTGCTCCAAAAGACACATTAGAGCTGACTGTCTGGCGAGGTCTTATTTTCGGGGAAACACAGTAACACTCTCAGATAAAACTCTCTCTTTAAACTGTGGTAGGACTTTGCTTATTTTCCAAAACAAACTCTTTAACACTAGCACTGTTTCCCTTTTCACACGGCCCTGTGATCCTTAAAGACAACCTTACTTTCTGCAGGATCATGGACTGTGCCCCCCTTTTCTCCTTCTTAGGCAGGTAAATGGCATGACTTCCCTCACTGCCTCATTCCGGGGCCCTCAGATGCCACATCCATAGCAGCTGTGACTCCTTTATAGTAAAACGCAGCAGCCGAGGAAGGGGGACAGGGTGGCGAGCTCACAGCATGGAATAGGATGGGGAGATTTTCGAGCATATTCCTCTAAGGCAGGCTTCTGGATTGAGTCTCAATAGTGTCAGACAGTTTTGACAATAAGAAATATCTTGGCGTTTTCTTCTTGGGTGTGTCAGTGTTGTCTGTCGTCACAGTAATCTAGTGATTTCAAAAGTGGGTGGCATAAAGTAGAGACGGAAGTGCTCTGTGTCTGGAACAAATCTCAATGAAAAGACATAAAGATCACGGAGTTTCAAACTCAGATGGAATCGCTTGGAAATGTAAGGGCATACATGGAGCTATGTTGACTGGAGTGCAGGAAGATGGTATTTTTGTAGAAATAATGACATTACAGTGAGTCTTTGTAGAGTCTCTTTCAACCTCGAACAATAATGCTCTGATTTAGAAATTCAAATCAGTGCCGATAATTTTGAGATGGACATTTTACACCTAGAAGATGGCATGTCTACCTGCTTAATTCTGTTTCAAAGACTCTGCATTTTCATGAGTGGTGGGGAGTCTGCATCAGATTACAGAGCGCCTTGTCCATCAATTTCGTCGCTCACAGACTGGGTCTGTCAATCCTTGCCTCCAGTTGTTGGGGCACAACTGAAGGAGATAATCCACTGTGGAGAACTTAGAAAGTACCTGTTATATAAGGACTCAGTAAATGTGAGTTATTTTATTATAAATAAAAATGTGTGATCCATAGTAACTATCGTGGAATACTTTATACAAATTAACATGCTTCAAATGGGTAACTGACAAAACCTCATAAGGTGACTGTGTGTGCTGATATTAAGCAGTTACTGTTGTTGCAGATTTCAGCTCTATGCTTCCAAAGTATACACGTTTTACATGACTGACAAGTAAACCAAAATGTATGGAATGTGATCTTTAAATCTACTGTATGCATATACATAACCTCATAAATCTCCAGGGTTTTCGGCAACGGGGACACTGAAAAACCAACCACCCAGGACTCCAGCGTCCCTTCTCCGAATACGTTTGCCCCCTGTGTGGTTACTACAAAGAAGTCATGTAGGAATCTATGAGAAATGGTGGCTAAATTGAGCAGATTAAGAGGTGGGCTATAGGTTAAAGCCATGAGAGAGCATCCGTAACAGAAGAAAGGAACCTGGTGCTAATACGTGCAAGCTGAACGCAGCTGGCCCTGGGGCTCAGCTCCTGCACCTGGGTTTGCAGAGGATGCACTCGCTGGTCCCCAAGGAGCCGCTGGGCCACCTCTTGACTCTGAAGTTTTGCTTCTGGGCAAGTGCCTCATGGACTGAGTGTCAGATGAGGTTTTGTCTGGAACTCTTCCCGATGTCATTGCCCGGAGGGTTGATAGTCTTTTTTAGCAGCATTCTGTAGATAGAATTCTTTATGGAACTGAGAATGAGTTTTTAAAATGATTTCTGAATGAACAAACATGTAATGAAAATACATTGGAGCTGGCAGACCAGTTTTTGCTATTGTTGTTTGTTTACTTTGGTTTAGTGCATTCAATCATCCAATTTGGGGAGTCATATAAGCATTTGATAAGATTGCATTCCATTTATAATTGAAAAATATTCCAGATGAGCTACTTCAATTGCAAAAGAAATATATATTTAATGCCTGAACAGTGACAGACCTAAATGGAATTGATTCTGGCTTCCTGTAGGCGGTCCACACCCATCTGCTTAGGACCTGATGCAGACATCAGTGTATCCTGTGCCTGGGCAAGCCCAATCCTTCCCATCCACTGAAACAGGGCCTCCAGACTGCCAATGTTATTGTAAAATAGTCGGCATATTTTTAGAAGCCTTAGCGTATAACCTAGTATACAAAGGGAGTCTTTCCTTCAAAGAATTATTGCTGATCAAACGTCAATTTTTCGTGTTTTGGGTCAGTTCTTGCAATTCTGTTATGAACAGTTCCAGGGTTATGTCCTTTGGGACGTCAGCTGAGTCCAGCAACGTGCATGTGCTGACGGGTTTCAACTCCAGCACTAGTACAATGTGACACTTCTTAAAATATCAATACATATGTATGACATGATTTCAGTACAGTCATAAGAGTGCGCTATGATCTCTCCACTGAGAAGTGGTTTATTGGTTGTTTTAAAACAACTTTTATAGGTTTTGAGATTGTTTCTAGTGTATATTTGTTGACAGAAAATTTTCTTTCATGACCAAAAGTAAAACCACTCTGTATTTCAATTCCAAAATAAGTTTTTGATTATTAAAAAAATTGATCAGCTAAATTAATTTTGTTGTTACCATTGTTACAACCCGAAACATAAATACTTCATCAATTGGAAAACTTCACATAAAACTGATAACTTTGTTCAGAGTAAAAGAAAAATGAGAAGCTTAGTGTAAGTGGGTGGAGGTAGTACTGACGTCAGGTTGGACTGTCCCCTCTGACCCAGGTGGAGGTAAGTGACATGACTCCTAAGGTGCAGGAGGAGGGAGGTCTGCCACCCCTCCCCTAGCATCTCTTCTTCAGGACACTCTCCACTGTTGCTACCTTCAGTGCTTAAATTGCAAGATCTAGATTAAGTCATCACGTACAAATAAATAGTAGTGACAAAAGATAGAGTTGTGATAAAGAGGAAAAAATAAATTGCTAGAAGACACACTGGTTAAATTAACATGTAATAGGAAAGAGTGAATTGAAGCTTGTTGATAATTATGTTTCAAAGGAAAGGCTTCTGGGTCCTTCAGAAAGACTGTCCTTGGACATAAAACTGACAAGAGGCTTTCAAAAAGGCATACATCTCAGGGGGAAAGGGAAATAATTTACTATTACACATTTTCTAAAGAAACTAGTCTCCGAAAAGGGACGTCAGGGCCCTAGAGACAGGCTGAGGGGAACACTAAGGCAACTGCTGTCAGCGGTGCAACAAAAGAATAGGATTTTCTGTTTCGGCAAATGCCATCATTGATTTAGCATGTAGATGATTTATGGATGACCCGATTACAGAAATTTCAATGCAAATATTATAGGGTCAAATGTTCAACACGTGATTTAATATATGGAATAAAATACTATCCAGAAGCTTCTTAGAGTTTTTCATGGCCTTGGAGTTCTAAAGTAACAGGATGTTACCAGTCTTGATACAAAGAATTGCCAGCTTCCCCGTGGAAGGGATTATTCCAATGCAATCTGTACTCGCAATACATACGGTATCAATGAGGAGACTCACAAATAAGTATTAGACCGAATATAAGCCTATTCTTCTCAGCTATAGTTTTCAGAAGAGATAATCTGATTTTTAAAATACTATCCTAGAAAGGATGCCACCCACTGTGCTACAACAAAACAAACACTAAATCTATGGATATAATCTTCTGGAAGCAGAAAGAGGATCAAACGTAGCAAAGACGATATCCCTTTTATTTTAATGTGATAGGATTGGCGACAGTCCTACTCTTCCCCTCAATTGTTGAGTCTTTAGAAATAACTTTTCTTGGATTAGCTTCTCTGTTTCCTAGTTTGGAGGAACAGCTCTATGTAGGAAACTTAAAGTTCAAGACACAAGACCAGTGCTGAATCCCTGATGATGTCAGGGGCTCGTGTACCAGAAACACTGGAGTCCGAGGCCAGGGTCATCTTGCTAAGACCCTATGTCGTCCTGCCTTCGACTGTTGGACCTATAGGATTAAGTGAATCAGAGAATCGCATGAAAGGCATTTCTGAACTAAGTGGGGGAGCTGAACATACAGCTTTCTGGAACTGGCCAGACAAGTTCACAGTTGGTCAAAGTGAAAGCACAAAAGGTTCTTAAAAAGCAAATGACCTCTAGTTTCTGCGTGGAACGTGAAATTTGCAAACAGCATTGCTCCCACTGTTATAACAGCAATTAAACCATTCCCACCACCCTCAAATTCGCAAACTTTAAACCCACAAGAGAACGGATGTCACAGAGTAACAGCTAACCTGAAACTGAAGGATAAACAGGTGCCTAGAGGGTGAGACAATGTGACTACTTGTTTCTCAGGGACCAGGCAGAAGGACTGAGCAGAAGTTAATGACTCAGCAAAGAACAAGGAGGGGCTGGTGAGAACATGAGGCGTCCCGGGGGCTGAAGGTCCAGGGCAGTTTTCATAGAGTTCATAGGCATCTCTCCACACACCACACAAGGACCTTACAAACATTTCTGTGAAACCTGAGGAAAACATTCAGTGGTGACGATTTGGGGTGGGAAGAGCAGCAGCTGCAGTGTTGCCCAGACACGTCCCCCAATGTCCCTCCTGAACAAAAGCCCGAGCTTCCAGTAGACACTGGTGAAAACTCAGTGCCATGAGAGAAGGGCAGAGGTGCCACCAGGACCGGCAGAATTATGTGCTGGGCCCATAGCAAGCGCGGGAGGAGCAGGGCTTGGGAGGGTCCCCTGCTAAAACACCGCCCACGACATGGGCTGGGGCAGACTCACATCTGAAGCAGGGTGAGGGCAGCACTGTGGGGCTGAGCCCGCACCCTGGGGGATCTGACGCCGTCTCCTGGTAGGTGGTGCCAGCACTGAACTGAATCACAGCACCGAGCTGCTGTTGCAGGATTACTTGGTGTGGGGAACCCCCACACACATTTGGTGACTGAAAGTGAAGGCCTGACAGTAAAGGAGACACAGGAGCATTGTTTGTTTTGAACTATGCGAGTTCCAGCAGGTTTCCTGGCTCTCTTGCAATCACGTGGGGCCAGCTGAGTTCCAGCCAGGGCAGTGGACAGACTGAAACGCCCCACTTCCATCTCAGTCTTTCTTCCCTCATCCCCCAGCCCAGGCAGCCGCTCCTGTCCACAGCCCTGGGGCCAGAAAGGACCCTGGTAATGGTCCTGCCCTTAACCCAGCCCACTAACGACCTGATGGCATCATGTTGCCAAGGACACAGACGACTTACTGGTTTAATAACTGGGATTTTCTGATGGTTTCAGAACAATCAGGGTTAAGTTTTGTAATCAACACATCTTCCCAATGCAGACACACCCCTGCCTCCTGCGGACACTGCGGCTCTATTCTGGTCCCCCTCTCGCCTGGTCCTGGGTAACTTTGGTTTCCTCACAATTTCCTAATCTTCTCTATGGCAATAATTGTCACTTTATTTTCTTTCCATAAAGCAGGACTGAGGCACAGTCAGGATTTGTCATCTCCCTGAACTGGGCTGCATTCCAAACCACTAATTTGAAATCCCTCTATCTGATAACACTTATCTCCACTAAAAATATATTTTTTTCATTCACTTCAGGCTTTAAATCCCTGCAGAAAGTCTGAGCTTATCATTTGCTTCTTGACTTTATTTTCCTGGCTCACTTCATCATGACTGGTCGCTGGGTCACACTTGTGCTGTCTGCTGCTGTCATGTCACACACCCGACCTGGCTCTGAATCAGAAGTGTTTTCCTCCCGGAGCGTCGCTGCAGAGAGCTCCGGAACAGCCAGGTAGGCCAGATTTACAGCTTCCAGCTTCTGCTGAGGCTTCCCAATTGCTCAGCAATTCCATCCCTTGTCCACTGTCAAGAGTCTTGGTTAAATGGCGCTGCCTGGTGTCGTGGCATGAGCATGCTGTCCCCTCAGGGTCCCCTGCTTCCTTGCGGTGTCTGTGGAGCCCAGGCACACACCCCTCTGCGCTCATGAACTGCAGCCTGAAGCTGTGCCCTCTGGCACGCTCTCACGTCAGTTGCCCTTGCGCACATGTGCTCCCCTGGCAGCTACAGGTGTCAGCAGAGCCACCTGCCATCTTGAAATGCCACCAGGAAGCCCTGCCCCAGTGCTCTGAGGACCTCTCCTCTCTGGAGTGTCAGAAGGATGCAGATTTTCGGCGGAGGAGGAGAGCTTCGTGCCAACCGTGGCCACACGCAGTTACTCGATGCCCTGGCTGCAGACCTGTGCATCTTCCTCCTCGGACGCAGAGGCTTTGGGGCCCCAATCCTAAATCTATGCTGCTGAGATTAATCCACGAAGAGACAAAGCAAGTGGACCCACCACCAAGCTCTTTTCTCCAAGCTCTTTTCCACCCCAAATCTCTCCTCCCCTCCCAAGTATAAAACAGAAGATGTCTCGGATTTTACTGAAGGCAGAAACACATGGGGTATGTAAGGAGTATTAACAGAGGGCGCCTGCTGTGGAATCCCGACATTGTGTGTTACATTTGTCCCTGCTAATCGCACTTTACCCTGCTCTTAATGTGTGTTATGATTGAGGCGCATACTAGCTAAGCCTTGCTGTTTTTTTGATGCCCACACTTACTCTGCTAACTATACGCTGAAACTATGGCCTTTAACCTCACATGAGAAAAAATAATTCCTCTACTAATTTGTTCACTCAAGAAACATTTCATCATTCATTCAACACACGATGGACTAGTTATGCTGAAATAAACACTTACATTTCAGCTTGTGCACCCCAGGTAGAGACAGTGTGAAAGCACGGAATGAACCAAGTTAAATGCCATGGCAAAGCTACCATAATATCAGAGTCTGGGATGGGCGGCCGAGTCCCATGGAGAGCAGTGGAGTGGGCAGCGAAGGCTGCTGTGGAGAAATGCTGTCAGCGGGATGCGATGATGTCAGGAGTGGCTCTCTATCCTACAGAAGGGTCTGGAGAGTACCACAATTAATAGCACACACACAATCACTCTGTCACGTGACCAACAGTAAGTAGCACATTTTCACACAGAGATGTGTATATGTGAATATGTGTGCTACCACAATAAGGTTTATTTCTGTCTCTTTTTCACTGGGAAAAAAAAAAACGTCCCTTCGTTCTCATTACTCTAATGCCACACAGAGTCCTTGTAAATCAGTGAGTGGCTATTTCTTCTCCAAATTTTGCCACACACACCCATTCAGACGTTTTGTCCAAGGCCTCACTCTCTTACTCTTCTTGATCTTAAATTTTAATAATTTACTTACAAGTATTTACAGAACAATGTCTTATGTCCCAGACACTGTGCTCTAAATCAGACGGGGAGGCCTGAGGGGTCGGTGGGGAACTCAGGTCCACCCTTTGCCCTGACACTGGCTAACCACGAGGGTAGGAAATGACAATTAGCAAGATGCAGACCGCCTCAGTTCAGGAAAGGAGAATGAGTGTCTTATATCTTCCTATTTTTTATTTTATTTTAATCTCAAATACAAAGTTTTAGAAGCCATATCTTGTTCAAAAGGTAATAACTTCTGTTTGGGGTGAGCAGTTAGGGTCACATCCAAGTGAAAGCTCTTAAAACCACGACAAGGGTGTGGAGTGACCTTACTTTTTGTTTCTTTGTGTGTGTGTGTGTTTTTTAAACATTTTCTTGAGGTATGATTGACATGTAAAAAGCTACACAAACTTCATGTATACAAATCAGTGAGTTTGAGGATATGACACAACACTGAAACCATCACCACCACAGAGGAGGACAAAGGATTTTCCCTCTTCTGTTTGGAGTTCTGAGCTAAGATCCGTGCAGGGAAACGCAGACTAACGAGAGAAACAAACAGCAGTGCATTAACATGTTGACCTCATGTACTCGTGGGTGGTCCCCCAGGAAAAATCCATAACTGCCCAGGGTGGCTTAGAATGGAGGATTGGATATCCTGTTAATAGCGGAAAGGGTAGAGGAGGGAGGGAGGCCCCTTAGGGAGAGTAAAGGAATCTCGGGTGAGATGAATGGGCCCTTAGAAGAACCGGTGGGAGGTATGGGAGTGTGACGAAGTTTGTCTGGATGTGGCATCCGTTTCCAGTGTCCTCTCTTGTGATAAAGGTCGCTCTTTCCCGGCTGATGAAATGCCCAGGGATGGGACTGCTGCTCCTTTAGGAGGATCTGTCTTCAGGCAGACAAAGCGAGTTCAGAGAAAGCCTCCCGGACATTGGCTGTTTGTCAAGTGCCTAAATCTCAAAGGAGCCAATATACTAAAGCGGCATGTTTTGGGGTGGCATGTTCTGAACTCCAGCAGTCATATTTTGGAGTGGCATATTCTGCCACCATTCACCACCATCAAGGCCATAAATTATCAATCACCTTGCAAAATTTACTCCTGCCCCCTTTTATATTACCACTGTATCATTATTTTGTGTGTGGTAAGACACTTAAATGAGATGTGCCCTTCTAGCAACGCGCAGGTGTACAATGCAGCACGGTTAGCTGTCCACACTGCTCCACGGTAGACCTCTGGACCTTACTGGTCCTGCACAATAACTGACTTTGTACCCTCTGACCTTCATCTCCTCATTTCCTCCTGGCCTGAGCCCCTGGCAACCAACCTTCTACTGTTTGCTTCTATGACTTTGACGATTTTAGATTTCACTTACAAATGAGACCACTTGCTTATTTCAGCTAGTAGAGTGTCCGTGGTTCATCCATGTTGCCGCAAATGGCAGAATCTCCTGTTTTAAAGATTAAATGATGTCCCATTGTACTTATATACCAAATTTTCTTTATCCATTCATCTACCAATGGACACTTAGGATGTTTCCATATGTTGGCTGTTGTAACTAATGCTGCAGTGAACATGGGGATGCAGGCATCTCTTAGAGATCCTGATAAATTCCTTTGCATAAATACTCAGAAGTGAGATTATTGGATCATCTTGTTGCTCTATTTGTAATTTTTTGAGGACCCTCCATACTGCTTTCCAAAATGGCTGTACCAATTTACATCCCACCTAATAGTGTACCACAGCCTTTCCTCCAAATCTTCACCAACGCTTTTGACTTTTTAATAACAGCCATTCCAGCAGGCCTAAGGTGACATTTCATTGTGGTTTTGATGTGCATTTTTCTGATGATTAGGAATCATGAGCATGTTGTCATGTACCTGTTTGCCATTTATATGTCTTCTCTGAAGAAATGTCTATTAAGTTCCCATTATTTAATATTTATTAATAAATTTAATGTTTATTATTGTTATTGAGTTATAGGAGTTTCTTATACATTTTGGATATTAATTTCTTATCAGCTATATGAGTTGCAAATGTTTTCTCCAATCCCACAGGTTGTCTTTCCATTTTGTTGACTATCTCCTTGGCTATGCAGAAGCTTTTGAGTTTGGTGCATTCCCACTTGCTTATTTTTGTTTTTTGTTGCCTGTGCTCATATCATAAAATTCATTGACAAGACCAATGTGAAGAAGCACATTCCTAACTTTTTTCTTCTTAGAGTTTTATGATTAAAGTCTGACATTTAAGTCTGAATCCATCCTAAGTTGATTTTTGTTTCTGGTATGGGTCCAACTTCATTCTTTTGCACGTGGATGTCCAGTTTTTCCAACACCATTTATTGAAGAGGCTGTCTTTCTCCCATTTTCTTGGCAACTTTGCTGAAGATCAGTTGACTGTGTATGTGTGGGTTTATGTTGGGAGGCTCTTCATTTCACTCTGTTCCATTGGTCTATGCATTTGTTTCTATGCCTCTACCGTACTGTTTTTATTACTACAGCTTTGTAATGTAATTTGAATCCAGAGAGTGTGATGCCTCCAGCTGTTTTCTGCTTACATAAGATTGCTTTGGCTGTTCAGAGTCTTTTGTGGTTCCATATAAATTTTACGATTATTTTTCACATCTTTGAGAAAAAAATGTCATTGGGATTTTGAAAGGGATTGCAGTGAATCTATCACTTGGGTAATATGGACATTTCAACACTATTAATTCTTCCAGTCCATGAACACAGAATATTTTTCCATTTACTTGTGTCATATGAATGTTTTATACTTTTCACTGTACAGATATTTCACATCCTTGGCTAAATTTATTCCTAAGTATTTTATTCTTTTTGATGCTATTGTAAAAAGGACTGTTTTCTTAATTTATTTTTCAGAGAGTTTATTGTTAGTGTATAGAAATGCAACTGATATTTGAATGTTGATTTTATATCCTGAAACTTTACTGAATTGAATATTATGGAAGAAAAGAAAATATTTGAATTGCGTTTGGTTAAAGAGACTGATTGCTGAAACATTCTCTAGCACCTCTACCAAGGTCTAAGCCCTTAACTTTTCCTCCCTATTATCTTGCTAAACGCACATTGGTCGTCCAATGGCTATTCACTCACTTAGGTAACACAGTCAATTGTTCATTATGGGCTAAATCACAGCCCTGGTGTTAATAACTCCGTGCCAGGTGCTGTGAGCAACACAACTCAGTTCTGCTGACCTTCCAAGAATCTCAATAGTGAAAAATTTTCAGAACAAAACAAAAACAACTTACTGAGCTTCTCCAATCTATCCTATAAAAATTTGAAGCTCTCTGCTCACATCGAGGAGTCTTTGAGCTGCCCTCACATTGCAAAGGTATAATAAAGGTTCCAGTTCATGGCCTGGGCTCTTCTTCCTTCCACAACTTGAACTTCAGCATAGTTTCTCATAATATGTATGTAAATTTTGCATACATATAAACAATTTGTAATTAAAGAGATAACTGAAAAATGTATTTCCTTTTTAATTTCCTAACAAAAATGTAAAACTAAAAAACAATATACCAAAAACAATATACTAAAAATTGCTATTTTAATCAATTTGACACTTTTATCGTATGCCAATGCTTCATTTGAATAAGTAGATAACACAGTGACACTGTATTTGATTTTGTCGTTAAGAATGTTTCATTAAAATTTATATATGTTGTTGATGTTTTGTAAAATGCTATGGCTACTTCTCTAGATAATTTTCAGGAGCAAATTTAGGTCTTTCTTTTTAAGAACAGAAATAATAAGATGCTTTTTTGATATATTTATGATTCCTGTGCATAATCATTTGTGTTATTGCAGTCACACACACACACACACACACACACACTCATAGATATTTTGTCCAAGTTGGTAAATCACTAGAGCTATAGAGAATCTGTATTTACAGCAATTTCCTTTTTATTATAACTGATTATCATCATTTTCCATACCAACAAGATGAGCCAATACTAAACTCATCGCAGTGCATCATTTTTAAACCTGTCGGGGGTTCATGGACATAGAGACATAATATCTTTCTCACCAAACTTCTGCTTTCTGGACATCTAGAGATTTTTAGTTCACATGACACAACATTGATTTTGTAACAGTAGTGTGTGTGTGTGTGTGTGTGTGTGTGTGTGCAGCTATGTTCAAATACCTTTAAAATTAAATGTCAAATTCCGCTTAGCACTGGAAACACAGTCTGCACTTGTTAGAGGAGTGGCTGTCAGCTTGTCTTTTGTCCTGTCAAATTGCCAGCTGCTATGCTGTGATTACTTCAGGCCAAAGGACCCCAGAATTCCATATCAAAAGTGGCTCACTAAGAGCGGGAGAAAATGTGAGACAACCTATTAATTTCTTAGAGATTGGATTTTATACTTTTAATTATTTAAGGATAGTGTAGCTACTGCCCCTGCTGATGAATCAGTAAGTCACAAATCCGGTTCTGAGTTAGGCATGAAAAGAGAAGTTGACACCCATCGGAGTAGTAATTTCCATGAAAAAATCGTATATTTTAGCTTTATGCTGTAGCTGCACTGGAAGTTTCCATTCTGTTATTTGCAAAGCAAATTTTTGTTTGTATTTCTTTTCGTTTTGAAATTTTTCTCACTGAATACACATTTAGTAACTTTTATCTGTCTGCCTATCTGTTAGCTAGCTAGCTATCTATCTATCTATCTATCTATCTATCTATCTATCTATCTATCTATCTATCTATCTATCATCTATCAACATCTATTCTAGCCAGAAAGGAAGTGGTAATTAGGATTCTGGGACTCCATTTCCAGGTGACAACAAGGGCATATGATTCAGTCACCACAGCAGATCCTACAGAATTCCCGAGAGCCCCAGGGGCGTCAGCATCTGTGTCTTTGTGCAGCTACCGCAGCTATGGCCCGTGGGGCGGCGCTGCCCGACTGTGCCTTGCATTCTCATCTCGGTTGCAGGATTTAAAGCTTAGCATCATGGGCTTCCTGTTTTCCTAATTCTCCAACCTCCCTGCCAGCTTTATGAGCTAGCTTTCCAACATTTTTCTTCTACTTGAGTTAGCGCTTACTTCTCTTGCTTGAAACAACAGAACCTGTGCTTCAACAGGAAAATTTCACGATATTCTTAGGTGCAAACTAACTTAAAATTGTTAGATTTCCTTCAACAATAATCATGGGTATCATGAAATGACTATGATTTTGGTCCGTGTCACTTTGTCTTTTCCTTAAAGTCTACTTGGTTAGATATGCACATAGCTCCAATCACTTTTTGTATTTTACTTGTTTTGCATTTGCATGGGACAACTTTTCCCTTCTGACTTGCTTCCCATCGGTGCCCTTTTAGATGTGTCTCTTGTAAACCACGTAGAGTGCTTGGTGAGCCATGTGGGTCCCAACCTTCCGGGATGGAGATCCACGGTCATTCCCAGTGAGCTGGGCCGTTCAACGTCAATGCCCCTCTTTACATTTGAAATTTAACAACAATCCCTGGAGAGAAAGCCACGCCAGCTGCCACTGCCCTCACCTGCCCTTCACTAGGAGAAGCGCACGTACTCCCCTCAGCCATCCTGCTTGAGTTCTCTACAGGTGCACTTGTCTCCACTTCACTGCTGAGTACAGGTAGACAAACTTCCCAAGGAGACACAGGAAGAAGAACGGGTTCAAACCCGTAGCTTCTGATGTTCCAGTGCTCTTTTTCAAAAGGATGGCACCATCACCATGTATAAATCTAGATTGGAGTAGTTGTTCAGCATCGTGCAGTCTCTTTTGGATGCATCCATTTCCTTCTGCACAATCCTTCTTTGATACATGATTTCAATTAACACATTGTGTCTAGGAAGCAACTGTTTAAATTTGGGTATGTGAGAAGATATGGGGGATTACACTTAAATATTTCTCAAAGGAAAAACAGTATCCTATGGCCATGCATGTGCGTGCGTGCGTGCGTGCGTGCGTGTACTTACTGCCAGGCTCCCTTCTCTAAGCTTTCACATGCACTGATTCATTACATCCCTCCAGCAACACCATGGATAGTGAGAGAGGAGTGATTTGTGTGCCTCTTAGTTTGTAGGTGTGGGAACTGAGGCAGACAGAGATGAAGTATCTTTTCCAAGGCTTTCTAGCTACTAAATTGAGGAGCTGGGTTCTAACCTGAAGCTTTCTGTTTCACAGTCCATTCCCTTAACCACTATTCTGAATGCATGTTTATCTCACTGGGGTTTTGAATAAGAAGCACTTTTAGAATTCATTATTTATTTCAGGAAATATATTGATGTCAAAGAACAATATTAGTTTGCAAACTGTCCTGAGACAAAAAGCGACTCATTGGGATGTAAGCTCCCTAAGGTTTTCTTTCTTTTCCTGATCTATGTGTTCTAGTAATAATAGACTAAAGATAATGCAATATATGTATGAAATATGGACATGATAATTGACATTTCTCTTCTCAAGACACTATATTTAAACTTACAGGTAACAGTACTATTTAAATTATCTTTTGTTTCAATAAGTTAGAGCACTAGAAATAAAAGCACTATGATTTTGCCACAAATATGCATGTAGTGAGTATTTACCCTTCAACAAATCAGGGTCCTGAAAGCCAGGGTTACAGCAATGAGCAAACCACTCAACAAAACCTGTCATCTAAAGAGATCGCACATGAACAAATATAGAAGAAAGTACGTATCATCTATTAGATGGTTACTACTATGAAGAAGAATAAAGAAAGGCAGGAGTGGAGGCAGCACTTAGGGCTGGAAGTGGAGCTGACATGTGAAGGTGAGGAGATGAGGAAGAACTTCGTAGAGAAGGTGCTGTTTGAAAGTCAACATGAAGAGGGAAGGGCGCTGTGTCTGTGTGTTTGTGGGGAGAATTCCAGTAGCAGACACACAGGGCAACAATCCTGAGGGAATGTATGTTAAGGATTTATTACCATTCAGCTTCCTGCTTTAGCAACTTTGCAGATACTGACCACATCCTCTGAGATAGAAAACACGGGAAGAAGTGTTTGGGGAAAATAATTGTTGTGTGTTTTGAATGTATTAGATGTCAGATGCCCTTGAGCTATTAAAGTACAGCTAACTGATGGCAGTTGCATTCATAGGTCTTGCGATGGGAAGAGTGATCTCAGATGGAGCCTTTCTGGAGCGTCAGCACAACAGACAGATGACTGAAGACAGAGAAGAAATCTCGAAGGAGGGATGTGTACAAGCGTTCTAACTGTACTTGTGCAGAAGGACTGAGTCCTATGAGGGCCACGTTGTTACTCGTGTCTGAACCTGTCCCCGTCTCTCCAGGCCCGGTGACACTACATTATCACAGGTGTGACTCGTTTGTGGGGTTCTATGAAACCGTCTTGTATTTGATCAACTTTTGTCTGATTCACCAAACCAATGTCTAAGATGCAGCCGATGCTATTTTGTTAAATACAGATTTGCTCATCTCCTTCCCTCTGCCAAAAATGTTTCCGTGTGCTTCTGTGTCTAGAAAACTCTCATCAACCATCTTAAATACCTAATTCCCCTGCATGAGTTCTTCGAGGAAAATCTTCCACCAGAGAAGCCTGGCTTACTTCCCTCAGTGACACCGCTTGCCACCGTGCATTTAAGTCCTCTGGAACTGTTCCCTTTCCCACCAGGTTGCTAACAGGTAGAGAAGGAACTGTCATCTGAACTTTTATGTATAAGGATGAACAGTGTTGGATTCAACAAGTACTCAGTATTTGCTGAGCTGAATTACTCTTTCATAGCAGGCACTGTTAATAGATTACATGCTTTCAGTCTTGTTCTGATTCCGGAACTATGCCAGTTGCTATAGAAATGTCATGCATATACTGAAGTGCCGAATGGGTGCCCTCAAGTAGTTTATGGCCTAGTGTGGGCCATACGAGCTGTAAACTCGTGAAAAATAATGAATAAGCCATTTCCTTATTGACAAATACATAATACTGGGAATAATTTTCATAGGAGGTCATTGGAGCACAAACTCTAATAATTCCACAATGTCTCTTTCTAAACCCCAGTTAAGCTGCTTCTGGGCCGTCAATAGTGTCATTTTCATCATAAATGAGAATTAGGTATCCACTTAGAAAAAAAAGACACATTCATTTACAGTCAGTTATGTGAAGCGTGCTGAACTTTCCTCACGTGCTCTGTACTGTGCTCAGCGATGAAGACACAGAGCCACTAGCCTTGGAGAGTTCTCACCGCAGTGAGGGAATGGGGCAAATACAACTACATAATGGGAAAAAAGATGGTGAGTCTAATGAGGCTGTAGAGAGTAAGAGTCAGGACCAGCTTGACTACCCATGAGTCTCTGCTATATCGGCGGAGACGGAGGTAGTACACTAGTGCATAGCACCTGAGTGAAACTGAAGGGAATGTCCAGGTAGCATCAAGATTATAGTGCTACCACTCAAACTTAATGGATATTTTTTATATCCTCAAGCATAAAAGCCTAATTACAATAATATGACTCTATTATTTGATAAAACTACATCAAAAGTTGCAGTGAAAATGGAAGAGTTATTTCTTAATTATTTGTAGATAATTTTATGTCATGAATATTTATGGTGTGGATTATTCCTTCAGCAAAGCCTTATTTGCACCTAAATTATATATATTTTTTTCTTTCTCTTTTAAAATCTTTTTAGGCTATTAAGTAAATATTGACCAGAGATTAAATATCAAATAGGAGAACTAATAATTTTAGTGATTTAAATCTGTTTTAATATGCAGAGATGATTAAATCTTAATTTAGTAAATGAAAAAATTTAGTTATGAAACTGATGTGATTCTAGCAAGACAGATCTGACAATTTTTTAGCACTGTAAAATCATTTTTTTCCAAGCAAAAATGCACGCAGCACTACACAGACACCTCAGTCCCTGCTGTGTTACTACTTTGAATTTAGGGCAGTGAACTTAAGTTAGTTTCAGAGAATCCTGAAGTTGCCGTTTTAAGTAAAAGAATACCAAATTTGCACCAATTATCCCCCTTTGGGGCATAATTAAGAGCCAAACATTATTAAGCATTTAATGTCAGTATTAAAACAGAAAACAAGAGTAATGTCATCGAGTAAAGAGAAGCATATGTCACAGTGGCTCATGTAAGCACTAAGCCCGAAAGTGTCTTCCTTCTTAACGACATTGAAAGCAGATGAGATCATGCAGCAAGCAAAGCCCATCTGTGGGGACCGTCCAGTGAGCTGGAGGTCCTCCTGAGGCCAGTGTCCCAGTGGGGAAGGCGCTGGCAGGCTGACAGGGGACGCCCTGCCCAAAGCAGCTACCATGTAACACCTTCCTGCTGGACCCAGGGACAAGGTGGGTCCAAAGACGAAAACCTGGGACTGACCACACTGGTGTAATAATCGATCCCAAAGAGTGACTCCCATGACGGAACCGTTTGAAGACTGAGTTACACAGGAAGCGTCCTGCAGCCGGTTAATAAAGTGAGAGGGCCAAAAAGATGTTTCCATCAAGGGACCCCGGGATTACCCTAGATTGCCTCTCCACATCTCAGATAAAAGGTGTATGAAGACCTGTGATTCCACTTCTGCTTTACAGCTATTTTCATGTTGACAATGATTTTAAAGCAATTACACACTAAACCACAAGTCCACTTACATGTTGGTTATTATACACACTTTCTGTATTTTTCACAATGGAAACCATGTGACAACTTAGTGCATCACTTGTCTTTCTGTCCTCACAGGTCTCAGAGGGATGGATCTTTCCCTCAGAATTCACTCATGACTGACATCCCACCAGGGTGACTCTAAGGCTTGTCCACTCGGTTTCGGTTTCCTTTCTCTCTGCATCTCTGAAATCATATGGACTCACAACAAAGTCTGAGGAGTCCTCTCCTGTGTCATTCGCACTTTGCCACAGGGCAGCAGGTGACCTCCCCCTTATCAAGGGCTTGTGCCATGTCTACCGACCACACTGATGAGAATCTCTTGCTTCAATAATGTGGTTTTACATATCACTGTATTCTTCCTAGTACTGAATGCTTCCAGAAAAAACCAAAGTGTAGACACAGTACGTGTGCATGAGCACACACACACACACACACACACACACACACACACATACACTTATTTATCTGAAAGTAGAAATAGGTTATCCAGTTATTTTAATAAGCATTTCAATTATTACAAGAGTAGATTATTTTCCAGGTCAGTTATCCATCCAAGCTTTCTATTTTGCAAACTCTCTCTTTCATTTGTGAGACTGTCAAACTGTATCTTTAGTCTTTTATCTTATAAGGTCAAGCGTCACGTTTGTAACAATCTGCCAAGCGCCCTTCCTCCCAGCGACCCAGGCATCTCAAACAAATCAAGCGGGAAAACTGAAGCCATTGTTTTGTGTCAATGGTTTTGACCCCATTTTTGAAATGTGTCTTAATGAGAACAGCATTTCATGGTGACTCTCATTCACACTGGAGTGGTGGTTCATCCCTCCCCCCTGTTTCGGAAATCAGCAAACACATCCTGTCACTTCTGCTACACTCCATTACATATCTTCTGCCCACACAACCTCTCATTACCTCCTGGGCTCTCAGTTACTGGAAAGCTCTTCCTCCTTCAGGGTCGGTCTAGCTCTGCTTTGGCCTGCATACACTCGCCAAATGACGCGTCTAACGTGCACACTGGATCATTGCTTCTCTTGTCCTCACACCATCGAGACTGTCTTGCTCCCCAACTCTAATCTTCAATATTTCATACTTATGAAGCGGGGTGCCAACATCGGACCTCAATACACCAGATTCTAGTCTCAAAGTCAGTCAGCAAATTGCTTGTAAAGGAGCGTGTGCGTATGTGTGTGTGCACATGTGTGTGCATGTGTGTGTACATGTGCATGTGTGTGTGCATGTGTGGTTTGTCTTTTTGTTGTTTGGTGACTGAAACCAATGTCTTAAATTGTTAGGCTTAGGGTCAGGGTCAGGGTCAGGGTCAGGGTGCCCCACTGCATCTGCATCTGCCCACCATTGCGAATCCTCTCTGTGAGGAACCCAGTCTCTCGTTAGATTTATCCTTACCTCTTTCCCTTCCCAAACCTTCTCCCTGGAATTTAATGTCTATGCACACATAACAATGACTGGCTTTGGGAAACATTTAGAAATGCTATTTTCTGGGTGTGTATTTTTAATGTTAAATACTCCTTAGTGACCACCATGCATTCAGCTCCAGAATCTTAACTGGTTCTGTAGGCAGCTCTGGGCTCTTCCTGTGGCGAGCTGGCCCCGCCCACGTTCCGCAGAGATTCGCGCCCAGGCTGCCCCGGGCTCCGCAGGCCCAGGGCCAAGTCCACACGGAAGCTCCCACGCATCCCATGACCCTGATTATTAATGCAGCTCACAGACTGCACGTGGACCTCGCCCTGCAAAGACCGTCTCACGTCCTCACTGAAGCGTTTCCCCTTGAATTGCACTTTCAGATTTTCTTTGTATCATAAGCATTATTCTATCATGACTTATTCACAATAAGGCTTAAAAATAAAATGTGCCCAGTATTTCAACTTTGAGCATATTTTTATGAAAATGTAAATTAAATGAAAAAATTGTATAGTGAAAATTTTCTTTGTACTTTTGTCATTTTCCTTTTAAATTACTAAAATCACCTGTTATAATTAAAAGGCATGATATCATATAATTAAAATGCCAAGAATTTTACCTAAAGCTATTTGTACTTTGTACATTCAGAGAAATGCCATTAAAATATCACACAAGAAGAACTACTCCGTTCTGTGCCTCAAAGTCACCTCGTTCACAATATAAAGAATGTTGACACACTCCATGAATGTTATGTTTACAGCACAGACACAATTTCAAGAGGAAGATGAATTGTTTAATATCACAAATGTATACCAGCCTCCATTTGCCACCATTGTGAAATTATTTCTAATTTATGAGTTTCTCTGAAATCACAAATGGGAACATCAAGATAAGCAAGAAAACAGATGTTTAGAACTACTGGGAATCAATACCTAATTATGCAGGCATCTACTGCATTCTTCCTGTCTGAGAAGGAGGATCTGACAAGTTAATTAATTTGTCTTTCCTCTTATCTGAGCACATCCATCACTCAAATCCTACACCCTTTCTCTGTCAGTATCTCCACCTGCCACGGCAGGAATACAGCACCCCCACCCCACCCATGGCACGCTGATGCAGCTGCATCGTCTTTTGTGGTCACAGGCTTGTCCTAGACTGAGGACTGTTTCCTGATGACCCGAAAGCGTCATCACGGGTGTGAATGTTTAGCCTACAGATGCTGCTCTGCCAGGAGCGGAGCGCCTGACTGTCAATGAGGACCCCGCCTGTTCTTTGCTCCATGTCCTCTTCCGCCTGTGCCCATGAAACGTCCCCTCAAAAATGTGGTGCCTCTGCCTGGGCAGTAAAAGCTGTGTCGGTGACAGCAGTCCATGGGCTTCCCATCATGTCTGGAGATTTTGCTAATTCCTCATGGTGACTTCATGCCCGTCATGACTTCTACATCCCAGAAGAAAAAATAGACTTCTGACTTAAAGTAAATCTTGGCAGAAGTCGTGTAATGGGTAGCTATAGGCTTTCCAGGTAAAGAATCAGTGCTATCTACCATGGCTGAGTAGTTAGGAAAGAAAGAAGTATGGGTCATCTGACTAAAGTCCCACTGATTTAAACCTCTTCCATCCACACTCAGTAAATCGTATCCCCTCAAGCCCTAACTTCCGTCTTCACTCCGTCTGGAGCCCACTGGCTACGGCCCATTATCAAAAGCCAATCTATGAGTCTAAACTCCTCTGCTTTTCTCTCCCTCCATCCGTCTAATCCTTGGAGAAACCCCAACTGTCTTCCTTCTGCATGTATGCTCCTGACACCTCGGGAAAACACCAGCCACACCACATGCAGTGTTGACCAGACAGACTTACACTAACGACCGGAAATGTCAAATCTGCCAACAATGTTGCCCAGTAAAGCTCACATATCCCGCACCTTTGTGTCCTCGCCCTGGATCCAGGCAAAGGGTTCTGGTTTCCCCTTTCCTCATCCATCACGCATCCCCACGCTTCTGCTCAAACAGCAGTATCGCCTTATACCTTAGTGAGGGAAGGAAACTGATCAGAGCCAGTGTCACCGACAGCAAACAGCCCCACTCTTCTTCCTGCTGCACTGGGCGACTGGCCCTGTTCTCATATCTTGAACCCATCTGCACCCCATTCCTCCTGCTATTCCTGGGGTCCCCGTCTGCAATCTCCGCTGGAATACCCTGCCGAGTGCCAGCTCCCCTCATGCTAGGCGATCTATCCCCGCGTATGTCAAAGGGTTTTAGTGCTTTCCACTGTCAACCTGTCTGTGTAAAAATGATACAGACCATCTTCTGGAGCTCAAACTGGTGGACACGTGGCAACGTCATTCTGGAAGGAAGTGACAGGGAGCTGGTCAAGCTTTCCAGTTAAAGCTGGGGTGGAAAGCAGTTCCTGCAGCTTGCACCTAAAGGGAGAGAGGTTTGCAGCGGAACTGAGCAGTGGGGTGAGGCAGATGTTTCTGACGATGCAGCCCCATGGAAAATCAATTTCTGATCTCCACTTTACCCTGTGGAGTCACACACCGATTGGCAGTGTTTTTAGATTTATTATAACTTTATTTTTGAATGTAGGGCAATAAAAGACTTACACCTTGAAAACTGAAGTGTGCAAAATATTGGGAAGGACAAAGAAGACTGTGCTGCATTTCTTTTTGACAAGAAAAATGGTTTAATATTCCTAGCACACATTCCTCACAGATCCCTTTCTACAGAATCCATCAGTCCATGAATGTCACTTTTGTCCCAATTGTCATTGATCCCTTCTGGTAGCTCTATTACTGTGGGGCACTAACGCAGGCTTTGACACAGCCTACAAGAACCGGAGCAGGAATCTTGCCTACGTTCATTTCTCAGCTTACACCAGTGTTAGCTAATGTTATTGTTTTCCTGTTTATTTGCCACCAAAATTTTTGACAATGTTACAAAATAGATGATCTAGAACTGGAATCTTTTTAAAGAAAAACATTTGGAGCCATATCTGTGGAAAAAACAGCAGAAAAGTGTATGTAAAAGGTCACGAGGCTAACTAAAACATCTTTAAACGATGGTATATTTCGCTCCAAAGGAGGTCTAGAATTTTTCAATTACTGAAAAGAAAGAAAGAGTTTAAGCTTCTATTGTCTAAGTTTGTAGACTTCATCTTGAACTACTTCATCACTTTTTAAACTCAGTCAAGATAACGTGATTTCTGATTATGCAACTGAGATTATTTTTAAAAGTCAGGATGTCCTCTTCCTAAATGAATTCTTTCTCACAACTCTGTAACTTACTACACAATTTTGTGGAACAAATAATTAGCCTGTTTAGTACTTTCTCTCACAAAACACGATAAATCTAAGCATCACTTTTTGATATCACTCTTACAAGATACAATTCTTGTCTGAATCAGGATATTCTGCC